>NC_041394.2:57523298-58723298 GCF_900747795.2 Erpetoichthys calabaricus
TCCTTAAAGTGAAACGTGCTGCCCCACTTAAGTAAAACACATTCCCATATGATGCTACTTTGGCTTAAAGCCTATAGAAAGTGTTAAGACTTTAGCACTGCATCCAAAGAAAAATGCGATTTGCCTCTTTCTTTCAGGTGCAACAAAGAATATTTTCTTTATTCTGAAAATAGAATCAATTTTATAGTTAATACTTTCATGGTGATTGTTTTTTCTAATAAATTTAATTTTGAATAAAAAAAAACAATTGTCAAAATAAAGTAAATAAAAATAAAGTTGAATTTTGCACTCAGTTTTGGTTTTCATTCACCGTGGGCAATAAAGGAAAAAAATAGCCCAATGACCTCTGATATGCTGAAGGAAGACACCTTGGATTCCAAAATTAATATGAAAAAGGATACAGGAGCTAACACCTTCACGGTACAAGCCTGCTAGACACAGATTTAGAATTAAAAGTGTTCCTGGCCAATGAAGGCCAAGATTACCTGTGAAAATTGCATAGCAGAAAATAAAGGAATGAGTGGACCCTTATAGTCAAACAATAACTAACTTAAATACTAATGGGTATTGATTGATCAAGTTTCATCAAAAGACACCTGGATGCTAATACATGGAGAATTTAATGGGTCATTTATCTTGCTGGTAGTTCCATCACTCAGAAGTGTCAATGATTCATTGCAAAATATACTGGCTATGGGGGTAAAAAAGGCTTGCCATTAGGGGTCAGGTTCAGAATATGAAAGAGGACAACACAAGATACACCTGGACCATGAAGACAAACAGCAGTAGACAGAGGAAGAGTTATTAGCCTCCGCTTTCCTATTAGAGATGGTAAAGAGGACACAGAATATTACAGACCGCTAGACTGTGACAGTCTGGGTCAGCTCCACACTCTTTGGTTGCTTCTGAAAGCCTATTGAACCTGGTATGACATACCCGAGGAGGAGCCGGACAAGTGAGGACACGCACACAGTCAGCAAGGGGTGGTGTAAGTGCTTAATTGTACAATAAAGAAACAAACAAACAGTGTCCAAAGTGCAGTGCAGTCCAATTCTTAAATGATCCATGAAATATGCAAAGTGGAGGTTAAAATGTCCAACAAATAAATCTAATAAAAACAAGGTTAAAATCACAGCAGAAATGTGTCCATTCATTTAAAACAAACATTACCCCCAATGCAGCATTCTAAAAACCAACCATAGCAAGAAAGTTATTAGTGTCAATGTAATTTGTGAAATTTATTTCAAAGATTTGCAACTCAGCTGAGAGAGAGAGAGAGACTGCCAGAGAGACAGCTGTAAGTCAGGTTAGGGAGATGGGTAGAAAATATGTAAAGCACACACAAGTAGGTTATTTTAAAAAAAGTGATGATGTCTACTTGACCAATATGGTTAAAAAAAAACCCAGAGTCTCTGATAAATCATGAGAACAGGTGGAGGTATTAGACATTTCTTCTGGCAGTTGCCCATATCTGACATGAATTCTATAGATATGTAATTAATTATGTTAGTGTTTATAATGACGAGGATCCAGCACGATGTCAGAAGCGAACCTATGCCATCGACATTCCCTGCTGCTGGATGGGACATCTGGAGTCCGCATTCCCCACTTGCCTGGGATGTCCCTTGGCCTCTTTCCGGCTTGAATATGTATGTATATGATTATATACATACATACATATATATACATATAATATGAATGTTACCTTTAAACCAAGTTAAATACATATATCTCTTTTTGTACCATATCTCTATTTCTTATAATTATTTCAGCCATGGGTACAAATGGGTTGCTATTAGTTCTAGTCAGTTCTACATCAAGTAACACATCCCAGGGGAGAAAGCGCGCCCCCTGCTGGATACACCTACGTTTCCTCCACTTGCCCCAAATGCTATCCTTCAGCCCAAGGAGACATCCTGCCGACACTTATAAAATATCAGTAGATAGATTATTCATGTCTGTGCAGTGTGGGATATTGATGGCAAAGTTATTTGTTAATATAAAGGATTTACAGGTCTTATATTAAATATGTTATATTAAGAGAAACATGTCTCAGTTAAGCCACCTTAGACCAATCCAAAGTGATGTTTTGTTAGAAGGTCATATTGCAGAGATTAATAAACACTTTACTGATGATTTGTAAGTGTTATCAAGACCAAAAGAATTGTATGCTAAGGTCTCGTTACATAGTAGTAAATGAGAAATAGATGCATTCTTGTAGTACCTAAACTAAAGTGTCAGGTCAGGTCAATTTGGGGAGCCTGCACTGGTACAGCACGTTGCTGCAACCCCCACATGACGAAACAGTTCAGGATCCTGGTTGTCAACCCCTGAGGCAGACATGCAGTTCAGTCCCACCCTCCAGAAATTACCATCTATAAAATTATAACTAAAACCTAATTAAAATCTATAACTAAAGTGTTACCTATTATTTTTTAAAAACTCTTCTAATACAGTAGACACCCATACTTTTTAAGCCATGACGACTAAAGTCACTTCTGGTGCCCTTCCAGGATTAGGGGCCCTGAAGCTTAAGCTTCATTATTTTCATAGTGGATCTGCCCTTGGTCATAACAGAACAGATCGCAAGTTCCATATCATGAAAATGATAACAGCCAAACATCAAGCACAGAAGGAATTCATTACAAAAGTGCTTTTTATTTTTATTTACGTTATATTAATTGGCAGGTACAAACTGTTCATTGTGTGTGAATATGGCACGTGTGTGTGTGACTGAGAGTGGTACCTGTGGTAGATTAGAGTCCAGGTCTCATTTCAGCCTTTTGCCCTTTAGGGCCCCATAACACTGAAAAGAAGTTTTTAGAACCGACTTCCTGTACCCAGTGCGGTGAGGGCTACAGTACCTGCGCAGTGCTCAAACGTACCTGAATGTTACATGCATGCATAACTTGTTTCCTTTCTTAACCACAGGCCATTTCCTTCCTTCTTAATTTAGTCTTTGTTAATAGAACCAAAAACAATTAACAGAATTTATTTTTTCCTTTTGTAAAAGATTTTCAGAGAAAAGCCAAGCAAAATGACACCTTTTATTGGCTAACCAAAAAGATTACAATATGCAAGCTTTCGAGGCAACTCAGGACCCTTCTTCAGGCAAGATGTACATTATATGATTACATCAAGATGTACAGTACAAGATTACATCTTTACATCATTACATCAGTTAGCCAATAAAAGGTGTCATTTTGCTTGGCTTTTTTCTACATTCATAATGGCTAACACGGTACAACACCCTAGTACTAAAAGATTTGCAAAAATATATAATGCTGTTGATGCTCTTACATTTGCATTTCTCTAACATTTTTATTTAATTTCTTTAGCTCTTGCTAATCTTTTACTTATAATAAATAAACGGTTATCTGTATTACATCAATCACACTTTTTAGAACATAGTCATTCATATTGCTGAGAATTTCACGGGAAAAACTACATTAATTTGCACTACTGGTCAAAAGTTTTAGAACACCTCAGTTTTTCCAGTTTTTCTTCAAATTTAATCAGTTGAAATACAATAAATGACCTAAAACGGTGAAAAGGTAAGCAGTAACCTGCCAAAGGTTTACATTTAAAGTCTAGGTTAGCAAAAACTGAAAAATGGAAATATCAGAATATTACAAAAGGGCCTTCTTCAGGGAACAACTAATAGGTTACAACCTACAGATGTTCTGAAGCAATTAAAGTGAACTAAACCTTGCAAGTTGAAGCAAACAATTTGCACAGGTGGCCCAACTTCTGTTGATTACTTAAAAACCCTCGGTCTGTCTTAAAAGAGAGTTGGAACAGAGCTCATGTGCAGTCCGACAGTTGGCTGCCTGTTCTAAATTTCCTGCATTTTGCATTGTTCACATTACATCTGCTGTGATGGTGCATACAGTAAAACTGCAAAAATATGAACAACTAACACCTTCAAGCTATTTTCAAATTGCACACAAATCACCATTAGCATGGGTTTCTTTGGTTATTCTGCATGTCACTGACTTTAGTGGTGGCAAAGTGGTTGGTGCTGCTGCTTCAGAGCCGCACAAGATTGGTGTAGGCAACAGTGAAGATCAAACATCAGCGTGCTATTGTGGTCTGTGCATTTAATAAGGCATCAAACTCATAAAAAGCTAAAATAAGTATTCACACTGGTCCAACAGAGTATTATAACAGCAAAACTACACATAAATTTGGACGTTTCAAATTCACCAACCATAATGAACACATAGTAAACAAATAAAAAAAAAACAAGATGGCAGCTTTCATGTTGAATTTCTTTCATCTCCATCTTACATTCTCATTTTTAATTTTTCTCCTGATGCTTTTGTATGTTTCACGAATATGCACCAGAGGATCACCTTCCGGGTACACCTAAGGTACATCATACTACCTCAGGATAAGAAGGGGGTTTGCCGGCTCAACAGTCCTGTCTGCCTGTTCCCTCGCAGCCTTGACAAACCACCCCTTGAGGGCAATGGAGCCAAAGATGCCCTGATCCCTTCCAGTCTGTCCACTATACAAGGAAGAGGCCCCCAGAAAGTGACAGCTCATTTGGACCTGACCTCACTGGACAGAGAGACTCTGAGAATGCCACAAGAGCAATTTAAAAGGAAATTTTCCTATCATTGTATGTGTTTGTTTAGAAGTTTTTCTTTTTGTTCAAATTAAACTGTTGGCACCCCAACTTTTCTTGGATTCAAGCTGCTACACATGTTAGCGTATTTTCCTTAGAATGAACTTGTTCCACTACAGTTCATCTTTATTCCAATAATAATGTGATAAATAGTTTATATGCTATCCTGCAGCAGACTAACAACTCTGTATTTTAGGTTAAGTGCACCTTTTTATTGTGTTTTAACTTTGACTGTATCTAAAAAAACAAAAAAAGTGTTCCAAGGGAGCCCCCTGCTGGATACAATTGTTAAAATTATGCTATGTGCAAAGAACTAATACTGTACTAATAAAAACAATAATAATTCTTTCCATTTGTATAGCACTTTTCTCACTACTCAAAGCGCTTTACATAGTGTGTGAGGAGCCACTTCAACCACCACTAATGTATAACATCCACCAAGATGATGCAACAACAGTATGCTCACCACACATTAGCTGTTAGGTGATGAGGGGGGTGAGAGATAATTAGCCAGTTAGAGGCAGGGGATGATAAGGGGGTCAGAATGACCAGGCAGTGGCAGGTACACCCTACTCTTTACAAAGTATGCCCAGGGAACTTTATTGACCACAGAGTGTCAGGACCTCAGTTTTAAGTCTCATCCAAAGGAGAGCGGCATTTTTTACAGCACAGTGTCCCCATCACTGCATTGGGACATTGGGATACACTTTCACACCACAGGGTAAGCACCACCAGCTGGTCTCGTCAACATCTCTCTGAGCAGCCATGAATCGAGGTAATTCTTGGTAGCGAGAACTAATCAGATCGCTTTTCGCTACCAAGATTCTACCAAGAATTGAAAGTTCGAGCCAATAGCAGCCCATATCGTCTACCAGGAATTGTCCATTCACAACCTGTTTCGGCTACCAAGAATTGGCCAATGACGGCTCAGTAGGCTACCAAGAATTGGCGAATCACGGCTCGTGTTGGCTACCAAAACTTGGAAAGGGCGGGCCAGCATGTTGTCAATTAATGTATTCTGCAAAAGCTTGTTCAAGTCGGCACACGCACTTTGAGATTTGCGTTTATTTTTTAACTTTCTAAAAATGTTATTCACGAGTCTCAGTTTGTGGAGATAAATAACCTTAAGTAATACAGTACATATATATTTATTTCATTTTGTCATAAAAGTTTCATAAATGTATTGATTATTGTTGTTTTACCACCCTTTGATATAGGATTACGTATGTGACATTTTGTTTGTAATCTATTAGTCTAAATGAATTATGAACGGATTGATATATTTACATTCACGTACACATTTTTAAACATTCTTGGTGCAGTTTATTATAGTGTGCAAAACGTGTAAAGAAAGATATAATGATGTATAAATATAATAAACATTGAATTGTATAATCATAGTTTTATTTTACAGAATGATCTTTAAAAATAATAATATGAAGAGCTGTATAATTATAAAAATACAAATCATAGAAAGTGAAAACTTTTTTCTTGACTTCATCTTTGCCAATTTTTATCTGAAAAGATAGAGGAACTATGTGTACATATTTCTTACAGAAGACCCAAGGAAAGTATTTCTGGTACATAAAGTCCAATAATTCTTAATGAATTACTGCAGTAAAAATTATATATATTGTGACAGTTTAAGGGTCCCCGTGACCCCTTGAACCCTTAGACCATACATCAGACACCAGGTAAAAATCCAAAGATGAATATTTATTATAATAATAAAGTGCACAAAGCACCACCACGTCACTATACTCAATAATAATCAAATAGACAATCCTCCAATCTCCCAGACGCTTAGCCACCCTGCCTCCCAACTCAGCTCAATCTTCTGGGGTTTCCCATAATCCTTTTATAGTCCATGACCCGGAAATGTTTCTGTCCCTCAGTCCATGTGACTTTCTATCACTTCCGGGTCAGGTAAAAACTTCTCCTTTTTTTCATCAGCCTGGAAGCACTTTATTTCTTCCAACCATGTGACTGGGATTTACTTCCGGGCTGTATGGAAAATAAACGTCTCTGTGTCTCCCTGCAGCGTCCCCTGGTGACCCCGACGTTATCCAGCAGGGCTGTGTATTAAAACTCCATAGTCCATGATGCCCTGCTGGAATTTGGGGCAGCTCCACGTTGCAAGGAGGGCTCCATCTAGCGGCCTGTGGGTATTGGCCGGGATGAATGGCCGGCCATATCCCACTATATATATATATATATATATCTGTAAAAATAAGTGACTGGTATGTTTTTTTATACTTAACACTAATTTCACAAATCATTCATATCAATGCTAATATAGAATAATAATAATTATAGTTATATTCTATATTAACATTGATGTTATAAAATATGCTTATAAAATATTCCTACACCTTTAATACTCAGATGATTCTAATCATGCTGTAGAACAGCATATGTCTGAACATTATCCTATGATGAAGGCTCCTGGTAGGGGCTTAAAGCTCAGGAATAAAAACTACTTTATGATACATGATTCATTTTTCTCCCTTTGTGGATCTCCAGCTGCTAATATGCAAACCGTATCACAGACCTTCGCTATATATATAATTAATTAAGTGGTGTGTGTGCTGTTTACTAGAACACATATAATTGTTTTGCGCCAAGTACATAAATTTCCCTTTGCAATATTTCCAAATATTTATTTATACCTACTTCAAATTAATTAAATGTCAGCATCAACTAGAATATATTACTTCCCAAATTTTATAAATACATACAAACACAAGGCTGTGCAATATTATTTATTCATTCTTATTGTGCTTTCATTTTTATTGTACCCCTCTTGATTATCTGTGCAGCCATCTGAGAGCTTGGTAAAGGTGCTATATAAGTAAGTGAAATGCATTATTATTTGTTATACTTATGATTCAATAGAATGGGCAGGCAGTTTGTTTAAGTGTGATTTTTAACTATGCTTGTTGTCCATGTGTTCCTTGACAAATCAATCATTCATTAAAGTTTTTTTTGTAATCATAAAAGAAAAATAAACAACTATATCTGCAATGTAGGATTCAAACCACCATTCATTGAAGAGAATGTTTTTTAAAAAAATCATTTTAGAGGTATGTTCTTCCATTCAGCAATGTGCCATGAGCGGGATTTAAACCCAGATTCCTGCGATAATTTCTGGTAGATCGCCTCTCAAAAATCACAGCTATACCTCGACTTACTGTATACACGTAATCCTCAACCCAAGCTTTTCCTGCTTAGTCTCCCAACCAAGTACTAGCTGGGCCCAGACATGCTTAGCTTCAAGTAGGTGACCTGTTCTGAAGTGTATGTGGTATGACTACTGTGAGTTTAATAAGAAAACTGTTACCAAACCCAGATGTTAGGAAAAATCTAATTCCAGGATGAAAAAGTAATAGGTATTATTAAATTATTTTACAAATAGATTTCCAAGACAGCACAGCCTAAACTAATAGGAGATGGAGATATTACAGGACCTGAAATCATTTGTGTCAATTTAGAACAGAGTTGGGAAAATAACAGTAGTAAAGAATCTGTGGCTGCTGATTAACTTTATGGACTCTAGTGCATGAACTGAATAGTACAGTCCTACTGAAGTTTACATGCAGAGATTTACGGGTAGCTGTAGAGGTTAGGCCTGTCATTGAAAATAGAGAAAATTGGACTTAGATGGTGAAAACATATTGTAGCGACCTCTGCATCAGGCTCGAAAAGAGAAGAAGTAAAAAAAAACAGACAGACATATTAAAGTCTCACCAAAAGGTTTTTACTTGAACAATCAAAAAAAAGAACGTCGAACTGGTAACCCCAAACACACACCCTTTTTAAGCACCTTCTCCAACCCCTTCTCCCATCCCAGGTCCCAGAATCCCCCCCCCCTTACCACCTAAATCAATACCCCGCTGTCAGTCTTCCGTGCTGTACTCCACCTTCCCTCAATCGGACCTAACAGTCAGTCAAAAAAAAGGCTTCAACCTGGCTGGGAAACTACAATATCAACAGCACCAAAAGAGTTCTCAATCTGGGAAAAATAAAAGGGATAAAAGATAAATGGGCATGCATATAGCTTTTCATAATGCCAATTCAGGAAGAGAATTCACAGTTCTCATGGTTTAATCCAGGTATAGGTAGCCACCTAATTTAAAAAGCACAGATTACTTGGGAACATTATCTTTTTTAAATTTGATATGTTTGTAATGAATAAAGTTGCAGTGTTCAAGTAACTTACTACAATATTTTAGTTGTAAGAGCCAAAGTGTTTTAAGTTAATGTTAATGGTATATTTACCTTAGTTTTTGCTTAATTTGAATAGAACAAAGCTTTCACATAGATAATGGAAGATTCAGTTTTACCCCCATAAGTTAACAAGTTCATAGAATGTTCTTAATGTACTGCCTCTGCATATCCCTGTGTAACAACAGAATGATCTCAGATTGTAGTTAGGCAGCCAGAAAGAAACCTGAACTGTTACATAACTGTTAGACATTAAGTGCATATAGTTTTCTGATCCAATGTACATATGTCAAATGTACATCTTAGTATATGTGACAACAAATAGAAAAAGTATATGGAGCTTGAACAATTCAGGAATACTCAATCTAAAACTTAACTTTCTAGGAAACAAATAACATAGTGGTTCAATGACTGTAGTCCCAGTATTGTAGGTCTGGCATAGAAACCTCCCAAGGATGGGATGCTGTTGTGGGTGCTGGTGCTTCTGTTGCTTCAGGTTTTGAAAATTGGACAGAGATTGCAGAGATTCTATATGTGGTATGGCTGCCTTTGGTAGATCTAGTTGGTGTAGAATTTATAGATTTTTTCTTTAAGGAATGGTTGCCATCAGTGTCAGTGGGTTCAGCTGTTGACAGTTGGCCCTTATATGCTTTGCATTTCCTACTAAGACTTGATAGCTGTTGGGCTGAAGAGCCTTTAAAGCCATGGTAGCCATTCTGTTATGACTACAAGGAGTCTGCATTCTAATTGACTGGCATGCTGTAAAGTAGAAGAAGCATGTTTACTGAGTTAGTATAATATTGTAATGGTGTGGCAGACTTTATGTGCTGAAGACACATATTTCTCAGACTTCAAAGTAAACCTTTTAGGGGATTAAATCATGGAGAGTCAGAATCTATTATTATTATTAGTATTTGGATATTATTAGTTTAGGAAGATGTTAATATTTATTTATTTATTTATTTATAATATTTATCCATCATCAACGACGCACTATAGGGTAGGATGGAAAGGGCCACAAGTTAAAAAAAGGGGATAATAACAGGCTGTGCAGGATTTGTCAAGTTTTTTTTCTTGGCTTTGTTTCTGTCCCCAAATGTTCACCCACCTTAACTTTTCCTGGCAGACTGGTAAAGAAAACCTTTACAGCCACTTAAGGAGAAAAGGGTTGACAGTTGTTTCCTTGTGGAATACGCAATTTGTCACATTCCACCATTCTGGGAAGCAATGGCTCAAAAATGGCTCAGGATGTACTGAGGACTTCTAGCTTTGCAGCCACCATTTGAATGTACAGTTGAATTGGCCAGAAGTTATGGGGTGAGTCATGTTTGTAAGCAGTACAGTACCAACCCATAATAAGACAGTTGACAAAATGAAAGAGCTCAGAGAGTATTTAGGAAAGCACCTGAAAAGAGAAGTGTGACAATTGCAGCATCCCAGCCACACTTGATAGTCACTGAGGTTTGCAACTTTTGGTTTAGCAGTAAGAAAGGATACTTGCTGTATGGCAGGTTAAAAGGTTAGCTGGGTTGAACACAAGATAAGACATTTGTCAGGCAGTATAATATTCACCCATCAAGGTGATCATAAGAGAACTGAGTTTAATTAGTAAGTTAAGAACCACCTTGAGGAGTGCAGCAATCTATTGAAGAAGCTGGGGGCCCTTTGCATTATTTTGTACAGTTAACATTATTGATGTTATCTAACTAGCAAATAATAAAGAGTAGCTTCCACAATGACCACCCAATAAAGTGTGTGATCTTTTCTTTTGCAGAAAGAAATGATGGATTGTATGGTCTTTACATGTTATTAGAGAATGGAGTGTACATTTATGTTGCTAATGGTTTTAATCCAAAGCAACTAATTGTTGTAATTCACACCTCAATCTATCCCAGTCTGAACACTTGCACTGTAGTAACAGTCAGCCGCAAAACTATGACATCTAGATTACAAAGGCAGAAGCAACATCTCTTTCATTGTAAACTAATAGGAGAACTTGTGTGCACAGGGACTGCTTCTAAGCACAACAAGCAGAGCACTTCCTGGTGTCGTCAGCTGAGCTCTCTTTCAATCAACCCTCATAGTGCCACCACTACACTACACTCCACCCCACCCCACTCTACCCATCAACAGTGCAAATTATGCCAACTACGCCAAGTGTTTTGAATTGGAATTTCACTATGATCCATCTAAGTTCAGACATTTGCACTGTGGTAACAGCCAGCCATGAACCTGTGAGATATGAATAAGTAAGGCCCTCAGAATTAACTCCTCTTTCACTGTGACCTAATAGGAGAACTCGTCTGTCTATGAACTGCCTCCAAGCACTACAGGCAGAGGTCTTCTTGGTGACATCAGCTTAGCTCTCACTCAGCCCCCACCTTCTCCACAGCATTGCCACTACAGTGATTTACGTACATGCGTACTGGTATACTTGCGGCCATACCAGCTGAAGTGATTTGCCCTTGGTAACACAGATAAGCAGTTAGGAGTGATTGTTGGTTATCAGTACGTTGGCATGACTATTTGCTGTATCTTACCTCAACCCACAAATGCAAATTTCAGAAAAAAACTTGTACAAGTTTTCTGTTATTAAGAACTGTTAACATAACTCCTATTCTAGAAAAAGCTATACCCTAATAATCATGTTATTCTTTTATTTTAATAATCTGTGCTTTATAACCTCTAACTTCTGGTTTCTACATCTTGATGGGTCTGGCTGTCCCTCGGCTAAATACACCAGCTGGTGTGATTACCTATCCGTAGTTCACAGGTTTTCTTCACCAATCAGCACCACCCAACTTGAAGTGGATTTAATGTTTAAAATTATTAAGAAAAAGTTCAGTGAAGTAGAAAGTTTTAGTCAGCCAGAGGAGAGAAGATGCCCAACAACTACCCTATATCATGAATTATGGTGATGTTTCTCACAACAGGTATGAAGGTTTCTTAAAACAGAGTTCAACTTTGTATATTTTCTCCAAGAGCAGCCTGATGGTGGAGTGATTATCACTGTAGTCTCTTGGACCCAGAAGTTTGAATCCCACATCACACAGCTGTCTGTGTGAAGTCTGTCTGTTTTTGCTACGCCTGCATGCACTTTAGTTTAATTGGTTACTCCACATTCGCTTAAGTGTGAGTGGGTTTTGTGATGGACAGGTCCCTGTACCGAGCTGTTTTCTGCCATGCATGCTGAGTCCCTTAAATGTAGTTCTGCATTTGAGAACTGCATTTATTTTTTTCTCTCTGGCCCTGTAGGAGCCCCATTTCCATGGGTTTTTACATTAACCAGTTTTGCTTTTAATCAATGATTGTTAACTTGGTGACTTGGTTCTGCTCACAGTTTGTAAAAACAGAAATATCAGTCTCTTTTTGGGTTACCTGTTAAAGAAGTTAAAGACAAATGTGTGTATTTTTTATCAAAATAAGCTTTTTTTCCCATATTTTCACATCTTTTTTTAGTAATATTTTCAAAAATGTCCTCTTTGTGGGGACCAAATTCAAGTACAAATAAGTTGTTTTTTTCTGGTCCAGCATGGTATCATGTCAGCTGTGTTTACTACCAACAGGAAAAGGTAAGTAGAGGCAATAATATAGACTCAAGTAGATACTAAAATAAAAATGGAATGTGAAGGATGCCCAATCATTAGACTTGTTCATTAATACTTGGACAAAAATTCACAAAGTGAGCATCTCCAGTCTTCCACTTTGCTGTTTCCAGTCGATAAATCACTGTATTCCATTAGCACCAGTCTTCGGACTGATTAATAACATGGAGTTAACATGAAAACCAGTAACCTGGTAAACAGCAGGGCAAAATTTTCAGAGCCCTTGGTTTTGGGTTTTAGGAACTCTCTCTGAGTGGACCAGGAGTTGTTATATCTCATTAGGGTTCAAAATGACCAAATGTTTGGAGTAGGGATGGGCAAGCAGCCCAAAAGTCTATCCTTTTAAATGATTTAGAAGAAAATAAGTGGTGCAGTCCATCTGGAAAGCATGGGGACACACCACAGAAATGTGGTCTCTTTGATTTAGTGATGGGTGCTAATCCAAGAACAACACGATCAACTGGGAATTTTCAAAGCCATTCTGCTGGATGAAAAGAAAGTCAATGAAAGAGCCTGACATGCTGTAAGAATCGGTAAAGTATGTTGCTCTCATTCAAAAATGGATCCTGATGGAATCAGGGAGAGTCATGCGTCACAGGGCCTGATCACGTACACACCTACGCTCACATAAAGCCAAATAAGAATTGCTAATTAACCTAACAAACACTTATATGGGAAGAACCTGCAAACTCTGCACAGAACAGGATTCTAATCCATGGGGCTGAACTCATAAGGTAGCGTCACTAACCACTGTGCTATCCTGCCACCCTATTTATATATTACTATGGTATGAAATGCGTAAGTCTCTAACACTATTGCAATTAAACAATGTACTGAATCAAACCCTA
Organism: Erpetoichthys calabaricus; assembly: GCF_900747795.2. Classification (NCBI taxonomy): domain Eukaryota; kingdom Metazoa; phylum Chordata; class Cladistia; order Polypteriformes; family Polypteridae; genus Erpetoichthys; species Erpetoichthys calabaricus. The sequence goes on from NC_041394.2 coordinate 57,536,606, forward strand.
GTCCCTCTTGTGGGTTTGGACATCCCCTTTGTATTTATGAGTGTGACATTTTTGCTTTCTGTATAATACTTTACAAGCTGATTTGTGTTTTATATCATATAAAATATGTATTTGAATATATTCTAGTTCCTAATGGTGCAGGTTGGTTATTCTGTACACTTTATAATACTACAACTGCTACTACTACTAAAGTACAACACTGGAGTTAAAATGGTCCATGTGGACAATAAGGAGCTTACCCCCTAGCATATGGTGTTTCTAATAATTTAAGAAACAATGGCAAAGAAGAGAGAGATTGACATGTTATAGGCATGGGCAAAGGAGGTTGTCTGCTCTCTTTAGGTTTTAAGAATTTGCTAAAGTATGTTTTTGATAAATTTTCGGATACTGGGGCTTCCAGATTGCAACAAAATATGAGATTATTTAAAGGACAACCCAAAACTGGCACCATGTGACATACAGGAGAAGCATAAATGGCTACAATAAGTAAAACAGGCGGTCAGGAGTAGAGACTGGAAAGGCCTGACAAGGAATGGTTTAGGGTTAATGACGGGAACCTCAAGCAGAAACCCACATTATAATCTCAGAGAAGTTTAGTGCAAGCTTGTTAGGCCTGTGAACATGTATCGACAATTTTAAAAGTTCAGTGTTTAGTGGATTAACATTACATCATATTCTCAAAGCTGGTTAATCCACTTCAGGGTCATGGTGGTCTATAGGACATTCTGGTTGCCCTGGTCAAAGAAGTGGATCCGGCCCACACTGTAATTCTTTTTCAGAAATTATCTAATGAAAACAATAGATTTATCACATGTGTAAATTCTTACAAGATAAATATAGCAAAATAACACTGGTATAGGTTGGCATAGGCTAGTTGTTGTCAGGTTTAGTCATGGGAGACCCCAGTGGCAGCATGCAGTTATTAGTCACTTTCAAACATTTTTATAGCAGTTTAGAAATTACAAACTGGATTTACTTTTGCATTATTCAATAACACATTACACAAGCAGTTTTGTGTTGCATTAGAATAGCTTTCCTTCCTTATTTTGTCTTTAATATTTTTTTTCTGATATTTAGCACAAGTATTCAATTTCATTTGCACCAGTATTCATTTCACTCTTTGTTAATTGTCAGTACCCAAACACAAGTATGGAAGCATACAAAATAAAAAATAAAAAGTAAAAGAAAAAGAAAATGAAAATGAAAAAAGAGACAAAAGTTTATAAAGCTATGGTGGCAAAAATACAAATATTATCATATTTTTTGAATAATATAATGAATATATGACAGTGCTGAGCCTTTCACAGTACAGAATAACAGCAAGAAAAGCCCACCTAGTATAATAAATTAGATTAATCTGCCGGAGGAGTAGCACACTGAGCCACTGGTATAAGGCATATTGTAAATGGCTGCAATCTTGACTTACCAGTTCAAGGAATGTGAATACCATTGCTGCAGAAGCCACCTGGCATATGCCATAGTCTGGTTATGTGACGTATAAGTGAGTTTCTCAGTATCAACAAAAGTCAGGGGCATTTTCCCCTGGAAGAAAGGGCAGAATTGTCCTCTTCAAACATTTAGAAAGAAAAAAAAGAGTAAAATAACTTAACATTAAAAAGTATTATTATTTCTCTGCACCCAGAGTGAGGGTTACTAAAGACGACTATGTAATGTACTGTATGCAGATTCTCAAAAAATAAAATATATCTGGATAATCACTTATCTAGTAAGCACACAACCTCAACCTCAATATATTAATTAATTCATACTCATTCACAATTTCCTACTTCCAATTAGATAAATGCAGCAAGTTGAAATGATTTTGTTTCAAATTTGAACTCCTGTCGGATTGCCTAAAAATGTAAGCTGCAAGGGGGAGAGTTTTATTTTAAATAGAATTCTGAAATAATGTAAGGCAAATGACAACAGACAACAATTCATAAAGATAATTTTAACTTCCAAAATATCAAACTTATCCTTTAAGCAAATAAGATAATGATGTGTTGCCAAAGTGTGGCCACTGCTGTGCCTCTCTGAAGTGCGTAACACCGGGAATGCCTTCAAATACTTAAACAGTACAGACTACTCATTATGGAATCTTTTAGAACCTTTTTAATTAACTTACTAGAATAAGTAAATTGTGTATATTAGGCAAGTATAGTAAACAGAAGGCTGCATGTTATCTAAATCCTGATCTCATATTTATGGTGGAGTGGACAATCCACTTGACTGTCCCGAGAAGATAATTGTGCCAAATGATACATGAATTCAGATGGCACAGAAATTCAGGGAGATAGATGCTGGAAAAATCATACCAGTTTTCATGACTTTCCTTATCTATTTGACCATACCTTTGCCCTTTCTCTTTTTACATTTACTTTTTGTCTCTTGTCTACAAGGGGGCATTCAAGAATGATGAAAAATCTTGTTTTTTTGGTAACAAAGGTCAGCCATCACTTAGCACCAAGAAGTTGATACAGCAAGCAGTGCTGCCTCCCCCGGTTTAATGCCCAGGTCTAGTACCCTATGCATGAAATATATACATTCTCCCAGTGCTTGTGTTTAAAGATGTGCTATTAATTGGCAAATCTAAATCATCTCTGTGTGTGTGTAATTAAATGGCATCCCAAAGAGTTCACTAACCAGACAATGCAATAAAAAATGCCTGCTTAAACTTTCATATCAACACATAGAGAGATCCATCCAATTAATTGCTTTACAGTACAAAAGCAATGATAAATAAACATTTTGCTTGTGAGTAGCACTGTGGTGCTGTGTTAGTGCTGATGCCCCAAATCCTCTCGTGTGCAGCTTGCATGTTCTCCCAGTGTTTGTGGGTTTCTTCCAGGTGCTCCAGACATGCAGGTTAAGTGAACTGCTGATGCTAAATTGGCCCTAGAGAGTGTTTGGTGTGTGTCTTCTCTGTGGTGGACTGGCGTCCTGTCCAGGGTTTGTTCCTGCCTTGCACCCTATGCTAGTTAGGATAGGCTCCAGCCCCCCAGCAACTCTAGTCTAGATTAAGAGGGATAGAAAATGACATGATGGGGCAGTTTGGTTATTACATTGACCTAGACTCGCTGAGTTAGATGTACAATATATACATCCTGAGACAACCATGAGTGAAGTTTAAAACTGAGTGGGAACAATTAGATGGCTCACTGACTGTCACATTTCTAAACCAATCCAACACCTTGTGAAAGTGGCGTTTAAAGTATTGTCAGTGATTTTAAAATGCAAAGAGCAACTGAGTTCTTATTCGCCTGATCTGAAAGAGAACAACCTTTTATGATAAACTGTATACAGCTGAGAAGTCTTCTAAAATGGCCATAAACTGTTGCAAGTGAAAACCTTTTCTGTAAAATCAGTTTACCCATTGGTATATGAATACATGGAGGTATAAGTGAACGATACATTGCTGCAGATGCTGTGTGTGCTCTCTGTTGTTCAGTTACGATGGTGGTGTCGGAATCGGTGTAAAAATGAAAGAACTGGCAACTAAGTTTGTGAAAATATGAATTAAAAAATATGAAAATGAACTAAATGGTGTGTTATGCTCTGTCAAAAACACTGCAAATAAGACAGCTGATACCAAAGAGCCGCAGGGGATGCAGATTTCAGAACTCAAAACACCCGAATCACTAAGTCTCCCCAATGACACCAGCAGAAGCACGGACAAGGATGCACAGCCTCCACCTTCTAAACGAATAACTAAAGAAGTTAACATTACCGTCTAACTGGAAATGCAAACATGCCATGCCAGAATATAATGGCAGCATTTTAACACTTAGTACACCCAAAGACCACAATTCTACTGTAAACTGTATTTGCTGTTGTTATGCTATATAGTGATGCAATAGTCAAAATGAGACAAAGATATCTTAGAAGACAGAAGCACTTCTCAAATTCGTGGAGCCCAGTAGCTGCGGTGGTTTATCTGTGTGTGTGCCGTCTGTCTCTGCGCTCATTACAATGTACAAAGAAATCACAAAGCTGCAATTATCTTGTGCTACTAAACTCCATAATTTTAGTTTTTGATTTTCTCTCCATGTCAAGCCTTTTGTTCAGTTTCTTTTGTTCTCTCCCTGAACTCCTGCTGGTTTTAAGTGCAGAAACTTGAGAAATTGGGCGGTGGATGTTTCAGGAAGAAGCCCTGCGGCTGTGGCCTTTGAAGAGGCAGATCTCACTGATGTACACTACAAACCTTTAAATGGGTTGCCCCCAGACATATATTCTCGTTTGATAACACACATATCTGGTTCCGTAGTTTGACCTAACATCCAACTGGCCTTCTTAATAGCTTATCTACCACTTCAGCTGATTTGTTTATCAAATGCAAACTTGATTATCTTAATGTTTATATTCAGTATCATATATATGCTTATTAAAAAATCACCAGTTCCAGCACTGATTCCTAAGGGATAATGGATTTGTGTCATCTGTTGTGGACTGGCACCCTGTCTAAGGCTGGCTTTTTGCATGTTCCCAGTGCTGGCTGCAGCCCCATGACTAAGAACAGGAATACATAGGTATGGAGATGCATGGACTAGTAATAACTATGCAGAGATACCATTTAAATAATCAACTTTGGTTCCATGTTGCCACTGCAACATGCAATTTAGTTGTATAAAGAATGAAAGACTTTGGCACAAACATCAGTCCAATTCTGCATTAAAATTTCTTTTTGAATCGTGCTCCAACACCCTTCTCTGTTGAACACACATAACAAAATCAGCACATGCTCATCACATTTTTGTGATCCTTCATATTTTTAATGGGAAGACAAGTCTCATTTCACATTGACACAACAGTACAGGAAGATACCTCTAAGAACTGATGGAATTCTGCAAATCTCAGTTTCATGCTATGAAGTAATCAGTACATGGCTTCCTTTACACCACATTACCCACTATTGATTTTGCTGTAAGGCAGAAGCAAACCTAAAACTAGCCATTGTTTGTTAGGTAAGCAAATATGTTGAAAAATAGTCAGTGCCATGTATGGTAACACCATGAAACATTACATGGGTCTGTTCAGGTTTTTTTTTTTTTAATTTCATGTAATATTTATATTTTTATATTTGGTAAAAGAAAGTCCATAGCATGATGTTGATGAAAATTATTTATAAATTGGCACAGAGTGTAATAAAATTTATATCTTCATTTACTTTACATATGACTGTTGCATGTATGCATTTTCAGTTGGTACAAGTAAGTAAAACATTTATTACAACTTGTACACCGATAAGGGGTCTCTCCTGTGTGGATTCGTTTGTGGCTTTTTAAATCTCCCGAACGTCTGAAGCACTTCCCACATTCACTACAAGGATAAGGGGTCTCTCCTGTATGAATCCTTCGGTGTATTTTTAGTGTGCTCGATTGACTAAAACTTCTGCCACAGTCACTGCAGGAATATGGAGTCTCCCCAGTGTGAATTCGCTGATGTTTCTTCAAGACATCTTTGCTTTTGAAACTTTTTCCACAGTCATCACAAGAATATGGTGTTTCTCCAGTGTGAATTCTCTGGTGTTTTCTCAGGGCACCAGACTCACTGAAGCCTTTACCACAATCGGTACAAAGGTATGGTGTCTCCCCTGTGTGTATTCTCTGGTGCTTTTTAAGGTCACCTTTACGCCTAAAACTCTTCCCACACTCTGTACAAGGAAATGGGGTCTCTCCACTGTGAATTAGCTGATGCTTTTTAAGAGCTCCTGACTCTTTAAAACGTCTTCCACATTCAAGGCAGTCAAATGGGGTTTCACCAGTATGAATCCGCAGGTGAGTTTTGAGATTACCAGATTTTCCAAAGCGCTTTCCGCAGTGAGGACAACAGTAAGGTCTATCTTGTTTATGAATTCGCTGATGCTGACGAAAGTAGCCCACACGAGTAAAACATTCGCCACATTCGGTGCACTGGTATGGCGTTTCTGAGGAACCAACATGATCCAGATGGGTATCCTCAAGGTGTTCCCTGAGAAGCTGTTCATTCATGAAGGAGATTTCACAGTAAACACACGTAAAGGCTGGGAATTCTTCATCGGTGTCCACTGCATGATCATATCATAGTGACAAAGAAAATACAGAAGTACAACATTAATTATATTATTGAACTAAATCAAGTAAGTGCATATTCAATTTGAAATATAATCTGTTTAATAATGACTCTGCTACATCTTTTTCAACAAACTTCTTATGTGCCATCAGTTATGGGACAACATCCAAAGAAGATCCACAGGGTATGCATGTGAACCTTTCCTAATCAGCAAAATGAAAAGAAATAAATGCTTGAAATATATCACTCTGTGTGTAATGAATCTATATAAAATACGAGTTTCACTTTTTGAAGTGAATTACTGAAATAAATTAACTTTTTGATGATATTCTAATTTATTGACATGCACCTATAAATATTTCAAGATGACTAAGATATTTGGTTAAATAAATTAGTCATTATCTTCAGTGCAGGTAGATGTAAAACAATCAATTAGTCAAGCAGATACATGCAGGTGATGGATTACAAATGAGTTCTGTTACTGTGGACATTCGCAATCCAACTTTGTATTTAAGTCAATACCTGCAATGAAAAATCTCCATTAATGAATGCATTTTTTTTACCATTTTATAAAAAAAGATTTTGAATGTATTAATAAATGACATTAAAGATAGATAGATAGATAGATAGATAGATAGATAGATAGATAGATAGATAGATAGATAGATAGATAGATAGATAGATAGATAACTTTATTAATCCCAAGGGGAAATTCACATGCTCCAGCAGCAGCATACTGATAAAAAAAATAATAATAAAGCAGTATTACTGTACGTTAATTCACAACACATAAATAATTTGAACTAAGAGTATGCAACATGGACATGTACAGTACATCAACTACTGTATATGCTTAAACAGCCTTCAGCTTTTGATAATGGGAGAATACCTTGTGGAGTTGAAAAAAGCTTAGTGAAATCCACCGCTAACTGATTATTGTGAGACAAGTGCTTAGGAATCCCTCAGGATCCCTTCTGACTCTCATCGGCTATACTCCCTGAGTCAGGGGGGCTGTGACACATACATAGGATGCTGGGAATTACAAGAAGTAGGCCCTACTTCTCATCTAATTGCTGATCGAGCTGCTTGCCTGCAATTGAGTTTGCTGCACGCACTGCTGTGGACAATCACTGACACGTGTGAACAAAAGCATAAGATGGCTGAAAATGGTGACAAAATAGATACCGTACTAGATGGTGTTACTAATGGGTGTGATGTATTCATCCATGTCAAAACTAGTCTGAAGTCAGTAGTTGAAAATGAATTGAGATTTAGTGGAAAAGAAAACATTTGGGATTTTACGTGCTTATTTATATCTGAAAGTCAAGATCAACATAACATAAAACCTACCTTAACTTTGATAAAGGAATAAGTTTCATAACCAGAGGTTAGATCTTCTTACACATATGTAAAAACAGAAACATGCATTGCAGATGGTGTTTTGCATGTATAAATAAAATAGGCATATGCTTATTACTAAAGATGAATAAATAACGTGTGTCAAAAAATACTAGTGAATGGATCATGCAGCCATAATAGCTGTTTGAAGAACATCATCTGTTTCACTCTTTGACAAGTTAATCAGTAATCAGCACTACAGGTTCAATTATTCATTGAATTTGTCACTCGCCATGTCAGATCCCACTACATAGGTTTGCCTCCCACATTCAAAAGAGACTCAATGAAAAATGCACACATGCTACTTGTATATTCTAATTTTGCATTAACATACAATCAGCCTTAGTTGTTAATTAAGAAAATGGATATTTTACACTTAATACGAAGAAAATTGAAAATAATAAACTTAACAGTTTATATACGCATGTCATATTAAGTTGGACAGGACATTTATGCGAGACTTATTCATGTGTAATTAAAAAGAACAGCAGCTAACAGAAGCAGGTAAAGTAGTGCTGAATAGAAGCAGCAGACTGGGTGATCTGTTTTTTAAGAGCATGGAATATTGCTTCTGCATTGATCAAACTATCAGTTTTACTTACATTCCAGTTTGCCATCCTCCACAACGTGAACATGCCCTAACTGGTCAATGTGCTCTGCATACAGATCAGATTCAAGCCCGAAATCTTCCTGTTTTACAAGGGCATCTTCCCCTTCGTGAGATTCTTCACCCTTTCCTTGGTTGTTCACAGACGTATCTTGCGCATCCATTAAGCCTTCTTGAAAGCACAGTGGTTGTCTGGCGGGGACCCGCTTTTGATCTTCATCTGCTGTGACAGATGCCCACTCTGGATTTTCGGTCTTAATAGACGGCGGAATTTTTAGACCGCCACCGGTGTCCATCGGAGGGGGGCGAAGTGATACCTAGAGATACACAACGGTCATTTTTCAATTGACATAAATATAACTAGTTTCCCATATGTATTTTCACCATTTTTATAACAATTTCATCTTATGTTATCTATTATCAGTTCTACTATTGAAATTAAAACCGGTTATTACAAAGCAAAATGTGCACATGCATATCACTAATTGTGTTGTTTTGCACTTTAGAATATTTGTATGCTGTGTTCACATCTTCATGTATGACACCTGACCTGGGCAGAAGGATCTCATCAGTACATCCTAGTGTTTAAGCGGTTCACATTTATACTGCAATCGTTTAAATATAACGTGAAAACCTTCCACATTCTGAAATAATCTGGACTGTGCCCGTTGTACCGCACAGCAGTCTTTCCCGTTTAAACGTGGAAAACTGCAAACAACTGTTACCAAAAATGGCACACTAACCCTATAACGTTATTATGTTAGTAGCAGGCACACGAGCAACACATTTTAAGTAAAATCAAAATGGTATTTCTTTCTTGAATACTTTTCATATGCACGTCGATATGTATTATGTTAAATATGATAAGGCATACAAACATAATATTTAACAAAAATTCCATTTTCAACCAGTAAACGAGGCTTTCTAAATACGTACATTCATAAAACGATTTGGAAGATAACGTGCAAGACTCTTTTCGAATCCACGGGCTTCAAAGACGTCCATGAGCTATAACGATTATAAACACAATAAAATATGCCTAATTTCTGGTGTTCTTTATGAAAACTGAAAACGGCTTTAAGGTTAAATAAAAATAAAAGTATTTCCTCTCTGGCTGACCTGTGCAGCATCCTTATTGGCCAAATTAATGAAATTACGCCGTAATGATTGGTCAATGTGCCGGAAGCGAACTGTCACTCATATGCTTAGCCCCGACTCCGACACCATTTTGGCTCAGAGTTAACAAGGGTATGTCCGTAATCAACTATGCGATTATGTTTTCAACAAAAGATGTATGTGAATTTTAATACTTAAGCATTTTCTGTGTAGTGGTTATAGTAATATCATCTGGACTATCTATCCGACAGTATCTCCGTTTATTATGTAAGATTTCTTCGGATCACGTGAAATTAACTAGAAGGCTTAAAATGGAAACTACACCTGTATGACGTTAGATTTTAACCATTTGGGGTTACCGAGTCTTTTTTAATTTCACCTTCGCTTTTAATATTCTGTGGTAGTTTGTAGCTAGTGAAAACAGTGTCAACGTTCAAGGGAAATAAATAAAACGATATTTCTGTTTCTTAGACCTTTTTGATTCTTCTTTCTCCTGTTATTTCACATTGTACATTGCATGCCTTTCTTTACTTGTGTAGCCTTTTTACTTCTCGTACGTACATTTTCTGGACTCTCTTAATCAAAGTAAGTTATGAGGAGCCGAGAGGTCCAGTCGTGGACGTGGTCCACGCGCGCAAGCACACCAAAGAATATTCTGTAATATGAATACATTCAGGCTGTTGGAGAAAAACCCATGCAGATACAGGAACAAATATGTCAGCTCCACACCGATTGCGACTGGGTTGAAATTAGAACCCAACCAACTGCAGGTTCAAGGTAACAGTGCTATATGCCCGTTGCTGTTGTGTTCATCTGTTACTAGTAGCAAGTGTGAAGAAGAATGGAAGTAACAAAGCTTTTCGAATGTATTAGTAATGAGTTCATGTTTCATACCATGACAGTTCAAAATAAAATACATACAACTGTGGGTTGGAAACAAAAATCCTGAAAGAAAAAACAAAACCACACAGAGACACAAGGAGGATGTGCAAACTCCGCTTAGACAGAGACGGAGCCAGAAATCAAACAGTCACTTGGAGGTGCGACTCAAGAGCACTGGCCACAGTGCCGCCATTCTGCCTGTTTCTTCAAAAACACATTTTAAAAAGGAACATTTTAACACTTGCACCATGGAAATTAATTTATAGATGTATGAACATTTTAGAAGTAATGGAATATATTTACAAATTGTTCCATAAAATGCAGGACAGTTTAATATCAAAAATTAAAACCAATAGGCAATGTAATGAATCCTCCTTGGTGGCTGAGTTAAGGGTACACAAGAGCAGAAGCTGAAAGGGAAGCTGCAGTTCCTAGAAGGAAAATACAGAAGAATATTGCAAATAATGCAAGAGACAATCCAAATAATTTCTTAACAGTATTTTCACAGTTGGGAATGAGTATGATGGCAAATTGTATCAAAAGCTGTTTGTTGAAAATGTAGTTTACAATAAAACAAACAGAAAATTGACTCTGTGTTATTCCAAAGGTTTCACCACTGAAGAAGTCAATAATATTCCAATTGCCCTCAGGAATATACAGTAAGATTCATAGACCAGTTTAATTCAGTTGAGGTTCAAGAACACATCTGGGCATCTTTGGGCACAGAACATGAACAACAACATTTACTTCTATAGCACATTTTCATACAAAGATTGGAGGTCAAAGTGCTTTACAACATGTCAAAGAAGTGGGTTTTATTGTTTATTCCAGATTTAACAAAAATCAGAGTTTGCTTTGCAGCTTTGATTCAACAGAATATTTCACATAACACAAAAGAAAATGGCATGGACAAAAATGATGGGACCCTTACCCTAATATTTTGTAGCACAACCTTAAGAGTCGATCATTGCAAACAAGTAATTCCTGGAGCTCTAAATGAGACATCTGCACCTGTCAACAGGTAGTTTGGCCCACTGGGCCTGAGCAAACTGCTCCAACTGTGTTAGCTTTAAAGGGGGCCTTCTCCAGACTGCATGTTTCGGTTCTTTCTACAGATGTTCAATAAGATTCAAATCAGGGCTCATAGAAGGCCACTTCATAATAGTAATATTTTGTACTTAGCCATTTTTGGGTGCTTTTAGCTTTGTGTTTTGGGTCATTATCCTATTGGAGGATCCAGGCACTGCAACTGAGACAGAGCCTTCTGACACTGGGCAGTATGTTTCACTCCAGAATATCTTCATAGTCTTCAGATTTCATTGTACCCTGCACTCAAAGCACCCCATGCCAGATGCAGTAAAGCAGACCCAAAACATATCAGAGCCTCCTCCATGGTATGGTGTTCTTTTTTTGAAAAGATTCATTTTTCATCTGTGGAGACAAAGCTGATGTGACTTGCCAAAAATCTTCAGTTTTGTCTCATCTGTCTAAAGGACATTTTCCCAGAAGCACTGTTGCTTGTCAATATGCATTTTAGCAAATTCCTGTTTGGCTTTTTGATGTGGAGTCCTCCTGGATCTTCTGCTGTTGAGCTCATTGTCACTCAGAATGTGACAGATGGTTCAATCAGACATTGATGGACCTTGACTTTGGAGTTCAGCTTGTATTTCTTTAAAAGTTGTCCTTGGCTTTTTGTCTACCATTCTAATTATCCTTCTGGCCATTCTGGCGTTGATTTTCCTCTTATGGCCACATCCAGGGATGCTGGCTCCACTCCCATGGACTGCAGTATTTACAAATGTCACAGGAACATCAAAACCATCATTGGAGATGGTCTTACAGCCTTTGCCTTTCTTTAATATGTTTGTCTATAATTTTCTATCTGATCTTCTCAGATAACTGTGTTCTTTGCTTTCTCTGTCCCCTGTTCAGTATGGAACTCATGATAATACCAAACAGCACAGTGACTGCCTTTCTCCATTTAAATAATCTGAATAACTGATGGCATGTGATACTAAATAAGAAAACAGTTTCAAAAACACTCTTATTCAATTATTTATGATATTTTGTAGGGGTACCAACAAACCTGTACAGATAATTTTAGAATATCTTTCTAGAGTAAGCAATACTTTATCTCTTGTCACAGTTGCTTTGCTTTACTTGACATATCAAAGGCATGCAGGTACAGATGGGACAATTGCTTTTCACTTAATCACTTTTCAGGAGGAATACGGCAGTTTTTCAGTGAGCTGTAAGGAGACCAAGTCCTTTGTTCATGGCTGTAGCTGCAGCCATGTTAGTATTGTTGCAGGCAGATTTTGTGTTATAAGTAAAAACAATGGAAATGTAAGTAAGACTTTAGCTTCTGCTTACTGTGGCATGAGCTGGTAAGTCAAATAGTTCCTTCACAACTCAGAGTCAGTGATTGGGCCCACAGTTTAAAAGCTAGTCTGGGACAACAAAAAGGGGAGGTACGAATGGAGATGGAAGAAAGAGAGAGGGAGAGAGACAGGACCAGGAAGGCCTATGCTATGAGGAATGGCAGCGCTCGACAGGGCTGAAAAAACATTATTCCTATTGAGTGATACTGGGGAGTAGGAGCAGCCCATTATGCTGTGCCTCCCACAGAGGCAGAAGGACTGGTGTCAGGAAACGTGTGCGGCACAATATGGACATTTTTAGTGGAAGGATTTCTGCCTATGTGATTTTAATGTATTTTTTAAGGCATATTTATTATTTATTGGACTTTTTAACCTCCACATTTCACTTTATTTTTATGGATTATTTATTTATTTATGGATGTGCACTACACTGAATTAATTTTGCACACTGTTTGGATTTGTTAGAATAAAGCTCATCATTTTTTCACCAACCCCTGCCGACTGTTTAACCCCAGTTACTTTATCGGTTCAAGTGTTGCCAGGGAGAGTGAAGCCAACTTTGACCATCACAAGGGGCTGTAGCGTGTCTGAAAGCACTAGTCACAGGGATATTACACCAGCAGGGCACACTCGTATTTCTTCATGTAGGATGAATTAAGAGTCGGCAGTTAATCTGAATCGCATAATCTGTGGCAGAAAATTAAGACAACAATTAAACAAAGTCCCAAGAACATGTAGAAAACATGCACTGATAACAGACTGGAAAAGGAATCCAGTTTCCTGGAGCTGAGAGGCAGCAACACTATGCATTGTGTTAACCTTAATAATTCGATTCAATTTAATTTGCTGTCTTTATACTGAAGAGTACAGAAATATCGAATGTGCCATGTCCTGGCTAAACTCATCCTGCTCTCTTCTAATTAGAAGACGTGCGTGTTCTGCTTCATTGTAATTTAAAAAGAATTGTTCAAATTCAGAAATGTATTAATGCAATATCACTGGCAAAGAAACACTCATCCCAAGGATCTCACATCCTCTCCCATTCATGTCCACACACAGTTAAGCAACCAACACTGGGGCCTCTAAACCAGAAGTGAAACCTTTTCAGCTTTCCACAAGGGAATGAGCAATGGAGTTCTCTTTTAGCACAGTGGGAGAAAAGTCATGAATGTAATCCAAGAACCTGAATTTGATCCCTGCTGCTGCAGCCATCTCAGGGAGGACATGGGGCCGAAAAAGTAAGAATATCAGCCCGAGTGAATTCCTCAACAGATACGTCAGTATCTACCTATCATATAAACATGCTGGCTAAATCAATTTGTAGAGGAATTCTCACTTTTTTCTTAACATTACAAATGCTCAGTATGCAACCCTTGTGCTATCAATGGTTGACACAGTCACCTTAATGCATTCTATCATTTTCTCAAAGCTGGATCTAAAACACAAGGTCCTCTGATATGTCCCCACAAGACAAAATAGAACTGTATTATATTTGGAGATCAGGGTGACTGATCCAAAGGTAGGCCATTGGTTTAGACAGAACACCCATTGAGGAACCTTCAGACTTCATGATGGAAGCAAGACAGAGGTCCATTCTGCTGAGAAATAAAGGCGCTGGAGTCTTCATGCAGCTGTGGAAAAAAAATCCACTCTGTCAGTTTCTCCACATGTGGTCTCTGTCACAACCTCATCTGTAAAGAATGGCTTAAAGACACACATGTCAGATATGGCAAAAGATTTTTTTCTATGCAAATCTCTGTTCAATTGTAAAATGTGAATCAACCCAGATAGTGTTTTTTTAAACATTATCTGGGTTGATTCTTAGGAACTTAACTTTTGTGTTTTCAGCACATTATACTATTGAACACGAAAGAGATTTGCCAAAAATAAAAATCTCTTCTGCCATATCTCAAATGAGTGTCTTCAAGCCATTCTTTAAAAAGAAAAAAAAAAAAAAACACAGTCAACTTTAGTTTTAAAAATCTCTCAAGTGATGTTTTACTTTTTCAAAACCTTTCAAGCTACTTAAGAACAGGTTTCATGCACCTATCAGACCTGCACCCTGTTCCTTTTAACTGGGGTTCTCTTTCTGCTTTTAGCTACTAGTTTCAATCAATCAATAGATAAACAAACATACATACTGTATATACATACACACACACACACAATATGGTCTTAATTATACACTAGAATGACTAAAAAGGAAGTTAAAAACAAAAAAAAAAACTTTCGACTTGATAGTCCCAGTCCTACTGAGGTGTTATGCAGGTACAGTCATATGAAAAAGTTTGGGAACCTCTCTTAATTCTTTGGATTTTTGTTTATCATTGGCTGAGATTTCAAAGTAGCAACTTCCTTTTAATATATGACATGCCTTATGGAAACAGTAGTATTTCAGCAGTGACATTAAGTTTATTGGATTAACAGAAAATATGCAATATGCATCATAACAAAATTAGACAGGTGCATAAATTTGGGCACCGCAACAGAGATACTACATCAATACTTATTTGAGCCTCCTTTTGCACATATAACAGCCTCTAGCTGCCTCCTATAGCCTTTGATTAGTGTCTGAATTCTGGATGGAGGTATTTTTGACCATTCTTCCATACAAAATCTCTCCAGTTCAGTTAAATTTGATGGCTGCCGAGCATGGACAGCCTGCTTCAAATCATCCCACAGTCAGGGGACTGTGACGGCCATTCCAGAACATTGTACTTCTCCCTCTGCATGAATACCTTTGTAGATTTTGAACTGTATTTTGGGTCATTGTCTTGTTGGAATATCCAACCCCTGCGTAACTTCAACTTTGTGACTGATGCTTGAACATTATCCCAAAGAATTTGTTGATATTGGGTTGAATTCATCTGACCCTCGACTTTAACAAAAGCCCCAGTCCCTGAACTAGCTACACAGCCCCACAGCATGATGGAACCTCCACCAAATTTGACAGTAGGTAGAAGGTGTTTTTCTTGGAATGCGGTGTACTTCTTTCGCCATGCAAAGCGCTTTTTGTTATGGCTAAATAACTCAATTTTTGTCTCATCAGTCCAAAGTACTTCATTCATTCCAAAATGAATCTGGCTTGTCTAAATGAGCATTTGCATACAACAAGCGACTGTTTGTGGCGTGAGTACAGAAAGGGCTTCTTTCTCATCACCCTGCCATACAGATGTTCTTTTTGCAAATTGCGCTGAATTGTAGAACGATGTACAGATACACCATCTGCAGCAAGATGTTCTTGCAGGTCTTTGGAGGTGATCTGTGGGTTGTCTGTAACCATTCTCACAATCCTGCGCATATGCCGCTCCTGTATTTTTCCTTGGCCTGCCAGACCTGCTGGGTTTAACAGCAACTGTGCCTGTGGTCTTCCTTTTCCCGATTACATTCCTTACAGTTGAAACTGACAGTTTAAACCTCTGAGATAGCTTTTTGTAGCCTTCCCCTAAACCATGAGACTGAACAATCTTTGTTTTCAGATCTTTTGAGAGTTGCTTTGAAGATTCCATGCCGTCACTCTTCAGAGGAGAGTCAAAGGGAAGCACAACTTGTAATTGACCACCTTAAATACCTTTTCTCATGATTGGACACACCTGTCTATGAAGTTCAAGGCTTAATGAGCTAATGAAACCAATTTGGTGTTGCAAGTAATCAGCATTGAGCAGTTACATGCATTCAAATCAGCAAAATTACAAGGGGACCTACATTTTTGCACAGCCAGTTTTTCACATTTGATTGAATTTCATATAACTAAACACTGCTTCACTAAAAATCTTTGTTCGGAAAACACCCCAGTGCTCAGATGTTCCTAGGAAATGAAAGACATACCTCTGTTATCTTTTTTGTTGAAAGTAAATTATTATGCAGGCTGAGAGGGGTTCCCAAACTTTTTCATATGACTGAATATTGCTGTTGGTATGAAGGAAATCCAGTAGCATTTCTTGGAACATGTCCAATGAATAATTTGGCAGTTTCTTTCAACATTTTTGAAGTCTGCACACCCAGAGGCTATTTAACGACTGTTGAATTTACCACCTTGTCCAATCCAATTGACCATCCTATTAGGACAAGATCCATCCCCAAATCAGGGAGTAAAGGGCTGGAACAAACACCTAAATAGGATCAGCCTGTCATAGAAGGCACTTGTGTGCACATCACACTGGGCAAATCTGGTCACCATTAAATTTAAAATCGATGTTTTAAACGTTGAGTAATGATAAATTACAGAAGAAAACCAGGGAGAGAGAAGGGAGTGTGGGTTATCAGTGATGTGCAAAGTGAAAAAGCAACTGCACTGGGATGGAAAGTGAACCCACTAAATCATTAGTCACCACATACTGACATATTTTTACACCATGGCACCTTTGTTCCCCCAAAATGTACTGTACTTACCAGTGTAAAATGACATGTTTTAAAGGTTCGTGGGCAACAAATGTTCTTTAGGTTGGGAGGGGTGTGGAATCTGCACTTCCTTTTAACTGTAGCACATTGGGAATGCCAACAACATACAGTAAGCATATTATAAGACACTAGAGTTAAACCAAAGAAAAGAAAAATGTACACTGCACAAGTTCAGTAATTACAAGTTTGTTTTATTGAATATGGACTGAATTCCATTAGAAATTTATAAAAAATTATAAAAGGCAAAAATGTGGCAATTCCTTCAATAAAGTACTGTTTTGAAACCTATATTGAAACTTTTAGCATTCATAAAAAGGCAATCATTCTTATATAATTAATACTTGAATCATTATACATACACAACCAAGCAGAAGAATGAACTCCAAATACAATGAGGCCATACACACACACAGCTAAGTGAGAGTGGGTATAACTGGCCTAACTGTTGCCAGAATCAGCCTCTATTTATCTCAATTGCTACTGGCCAATATGGAAAACAAAAACACGGTGTGTGTGGTATTTTAAGTACTAGTTTACTTAGTTCTTACCATAAAAAGACATTACACTGATAAAATGCCTACTAGTGAAAGAAAAGAGACCATCTGGGCCAGCATGCCAGAGATATAAAAGCACAAAAGATACAAGCAAAGAGAATTCACAAGATATGCAAAATGGCAAAAGGTTGGCAAAAGTTTTGAATTTCTTTTAGGATAGGACATGGAGCAGGAGTATTGTAACTAAGAACCCAGAGCTGGGAAAAAAATAAGTGAGAGGTGAAATACTTTTGTGTAGTAAACATTTTTAAAGGCAAAGGTATAGTCAAATCAAACACTCATCTGATTTAGCTTGTTTACTGCTCTCTATACTTTTTGAAATTTAGAAACTTTTCATTTCATTGTTTTTGAAAACATCTTCACTTTACATTTTCTTTCTCAAAACAATTTTTATTACATTTGCCTACAACCTTTGTACAGTATAATATAAAAACAAATTGCCTAAAAATAAATAACTTTATCAGCATTAAGTATTTTACCAGATCACTTTCAGTACAATATTTATTTGGGCTAAGAGCTGATGGCACATACTGAACCTCTCAAAGGACTTTGTAATAGATGGGTATCACATCCAGTGTCCATTTTTTACCAGTTACCTATTCTCCCACTGGATGCAAAGTTATAAATGAATATGGGCTTTAAGAAAAATTTTTGTAACTATTCTATTAAAGTGCTATATAAATGTAAAGAATTATTATTAATCAAACACAACCCTCATTTAATTAATGCAAAATTTAAACTAGTTTTTTTGGCCTAAACACCAACCATTTTAAAGATTTATTTCAATTATTTTTTATCTGACACAAAGCAGAAACATAACAGGAAGACATTTCAATATGCACATATCCAACCCTACTCTCAGTTGCATGCAGTCAATTTAGAAACAACAATTAGCTGAACATGCTAGTGTTTCGATAGGCGATTCACTGTTCTTTAAAGTTCATTTAAATTAGACCATGCTAGGCTTTCATTTTTTTTTTTGTCGTAAATCTTCTACATAAATGTAGTTCATTAATCATTTCAAATGTTGAATGCTTTATTACAGCACAGCTTAAGTACACATTTGCTCTTACCTTAACCCTTAACATACCAAGCCTAAGTCGTCAATGTTGATTACCAAGCTGGGGTCTTCTGAGGACCCCATGTTTTTTTTTATTTCTCAACTGTTTGTTGTGGAAGTTTACTCAAATTAGGTTTTTTTGGTGTCTGAAAATATATTTCAGTTATACAAGCATTGTGAGCATCAAACATTTTGTTTATTTCAACAGTAGTCAGCTGATAGTAGTTAGTTCTTCATAAAATTGCATACTCGTTTTTGTAAATCTGAATACATAACTTTAACAATACAGTGTGTAAATTTTCATATCTGATTACATGGAGGTGTACATTTTTCTATCTGATTATATACAGCATAATGTTCATGTAAAACCAGTTATATAATTTCACAAAAAGAAATGTACACATTCATTTGTTGCCATCACTACAATCCTTAGCACATGTCACGGTTGTGCTGGTCTTCCTGTGTCTCTCACAGACAAAATGTTTGCATTCACGTCAGACTGTGTTGACTTTCCTGTCTTTGCTTCTGGGACAGTATGAGCATCTTCCCCTCTTGTGGATCTGCTGCTGCCCTGATGTTGATGGTGTGCTTTGAGCTGCAGTGTTGTGCACAACAAATACTCCCGCAGCTTCAATAGCTCTGACAACTGGAAGATGGAGACCATTTGGATTGCTTGCCCTCCACAGAATGTTGGGTTTTGTCAGTTCTTTGCCTAACTCCAACAGGAATCGATAGCTGCGATTTTTATGGCAATAGTTCCAGTCTTCGTTTTTCGACATCCAAATTAGGAAAGCATTCATGGCTCCAATATCAAGCATATTCATGAAAAGTCTCAGAGGCCATCTTGAGGTACGCCTGGCACAAGAATATTCTGTTACCAATTTGTCTGCATTGTCCACTCCGCCTTTGGTATGGTTGTATTCAAGTATCACGTTGGGCTTCTTGTGACTTTCACTGGATACTGAATCATCAAGAAATTGAGTGGAAAGTACACAGACTCTTCTGTTTTTCTTTGGGACGTAGCTGACCACAGCTACTTCATCTGAGAAGATGAATTTTGATGAAAGAAGGTCTCTACCTTTTGCAGTTTCCATGTCAGGCTTTTTTGCTCTCAATGTTTCCGTCATAGTAATGTTCTTCTGCAGCAAAAATTCTGCAGTTGGCACGGATGTAAAAAAAATTGTCCGTAGACACACCTCTTCCAGATCCAGCATCCGAACAATGTCATCATCTGAGCTTTGTCGGCGGGCCATTTTTCAAAATTTACAGTGTTCACATTCTTGTAAAAAACAAGAAATAAAGCAATCCTAATTTGTAACGTAGTATACCAAGCGGGTGTTTTTTTTTTACATTTTTTTGAATTAATTATATAATATCCATTATATAATGTCTAATTATACCCTGTATAATATCTAATGTGGGAAACAGCCCGGACACAGACAGACGGACACGTTCATGTCACCCAACACACGTTTATTTACAGTTTATACAATGTTTGAACACGCACTACCCAGTGCCGCAGCACCAATCACCCCAAAAGTCCATGCCAACACACAATGCCTTTCCTCTCTTCAGGCCGCCTCTTTCCTCTCCCAGACTTCGTCCTCTTCCACCCGACTCCAGCCCTGAATGAAGGGAGGCGGCCCCTTTTATAAGCACCCGGATATGCTCCAGGTGTTTCCCGGTAATCTTCCACCGACACTCCCCAGTGTGGCGGAAGTGCCGGCTGCATCCCCGGAAGCACTCCGGGTGTCCCTGCTTCTCTTCCCCCCAGCACTTCTGGGTGTGGCGGAAGTGCTGAGGTCCAGCGCTGCCAAGGCATCCGGGCGCCCCCTGGCGGTGACCACGGGCCCCTACGGGGTTGAGCTTCAATACTCTGTACCCGTGGCCCCCAAAGCAACCAGGGCGGTCACCCCCTCGTGGTCTGGAGGAGGCACAAGCCCTCCTCCGGTCCTCCTGGGCGTCCCGGCTGGGTACCACCCCCAGCCGCGTGCCACACTATCTTATACTGATCAGGGACATATACAAAAATCAAGAATAAAGTGGTTGTTATAGTTACGGGAAAATCACCAAAAATCACTCTCTGGGGTCCTCCGAGGACCCCCCTTGGTATGTTAAGGGTTAATTCTGGGAAGGTAAAAATCATAACCAAGACATAGTTTATTAACAATTATATCACATGTATTAGGAATATTAAAATTTTATAAGATTATAAATTCACTTTTTTCAATTAGGCAAGAAAAGACTGACTGGTTAACACTACATGCAGCAATGACACAATGGATTAATGATGTTCAATCCCAGCTTTCATGTATAAAAGTTTATATTCTTAACTGCACATCTATTTCAATTAAAAAATAATTCTGCTTTCTACCTACATTTTGTCAATGAAGCAATTTCCAACTTATACTGTTAAATCCCAATGTAAAGTCTCACTAATCTCGCTTGCTAAGATTTTGCTCTATTATTTACATTCGAAATGTCCAGGTTTTTAAAGCCACTTGATCTGATATAATAACAGAATTAAATAATGAAAATGTATAGCAAAAAGTGATTAGTGTGTATTAAAATCATAAAAAGTATTACTCACAAATTTTAGTCTATACTGAAGGAAGATAGTACAACCAGAAAAGTCTAATAAAAAAAAAGTAATTTAATAAGAAGTATTAATCATTAGCTGTAGTGAAACAGTGGCAATTAAAAAAATATATACTTATTGCTTATGGGTATTTGGATTCAAAAATTTCCTAATTATAAGGCACAAAATGGGATTCTGCTAATAGCACTAATAAACTGTAGTAAGCATTCTAAGTGAACAGTCACTGAAATAGTTAGGTAACATAGGTCTTTAATGATTTTTAGCACACATACAGACACAATTCAATTTTGTTATTCCAGAACAGTTTATTTTTCTGGATGAATATCAACCTGTGCATTGAATAAGGCTATGGTAGTGACATCGTAGGATAACTACAGTGTATTTCTTTAGGCTGTATTACAACAATCACTGTATGTGATGTACTTATAGTAGGTACAACAGTCATAATCACACCAAAATAATAGTCATAAGAGATTAAGAAATAATGGTTACCATTAAAAAAACATTTTACTAATTATTCCAACCAGAAAACATGAAAAGCCAAGACATACAGCCTTGTATTTAAAATTTATTGATTCATGTTACAAACATTATGTGAAATAGCATTTAAGCTGATAAAAATTATGTAACCTTTCTACTTTTTTACTTTAATCAAATTAATATTAATTTAATGATACAAATTTCTCTCACAATGGTTCAGGTATGCCGAGCTAATCCCTGTCCCTCACTGAATGTTCCTGTTTTCCCCTTCATGTTCACATTTCATATTACCCAACAGCCAGGGGTGGTCAAGTTAAGCTCTACTATCTCTAAAACAAGTCTTTCCTCTCATAAATATCAGAATTACTATTTTCAGTACACTGTTTGACAGGAATGTAAGCTTCTCCATCTGTCTTTTCCAATAATTTTTTCTTAAGTGCTATTGTCATGGTACACAATGCCAACAACTAATCTTTGCATGGTGCTCAAAGTAGATCCTTGGCAGTCCCAAAAAAAAAAAAGAAAAAACAAAACTTAAAAGCACTGTATGGTCTGAACCATTTATATAGTCTTCGCAAAGTAAACATGAAGTCACCTCAATGTCTGAAAACTCCAAGATTGTCTTTCAACTTGAGGTGAATGTTACAGTCTGGTAATAATAATGTCACCATTTAATTTTTGTGAACACGTTGATGTTTTTTAAGGTGTCCAATAATACGAAATTTTTTGTCGCAGTTAGTACATTGGTATGGCTTCTCTCCAGTGTGAATCCGTATATGTTTTTTAAGATCACCTGATAC
The DNA here is from genome assembly GCF_900747795.2 of Erpetoichthys calabaricus. Classification (NCBI taxonomy): domain Eukaryota; kingdom Metazoa; phylum Chordata; class Cladistia; order Polypteriformes; family Polypteridae; genus Erpetoichthys; species Erpetoichthys calabaricus. The sequence continues at coordinate 57,558,932 of NC_041394.2, forward strand.
TTTAAAACTCTTCTCACAAAAAGAGCAGTGGTAGAAAGTCTGACCTGTATGAATCCGCTCATGAACTTTAAGGTTGCCCAGTTGATTGAACCTCTTTCCACATACAGTGCAGAGGTAAGGAGCTTCACCTGTATGAATTCGTAAGTGTTTCTTTAGATCTCCCACTTGCCTGAATTCTTTTCCACATTCCTTACAAATATAAGGGCATTTTTCAACATGAATTTTTTGGTGCCTTTTCAGAACACCAAACTCCAGAAATTGCTTGCCACATTCCACACAATGATATGGAGTGTCACCAAGATGAATTCTTTGATGTTTCCTAAGGTTTCCAGATTTACTGAATGTCTTCCCACATTCAGAACAGTGAAAACGATTGTCACTTAGATCAGCACGAATAGTATTCATTTCATTTAAATTCTGTGTACAATCCGGACTGGTATACAGTGTCATAATAGCATGAAATGATTCATTATGTATGTCCTTCAAATGGTTCCATAGATACTGTTGTGAAACAAAGGAGATCCTGCATCGAGGACATGGATAGGAAAGATGATCTTGTTCCACAGTTACTTGATTTCATAAAGAGACAAAAACAGAAACACAAAGAAATATTAATTATTATCTACATTAGTACTTTAAAAATGTTCATTAACAAGGATCTAAGTAGCCCCAAAAGCTTTTGTTAAAGGCTTTCAACCAATCTGTTTTGTCCAAAAATTTAACTCTAAAATGTCTCCATTGATCAGAAGAATTAGAGCATGGACTGTACCTATATAGCAAAATGTCATTGAAAAGCTGAGAAACATCTGATATAGCAAAGAAGAAATACTGGACTTAAAAAATCCAAATATGTAAACCAATTAAATTGCAAGAAACTGAGCAAAAGGAATTAAAAATGGCTGAATACCACCAAAGTAAAAGGGGTAAAAAAAATAGAAAAATTAACTCACCTGCTGAATCTAACAGACCTCTGATTAAGTGGACATTTAAAAATACACACTGCCGTGAGCACATTCTACAGTGGAATTCTTACTTAAATCTCTCTGTTAGACTAATGACAGTAATATAATATCAACATCAAAAGGTCAGAATTCTTTAATGATGGTACACAGGATATTACTAACACAACATGCAATCAAAAACTGTCCTGTTCTTTTCTAAACTATTATTTTACAGCACAATGGAACAGATTATATTATTATAATTCAAGATGCAAGTGAAGAGGAGTACAAACGTGACAAATTTTTCTATTTTTCAAGAGAAGTACAAACAAGTTGGAAAATGTAAGAACGACGTAACATTCAGGTGTGTTCAGCGACCAGCTTAACAGATATGAATGTTGGGGGCATTTCACATTTTTAATTTACTTCATCCAAGAGTCAGTTATTACATTTCTGTTTATTAAATAGTTTTCCAACAATGAGTCATATTCAAAAGTATTAGCAATAACAGAATGCAATAATGTGTGTTAGTGTACTACATTAAATACACGATCCATATTAGCACTTTACAATGGAGTTAAAAATGGAGCACAAAGAGGCTTATGGTGGCTCAATAGCTTTAGTACACACAGCAGATTTCAATTTAAGTGATGTGAAAATGGCACTGATTCATGTGTGTTAGTGGTGGTGGCTCTCTGACTAATTGTTGTTCAAAATTTTCTTAACCTCCTAGGCATTACATTTTTTTCTCAAAAAAACATGTAGAAAGTATTGCATTTTTTGGCTTGAAAACTTACATTTTTATTAACTCTTTCAGAGCAGATGTAGACTTCTGTCAATATTCAAGGGTAGAGGACAGTAATCAGCTGTAAACAATGTTTTAGTTCAACTCTCTTTGGAAAGTTGGCTTTGTTGATTTGATCTCGATTTCCTGCGCATGCATGAGTGGTGAAGAGCAAACAACCTCCAAATTGGCATTGACATTTGGCGAGACCAAAAGGAATGCGAAAAGCAAATTACTCTGTGGAGAAAGTTTTGCACATCATTGCTGAATCGCGTTCTGACTTGTTGGACTCTGATTTTAATGCAAATGATCTGGAGATCGAAAACGAAAGTGAGGTACCATCATCAGCTGATTGTACTGCTGAACACAATATGTCTACAGCAACGTTTACCTGGGAGTACCGGCAGTTACGATGACAAGAAGTAAACAGCCACAGCAACAGACATTTTATTTTGATTTGTGTGTGAAACCACTGCTTTGTGTGCTTTTCTGAAAATTAAAAGAGTTAAATCTCATCTGTCTACTGTAAAATGTTCAAAACAATGAAAAGTACAAAGTCAGAAGAGTACAAAGTACAGTAATGATACAAATAATAATAATGATGAAGAATAATAAGAAGAAGAACAGTACAATGAACATATGCGAGTGAGTCATTTTTGGATTCACCAGAATCACTTTTAGGTTTCACTGACCATTTGAATTTCACTGCCTTTAAGACAGATTCACCTCGCCATCACTATTGAGGAGAGGCATTTCTTACCAGATGCCATTATAAGATTAGGAGAAGACGCGTCTACACTGTTGCCCACGTAATGCTCGGGCCTGATGCTTATGTAAGACACATCTATACCACTGCCCAAGTAGCACTCAGCACTAATGCTGTTGGCACTTTTACAGCTCGAGTAATCCTCATGTCTTACGTGAGATACACCTATATAGTTGCCTGAATTGCATTCAGAACTAATGCATTTAGCACTGTTTTACAGGCTGAGTGATGCTCTGGTCTTAACGCTAAGAAAGTTAAAAAATATTTTTTTGAAAATATACCCAATAGAGTAGTATCCTGTAAATAGCAATTGAAAAAATATCTATTAATACAAAATGGCCAATACTAGCATAAAACCAATATCAATATTACCCTATGAAAAGAGAAAAGGAACTGAAATAAGTTTCCGATCTGGCTATATTAGTTAAAATACAGCAATTCCTTAAAATTATACAAATAAGTAAGAATTTGGAAAGGAACCAATTTATTGTATAAATGGGACTATGAAAGGTACATGATGGGCAAGAAGAGAGGAGCTTGACATGATTGTTTGTATATATCTAAGACTGAAAAATCAGGGGTTGGGTGCCAGAGGTCAGGGTTTTAAGACTTGGAAGCCTCCCTCAACTTGAAGCCACTGTCCATTTTTACACCTGTCCAATGTTTACATTAGTTAGGGGAGCTGCACCTTTCTCAGGTTATTAACTATTTCAAACACCATTTACCTGCATGTTGATAATGTTGGTTCTATACAATAATAATCTGCAGAAAATAATGTTCAATAAATTCAATCTTTTATATGCTTACATAATTGCTTTCCCATTCCATTTATTTCCAAAGAAGTGACTTTTTTGTACTCTATTAGCTAACATACCTAAAGCAGCAGGAGAAGGGTGCTTCTGTGTGAACTGTTTGCGTGCTATGCACAGTGTCCAGTTAGCTTGCAGTGGGCATTTGAGTGGCTGTCTAATGAGTTCAATTGGAAAATATACAAAATATATAATTTCAAAAAACCACCCTCAAGGTAAAATTGAAACAAACTAATTCCTGGCTGAAGTTGCACAGATGCACGTTTTAAGGTGGACAAGTTCACAAATTCGCCACGGCTTTTCAATTGGAAAGAGAGGAGGTTAGAAGTGTGTACTGATACAGCACGTTGCTGCTCCCACCACATGATGAATCACCTCAGGATCCCAAGCGCAGTCGTGCAATGGGTGGCACCTCAGCACTCCACTATTTCAAACTGAATGGAACAGTGAGAGGTGTGTTTTTTTTTTTTTTTTTATATACAGTGGCTGGAGTGCCAATCCTGTCACCAACCCCCAAATTTTCCCTGCAAGTTGGAAGACCTGCTTGCACAGCTGGATTTAGGTTAATGTCATACCCAGGATGGAGCAATTGCAGGTTAACACCCTTGCTCAAGGGCCCAATGGAGTGGAAATCACTTCTGGCATTTATGGAATTTGAAATTTTGAAAGTTCAAAACATTTTATACGGCACAATCTGTTTGAGATATCTAAATGAAAATTTAACTGTCTCAACAAATTTCTTTGAAGAATAACTATCCCACATCTCAACAAAATTAGTCCAGGTGGCTAAATTGTTTCATAAGGACAGACAGACATGGGCTTTCTCAATAGGTGTTTCACACATTATATGTGAACACACCTAAAAAGGGTTTAATGTCTTTTGCAAAGCAATATTTTGCCTAAAATATTCCAAATCTTGTTCCTCCCCAAGTAGGGGCTTATCAGAGTGTATACTTTATTTTTATTTTATTGTTCCATTAATTCTGCCATTTCTGTATATGCACAAGAAACTAGCATTCAATTGAGTTTGTTCAATTAATGTATTACAAAATATCCTTAAGTTTTACAGTTCTACACTGCAAAACATTACAAATATAAATACATAGAAGTAAAATGGCCATATATCAATTAAAGTTAACATATGTTGAAATTTTAAAACCAGAAATAAAGAGAATAGGGAGCTGACGGAAGCAGGACACTTGAATAAGCTTTAGTACCTTTTCATTTCATTTAAAACCACTGACTCTTAACATTAATATTCATTCAGGCTCTAGGAAAGACATATCCTATATCAGAATGGGAAATCTCCTAAGAGATTTTTGTAATACGTACTAGAAAAATAGCAAAACAGTATTCATTTACTTGATAATAATTGCAGTGCGTAGTGATTAAAGCTTTGGTAAAATTTATTTAAAATTTCCAGAATTCCAACTTTTGAATTAGAGCACATAATTATTAAAAAATAATAATAATAAAATTAAATGTATTACCAGGAACACAATGGAGACGTAGCAGCTTATTGTTCCTATTGCATCTTTATATTTACATGGCATGTTCAATGTTTACATGTTATTGTTAAAATGATGATGTTTAAAAATAAAATAAAATGAATAATAGTAATTGAAAGAATATGCGTTATATTGAATACACTTTTTAATTTTGTGTACACATTTATATTTCCATGATCCAAAAAATTTGGATGGTTATTTACATAAAATACTACTTCCAGTTGAATAATTTTTCTCAAATTTCATATATGTTTGCTTTTTATTATTATAAAATTCTATACAAAATTTGAATCATCTATCTGCAATAATCATAGTTTAAAGTACCACTTCCGGTTGCCAGAAGTGGCCCTAAAGTTGACAGGATTTCTTCTTTTTGATATAAAGCAGGTGTACAAAATCTCATTGACCTAGGTCAAAGTGTTTTTGAGTTATCGTGTTTACACATAGACAGACATAATTTCAAAAATGGAATTTTCTGACTCATTAGTTCTAAAATGTCAAGATTCATCAAAATCTTGACATTGAATTTTTTCATGATTCCTATACATTCTCTATATGATATACACAAGAAAGTAAAAACCATGGTATTAGTCTATAACTGCATACAGCCAACAAGGTTACCAATTACTGTAGCTAGCGAAACACTTTCTCATACATAAAGTAAAAGTGCACAAAAGCCAATATGTTGAATTACTAGGTTAAAACCACATACAGCAAGCAATGGCAAATATTAAACCACTAAAATAACCTGCAGAGGAGTTGAACTTGATAAGCCTGGAAACTGAATCCCTACAGCAGCCAAAAACCACGGTCCACGGCTATCCAGAACAAATGTTACATTTTACAATTTGCCAAACTTATTTTTACTTGGTTAATTTGTATTTTGGTAATTCTTATAATGTAAAACACATATTAAAGTATGGATATACATAAAAATGTTTTAAGGTATTGTGTTAGGATAGTGTTGTCTGGATTAGGGATGTCAAGATACCAGAATTTTTCAAATTCAAACAATTATAAATGTATTGTAGAACTGAAGAATTCCAGGATAATTCTGTATAATTATATTTAAACAAACTTTTAAAACATTTTCTAATCTGCTTTTAAAGTCTGTTTTTTCACAGAATCACTAAGGTTTGTAATATTTGAAAATGCAAATACTGTATAAATCTTGCATCACTAGCTGCTTAAAAATAAATTATTTAACATAAATCAAACTAATTCAAATTTCAAATGTCACAAATTTTGGGGGGTTTACTTTTCTAAAGTTTTCCCCTCCTTTCTATACAATTGTCCAAACCTTAAGGTTTTCCTGTATGAAATCAATCTTGTCAGTTTTTTACTTATTCATTATTTCAGAACTCTGGAAACAGCACAAAGCTTACAAAAGCATCTTACATGAGTGACCATATTTTGTTATTGCTTAGCCTATGTACAAATCCAGAATTAGAAAAATAACTAGACTGACATTACCTTTACTTATACTGTATATTTGAATTGTTCAGATTAATTGACATGTGCTTTTATTCATATTTACGGGGTTATACTCACGAACACAAGTTTGTCCTCAAAAAAAAAAAAAAAAAATTAAAGGCACAAATTTAAGCATTTGCTGATCACAATTATTTGTTCATGTTAACACAGTACATTGTTTATTAGTAGGGAGATGTGCTTTTAAGCATTGAATCACTAAATTAATTTTACATTAGTAGTAATAAATGGCGCACATTTCATCATTGGGGTAGAAAAGTCAAATTGCCACTTTATTGAAATTTCCCCTCATTTTTACTTGCTAGAACCATTTTTACCACCAACATTGTGCCATTTCCTCCCACATCCTATAGTTTTATATAAGTAATTGTGGATGCATGCAAGGTTTACTTTGCAATCCTGAACTGTATAATCTAGTTAAAAAATGACACAAACACGCATTTTACATTTGTTAATACAGTACTGTAGCACCACTTTTGGCCATTTTTATATGTAGTTTTAAGTTACTTTGTTTCAAGTATTACTGCCTTCCAAATTAATTTTAATTGTAGCACTAACAAAATTTGCTGTAGGAAACTAAACTATGAGAGTTATGAAAGGAGCAAGTATAATGCAGAGATGCAGAAAAAACCTTATTGGCAACTAGTAAGTGTATATGCTGCCAAGAAAAGCAAGTGTTGATTTACAGTCCATATACATCAGGTATTATATTGCGAACCCCGAGAATAGTTGTTTGCCCCAACTATCTCTTCAGTATAACAATAACTACAGTTAAATTTCAAACTACGTCAAAAATACAACCAGAGAAGGCAGCTCAAAATGCAACATAGGAAATTATTTCATACTGATTGTGCTAGTCAGGAACGCATTCAATAGAGGGAATTACAAATGAACTTGCAACAAATATTTTAAAAAGCAAAAACTACCAGTGCTACCTTACATGTATTTTATCGATACAACCTATATTTCTTTGTTACAGGTGATCCTGCAGTGTTGCCTTAAACAAGATGACGTGCTCTTTGCTGTAAACTGTTACTTGCTGGTTGACTACCCTGCTCACATGCCATTGGTAACTAAGAGACTAATAATACAATACTGGTTACAAAGTTTTCAAAACAAAAACCCATGTTGTTGTACAGCAGATGGTGAATATTTAATATTTTGTAACATTCAAGTTATCAAATCCATTTGTAGTAACTGTTAGAATATCCTTAATCTTCTTCTTTCAGTTGCAGTTCAGTTCAGTTGTACATGGTCCAGTTCCCCTTCAGTGACAGTGCAAAAGACAGTAAGTGTAACAGATATATGATTTAAGTCAATTAAAACCATTCTTATGAACAATTGAACAAGAGCAAAGTCTGTGTACACTAAGTGCCCAGAATGTTGACTTCTGAAATGAAACCTCATTGTATCCAATGTTCCAAGGAGAATTTTGAACTAGAGACATTTGAGAACAATTTCATAACTGGGGATGAAACAGATAAATCTTTATGGCCAAAAGTCCACACAACAGCTGAAACAATAGAAACATGGGGATCTTCCATAAGACAAATTCAAGTTCCTGCCTAGTGCTGTGTACAATTTATGATGTTGAAGGTGTAGTCTGTATTGACTGCATAGAAAACTACAGAATATACCAATTTCACAGTCAGAGAAAAAACATCAAGCAAAGCTGCCAATTATCTCTGTTTTGCTTCACAAAAAGAGGTCATACCCACAATATTAACCTGACCTGGTATCACAGGACTACTTCCAGTTCCCCAGTCTGAAGGGGAGCCTGCAAAGGATTCACGATGGTAATGAAGACATCAAATCAACTACAGAAGATAAGCATAACGGAATGTTTTGAGTGGCACAGAAACATTGCAAAAAAGCGTCACCTGCTATATTAAATTAGTCTTCAAAGGGTTTATGTTGGGGAAAAACTAATGTTTTGATTGGATTTTCGCTCGAGTCTGGCTCAGAAATTTTGGGGCATCCCTCTTATGCCCTAATGGAATACGAATGGAAACTGAAAGTTCTGGAACCACAACAATCTACCATGAGGTCATGTAATAAATACTTTTACCACTGAAATTCCTTGATGTGTGTTCAAAATTTTCGCATGGTGAAACATGGTGTACAGAACTTCTTGTCATTTTCATCTAAGCATTTTATATATATATAAATTTTGGTATTTTCAACACAAAATAGTAGATACAACCTTTTCGCTATTATTCAACAAAACAGAGTAACTAGTTCTATATACTGAGATTTAATTTTATTTGTTTTTTTTTTAAATTAGGGACCTGGTTAAGCAACAAATGACTGTAAAGCCATCTCTTAAAGCTATTCATTTTCTAAGCTATTTTCATATGGCCACAATTATTCAACCACCTATATTACAGATCTGCTTTTTAAGCACAATTTACCTAGCTGCATATTTTTGGGCTACATGAAGAAAACCAGAATGAATGGAGAACACAAACACAGCTAGAACTAAAGCTGTGGTACATGCATTTTGAGACATTAATATTAACCACAGTTGCAGGGTGTCCCCCTGATACCTAACAACAGAGCAATTTATTTTTAACTGGTTACTTACAGCAGGTGATGAATGTATTAAATAGCAGAAATGTATTTATTGTACTTACACAATATTTTGTTGTCTGATATTTCTACAACATGAACATGACCCAGCTCACTAACATCATTGGCATACAGACCAGATTCCAATTCAAGTTCAGCTTCTTCTTTAAATGGAGTAGATTCGTCTCCTTCGTCGTCTTCTTCTTGGGCTTCTTCTTTACAGGGGGATGAATCCAGTTCAGCATCAACATATTCTTGCTTAATTTTTACTGGCCACCAATTCACAGTTTCAACATCCAGATTTTTACAGATATTCTGTTGCACATGTTCCTCCTTAACACAACTGAGTTCCATCTTCAAATGTCAGCACCTGAGATTAAAAGGAATATTAAAACTTTAAAAAAGATAAATCATAATGAGGAATGCACACAAATTACAAGTATACAGGAAAGTAGCATTTCCCATTGAGCTACACTGGATATCCAAATGAACGGAGGATGGTTACATAAATGTGCAAGGAATTAATTAATTCTTGAAACAAGTTCACAAAATACTTGCATTGGCATAAGATAAGAAGCCAGCACATCACTTGAAAATTAATGGAGTGGCATGATTACTAGTTACTATTGCAGACAAATTTTAAATAGCTAATTGTAAAGAAATTGATAAAGGCTTGTGGATGAAGAAAACCGCTGCTGCAGAAATCGCTACCCTCCCATTTTGCACAGTCCTTCTGGTGGCTAATAACATTGCTGTGTTTGGGGGTAATGATACATCCATACCCTTCTCTTGTCTAGCAAAAGACTGCACGTGTCTTCTTGCATGAATTCTAAGCTTAATGCTATCCAACATTCAACACATATCTGGTGCCAGGTATACTAAAGTTCAGTTTAACTCTTCTTTCAGACTATTCTGAATGCTGACTAATTCAACTGCTACTACTGTATATGCTGATGGCTAGTTCTTCACCAGAGGAGGACTCAAATCATACATGCAAACAAAATATACTCTATATTTCATGCACTCATACTGCTTAAGGGGAAGGTTTCAGGAGTGAGGGATGTGGTCACATTATATTTCACATACATATTAACAGAAGTAGGGTAATGATCTTTATTTCTAAGCTAGAGAAAGCATGTTTAAATCTGGAAATATAAACAACTAAAGTTAAACTAGTTACTTGTTAGTGAAAGGCTGAATTGCCTAGTTATATATTAATAATTTTATTTATATAGCATCTTTCCCATGCTCAAGGTGCTTTCCATTAAAATATGTGTTAAATTTGCACTTCTAGTTACATATTAACAATTAGTTATTCAAATAAATCTATTACTTTTGAATATAACATATTTTCAATCCCACTGAACTGGGTACAAGGTATAAAAAGTCAAGGACAGGACAGGAGCCATTGAGGCCCACCCTAACGCATCCGCCAAGTCCATTTGCATTTTCTTAATCTCCCTTTCTTTTTCGTCTATCAGACTGTCCAGACTTCTAACCGCAGTTAGCAAAACCCACCCTCGCGTCTGCAAGCCCATTATGGGTTCCTTTGCAGACACCTGACATTTCTTAAGCGTGGCTAGCACATTCACTGGTGTTGGGGGATCCAAGCTCTGCCAATATTGTGCTAATCCCCCCCCCACATCTCAATTCTCTGGCGCAGTCTTCCCATACTGTTTCTTCCCAGCCGGGGAGAGGTAAAGGAGCTGCGCCAGGGTTTTTATCCTTTTTCTTAAACATCTCTGATTTCCTTTGCCTCACTTAATAGTTCAATATTTTACCAGATTCCCCAAAATCCTGCAACCGACTACGCCAAAATGTTTTAGTTTGGGAAAATGGTTCAAAGGTTTTAACAGAAAATAAGCAGGCAGGAATCAGAGAGGAAAGGTCCAATACTTCAATTGTTTACTTGTTCAAATATAGTATCAGTTACATACAATATAATAGCAATATACATGCAGATATAAGAATTGTACTATTGACTTACAGTAATAAATATATATATATATATATATATATATATAAATTATACTGTACTTACAGTAATATCAAAAGATATATGATTTATACTATTGACTTACAGTAATATATATATATATATATAAATTATACTATTGACTTACAGTAATACAGATATATGAATTATACTATTGACTTACAGTAATATCAGATATATGAATTATACTATACTTACAGTAATATCAAAAGATATATGATTTATACTATTGACTTACAGTAATATATATATATATATATATATATATATATATATATATAAAAATTATACTATTGACTTACAGTAATACAGATATATGAATTATACTATACTTACAGTAATATCAAAAGATATATGATTTATACTATTGACTTACAGTAATACAGATATGTGAATTATACTATTGACTTACAGTAATATCAAAAGACCCAGAGCCATCATCCTAGACCAGTAGACTGAGGGAGCCCGCGTGTCAGTCTCGTCAGAGGATCAACTCGTGAGCCTGGTCCAATACCGGGCGGTGTGCACGTTCCCCACGGTTGAGCTTCCGAAGAAACTGAGGGTGGAACCTTCCCTTATATACTAATTGAGTGTCCTTACCCAAAATGGCTTACGTGTAAGCAGTGTATACAGAAGTGATCAGTTTCAGCACACACCCTTCCACGGGACGCAGTATTGTTTTTCTTCTACTTGGCCCTCACTGAGATGGTGCCTAGTATCAGAAGACACACAATAACAAGCGTTGCTTGCAATGAAGCCCCTCGAAGTGAAAAACAAGTACATGGCCTTGACTGTATTCCCATAACATTCTGAAACTCTTTATGAGAAACAGGTTTTTGCACATTCTTTTGCTATCATCCCAGACATTCCAATCTTTGTAGCTGGTTTTGCACTGAAGCGACCAACCCCCCCCATCTTACTCCTTTATTTCATCCCTTCTCCTGTTACAGAGAAAACTTTTTTTATTACAATCGGTCCCTCGCTCAGCGCAAAATCAGCAACCTTGTCTGTTGTGCTCTGTTATTAATTCGTTTTAAAACACAAAACACATAGCAATTAAATATAGTCATTAAAGCAATAATAATAATATCTTGCCATATTTGCATATTATTAGTCCTTAAAGCCATTTGCATGTTATTTTTCTGTATCTGTGCTTGTAATATGTTAAAAGTGCATACAGTCCAGTTCATGAAACTTGAGACATTTAGCCATCGAGTGTCATTGCTAGCCGTGATTATCCAATCTGAAGCGGGTTGTTCCCAGTTTACTGTTTGCTGATGAGAGACCATGGACTGAGGTAACCACCTAACCATTTGGTCTGCCACTTTGTGAGTATGTCGTCCCACATTCTCAAGCTTGTTTGCAGTTATTTCATTATCTACGGTGTTTAAAGTTCCTAGGGTGGTGCCAACCCCTCCTAAGAAAGTGTCATACCATGCCCGTTTAGCACGCTTACACTGTGGCAACAGTGGAAACGTCACTTGCCATGTAACCTTAGTCCTTTTTGCTGTCATACAAACAAGTTTACATGTGTCTATTATTGGTTCTACATGTGACTGTCTCGTTATGGGGGTTCTAGTCCACACGGCTATATTAAGCATTGGTATAGTCCTGTTAATAATATCGGTTGCATTAATCCAGCCAATGGGCCCAGTCTTATTAGAGGTGTATTCGCCTGATGTTGCATTGACCTCGCACTGTACCTTGGAGCCGTTCCAGGGCCCCATACACCAAGTTACTTTCGACGTCCAGGTAATATTTAAGTTTTCAGAGCACTCAATCAGATACTTCTGTGGTTTTACCCACGGCACCTTCAAGTTCGAGGAGTAGATGGTGCACCCGTCACCAGTCGTAATGGTGAGGACATTGCAAGACTGATTCTCCGGACACGTGGTGTTCTCCTGACGTCTGGGCTTAGTGGAATTGTTCCACCGCCATCGGACCTGAGTCGTCTCTGTTGCCTCGCCTCCTAATGTGGTGGCTCCTACTTCATTCAGAACACCCCCAATTCTGTAAAACAAGAATACAGCATGTTGCACCCACTCCTCTCCTCCTCCTGAAACAGAATTTATGATTACGATACTACCTATTTACATTGTGTTAATTCTAAAAAAAAAAAAAAAAAAAATTTAACTTACACTTTAGCTTTACCCTTAACAATTTCGTGCTGCATGTTCTAATTCTTCAACGGAATATAAAGTCCTTCCTTTATTTTTCCCTTTTTCTTTGCCCTTGGCTTTCTTTCCTCCTTTCTTGTGTTTACTCTTGCGCCGGTTTTTCTCCTTATCTTAACATCACCCTGTGCATCAGCATAAAGTCTGCGACGCATCACGGGTTTAGCCTGTAGAGGCAGAGGGTCAATTACCGACCCTGCATCAGGTCCGTCATCATCCTCATAATCATCATCCCAAATGTTACCGTCCCATTTTTCAGGATCCCACTCATGGACATTAACTGCGGCTACAAACGCTTTGATCTTCGCAACATCCGGTCTGCGCTTCTTTTTCGCATTCACCTTGGCTATGCAAAAGGCTGCCTTTTCCGACATCCCCTCGGCTCTCTGTACCCGCGGCAATAATACAGCTACCTGGGATTCGGCCATTGAGGCCCACCCTAACGCATCCGCCAAGTCCATTTGCATTTTCTTAATCTCCCTTTCTTTTTCGTCTATCAGACTGTCCAGACTTCTAACCGCAGTTAGCAAAACCCACCCTCGCGTCTGCAAGCCCATTATGGGTTCCTTTGCAGACACCTGACATTTCTTAAGCGCGGCTAGCACATTCACTGGTGTTGGGGGATCCAAGCTCTGCCAATATTGTGCTAATCCCCCCCCACATCTCAATTCTCTGGCGCAGTCTTCCCATACTGTTTCTTCCCAGCCGGGGAGAGGTAAAGGAGCTGCGCCAGGGTTTTTATCCTTTTTCTTAAACATCTCTGATTTCCTTTGCCTCACTTAATAGTTCAATATTTTACCAGATTCCCAAAATCCTGCAACCGACTACGCCAAAATGTTTTAGTTTGGGAAAATGGTTCAAAGGTTTTAACAGAAAATAAGCAGGCAGGAATCAGAGAGGAAAGGTCCAATACTTCAATTGTTTACTTGTTCAAATATAGTATCAGTTACATACAATATAATAGCAATATACATGCAGATATAGGAATTGTACTATTGACTTACAGTAATATATACATATATATATATATAAATTTTACTGTACTTACAGTAATATCAAAAGATATATGATTTATACTATTGACTTACAGTAATATATATATATATATATATATATATATATATATATATATAAAAATTATACTATTGACTTACAGTAATACAGATATATGAATTATACTATACTTACAGTAATATCAAAAGATATATGATTTATACTATTGACTTACAGTAATACAGATATGTGAATTATACTATTGACTTACAGTAATATCAAAAGACCCAGAGCCATCATCCTAGACCAGTAGACTGAGGGAGCCCGCGTGTCAGTCTCGTCAGAGGATCAACTCGTGAGCCTGGTCCAATACCGGGCGGTGTGCACGTTCCCCACGGTTGAGCTTCCGAAGAAACTGAGGGTGGAACCTTCCCTTATATACTAATTGAGTGTCCTTACCCAAAATGGCTTACGTGTAAGCAGTGTATACAGAAGTGATCAGTTTCAGCACACACCCTTCCACGGGACGCAGTATTGTTTTTCTTCTACTTGGCCCTCACTGAGATGGTGCCTAGTATCAGAAGACACACAATAACAAGCGTTGCTTGCAATGAAGCCCCTCGAAGTGAAAAACAAGTACATGGCCTTGACTGTATTCCCATAACATTCTGAAACTCTTTATGAGAAACAGGTTTTTGCACATTCTTTTGCTATCATCCCAGACATTCCAATCTTTGTAGCTGGTTTTGCACTGAAGCGACCAACCCCCCCCCCTCTTACTCCTTTATTTCATCCCTTCTCCTGTTACAGAGAAAACTTTTTTTATTACACATGCAGACATAGTCATAATGTATTTTATGACTTGTGGTGGCCCTACAGCAAGCAGAACGTTTCTGCTTTGGCAACATTATTTTCAAGATGTAAAACTGCAGCTTGACACTGTTCACATCACTGATGTAACTTTGATAAGTAGTGATATTCAAAGAAACATCCATGTATGGATGTAAAAGCAATGCTTACACACGATAAGAAGTTTCAACTGTTTGATAACTTTCTTGATTATCACCATTTATTACAGTCATTTTTCTTTGTCATTTTTGCATTCTTAATCCCGGATTTTGTCTTGCATGTCTATGAACCATTATGTTTGTGTGTTGTTCAAATGCTCTAGAAGATTACTTCATGATTGTCACTGTGACTTAAGGTCTAGTGTTCTTATTCTTTGATATTTGATTGTCTTCTGTTATCTGCTTAATGCTTGGCCAACAGCACTGCTCTCTCTCTCTGCTATTATGGTGATTATCACTTGGTTTTGCAATCAGTTTGCTGTAAACACACAACTACATGTCACTTTGCCATCTTTTTCTTTATGTTAATAAACTTTAATGTTCAGTGATTAATAAACACATTATTTACACTTTATTATGAATTCTAAATACATTGTTCAGTGTCCTAATTGATGAGATCCTGGTCTGGCTAATAGAAAAGTGTGTGCATAAAAGTATCCAACAATGTGCTTGACACTCAGCAGATGCTGCTGCTCTTTTTCTTTTTGCCACTATGTTGGTTATCATTTGATTTCCAGATCACCTTGCCACATGTCACGACCACCAGGTTGATGCCATCTAATTTTTTTTTTTAATTTCCAGAACATAAGCTTACAATTAAGACCAAGATCAAGGTTCTAGCCCCAGTATCTTGCGAGTAATTGTGACAGACATTAGCATCTAAATACATTAATCAACCACAACATTAAAACCATCTGTGTAATATTGTGTAGGCCTCCCTCACACCACTAACACAGCTATAATCTGTCAAAGTATGGACTCCACAAGACCTCTGAAGGTATTCTGTGGTATTTGGCACCAAGATATTGGTAGCAGAACCATTAAGTCATGTAAGGTGTCAGCACATCCCGCCAAGTCAAAATTCTGAAATCTTTCTCACGTTTTCTCAAACCATTCCTAAACAATTTTTGCCATCAGGGAATACCCCTGCCATGAATGGGTATATGTGGTCTTCAAAAATCTTTAGGTAGGTGGAACATATTAAAGTAACATCCACATGAATGCCTGGACTCAAGGTTTCTCAGCTGAACATTGTCCAGAGCATTACACTGCCTCCACTGGTTTATCTATTTCCCTAAGTAAATGATGCACACGCACACGGCTGTGCACAAGATCTAAGACAAAACATGATTCATTTAACAAAGCCACCTTCTTCCATTGCTCCGTGGTCCAAGTCTGATACTCACATGCCCATTTTAGGTGCTTTTTGGGGTGTACAAGGGGTCAGCATCTGCATGTATTCTGACACCTTTCCCTCACAGCCAGTATTATGTTTTTCAGCAATTTTGTGCTCTTTTGTGGAATTGGACCAGACAGGCTAGCTTTCACTTCCTATGTGCATCAAAGAGCTTTGGACACCCATGACCTTGTCGCCATTTCACTGGTTGCCCTTCCTTGGTTACACAGTGTCAATAGCAAGATCTGAACCCACAATCATAGGATTTGAAGTCCTAGGAACAAAGCCTTAACCACTATAACACATCGCCAGCCAATTATATTAGTCTATAGGGTCTACAAATATTGATTATAGAAAATCATTTACTTAGTATAGTACTACTGATTCATCTAACAGCACTATAACTGATGCTCTAACTTGTCTTATGAAATT
Organism: Erpetoichthys calabaricus; assembly: GCF_900747795.2. Taxonomy (NCBI): domain Eukaryota; kingdom Metazoa; phylum Chordata; class Cladistia; order Polypteriformes; family Polypteridae; genus Erpetoichthys; species Erpetoichthys calabaricus. Next base: position 57,575,638 of record NC_041394.2, read on the forward strand.
TCCTGGGCAAAGCCAGGTAACATAGCTGGATTAATATATATATATATATATATATATATATATATATAAATAGATACTCTACCTACAGCACTGGTGTACTGCACCACTTAAAATTCTACTAAAAAGAAAATAAATGAGGCAAAATATTTACTGACCCCCAAAACTCTAGAATAAAAAAAAGTAAAACCAAACTTCTGATTTTAAGCAAAAATAATTGGAAATTGAACAAGCTGCCCTCATTTATCAAAAGGAAAGTTGAACATAACATTGAATTTTCATGTGTTAGTAATAAAGTTGAGTAATAAACTTCCACTTCTGGGTAAAAAAATTCAGGACAATCGGATACTGCCATACTGAAGTAAAAGTAAAATATAAATCACAATAATTCAATAGAGGCAATGTTTTTGGTGTGTCCGCAGGTATAAATGTTGTTTTGCTAATATACAATTGCCATTTTTTCTGACGCAACCGTAATTTACACACTTCCAGCTTGTACAAACTGAATTCAACAAATCTAAACATTTTCACTTGTATATATTCCGCTATTTTAAATGAAAAACATTACATTAATGTGCACTGCAGTGTAGGCAAGTGTAGTAAAGAAGTTTTATTTTTAATAAACAGGCAAAGTACAAATTGAAATAATATTACGTGCTGATTTTCAACCCTAACCTCTGAAAAGCAAACTATTCCAATGACATCAATACGAGATATGAAGTATAAAATTAAACTCACACATCAATATATAACAGAAAAGTTGCATAAGAATTATAACGTAACATCTATCCATTTTCTGAATCCGTTATATCCAAGACAGAACTGGTGAAGGAAGAACGGACCTAACTGAACATCAACGAACACTGATAAGACACTTACCAGTAAGTCCACAAAGGTAACCCACACATATATGGACGGAAAATACAAATTGCATCATATCATTCCAGGCAGAAACTGAATTCGAACTTTACAACCATCTAATATTATGCAATGGCACAATCATAGTTCATACTTGGCTACTTATCTAGTTTAGAGTCACAAAGTGCTGATACACATCCTGGAAGCACGGAGTTAAAGGAAGTAACCAAATCTGAACTGAGTTCCATTACACTACAGGGCCCATGCTTACTGAAACAAATCAAATTACTGTGTTCAGGGGTCAACCACGATTAAAGGTCAACAAACAAAATTAAATTTTACAAATTAAAATACGGCTAAAGTGACAACGAGTCACAACTAGTTACGGTCAAATAACTCACAAAGAAAACCGTCATGATGTAACTGTTATGACAGTCTTGGGTGTGTACACTGCATTCGTGCCATTGTTTGCTTCATCACGGATTGTAACGGTGATCGCTGCTTCGTAATAGCGTTCGTTTTCTTCTGCGATGCGAAAGGCGCTATATAAAATAAAGCCTCGATTTCACTTACGCCACAAATTTTGAAGCTACATATCCGTACAATTCAGACTTGATCATGCGTCTTATTCCTATGCTTGTTCAATTTGAGGCTTTCTTGAAAAAGTACACCTTTGACTGATTTGCTAAATGGATGTAATGATCTGGCTCAGATCTCTAAAATGGGGGGTGTGCCAGGGGACAGACGCTTTATATTTTTGCTGAGGGGTGGGAGAGGGAGCTGCCACAGCAAGAAAGCTGAAATAGTTTCGGGCAAAGAGATAAGGATTCACACGAATGCACCATAGTTGTGAAAATGACAGCGTTTACGAAGAAAAGATTTGCAATTTTTTGTGTATTAAGTGACAAAGACTATATCGCATTCCTATGACAGCGAATTGCACCCATTATATTTTGCACGATGGAACAAAGCTTGGGCCGCAAAATTTTTGGACAACGTTATTATTTTCCTACAAAGCTGCACCTCCATCAACATGCTTTATTTGACTTCCTGTATGTCGTATACAACAGAGAAAATAGTGTATGCAACATGCCTTTTGAGCTTTTTTAATTGAATAAAAATAAAAACACATCGACCCGCATATGTTTTTTCAGCAGAATGTTACATGTCCTTTTTTTGGTATTTAGAAACATTTTAAGTAACAGCTCACCTACCTTTTTGTTTCACACTCACGTTTTATATGTGTTGCTATTTTTCCATTAAGACAAAAAAGGCGGCATTCGCTTACCTCGCCTTTCAAAAAAAAAAACAATCAAAGCCAAGAAGGTATCCCCCCTCTCTTAAACAGGCGGTATTGTCAAGGGTAGAGCAGCAAAAGAAAGTGACACCATTCTGGCTCAGCAGCAGAAAACCAGTATGCCGCAAATGGTGCAACGACAGAGCCAAGATGGCTGCCAAATCTCGCACAGACTCTGTGTGTGCAACTGGAAGCCGTAACGGACTGCCTTAATACGCCTGAGTAACATGCCAGGCAAAGAATGTTGCAACCGGCGCTCCGTCGTTCAGCCGTGACGTAATCAACATGGTGTCCTGCAGCCTCAGGCTTTTGTTTGCCTCCAGTGACAATTTTAAATGGCATATAGTGTAAAATATCTTAAATTGATGCCCAATAGTGCATCTACATGAAGATAGCTCCGATTTGCATTTCAAGATATTTTAGAAATTAAAGTCCAGGTATATGGAGATAAATGAAATGCATTTTGGGATAAATCTTTTAACATTTTCAAATCCAATAAAAATTTATTTGTCACAAACTGTTATACATAGTGCAGTATGTAGTGAAATAATATAAAAAAGGCAATAAATAGTAAATACTCAGTCCTGTAAATATCAATATGTACAATGGCAGCATTATAATCTAAAATATATAATGCAAAATGAAAGAGAAGGTATGTGATACGGTTTGCATATTTGCAGCTGGAATGAGAACGAGCTATCAAATGAGAACACCATCAACAGACATTTGGACATAAACCCAGCATATGCAAACTTAGGAAGAACATGTTCATAATAAATAAAATCTTTACAACCAATACCCCCCCTCCCCCCTCCCCCCCGTTCACACTGACTTAGCCCCACACCCCCCACACGTAACTTTTGCTATATATTGCCATTGATTCTTGTAAGCCTAAGCATTATCCTCTGATGAAGGCCCCTGGTAGGGGCTGAAAGCTCAGGAATAAAAACTATTTTATGATACGTGATTCATTTTCTCCCTTTGTATATATATATATATATATATATATATATATGTGTGTGTGTGTGTGTGTGTGTGTTTGTGTGCCCTGTGGTGGGCTGGCGCCCTGTCTAAGATTTATTCCTGCTTTGCGCCATTGTGTTGGCTGGGATTGGCAGAGCCCCTAGTGTTAGGATATAGCAGGTTGGATAATGGATGGATGGATGGATATATATATATATATATATATATATATATATATACTGTATATTATATTAAAAAATCCTGGGACAAGACAAGACTTTTTTCAAGAGATATTTTCAAGTCATGCCCTCCTGTCAACCATATTCAATCACGCACACGATACTGTTATCAACAGAAAAAATGAGTACACGGGCAATCCCAGCACAGAGAAACGATGAAGTCAAACGAATTAACACCAAAAATGACAATCGGTTACACGGCAAATTAGTTAAATGCGTATCAATAGACTATACTGAAACAGTTGGTGGTGATTGTGTGGAAGATGAAAACAACAACTTAAAATATCCCGAAGAATATCTATAACCATTAACACCGTCCTGTTTTCCACCGCACAAATTAATGTAGAAAGATGGATGTATCCAAGAAAGGTAATGTAGTACATCTCCAGGGGATAACATTAGACAACAAAGGAAATCTTGATATGCCATTTGTATTAAAACGTTAACAGATTCCTATTAGAATAGCTTTTGCAAAGACAATTAACAAATCCCAGAGCCAAACATTCGAAAAAATCATTGTATTTAAAAGAGAGAAAGAAACGAAATTCAATCACTGGTAGTTATACGTTGTGTTGTCACGATGAAGGTCCAAACACGGAATCAAAATTCAATGCGACATTGACAAAAATTTAATTTGAAAAATTAAGTTTTACAGTAAAAGTGTAAGTTTAAAAAGTATTTGCGTGTTAATTTCAAAGCCAAACAGAACGAAATCGTATTACGCAACGAATAACTCTTAACGCAACATGAAACATAATTTACTTTCAAATTATTATGTTTTACTATTTTTTAATATGGTTAATTACTTGTTGTAATATAAAGTAGTTAGTTCTATTATGCATATGTAACAATTCCCATGAAAATAACAATCTGTTTAAATTGTACATCCGCCTCCCCATAACACAAGTGGCAGAACCGCAAAGAGGCGAACGTGTTGCGCAGGCCCAGGGGCTGGCGAGCGAAGCGAGAGAGAGTACAGTATATATAAACTGTATATACAGGGCCATTATGAAGTCCCTGCATAGTTTTAAATTATTTGAACTTTAGTTGTTTGTATGACAAATATCAATCCATAAAGAACATTATGAAGTGTGATTCATTTATTTTATTTTAGTTTATATTACGTTTGTAGTAGTTTATTCATTTTTAATAGATGTAATAATTGGTTCATTACTCTGTCTTCAAGAATTATGCTTGAGCCATGACTTCAATAGAAGAGAAAATAAACGGCCCCTGTTGTTGGCTGAGCTAAAACCAGTCATCACGGTCCAAAGAAGATGTAGAACCCATTACAAGAAAAATGCACCCATACAAGTAAACCGCGTTCTTTAGAAGGATTGTGGGCTAGAGTAACTAACGTGATTCACATCTTCTACAACTCTGTGATGATTTTCTATGCTGTAGTTTGCTGGGCTGGTAAGATCACTTCAAGAGGGACCACCACATCCACAAACTACTTAAAAGGACAGGCTCAGTTATGGGATGAACTCTGGACCCCTTGGAGGTCATAGCAAAGGGGAGATTTAAAACAAAACTAAGTGCCATTATGAACAATGTTGCACATTCTCTCTCTGACACACAAACTCTGAGCACTTTCAGCCAACAAATTATTCAGCAGTAGTGTGTGAAGAGATGCTACGGGGTCTCCTTTACACCAACAGCAATGCACCTGCATAAGGACTCACTGGGACTGTGACAGCCAAGTCAGAACTTTTCTTTATTTTAGTCATTCAGGTGTGTGTTTCCAGGGGTGGGCAGATTCAGTCCTGGAGGGCCGCAGTGGCTGCAGGTTTTTGTTCCAACCCAATTGCTTAATAAGAAGCCCTTATTGCTCAAGTAACACTTCTGCTTCGCTTTAGTTGTCTCGCTCATTAAGATTTTGAACCCTTATTGCTTATTTTAGTCTTAAACAGCTGTAGTCTTGATTTTTAATGGCTCCTTATTAGCAATAAGATGCAAATGATAAAAGAAACCAGCATTTCTCCATTTAGCTTGTTTCCATTTACACCTGTGTGGATTTATCATGCGCTAGTGGGTTTAATTAAATACTTGGAAAGAAAGTGAAGAGAAAAAAGTGAAGCACTGAGATTATTTTGTCTGTTTTAGACTTCAAATCATTTGGATGATATCCTTAGAAAGGAAAAAAATCTAGGATATGAGAATGACTTGACATGGCAGAGTTAAAGCACTAGCAAGCCATGAAATGTAAGTATTGGCAAGGATTGGTTTTTAATTAAGCAACTGGGTTGGAACAAAAACCTGCAACCACTGAGGCCTTCCAGGACTAAATCTGCCCACCCGTGGTTTAGACCATGGTGAGTGTGTATATATCTACATTTATTTATTTAAAAAACTTCTATAATCAGGGTATTAAAGAAAATCAAATGCAAAAAGTATTTGTAGAACTTCAGAATCACATACGTATATGTGATGACATACAAGTTGAAAAGTAATGTAGAGAACTGACGTTGTGATTATTTTAAACAACACAAGGACTTTATAATGACCCTTATTTAATATAAAGTTAGGTCCGTAAGTAGTTGGACAGTGACACCATTTTCATAATTTCAGCTCTGCACGCCATTACAAAGGATTTTAAATAAAACAATCATTAAGTGATTGAAGTGTAGACTTTCAACTTTAATTTAAGGGTTTAACAACAATATTGTATGAGCCGTTTAGGAATAACAGCTATTTTTCTGCATACCCGCCTCCCCATTTTCAGGGGCTAAAAATTATTTGAACATTTGATTGACAAGCTGTTCCATAGTCAGGTGGGAGCAAGTCCCTCATTTTTTCATTAATTATTAAGCAGATAGAAGGTCTGGAGTTGATTGCAAGTGTGGAAGTTGCATTTGAAAGCTGTCATTGTGAACTCTCAAAATGAGGTCCAAATTGCCGTAGATGGAAGTAAAAACAGGCAGAGACAGAGAAAACAAAACAAATCCATCAGAGAGTTAGTACAAACACAAGGAGTGATCAAATTAACAATTTGGTACATTCTTAAAAAGAAGGAATACACTGGTGAGCTCAGCAACACCAGAGGGTCTGGAAAACCACAGAAGACAACTGTGCTGGTTGACTGCAGAGCTCTGTCCTTGGTGAAGAAGAACCCCATTACAACATTTAGCCAATTCAACAACACTCTCCAGGAGGCAGACCCATCATTACCAAACCTCTGGTAAGCCTCAAGCATTGGAAGGACAGAGTAGACTTTGCCAGAAGACATTTTTTTAAAGCCTGTCCAGTTCTGAAACAATTTTCTTTGGACAAATGAAACTAATATCAATATATACCAGATATTATCTATACATATTAATAAAAGGCAAAGCCCTCACTGACTCACTGACTGACTGACTGACTGACTCATCACTAATTCTCGAACTTCCCGTGTAGGTGGAAGGCTGAAATTTGGCAGGCTCATTCCTTACAGCTTACTTACAAAAGTTAGGCAGGTTTCATTTCGAAATTCTACGCATAATGGTCATAACTGGAACATGTTTTTTGTCCATATACTCTAATGGAGGAGGCGGAGTCACGTATCACGTCATCACGCCTCCTACGTAATCACGTGAACTAAAAACAAGGAAGAGATTTACAGCACGAGTCAAACGCGGGAACGAAGGTAAATGACGTTAATTTTTGACTGTCTTTTAATACTGTGTAAGCATACATATTAACACATGTGCAATTAAACGTGTGCATTTACGGGATGATTTCTCAGGCTTAAAAGCTCGCCTTTTACTAAAAAGGTAAATGCAAAACTATTTTCAATTATTCTATGATCTGCTTCTCACAACTGAAGGCACCGTGGCTGATGTTACGTCACTTGCTGTCCAACCATAAGCGTTACCTGGTAGGTAATCGGCCACTCACTTCACTCCCTTACGGGAATCGAACCTCTGAGGTTTTCTTTTGTTCTTAATTAAAATTTAAAAGCAATACTTCACCGCTGCTAAGCCCCTCTAGCGCTGATGTCCGAGGTTCGATTACTGTAAGCAAGTGCAGTGAGTGTGTAATTACATTCACGGCATTCGTAGTCTGATTCACAATCTGATTGTATGGGTGGTTACCTACCAGGTAACGCTTATAGTTGGCCACCAAGTCAGGTCGAAGTGATCACTCCAGTAAAGGCAGCTTCACAAAAAAACAGATCCTTAACAAACTGTTATTAGTATATTTTCCCTCAATTTAAAAAGGTTTTATTTTCTTCTTAATAAAAATTTAAAAGCGGTACTTCGCCGGTGCGAAGCACGTGGATTTGACCGACTGACACATACAGACATATTCATGAGTGCAGGTACTTCGGAAAGAAAGCACCGTGTAAACCTAAAGTTTAAATTAAGTTCATAGACCTACAAAAGGTTGCCATTCATTTGAGGCAAGATTGCTTTTCTTCTGTACAACTATACGTTGCATTCTCAAGAGTGTGCTTGCACGGCTTCGGATATATATATACAGTAATCCCTCCTCCATCGCGGGGGTTGCGTTCCAGAGCCACCCGCGAAATAAAAAAATCCGCGAAGTAGAAACCATATGTTTATATGGTTATTTTTATATTGTCATGCTTGGGTCACAGATTTGCGCAGAAACACAGGAGGTTGTAGAGAGACAGGAACGTTATTAAAACACTGCAAACAAACATTTGTCTCTTTTTTAAAAGTTTAAACTGTGCTCCATGACAAGACAGAGATGACAGTTCCGTCTCACAATTAAAAGAATGCAAACATGTTTTCCTCTTCAAAGGAGTGCCCGTCAGGAGCAGAGTCTGTCAGAAAGACAGAGAGTAAAGCAAACAAATCAATAGGGCTGTTTGCTTTTAAGTATGCGAAGCACCACGGCACAAAGCTGTTGAAGGCGGCAGCTCACACCCCCTCCGTCAGGAGCAGAGAAATAGAGAGAGAGAGAGCCAGAGTAAAACAAAGTCAAAAATCAATACGTGCCCTTTGAGCTTTTAAGTATGCGAAGCACCGTGCAACATGTCCTTCAGGAAGCAGCTGCACACAGAAGGTAGAAACGTCCCTATCGTCTAGGTGTGCGAACAGCCCCCCTGCTCACACCCCCCTACGTCAGCGCAAGAGAGAGAGAGAGAGAGAAAGTAAGTTGGGTAGCTTCTCAGCCATCTGCCAATAGCGTCCCTTGTATGAAATCAACTGGGCAAACCAACTGAGGAAGCATGTACCAGAAATTAAAAGACCCATTGTCCGCAGAAACCCGCGAAGCAGCGAAAAATCCGCGATATATATTTAAATATGCTTACATATAAAATCCGCGATGGAGTGAAGCCGCGAAAGGCGAAGCGCGATATAGCGAGGGATCACTGTATATACATATATGTATGTATGTCTATATATAAATATGTAAGCTTATAAGTACTGCCTTACTTCTCTTTAAGAAAGGAAGATGTAATGATACTTGATTTAAACGATTCCATGTCTTCCTGGGTTTGCTTAGCTTATTGTCAATATCTTTACACGTTTTTTTAAGACTTATTGACTGAAACGGGCTTTCACGAAAAAAGTTAGGGCTTTGCTACAGGATACACCCTCCACAAGTTAAGCAAGTAAAAATAAAATATATATTTCTGTTTTATTTAAACCTTTTAAGTTCGTATGCATAGCCCCATTTGGCTGTTTAATTTTTTTTTCTTTCTTCAGTAATATTTAATCTCCTTAAAGAAACAGAACATATCCATTTTACTTTTTTTGTATCTCTTTAGTAATATTTTAGTGTAAAAGGATAACCAGTATTTAAACCTTTTATGTTACTTTATACATTTATTTTACACAATGTTGAAAAATTAATAAGAAACCTACATATTTTGGCAGCTGCTGCTTTCATTTTCAATGAAATGAAAAAAGCTCTCCAAGAGAAAACGTCAATGAAGAAGAAACAGTTTGCACTATCTAAAAATGAGAAACCCTCATTTATAAAAGTTTGCTGCAGATGACTTAACTGAAAATAAATGAATAGTTCCTATGTGTATAATACATATTTATCTATTTTACTTATGCCTTTATTCCAGCAACTTACAACATCTGAGGTACAATTTGTTACATTACTTTTGTTTTTTGCAGCACAGGCAGGTGAAGTGACTTCCTCAGGGTCACACAGTGGTGTCAGTACCAGGATTTGAACTGACAAGCTCCGGGTTTGCTGAAATATTACTGAAGAAAGAAAAAAAACGAAAACGGGCAAATAGGGTTATGCATACAGATGTCCATCCATCCATTATCCAACCCGCTGTGGACGAAAAAGGCACACTGGAAAGCAGACAGATAATATTTTCTCAATTCACTTTATTTATTCATTCGGAGTCGCAGTAAGTAGAGATTCAAAAGAGTATAACTTATTGCCACAAAGCTCAATTGAACCCTGATCAAAAGCCAGGAGGGGTTTTTTATACTTCAGCATCTCATGATTAATAAGACAGAAAGAACATCCTTATCAAAACAGTAAAGTTAAACAATATGTCTGTTGAGCTAAGCATTATCTGTGTTTTCAAAGCTGAGCACAGGAGAGACGCCTTTGCATAAACTACATGTACAGTTCTGCAGCCTTGTGACCTTGTCCCTGAAACATTCACTCTGAGAAAGGGAAAAACAAGAAACAGCTTACATTTTATTCATGTGGACACTATTTCTCCTGAACCCTGGAATAACATATTTTTGTTAGTTCATAAGCCAAAGCGTCTCTCACTGGCAAGTTACAAAATAGTTATTATAAAGATTCTAATTTACTAAACACACAAAATACATGGTGCTGAGGAGAACATTCTTCTTCTACATTCCCCCCTTTTTTGAACCAACAAAAATATGGGTTACACAGGAGTAACAAGGGAGAGAGTAGGAGAAGGGGAAGGAGTGGAAGGAAAGGAGGAAGAAATGGGAAGCATGCATTCTTCGTGTAACATATAAGCCTTGGCCACGGAGGCAGTGAAATACTGGGACACAAGATATCTAATTAGGGGGACTACACAGCAGGCCACAAGTAACAGAATGATAAAAGCAACGGCCAGTGAAATAAAAACTGACCTGAGCCATCAGCCCCAGGGGCTAGAAATGCCAGAAGTGGTAGCTAATTTATTTGAAAGGGCAGTTAAACCTGGCAAAGCACGGTGATTGATCCATCGGGAGCCATATTATTAGGGATGTAAGTGCAGCACGCATCACCAAACATAGCACATACACCCCCCTTTTCAGCAAGGAGCATATCTAATGCTAATCGATTTTGCCAAGTCATAAGAGATGTTCTATCAAGCTGTTCATGTATCCCTTCAACAGCCTCTTTAGTAAAATTCAGGAAACGCTGTTGGTTGTAATATAAGTAATTAATCCAATCTACATTTTTATTTATTGTAATTTGGGGGAAAATAGACTCAAATCCGGCAGCAACTTGATCTCGCGCTTTAAATTTATCAGGGACTCCGCGAGGGACACCAATGGAATCAAAGTAAACGCCAGGGCCGTGAAGAGAGAATGTGGAGGGGTCAGCAGAGCGGGGTCGACGACGTCGGCCAGAGCTGGACGACACGCGAGGAGAATTCAAAGGGAGGAGGCGGAAAGGCATAATAAGTTGGGTTAATGTGCATGTGCCAGTCCAAACAGTGGGAAGAATATCAAGTAATTTTAATGTACTGCACAACCACCAAATATCAGCACGCGGAGTGGACTGTGTCAACAGGAAAAGTGATAATGTAGAATTAAATGAGGTGGAGTTAACCTGGAAAGTCTGGGAACAGAAGGAAGAAGGGATATGACCAACATTAGTACCTCGGAAGGGGAACTATAAGTACTAGAGAAGCAGGTATAATTGCCTTCATGAGACTGGAACATCGGGGGAGTCATTTGAGGAGTGGGGGGGAAAGAGGAGAGAAAGTGTAATGCAGTTAGAGTTTTTTGGTGTGGATGGAGAGGTAAAAGGGCAAGGAGACAAGGAAGACCAACAGGGTCAGAAATATTAGAAAGAGGGAAAGGGACAGTAGCCAAATGTGGCCTGGCCGTAGCACAGGCGTAGCAATCAGATTGACTCACTTGCTTAGATGAATATAATACCCACTGTAACCAACGATTCTGATCGCCATAGCCAGTTTCAATTGAAAAAGTGGATGAGAGGGTGGAAATATTCATAATCTTAACAGAAGAAAAGTCTGAACCAGAAGTTGGGGAGACAGGTGTGTGTGCAGGAGAATGAGAGGTGTTAGTAACAGGATTGTCAATCTTAATTTGAAATCTCCCTAAAGGGTCTGTTCCAGATACATATGCCCCTAATATATAGGTTCCTGAGTCATGTAAAGAGGAGTTCTTCAAAATGATGATCAAGGGGTTACAATGGTTGTCAACACATTTATGAGAAGCATGTCCTTTTATGATAGAAAATCGATTTTTCAAACCGTATTTTTGGGCCTCAAAAGGTTGAGAACCCCAGTCCTCAGTTCCAGTGTTAGCAAAAACCCATTGCCAGGTGTCGCAGTTACCCCCCTAATAATACTTCGTAACAGTCATACACACGTATTTGTCAGACCAGGTCCACTGGGCTTGTCGACCAGTCCCACAGTTGATAATAGAGCAGAAATCAACCTGCACTGATGTGGTGATTCCTAACGGGAAAGTCAAGGTGACCAGGGCAGTAGACAAGGGAAAAGAAAGCATAGTAGCACAGCAATCAAGGGTGCCATCTCTTGCAATGTGAGGCGTGAATCCAGGCGGGCAATCCTTCCATTTTCACTGTATGTGGTGTGGATAGAAGAACTTGGAACGGTCCTCTCCACCTCGGCTGATGCCAATGTTTCCTCCGAGTGTCATGGACGAGGATCCAAGTGCCTAAGGAAATCGGCGTGTCTTTAGATGGAAGACTAGTCCTCCAGGCCTGGTTAACCTGCTCGTGGACTTCTTTCAGAGAAGCTCGGAGACCTGTAAGACAAGAGAGAAGATCATTGTCCACAGTATGCAGGTTAACATTTCCTAGAACCATGCCCACAGGCATGGGTCGTCCGGTCAGAATTTCAAACGGCGACAGTCCTAATTGCCAGTGTGTTCTTGCCCTCAATCTCATTAAGGCCAGAGGCAAAGCGTCCGGCCAGGATAAATTTGTCTGCTCACAGATTTTTGCTAATTTAGATTTTAGGGTGCCATTATCAATTTGCAATTTCTGTGGTATGCCCCACCTAGGAATAATTTCTTTGATTAAAGCTTTGGCTACAGTTTTAGCATCAGCGTGTTTAGAAGGAAAAAGTTCTACCCATCGGGAGAACACATCAACAATTACTAGACAATAACGGTAACCATTAGACGGAGTTAGTTCAATGAAATCCATTTGGAGGTGTTCAAACGGACCCATTGGATTAGGTGTAACGGCGGGATTTACCTGGACTTACCTGGGTGCCCTTTCCTACATTAGACTTTTGACATAATGCACAGCATCTGCAGAACTGCTCTGCATATGTAGAAAAGCTTGCAGCTTCCCAGTGTTTTTCAACATCCTGAATCATGGCGTCCCTTCCAGCATGGTCTAGACCATGAGCGATTTTTGCCATACCTGGGAAAGAAGCCTTTGGGAGGAAAGGTTTGTTAGTTTGCCTATGGGTCCAGACTCCATAAGAGAGGGACCCTTCTTTGGACCATTTTTTTTTTTTTTTCTCTGTCCGTGGCTGCACTCTGTAAAGAAACAAGTTGATTATCAGGGTCCTGGTTATTTCTCTGTTGGAATAAAGAAATTGGTGTGTTATTATATGCAGCCTGTTTAGCAAAGTGATCAGCTAATTCGTTTCCTTTGCTGACAGGATCTTGTTTTCCTGGGTGAGCTTGACATTTAACGATCGCTAACTTTGATGGTTTAGTTATAGCTTCTAAGAGGGATTCAATCAGTTTTTGATGTTGGATCGGTTCGCCAGCGCTGGTCTTAAATCCTCTACTAAAATAGAATGAACGGCGTGAGGTACCTTTACTGTTAGGGGGCTCATGAGCACTTTGTTTGTCTGTATGTGGTTGCGTTAAAACTGCATTCATTAATCCCCCCTTTTTCGTCCACGAACACAGTGAATGGACAAGAATATGGTCAGTGAGAGTAATGCATTTTTATTATTATTTTCTTTTTTCTTTTCCCCGTATACTTCTATTTCTTCCAGCACACCAGTCAAACCAACGGGAATCCCCCGAATCCAGTTGCTTTTCGTTTCGGTCAGGAGGAGGTCAGCGACTCCCCACGCAGGAAAACGCCCGAGGTTGGCCAATCCTAACTTTTACCGGAGCTGGTCCTCGATCCGCGGAAATCGGTCCACTTGGACGAACCCGCCCAGGGAGTCGTCTGCCTGTTTCCTGCCCCACGTTTGGGCGCCAAAAACTGTGGACGAAAAAGGCACACTGGAAAGCAGACAGATAATATTTTCTCAATTCACTTTATTTATTCATTCGGAGTCGCAGTAAGTAGAGTTTCAAAAGAGTATAACTTATTGCCACAAAGCTCAATTGAACCCTGATCAAAAGCCAGGAGGGGTTTTTTATACTTCAGCATCTCATGATTAATAAGACAGAAAGAACATCCTTATCAAAACAGTAAAGTTAAACAATATGTCTGTTGAGCTAAGCATTATCTGTGTTTTGGAAGCTGAGCACAGGAGAGACGCCTTTGCATAAACTACATGTACAGTTCTGCAGCCTTGTGACCTTGTCCCTGAAACATTCACTCTGAGAAAGGGAAAAACAAGAAACAGCTTACATTTTATTCATCTGGACACTATTTCTCCTGAACCCTGGAATAACATATTTTTGTTAGTTCATAAGCCAAAGCGTCTCTCACTGGCAAGTTACAAAATAGTTATTATAAAGATTCTAATTTACTAAACACACAAAATACATGGTGCTGAGGAGAACATTCTTCTTCTACACCGCTATATCCTAAATACAGGAGCCAATAAGTAGATATGTATATATACAGTATACATATATATATTATATATATATATATGTGTGTGAATGTATGTATGTATATATGTATGTCTATATTTATATATATATATGTAGATATGTAAATTTGTATATGTATATATATATATATATATATATATATATATATGTATATGTGGATGTGCATATGTATATATACGTATGTATATGTAGATATGTGTATATGTAGATATGTATATATATGTATATATGTTTATGTATATATATAGTTACATAACCTCTTTAACACACTACTTCTCCGCTGAGAAGCGCGGGTATTTTGCTATATGACAGCAACACTCATAACAATGACAACACAATTACATATATATATATGTACATATGTATATATATGTGTATATATATCTAGATGTGTGTGTGTGTGTGTATGTATATGTGTGTGTTTATGTATGTGTGTATATATATGTTGATATGTGTGTGTATATATATATATATATATATATATATATATATATATATATATATATGTGGATGTGTATATGTATATATATGTAGATATGTGTATATGTAGATATGTATATATATGTATATGTATATATATGTTTGTGTGTGTGTGTATATATTATATATATAAAAGACAGCAACACTCATAACAATGACAACACAATTACATTGACAATCATGTTACGTTATTTTTAAAATGTTTCCTTTTTTTTTTCCATAACCTCTTTAACACACTACTTCTCCGCTGCGAAGCGCGGGTATTTTGCTAGTATGTTATAAAGAGAAGACTATGGAGAAGAGAATAAATGGCTCATGATCTGATGAGTGTCACAGCATCTGTGAAAACATGGTGGAGATAGTTTCATGGGATGATCATGCATGGCTGCCAATGGAAGTCGGTAACTTGTGTTTATTGATGACTAGCGAACCCGTGGCGTAGCATACACCGCATAATTATGTATTGATGGGTGAACACTTCCTGAATGACACAGTTGTCCAAATGGGGTGGGTTTGTGGATACCACTGTGGGTGAATGAAAAGATAGACCTCTGGACAGGGCCGGATTAAGAGCTTTGGGGGCCCGTAGCACATTTCAAATTTGGGGGCCCTTTTGGTCTGCATCATCTGAAGTTTAGATTCTGAACAGTTCAAACCGGACTAAATAATTATTTTACTCTCGATTATAATAAGAATCTTATAATATTTATGTGAATTTTATGAGTTGGGCCCCTAAAGTTTTGTTGTGTAAGAAATTTACAGTTTAAAAACGTAAAGATAATATTTTTAAAGACCAGTTTTTCAATGCTACACTTTTTCATTAAATATTGGGTCCACCATTTGGGGGCCCCCGAAATTGCGGGGCCCGTAGCATATGCTACATGTGCCTATTGGTTAATCCGGCACTGCCTCTGGAGAGAGCAACATATAATTGTCCGTGACTGAAACCAGGATCATCTGTGACGAAGAAGGCCACGCTGGTGAAAGTTACTTCGTCGGTAGGGATAAGTGTCAGTACTTGTAGATTAAGGTGTAGCGAGTCTTCGTTGTTGACGCTTAATATAGCTCGCGTACTGAGATGTTCCAGAGTCACAGTTGAGAAACACTTTGTTAATATCTTTTAAGCACAGGGAAAAAAATGAACATGTGAAACATCCGTAATGTAATAAGCCACCAAGAAAAGTAACATTGCAACAATGCTATCTACAACCCAATCTCTGTAAACAGAAGTGATAAGAAAATCGAGCCCAGTGTATTCTTTAACTGCCTTGTGGCGCTGTAATAGTGCTGCTGCTTTGCAGTAAGGAGACTGTGGAAGATTGTGGTTTCGCTTCCCGGTTCCTGCCTGTGTGGATAGCGCTTTGAATACTGAGAACACTGCTATATCAATGTAACGAAGTACTGTATTAAGAGGAAATTGCCTTCGTGTAATAGTAAAAGGCAAATTATCCACGACAAACAAACTGTTTTACTACGCCGCATAATCACGCCGCTTTTATATGTGTTTTAAGCAGATGGAAAAAAATGAACATTTGCAAAATCCGTAACACTGCTTTCAGTAAGTACAATGCACACGCGTGTAATTTGTCGGCCACTTTTTGCCAGCCGTCTTTTCTGGTTTGGGCTGCTTTTGTAGTGTGTAGTGTTACCGCTTGTGCATATTAAATCTTGAAATTCTTCGAGTAACTAATTAACTAACTAACACCCACCCACACAGCTTGTGTGAAAAAATGCGCCAGTACTTTCATAATTTTGTTGCAGCCTATAGTGGAGTCAGGCACAGAGAAGGTCAGCTGCTGAGAGAGCGTCTCGACTGTTGCAGGGCCTGCATCGGTGAAGCAGGTGAGATGCTAGTGAAACAGAGGCACAGAACTTATTGGTTTTTAAAGACTGCTTCCTTCATTGTGTTTTAACCTCAGTTTTGAAGGATTGTTTTAAGGATCCCATGGGATACCCCTCGCAAACTGTTTTAGACGCTGCATTCAGCAATTCACATCCGCGACAAACATGCCTGTTCTTACATGGTCCTGCCGCGTCCACCCTCGTTCTCAAAGCATACACACCGCCTGGTCATGTGCCCGCTCGCAAGAGCAACTCACGGAGACCCCCCCACCAACTCTAAGACCATGGCGTGTAAAACAGTTTGCAATGGTGGTGCGTGCGTCATAACCGAAAAGAATAATGAAAAGTCAACATGGCTCAGAGGTGTATGTGGAATCCTAGCACAGACGAAAGCGACTTATGGGGTGGTCGGTGAGTTGTTTCATCCGGGCACATGAGCAGGCAGTGGGAATGCCTAGAGAGCGAGGGTGAACGTGGGCCGGGGAATAAGGAGTGTTGGTGGGCGGGGGAAACGTTTTCCGTGTTCTTGCAGGACCATCTAAGAAGACGCATGTTTGTCGCGGATGCGAATTGCTGTATGTAGTGTGTAAAACAGTTTGCGATGTTGCACGCAGTCGTGCGTCGTAACCGAAAAGTCAACGTGGCACAGAGCTGCATGCGTACTGTAGCACAGACAAACAGAAATGACGGCGTGTTTTCAGAGGCGTTCCGTCTGAGTTGGTGGGCGTGGCTGTGCAAGTTTTCGTCGTATCCAATGGTCTTAGAGTTGGTGGGCGTGGCTCTTTCCTGCATGCTTTCATGGGTGTGGGCGTGGCTCCTTCCTGCGTGCTTTCATGGGTGTTGTGCCGCTCTAGCGGCGGCTTAGAGAATTATATATATAGATATGACTGCTGGCAGAAGTAGCAGGATGAATTCTGAAGTGTACAGGGCTATACTATCTGCTCAGATTCAGACAAATGCTGCAAAACCGATTGGACAAGGATTCACAGTACAGAAGGACAATGAGTCAAAATATGGTGCGAAAGCAAATCAAGAGCTTTTCAAAGCAAAGAAGGCAATCAACTGACCTCAGCCCAACTGGACATGCATTTCACTCGCTGACGATAAAACTGAAGGCAGAAAGTCCAATGAACAACAGCAACTGAAGTCAGCTGCAGTAAAGGCCTGGCAAAGTATCACAAGGGTGGAAACCCAGCACTAAGAGATGGCCATGATTTTCAGACTCCAGGCAGTCATCGACTGTAAATGATTTTAAACCAAATATTAAAAATGTTAATTATATTTATGATTAAGTTCGTTTCTCCAATTACTTTTCAGCCTCAGAAAACTGGGTGAAATTGCATAAAATTATCTGTCTTTTCTTAACAGCTCATACAATATTTTTGTTAAACCCCTTGAATTAAAGCTGACAGTCTACACATCGTGATTGCTTTATTTCAAATCCATTGTGGTGGTGTACAGAACCAAAATTATGAAAATATATCAATGTCCAAATATTTATATACTTAACTGTATATACTGTATGTGTGTGTGTGTATTTCTCCTGTAAGCCTCCTATATTTTCAATAGGATGTCCACTCTTTGGGGATGTTTTGAAATGCACTTGTAATTATATTAAGACATCTTGAGATTTTTTTTAAGTTCTCAAAGGGTTCTGGATCCTATTTCAAGATATCTGAAAACTTGAATCAAGACATCTAAAAATGCACATTGAATAACTAAAACCATTAGTATCTCAAGTTTATTTCCTGGTGTGTTAAAAAGGGGTTCAAGATATCTTAGATTTAATTTCTACTTTATATACAGTATATAAAATCCAACGTCTGTCTGTATGTCTGTCCGTTTTTCACGAGACAATTACGTAACAGATTTAGATCGGGTTTTTTTCTATGAGTTGCTTGAACATTCCAGTTGATTTTGCGACTTCTGTAATCGCGCTAAGGATCATAGTTCGCTTACAGAAGCGATTAATTCACGCTAATCCGAGGCAGAGGGTGCGGCCGAGTGGAGGGGGAAGCGTGATGTCAGGAAGCGTGACATCAGCATGACCGCCTCTATTCAAATCAGTCTACCTCTGATCACGTTTTGGAGTGTGATTTGCCTCCGCTTAGCTAGCAATACCTGTTTGTTTATTGATTTTTAAAGTTTGTCCAATTTTACTGCGATGCAGGCAGAGGTATCTTTTAGGAAGTGATTTCGAGATATCTGGACATCACTTTAAGATAGGTAAAAAAGTCTTGTGCTGCCAGATATCTCAAGACAGCTTCCTGTGCATTTTAAGGTGTTGGAAATGCATTTTACAATATCTCAAGATGACATTTTGTTTTATTTAAAGATAATGTCAGATATATTTACAGATCTGTTAAAACAGACAGAAGGTCCCATTTAAAAATTGGAAGATTGGTATGCCAATGTTAGATATCAGAAACTCTTCAGGTGCATTTCAGATATCTCAAAATCTTGTTATCTTAATGTAGATTCTGAGATACTCAGAAAGTGGCAATATATTTTATGATAACTGAAATGTATTTTGAGAAATCTCAAAATATTTATTTGGTTTGCCATAAAAACTGATTTTTAGTTTAATGTTTTATGAGTAGTAAAACAGAACCTTGATATCCAATATTTCTATTAAATAGAAACATTCTGAGCCCTCTCCTTTTCAGTACAGGATCTCAAAGAGCAGCAGCATTGGGTGTGAGACCAGTAGCAGATTTCAGTGTGTTGGCAGTCCATTGACGGGCACAAACGCTTCGTCAAATTGATTGGAAACATGCGTTTAAATAACACTTAATGATAAAAGCAGTTGTTTATTTTTGTTCAAATGCAATACATGATGAGTATTATTTTCCTTTTTTTGTTTTTAAATGTATAATTTTTTATAGATAACATATAAAGCCATGGTCTCCAAACTTGGTCCTGGAGACCCACTGTGGCTGCAGGTTTTTGTTCCAACCACCTTCTGTTTTTAACAGGACTCCCGGGCTAATTAAATGAGCTGTTATTACCCAGTTTTTCTGTTTTGAGGTCAATAGTAAGTGTGTTAATACATTTTAGTAAACATTAGCCAATTATATGTGAACAATGCATTCTTTATACTTTTTTATTTATGTTCTTCCTGATTTCCATTCTACCTTTCCATTATTGACTAACAAGTCGGTCT
The DNA here is from genome assembly GCF_900747795.2 of Erpetoichthys calabaricus. Classification (NCBI taxonomy): domain Eukaryota; kingdom Metazoa; phylum Chordata; class Cladistia; order Polypteriformes; family Polypteridae; genus Erpetoichthys; species Erpetoichthys calabaricus. The sequence continues at coordinate 57,595,402 of NC_041394.2, forward strand.
GACAGAAGCAGCTGTAGCCTTTCATCATTTAGTGTCGTTTGCCTGGGTGTCTACTTTGCTTGCTTTTAATTGTCACTATTAGGATACAATCAGGGCCGGATTTATATGAAAAGAGGCCCTAGGCTATTCCACTTATGAGGCCCTTTCACCTTCCATTTTTAAGTTTGTAAATTACATGAGAGATAATAAAATTTTGCTAACAATTTGAATGTAGGCCCCTCTTGATCTTGAGGCCCTAGGCTGAAGCCTAGTTAGCCTATAGGAAAATCCGGCCCTGGATACAATGAAGGGAGCAGACTACACAGAATAAGGGAACAATAACAGGAAAAACAACAAAAAAGAGTAAACATTTAAAGCTACAGCAAAAAAGAGAAATATTTCTAAAATGTCTTATAATGTAAAAATCACACTGCTGTGCTTTTCTGAATGTAGAATAAGAGAATAGAAAGAATGCTAAGTAAATGAGATAAATTATTATCAATTATTATCACTTATTGTAAATCTGGTTGGAACAAAAACCTGCAGCCACAGGGGGTCCCCCCAGGACTGAGTTTGGGAACTACTCATGTATGTGTATTGTTTAATAAGTCGCATGTTGTTTAATGCCTACTGGCTGCCAGCTCACTAATTAAACTTTACCTTTGATACCATATTGGGAACTCTGCAAAATACAAAATATTTTCTTTGCCTGGATACACATCATCTGTCCATTCATCCATTGAAGGTGCTCCTTAATCCTATTCAGGGCTGAATTAGACCTAAAAGATGGACTCAACCATGGTGTAGTACTAGATACTGTTAAGCAATCTTATTCTGCTTCATATATCTTTCTTAACCATTTTATCGTTTTTAAAAACAAAAAAAATCAGTACAAGTTTTGGTGGTACAAAATTAGTTCTGGACAAGTATTTATTAAGCAATTCAGTCAGTGTCAGTGGTTTGATTTTATCTCCATCTGACAACCATCTTAGTCTGACACAACTAGAAATCATCTGCCAAGCATGAGAGTTTGAAAGAAGCACTCAGTAGATGTGTGAAGGTCTGCATTGTGCTAATGTTTATGGTCTGCAGTCTGGCAAAGTTGTTAGTGTAGCTGCTTCACTGTTCCAGTGGCCTTGTGCTTAGAAGATGGTGAAACCTCTCTGAAAAGTTTGCACGCCCCACCCAATTTTTCCTGCCAAATATTTGTCAAAATCTGTCTGGATAATCCTCGGTAGTTCTGGAAGAACAGTCGGTGGACAGGTATGTCAAAAGACACAAATAAGCATGTGTTTTACTTTTAAACACAGACATTAAAAAAAAAACAAACACGTGGTATGGTATATTTGCACACCTCTCCTAATACTGTAGATACTTTTTAGTTCAACAGTATTGTGTATATTGTTTTTTATTCTACCCTGGGGGGTACGTTGTGTTTAACAAATTCACTTTGCCTCATTCATCAGAGAAGCATAGTGGTAATTAATGAACGTCTGTTGCGGTTTACTGAAGGTTATTTATTTATTTATTTTTAAGTAAATTTTCATGTCCATTGTAGTATGGGGCGTAGAATGCAACTTTCTCACAAAAAGGTAAAGGTTGAGAAAGAATTTCCTAGCAGAGTACAAAATGCATTTGAAAAATACTGGAAAATTTAATTCTCCATGCTAAACTGCTGAAAAATAAATAAAAAGTATATCCCACAAACCATGGATTGCAGACACTGTATACTGAAGCGGAGATGATTCAGCTCAAGGGTATTGCCATCTGTATGTGGTTGATTTAAACCTGAGATAGTCTCCTGTGCAGCACACCAAAAATGACCTAACAGTTTAACATTTGTTAGTTTCTGCTTTTGGCTTGTCTCTGAACATGGGGTTGCCATAACAGATTACCATCCTCCATTTAATTCTATCAGTTGTACACATTTTTTTTCCAATTCGGTCTTTTCGATCCTCCTTTATTTTTTCCAGTTGCACTGTTTTTGGCCTTGCTGTTCCTTTGTTTCCTTGTATACCCATGGCCAATATTCTTATCTGCCAAAGTTCTTACCACATATCATAAAAATATTCCGAACATATTCACCTTGTTCCTTCTTGTGACCCTTGCTGACCACTGCAACATCCTTGTTTTGGGCATTACTGAATATAGGCACATACTCAAGGAAAGATATACAATTTTCGTGACAGTTTAAAATGCAATACAAAAGTGTACTACATTTTAATTCACACCCATGGATTGCGTGTAGACTGCAGGGATTCAAAATTCAGAGGCAGAAATAAGATGCAAGCAAGCTATAAAATTCAACGTGAAATGCTGGAAAATAGTTTGAAGTCTTCTGGTGAAAAAGGAGTATCAGCTATGATATAGTGAAAAAATAAAAGTTCAACAACTTATGAAAAACAAACTGTTTTAAACCATCACTAATACTCAGAATCATTCAACTAAGCCAACAACAAGCATTTATGGCCTAAATAATCACATTTTTCCACCACAAGTTAGTCTTACTCATTGCTCTCATTCTGTCATAAGGCACCTTTTAGTTTTAAACATACTTTCTTCAATAAAGTTTATATTACCATGATTATACTGTATATGCCAAGTATGAATGACATATTAAAGACATAATTTGCTTTAAAAATGTCACATTGTGCTGCAGGTCTCTGGTTATAAGACTATAACTTAAACATGCTGTCCTCAAAAAATAAAAAATCAAAATATGAATGAATCACCCTGCAAAAGTTTGATTAACTGAATTATATTTTTTCAGGCTTACAACATAACAAATCCAAACAAAATGTAAGAAAACAAAAACAAACAAAACAATTGAATTGTGCCATAGATCTGTGCAAGCATAAAAATGATTATTACATCCACACATTTTTCTACAGCTTAGTTTGGTACCATATGAACTTTTCCGTATTACTATGTGGGCATGTAGAACAAAAAGTGTTTACTTTGTTTACATTTGCTTGATTTAAAATAAAAATACACATAATATGTGTCAGCACTTTGTGCACTAGTGCAATAATCAGAAATTCATATGCTGCAAAGAGATTGAGACACTGAGAACATGGTTTTTGTGCCTGTAGTAATCCAATAATTCAATTTGTTTTAACGATTATGATGACCACCACATAAAGTCAATTTCAAACATATGGTACATAACAATGTTATAAATTCTTCAAAAAAATTACAACAAGGTAGTTTAGTCCAATTTCAGGCAAATCTCACTAGAAGAGTCTTAGATTTATTTGCTCGAGGAAGATTCTGATGTCAACCTCTACAGAAGTTAAAAAGATATCCACAAATAAATTATTATGCTGTAGTTCAAAAGTACAAAAATAATAAAAACAGATGCTTCAATAACTGGTAAAATATTTGTCTACTCAATAGATAGATTTGAGTAGATGGGATTTGCTGACATTTTAACAAGTGTTTCCAAGGTGGAATATTTAAAATGCATGAGGTCATCAAGTCAAGTTGCTCATAAACTAAAATCTTCAGTTATACAGGTTCTTCCAAATTAGCTGGCACAATTAGCTGACAAAAACGGATATCGCATCTTGGATGCTTCAAGTAGAAATGCTCCTTGACATCCTCTCAGTGCTATAACGTCCAGGGTAACTGAAATTCATAAGGTGGTAGGGGTGTGCAGTGTGTTGCATCAAAATTTTTCATGTATTTCCGAGCCTATAAAAGAATTTAAAAAAAAAAACAAAAAAAAAAAACGTAAGTCTTACTTTGCATAAAAGAACCATTAATTGCAGCTCCTAACAGCTTTCGGTGGTGAACAGTTTCTACAGTGTACTGTTTTTTATTCATGTTGGAAGAAACATTAAGGAAAAAAAATACAATGAGTTATCACTGTAATTCTGCTAGTATGGCAATTTGTTAGGGCTGAGGAATATGGCAAAACAAAAAAAAAACATTATTTATAAATACACACACACATTATATATTATATATTATATGGGGAACAGAAGGTCTGTGTATATATACAAGAAAAATACAAGAATAAGTAGGTTGCCCATATTTTGCAAACTGAAAATACAACTATATCCTTTTTAGAAAGACAAAATAAATAACTAGATAAATAAATAAATAAATAAAACAATATACGGAAGGAAAAAAAAGCATAAATTATAAGTTGCATCTCCCACTTACTAGAAATAATGCCAACTGTCTTCTTCCTTCTTTCATGTCTTCTCCTGAGATAAGTCAGGGTGAAAAAAAAAATATATATATTTATACATAAAACATATTCAAAGCAACAGTCTACCTGTGCATATATATATATTTAGCAATTCTTATACAGCTGAGATTTCAAAGCTCACTTCAGGGCTCTCAGGAAATGTATGAATTTCAGTCCTTTTGAAGAGTAATGTTTGGTCAACATAATTCATTTTGAAAGGGGGAAATACATTATAAAATGTTTTTTCAGGCAGTTAGTTTTGTTCATGTTGTCTTCCAGCATATCGGCCCTAAAATTGCTGGATTCCTTTAATTACGGCCAGTCAATTCCAATCACCTATCATGTTAATGCTGAGTGATTTTGTTTTCTATTTAACTCTGTATGTTTTCTTCCCTTCATTACTAAACTTTCACTTTCATTCTACGTATACACTTTAGAGCCTCTCTGTCATCATATTTAAATTGATTTTTTTTATTTAGGAGACTTAGTAATCTGGGGCTTGTTATTTGGTAAGTTGTGTACAGTTTTTGAGTTTACAATAATGTAAAATAAAGAATTGCAATACACAGTACAACATTGTCGACACAGAAAATACAGTCTGTGATGCAGTGACAGAATTCCCTGATATTGTCCCCAAGTGACTTGCATATTATTTTCCAATCTGTCCTTTGGAAGCAGTAACTCCAAGCATAAACATTAAAATGGGATCCACTTGACATCACACACCTTTTTTCATTATGTGGCTGCCTTGAGTAGTCTGAATTACGTGAACACAGCCAAAGAAAATAATCTAATTTTCAGACAAGTTTGATGTCATTTTGGGGACATACACTGGCCTCAATACTTAGTGAAAAAGCACTTGTAGTGGGAAAGATCCTGTTATTGTTGGATATTAAAACATTCCTGGTCTGACACTAACTTTCTTCATATAAGATGATGGTACTTGTAAAAAATGTATTTATACATACTGTATTCACCACATCCTGACACATATCATTAAAAACACACTGTATATAAATACATTTAATGCATTTAGATCCTATCCTAGACTTTGTCATCTATACAGCGCATGTTTCTCACTGCAGAGACTTAGAGCACTGCACTGATCCGACATATTGTAGTTGCATTGTGTATAAGCAAACAATTCTAATTACTGTATACAGAGTGGAATTAAAACAAATACAACTCAACAAATTTCTGGATGGTCATTGTTAAGTGTTTATTAAGTACATAATAAGACTTGTATACGTTCAATCCGTATATTTAGTGTGAAATTCTAGTGGTTTAAAAACTATGGAGAAGGAGGTGTCAAGAACAGGAACAGCAGACTGTTTACAACAAAAGCATTTTCCTAAAACAACAATTGTTATCGTATTTGCAATAATGTCTACCAATTCTTATTGCTTGCTTTGATTCTGATATAACAGCACATGATCAATTATGCAATGTGTATTTGGATACCTACACTACAAAAAGTTACTCTAGGATGCTATCAAATTCTCTTTTGTTGCCAGGGTCTGTAAATGATACTAAAAAACGCAACTGCAGTCAGTGTTGATGTTCATGTGTATACATACCTACAAAAGGCTATTTTAATACATGTATCATGGCTTTTCACAGCTGAGCTTTATTTCTGATATTTTAAATGTATGTAGAAAGCTTATTATTAACCATACATAATATTTCAATGACAATTACTAAGAAAATAGTCATGAAAGCAGAAAAAGGTTTTGCTTCTGCATTATTTAAGAATAATATATGAAAGCAAATAAATTGACCTACCAACACACCACGGGAATGGTTTAGACTGATCAGCCTGATAAGACTGTAGGACGGAGGTACACCATTCATCATCTACTTCATATGCGCTATACAATGAAGCTGAAAAATAAAATGTATTATATTGGGAATCATAGGTGTAGTCCAAAATTAATTATAAAATTAGAAATTTATTGAAAATAGCATAAGGAAATGTTTCAAATAAACAGTAAGTACATAACACACAAAAGCTATTGAGCATTACAAAAGTGACAGCAAAGCAACAAGTTCAAAATGATGGTCAAAGAGATAGTTTTGTCTGATGTTTAACAAGTTCCAATTCGTTTTGGTAAGTTTAGGTTATAAATTACTAAAGCTGATAAAGAGCCAGACATTGAAGATACCTTCTTCAACACTATTGCTGGCACTCAGCCACTCCCTCACTGCTTGCATACCCTCTCCAGTCACCACCTTGGATACCTGAAAAACAAAATTCAAAAAGGGTATTTTCTTATAAAAAATATTTTTGGCACAGTCTTTTTCTGTCAGGCAAATAAATCACTGAAACAGTAAGCCTTATGCATTTCATTCACTCATCACTATTCTTTTCAGAAACAAGAGGAGAAGAGATGTTCATTAGCTATTTACCAGAGAGACATGAGGATGACTTCCGCTTCTAAAATCTAATCTAAGAATTTTCACATAAATCACATTCTAAGAATATGAAGCATAACAAAACAGGTATCAACACACAAATGTGTATTTCGCCTTTGAGTCAAGGACAGATTCCATGGATATTTTGTCTGTTTACACAAATGGGCAAAGTAATGTGATCTATGGTGGCTATGGAAAATTTTAAAATGATTAAGTTTTATCTCACTAAACCAAGTTCAACTATCACGTAGTATTGAGTTGAGCTGCTTGGTTAATGAATTTATTTTGCACAGTACAGCTTTTTGATCCATTTTGTTCTGTCAACGTGATAATATAAGAATGCGTCCAAATGTAAGACAAGCAGTATACAAGACAACTAAAAATAAACCACCATTATATTACAAATGTGCTCAGTTTGGATGTCTTGATGCTAATCACTATGGATTTAAAACTTTGTTTCAACGTAGTCCAGAAGATGATGATGGTACAGCAAATTGCAAAGCATATTGCCTGGCTGTTCTATTATAAAGTGGTTTTCACTAGCATTCAATTACCTTAAACTACATACATTTCTATTAATGGCATGCTTTGGCTACATGAACACCAGGCGAAACATCCCTCTACTGGCACCTGGTATCACTGTAACCCTTAGCCTATAGTAGCACTTTAAAGAACTTGATCTCTCAGGTAGCTTCCAGGAAGTTCTACTCATCTCAGTCAACGAATGTGTGCTGCTGTCTAATTTTATGGTAGAAAAGGCAAGTAATTATCAGCCCGTAACAAGTGGAATTGAAACAAAGCACATCCAATCGGGCTCAGAAGACAGAGTAAAAGACATAGTAGAACTTCATAAAGACGTTCACAAACGTTGGTGCAATACACATGCAGAGCAGATTATGAAAGCAGTGGAATTTGAAAGGCTCAAAAAAAAAAAAAAAAACGTATGCATGATACAAATGTGGAAAAAGTTAAAGAATATGAAAGTTGGAAAATTAGAAAGTATAAAAAAAAAGTAAAGATCGCAGTAGCGCAAACAAACGGAAATTATTACTTGAAAAAAGGGAAAATAATCACCACAGACCAGGTGTCATTGGAAAAAAAAAGCAGGACAAAGCGAGGTCAGAAATAAAAGACAGAGTAGAAAACAAAGTAAAACGTCATAAAGAGGTTAAAAAACAAAAGGGCCAAACACATGCAGAGCAGGTTAGAGATAATGAAAACTAGAATTCAAAAGACTCAAAGAAAATGTAGGAAGAGCAAGATACAGAATATGAAAGCGAAAAAAAACGACAGTGTCAAAAAAAAAGAAAGTAAACATCGTATTAGCGCAAAAAAGAGAGATTATTACTCAGAGAAATAACTAAAAGGCGAATAGAGATCGAATATATGGACACAGGTGATATGTCAGATGTATGTAAATATTGTAAGGCTTTGAAGTTTAAGTCAGAATTTCAAAAACGTGTTTTACCTCACATGCATTTATTGGTTACTTTGCAAAAAAAAATTATTAACTGATGATGATGTAGATCGCTTTGTCTGTGATGAAATTCCAAACAGAGAAACTTATCCTGAATTATGGTACAAAGTCATTAAACACATGTCTCACTGACCTCATTTTTAAATAATCTTTTAAGATCTTTTAAGATTCAGCATATTGGGACTCGAAAGATTCCAAATATTGTTTTTACATAGGTTCTGAAATAAAAGTGAAACTAATGAAATAGCAACAATTCAAAGAAAAAAAAAATCTTAAAAGTGTGTATCCGGAAAACCAAACACAGGGGTTGGCGAGCCAAGCGAGCAGGGGGCAAAGCCTCCTAGTTAAATAAAATACCAAATCATTTGTATAATCAAAACAAGTACAGAATTTGAAATAGCATGCTGAGCTACACCACTTTAATAAGAAAAAGGAAGCCAGTCCGGCTAATTTGGACTCTGAGTGTCAACAGTATTTAGTGATGTGTTAGTAGCAAAATACTCAGATAAAACATATACTGAGCAGGAAGCTGACTGAGGTAAATCATGCAAAAGTCACAGCCTCTGAAGGCAAGACTATCTATCTATTAAGCATGTGTGTGAACCAATCATAAGAGATTTAGGCAATGCCATAAATATTTATTGCTGGTTTGAATTTTTACAAATTTTTTTTGTTTTATCTGTAATGTTGGTTATTTGAAGAAATCTTGAAATAAGGCAAGTACTTTCCACCCAAACCAGAGAGAAGAAAGATTGCCAGGCCAAGTTACCAAAAGAAATAGTCATGTGTTGTCTGCTTCACAGCTGCAGGGAGAAAAACAAATATCACATTGAGTTTCAACCCAGTTTAAGTACTGCATGTTGTTTTATGAGTTTATTATAATTTACATATCTGAATGTTGATATCCAGGCATAAGCTAACACTGTTAGTAAACATGTTCTGTCAATTTTTTTTTTAGATCTTTTTCAACTCTGAAAACACAAACTTCACTCTATTCTGAAAGCGGCTGGAAATGTGGTTAATGGGGGAGATACAATGACATAGCTGCAAAATAAAAGTCTATGCCCAAGTTAATAATTACAAAAGGTGCTTCTGTCCACTTGAGTTTTTAGATTACTGACTAAAGAGAGAAAAAATGTTCTCTAAGCAGAATGTACGGACAATAATGATACTTCACTGTACTGAGTAGCTCTTGTGCAGTTACATCTCAGGAATCCATATACACGAGACAACAACAAGCAATGTAATAAGAATCTTGAACAGTGATATAAAATGTAGCCTAAAGACTAAGCTCAATTTTTCAAGGAACTGACCTGAACTGAAGAAGACGAAGGAGTAAATCATTTCCCCTGTTGGACGTGATGTCTTCAGGCCCTCTGTAATAAAAGATAAAATTAGAATTTTTTACTATGCAAAAGTACTTTTCAACCTGTTTCAGAAGTACACACTACACATTTATCTACCTATTTACTGTACTGTACTGTATATATGTTAATGAGAGATTTCTGGATTCTACATACATAAAAATAGGAAATAAAATTTAGAATGTGAACTTGTTAATATTTTTCAATGGTGCTGAGTGGTCCTGTTATATCCTCTCTTATGTTGTGGATGGTAATAAATGCCCAAATTAACACAAATTCAACCCTCTACTAAAGGCTCCCTTATTCTCATGTGCAGAAAGAAGTTTTTTTTTATGTTTAATGGGGGACACATTGTGTCTTAATGAAATGTCTAAAACAGCTGGCAAGTCCAAAAAATTCCTACAATTATTTTATCTAGAGTGAGGTTTGGTCAGTAAATCACAGTGCCCACATTCATTAATTCCTTACTGGGGATTTTAATGTCTAGGAGATTATAAAGGATTTGTGACACTTCTATAGCCTGGCAACCAACTAGCCGCTCATAGTTATCCAAGACATATTTAGTACAATGTAAGTGCAGAGCATCTCAATTTTGAAGAATACCATCTCTCTTATCATAAAAAAAAAAAACTTGTGACGAGACTTCATCCCGGGGAGGAGACGTGATCTTTTGAAGAGAGACAGAGACACTTTCACTTCCCGCGGGACGGACAAGTCATGTCATACTTACAACCTTCAGATGCAAGTCCCATGATACAAATGCAGAGCAGGTTAGAGATAATGGAAGTAAGAAAATTCGAAAGTCTCCAAAAATGAGAGTAAAGATCGCATTAGCGCAAACAATCTGAAAATATTACTCGGCGAAATAACGGAACAGCGAAAATAGATTGAATATTCAGGTGCTGTACAGGCTTTCAAATGTTCGAAGCTCCGCATGAAATGCAGATCACGCGGCACACAGCAGAAGCAAGTCAACTGCTTCTCAAGCAAAGAGGAGGTGAAAAAAAACACCTGTTACTTTTTTCCCAATGTATCACCATTTAAAAGGGGTTTCGGAGGAGGAGCACCGTCCCCTCTTCACAACAACGCCTACCTCTGGTTTGGGGGGGGAGGGGGGTTAAGGGTAGGCGTGCGAATTGCAGATCATGCGTGAGGGCAGCAGCAGCAGCACGCCAGCAGATGCTTGAGCAAAGAGGAGTTAAAAGAAATATATATATGTTTCCCATTGTATCACCGTTTAATTGGGGTTTCAGAGAGGTGGCCGCGGACAGGAGAAGAAAGGGGTTGGCGAGCAAAGCGAGCAGGGGGCAAAGCCCCCTGGTACATACCAACTATTAACTTGACTGCAATAGGACTCCTAGAACTGTAATTCACCAGCCACTAAAATGCTATAGTTGTAATACAGAATAAGGTCATCGACTTATTCTCCATTCCAACACAAGTGATTGTATATATACTTTTCTTTATTTCAAGAACATCATAGACTCTGACACTAGATTAACAGATGAAGCAGTTTGCAGAGAGAAAGAGAGAGAGATCAACGGAGATGGGCATTTGTTATTCACTGTGGTTGTAGTCTAATCTATCAATGCATAAGTGTAAGGAATCACTTGCTCTACTTTATGGTATTAATGCTAGTGTATGTATTCATTAGTATTATAACTTATTTCCTAAAGAGGTTTGTGCAATTTCAATACTGCATGCAACAATACAATTAAACAAAATCATGGTCATAAGAAAATTAAAATGAGATTAATAAGGAATAATCACACAGAATAATAAAAATATAAAGAACCTGTAAAATAATTTACTTACGTAGTAGTAATAATTTCATCCTTGGTCCTCCGAATAAGAAGAACTGGTCCCTGATACCTACATAATAGAGTTTTGTGAATTACTGTTATTCAAGGTAAAGTATAAGGTAATAATTATATAGGAAAGCAATACAGATGAAAAGTACCGCAACACTACATTTTTCGGATAATGTGCATGCTGTTTTTACTGTCAAAGTAGGAAACTGAAAAATACTAATTTAAAACAGTGAGCTTTCTAACCACCATCCTCTATAAACACTAGTTAATGTACTTTAAAATTATTTATTAAGAATATCCCATTACAATCTCTCAAAATGTGGACAAAATCTGGAAAATATTTTACTCCCATGGCAATATAAACTAACACGCATACTTCTGGAATGAAGTTCTGTATCAGGAACATCTGTGCTATAGCACATAGTTAAGTCACAAAAGGGAAAAACAAAAGCACAGTCTCACTTGCACAGCTGTTCTGCATTGTTGAGGTTGAGGTACTGACGCACAGTTCTAGTTACAAGAGATCCTAAAAAGAAGGGAGTAAACTTATTTAATGAAAAATATTTACTCATGCTAACTGTAAATATATAACTTTAGTTTAATAATTACCAACAGCACTGGAAAATACATTATTTTAACATTTTTATTTACTAAAAATAGTGGTAAATTTACATAAAATATTTTGAAATTACAAATTTATTTAAACTCACTCCAGCTTTCAGGCATGACTTTGAGGGCAAGAGGTAAGAGGTCATCAAAGGAGGCATCCAGGACTAGTGCACTGACTTCTGGGTAAGACATGGCTGCCCAAGTTGCTATCAACATAAATAAGAACATCATTAAACTAAAGACATGCCCTTTGACAGATATTCCATAGTATATTACAGTAATGTCATAAATTTTAACATTTATATCTGCTACAGTATAGAAATTATTTTTGATTCGATATACTTTGTTAATCCCCAAAAGGAAATTCTCTTTTCCCATGACCTATGCATTCCATTTAAGACAATTAACAGAGAAGCACATTTCCTGTTAGTATTCATTTGATGTTACCTGTGAAACCACCTATTGACCAAGCGTAGATGATAATATCATCAAGTTGAAATCCAAGTTCGTTAAGAGCATACTGCATAACCACATCCATAGCATTTGCTTCATTCTGGGGAAATGGCACACCCTAAAAAATGATTAAAAAAAGTAAAACTATTACTGCCACAACTTATATCCAACCACTGCCCCATGGAAACTTCAAAAAGTCATAATATTAGCTGACTTTCCTTTACCAAAAGAGAAACCGAGTCATGTTTATTTATTTGCCTATAAATCCAGGATATTAGGTATTTATATGTAAATAAACCTAGATGCAGACATATTTATGAACTACCCTCTTTTTCTTAGCCAACTGCATTGGCAGTGGTAGAGGAGATATTTTATTTGGTCACTCAGGTTGTTTGGGAGCAGCCTTCAAGTGTTTTACTGTATTGATGAACATCCTTCAAACAAACAGTTCATAACTTAATTAATTAATTAGCACATACAATCCAAACTGCACAATTAAAACAGGCCTCTTTTATGAAGTGTGCTCTTGTAATACAAAAAATAATGGTCCTAGCTAAGGGCTGAAATCAGATTCAAAAGCATTTTAATAAACTTTTTTTGTTAAAGTATTTAATCTCATATCAATATCATTTAGTACTTGAAACACCTGACAGAATGTATGATAACAGTATAAATTCATTCTGGCCCACTGATCTATAGTTAAGATATTATACAAAGCAAAACCTTAACACTTTATTTCCAACATTGCATACCTACCGTGCTGCCTGCAAAACCAGGGTGATTCCAGCCCAAAACTGAGTAGCCAGCTACATGTAAACAAATCACAGAACATAAAATTATATTTTTAAACATAACACTAAGACCACAGTAAACATCAGTACAGAGCTTTAGGTACCAGAGCTATTCTGGCAGAGGGCATTTACAGTATTTAATAATTTCTCTCATGATTCATTATTGAAGGGCCAAACTCACTGTGTTGTTTATGTAATTCATTTTAATATGTTTTTTATCAAATGGTAAAGGTGTCATGAACAGTTAACATAATGTAGTACATATAAATACATTAACATGGCTGCTGAGAAATAACATTCTGAGTAATCTTATCATCTGTGTCAAATATACACAAAAGTATTTTCATACTAATTTATTATTACCTATCTGCTATAAAATGTGCTTTTATTTCTCTTGCTGTTAGTTACTGTTCACTCTATAAGTGTACATAATTTGTGGGGTATTTCACCTAATGCAGTCTGACAGTCCCATGTCTACTAGAAGCTGCTTGTGTGATATTGATCTATTTGATATACAGTATATTTATTGGTATTTATTTTTCTAGTTGAACAATAAATATATTTAGAGAAAATCATTTGTGACAAAAGTTACCAATTGTATTAATATTCTGTAAACATGTTAACATTTACTATTTTTCCATAATAATAACTGATAAGTTATGATGCATAAGATGGATTACACTTTATTGCTAGTCACAGAATGGGTAATTCATTTTCTTGGTTTCACAGTTAAGGCAAACCTATCAGTTTGTTATTGCCCAGGCTTCCTACTTTGCACTTTTTGACCAAACACCAATCCTAACCTCTGTGTCTCTTCTAAGCTTGTTTATCTGAGAGCTTCAGCATTGAATAAACATGGATTGTTAAACAATACTTGGTCTATCACATAAAATAATAATAAAATATTTAATTTTGATCAAATACAAAACATTGATATACATATTAAGAAGAGTTTATATTGCACATATTAGCACATGTAACATAATTGTAGGGCCTTTTCATTTATTATCAGATTGCCAAAAAAGTAATAACATCATGCTACAATTCAATTTATGGTGAATACATTTTAGAAAGTGAAGAGTATGATATTAAAAAAAAAAGTCCTTCTCTTATGATGACACCAATAGGCTGTTACTCATTCATTTCCTCACAACTTGACTTGTTCCATTTACTTTCAACGATCTCTCTAATTTTTCCTGCCTTGCACTGTATGCTTGCTGGGACTAGCGCAACCCTGTATGATTAGATGGATGGAATAATTAAACGTATACTATGAAGATATTTCAATAATCCTTAAAAGTTCTGAAGAATCTGCATTTTAAGCTTAGAGATGGTTTAACATTTATTAAAGAACTTATTGTGTTGTGATTGGTTACTTGGAGAAAGAAAAGGAAGGACAGGAACTGGGGGTTAGTAAGTTTGAGAGAGATAGTACTACTGCAATAAATTATTTCAGAGGGTCGCGCACAGCGCAGCAAGCATCTTGCGGGAGGCAGGAACAATCTCTGAACGGCAGCTCATCGCTACCACTGCTCCACTATCCCCCCATGTTTAATATAAGATTTAATTCATTTCATCATCAAAATTATATCAACTATACATCTTAGTATTTAAATTATTCTGTGAGCTGTGATATAATGAATGTAATGTATTCTGTGTCCTATCGGTGTAAGGGAAAAAGTCCGTTTAAGAAGCACGTAGTGATTCACACACAGAGTACATGGAAGAACACATAGAATACGAAGCATTTAACGTGCTACTTTAGTTACGATGGGATTTTTAGAAACAAGTAAATTAAACGATTTTAGGATTAAGTTTATGACGTTCTACTTTAATAACAAAAAAAAAAAAACGTAATTAAAGTGGAAATTTCGAGATTTAAGTTGACATTTCAAGCTTTTTTTCCCCACAGTGTCCCTATTTTTTTTTCTTTTCTCTGTACCCTAATAAGCTTCCATATGACACTCACACGGTGAGGTACGATTTGACTTTTCACGGTGACTTTGATAACTGACCACTTCTTTTTTATTTTGGGCACTGTGTGAACTTGAACTTTCAAGTTTCTCTGACATTATCTGTCACTTGATCAACTTCCTTTTGTTGTTTATACCACTGCTTAAATGAACAAATAGTATGTTTTTCTTGCCTCCATTTGGTATTCGTTGAAATACTTCTATTTTCCCTGTGCTTTTGCCATTATCTTTTCACAGAACGCTGAATTTAAGGGCTATTTATATTGATTTGCATATTCAAAGATGTGTAATTCTGGGAAGAGAAGGGGAGGGGCGACAGGCACGTGCACATCCATTACAGTTCATGATGACCAGGATTTATGTATTGGAAAAACATGGAAGTTGGCAAACCTGCATGTCTTTGAAAGGAACCTGAAGCACATTGTGGAAACCCTCTAGGAATACATGCAACTCCAGGCAAAGAACACCAGGGATGTGACTCCCTACTGTGAGGCAGCAGAACTACTGCTCCGCCACCGTGCCAACCCCAAATTTTTAATTACTAATAGTACTCTTTATTTAAACAAAGTTAATGATTTATCTGTAAAATGTAATATACATACTTTAATGCATTTTAAAGGATCAAAGGATTCTAAATGTGCAGAGAACTGGAATATCATACATTTTCTGTGTGGCAATTACTGACTGCTGCTGCTGTCGGAAGCCCCAGAAGCGCGTAGCGATTAACAACTGGGCTGGTTTTAAGATGACACTTATGATGGTCTACTTTAAAGACAAAATAAACTACGAGATTAAAGTGGAAATTTCGAGATTAAAGGCAACATTTCCACTTTAATCACAAAACAGACCTTTCCACTGTGTCCCTAATTCTTTTTCTGTGATTAAAATATGCTTCTGATGCTGTTGTAAAGGCCAAAAAAAAAAAGATTTCACAGAAGATGGTATGTGAGACCTTTAAAATGTATCGCATCATTCTGATAGGGAATATGTGACTCTTGAAAAGAAAAGCACCATGAATATATTTGTATGTCAGCATTTTGCTTCACCACATCGAACCATTCGTCAAACATCGAAGCATGCACATTGATCCTGTAGGATCTGCAAAGCGGCTTGTTGTCACATGTTGATAGTAAACACAGACTATGACATCATATTCCAACTTGAACATACTATGCCCCACGATTTTTTGCTGGTACTACAACTCGCGAATGTTGTGGCGTTAATTTCTGAGGACATGCATACACCCAATGAGCTCCAAATAGGGCAAAACATGTGTCGTGTACTCTTTGTATGTGTGTGTGTGTGTGTGTGTGTGTATATATACACACTATGCATCTTTGTTTGCATACACACGATATTTTAACATACATTTGCATGTTATAGATGCTTAAATATTTTTTGTGATATATTCTGCTTAGCTATGCAAAAACATTTAAATAAATATTTCTAATGGTAACCTATGTGAACAGAAGGGTCATACCTTCTAGGGGTGTGTTCATACAACCAATCTCATAGAATCCAGCATTTCCTTCACAGCAAATCACCTAAATTAACAGAGATAGCCAAAATATGTCAGTTAAAGTTTCAACAAATGAAACCCCAGTTAACTTTACAAATTGCAATAAATTCAAGTTTTCTGAGAAAGATAAACTGAGACGTGTATTGACCAAACATTACAAAATAATGAGAATTATTTAATTAATAAAGAATATTACATTTTACTATAATTATCCAAATTGATCCAGTAACTAAATAATTTTATGTAATGTTAAAAATGTAAAGCCATATTACTGTATTTACTTAAGGTTATGAAATAATTACATGGTTAAATATTTTACAATGTACCCACTATCAGGCAGTATGGAATTACAATTAACTATACACAACTGCAATTACTATTAAATAAATCAGTGAATTTAAACTTTCCTGCAGGAATAAATACACAAGATTATAATAAACCTTTAAATTCATTATTAAATTTAAATGCATAAAACTAATGAAACTTTGACTTCAAACAAACCAGCTACTTGTTAGAAAACTACAGTATATAAAAGATTATAGAACATACTATTTTTTTTCCTCTTTCCCCTTGGATTTTTCTTCTATCCACAAAGATGGTATCAATTTCATTTCCATCACATGCTAGCAGTTTTGCTCTTTGACCTCCAAACTAAACAGAACAAACAAGATATTTAAAACTATTGTTTTGTTAATCTATGCTCGTATGTGCACAAACAAGAATGTACCCACTTCATCTGAATAAACTCAATTGATCTTAAATATCAATACATAAAACATATGTGATATTATGTAATATACCATCTCTATTAAAAAATATATTTGAACTTTTTTTGTATTTTGCACTGTAAGCATTGAAGATAAATATATTTACAGTTGCATAGTAGTTTAAAAGTAAATTAATTCCACTGGCTTCCTTTACATTGCTTATTACCTCCTCAACAAGACGAATCTGTCCCTGAATTAACATTGGCATCATTGCCTTCTGAAGTGGATAGAAAGATCCAGGATAGAGCATTCTACGTCCAAAAGAATGAGCTATGAGGTAACTAGAGAAAAGCAATAAATACAGAATAAGATTGTCAAATTGTGAATATTTATTTACATGATCCATTAAAATTTAAGAAAACCTGCACTTGATTGGGCATTTCCAGTCATATTTTATATGCTCCACAAGCACAATGTATTTGAAATACAAATACATTAAAATATATAAATGCACCATTGACTCCACTGCTCACCTGACAATCTGGCAAGGTAATTTGCTCACTGAGCTTAGCATACTGTCAGCTGATCCTCTGTACTTTGGTTCTGGCTTCAATAAAGAAACACCATTTGTTTTTGTCTTCCTGTAAAGATGTACAAAAGTAAATGAGAATTCTTAAGGGATAAGAAGATAATCAAAATTACCAAGTAAACGAAAAATTCTCCTTAAAGAAAACTGTAGTAGATACTGTAACTAAAGGTTGTTATGGAATAGGTTATATTTATTCTAGTAAGTAAAGGTAAAGCAATTCAGAATGTTGTTTTTAACAAAGTATGGTACCAGGTATAACCAGAAATTGTAACATACTTCAACATACAGTATCAGCACAAAAACATATTTAAGTTTGCCTTTCAACAGATGAATTCATTTTTCATAAGCATGTGCATACAGCATTATTTGTAATGACTTAAATGATATCACATACAGTATCACTAGAAGGTTATATTACTGGTAGTCTTGCAGATGCCAGACTTACAATATATACGTCTGAAGACAACCATGAGTGAATTCTTCTTAAAACTGGGTGGGAACAATTAGATGGATCACCGACTGTCACATTTCTAAACCAATCCAATCCCTCATAAAAGCAGAGCTCAAAGTAGGAGTGGTAATTTTTAACTGCAAAAAGCAGAGGTGCTCTCATTAACCGGGTTTAATGGAGAGGAAATCTGTGATTGTGATAAACTATCTACAGGTTAAAAGTCTCTTAAAAGACTCCTATTCAACATAACAATGTGTTTTGCATGAGAACACATTGCAAGTTTAAAAATAAACATAACCTGTTTCAAGGAGAAAAACTTTCTGTAACATCAGACTATACATTATCATTCGAAGACATCAATGGACTAGTGATAAAGGTGAATGCCACATTGTCGCAGGTGCCAAGTGTGGTCTCTGCTGTTTAGTTACAATGATATTGTCAGAGTTGATATAAGGTTAAAAGAACTGGCAGATATATTCATGAAAATATGAACAGCAAAACATGCATTTGAAGTAAACGAAGTGTCACACTCTGTTATCAACTCTCTTAACAGCAGTCCTTTTGACAAAGAGCCAAAGGAGATGCAGAGTTCAGTACTCAAACCACACAAATCAACAAATCTGCCTAATGACACCAGTAAAGTAGGGATAAGGCTGCACAACACCCAACTTCTGAGTGCACAACTAAACAAGTAAAGCTAAGATAATGTTATTGTCTAATTGGAAATGCAAACATACTATGCCAAAACTTAGACATGGCATTTTTAACACATAGGATATCCATACACCACAATGCATTTCTAGATTTTATTTGCCCTTGCTATGCCGTATAGTGTTGTATTTGTCAAAATGACCAAAAGATATAGTAACAGACAAAAATATTTCTCAACATGTGGAGCCAGGCAGCTGCGGCGGTCTATGTCTGTGTGTGTCTCCTCTGTCATAACGCTCATTACAACATACAAATTAATTATCATACTTCAGTTACCTTGTGCTACTGAGATCCTGAACTCATAACAATTTTAGCTTTTTATTTCCTCTCTACGTCAGTTCTTTTATTCAGGTTCTTTATGCTTACTACTTGAAACCTTGGTGGAGTAAAACTTCATGGACTGGAGAAATTGAAGGGCAGGTGTTTTAGGAAGAAACCTGTGGGCATTGCCTTTGCAGTGCAAGATTTTGCCAGTATTCACTATAGATTTTTAATGGGTTGTCCCCAGATGTGTACTCTATCACTGGAAAGTTGAAAGTTTGACTGGGTGGTGTAAAAATAAGCTATCCACCAAAAAAAAAAAAATCTATTACACTAGATTGCTACAAACAACCTTCACCACAGACCATACAGTTTGTAAGAAAACAGTATAATTAACCTATACAGAACAAATAATAGAACTCATTATCATATTTACCATCATTGCACATTAAAAACACATTTTTGTTTTAAGAACAATAACTTTTTATTTAGCAGTGTATATGACTGCTGAACTCTTACTTTTAAATTTTCTATGTATAATGTCAACTAATGATAATTTATCACAAAAGATAAAAGTATCACGGGTGTTTAATTGTTAAAATTACTCCAACCTAATTTGAAACTTTGCTGCTGTAAAAACAGAATAACTTAACATTTTCTCAACAAGTACTTTACATTCAGATTTCAATTTACCCTATATTTTTCAATTTAAAGAATACATGATGGCCATCCTAGTGGGGTAGCTAAATGTTTATTATTTTCATTAACTTTTACTTTATCACCATATGTGCTATACTTTGAAAGCAAAACCAATATTTTTATCTATGGTTCACGTAGAACTATTCTAAGTATGAAGAGAAGCCATGAGCACTACAGCAAAGTTTCATTTGTTAGCATAATTGTACGTTACTATTACCTCAGTTGTTTAAAGGTATTTATGTGAAAATTAGTAAATGGATGAGATGTTCCTCTGAGAGTCTAATGTGACTCTGATTTTTAATGAGATTTTGTGTTGAAAATCCATAGAGATAGATGTAGGTAGGTTCAAAACGATCAAAATGTATGTAGCAAATCTATGGCAAAAGATGTGGAATCTGAACATCAAAGCTGAGGCTTGGTACAACAGTGGTAGTCATATATATAAAAATATTATTTATATTACAAATAATTTTGGTGCAAGCTTTTATTATTACAAAAGGGTCAGATTTCTGTAATTTGTGGGCATTTTTGCCCTTAGCACAAAATAGTTTGATTCTGAATGAGGGCATAATCGAAGGCACTTGGAAAAATTTGGAGGAAAAAATGGTAAACTGTAGGTTATGTTAAAGTACATAGATAGATGGGACAAACAAAGTGCTTCTTAGAAAAACTCAACAGTTAATAAATACAAAAATAAACATTTTAACGAACAGCAACAACCTAATTTCAAATACACACCAGAATATCTAAAAAGAAAGAAGACATCTGACTTGGTTAAAAATAAAAAGAACAATCACAGTAGTGATATGCAGATGATGGTGCCATTTGAACAAATCTTTATGTATATTTAGTAAGGTCTCCACAGTAAAGAAGAGTCATTCCTACAATAATTACTAGTTTGTGCATGATTGCTCACGCACTCAAGTTTTCCTCCTTTACTTTGCTCCAATAGTGAACTGTTGATAATTCTTAAATGTTTAGTATCCGTAAATAAAAATGAATGGCAAGTTTCTCTCCAATCATTGATTAAAATTAGCAATGTTAGTGGCCACTGTTAGTGAAAACCTTGAAAATCTACTAAGTATATTCAAACTTAAATTTCAGCATCAAACCCAAAGGGTCTCCAAATTTATTTTTTAACACATATTTCAGTGCGAGTTTAGGGGGACCCTTAAGATTTAACAAACTTTACTACTCTAATAACACACATTAATCAATTCTCGGACAAGTTTTGGACATGGAAAATTAAATCATTAATTTTCTAAAACACTTACAATCTAGGCTCACAAAGCAGAAACCTTCTTAGAACTGGTTGTCAGTTCACTGCAGTGCACATTCATTTATAACTGTCCAATGTAGAATGACCAAGTAATCTAACTTGAATTTCTTACAAATGATTGGGAAAATCAATGCATACAAAGCATAAACAAAGAGTTTGCACAAAGAGGAAGCCCAAACTGGGATTTGAATTCAGTACTCCAGAGATGAATGGAAAATGAAACAAATAATTACTTTAAATAGCATTTTTATGCACTTTATGTGTCTTTGTACACAAACGTAAAAATGCCATTGTACTTATATATAACGGTGCACTAATACACTTGACTTGAGCATTCACAGTTCTCTTACTCTTTCTCTGTACGTTTAGCATTCAGAGGTTGATGCGCTTGCTGCTTCCTGAGCAGCTCTTCTTTTCTCCACCCTAGTGGCCCGCTTCTTCTCTTCTTCCATCGGCATCTTTTCGTATTAAAACTGATTAAGTCAGCGTTTGTGTTGCAATTACTTAGTACATTTTCCACTTAACCTGGTACTTAAGTCTTCAATATGCCTCAAGAATGATTTAAGATATGAAGAGGTAGAGGAAGTGATGGAGAAGGTGCTAGGGATGAGAACAGCGCCCATACACATGTGCCGCACGGCCGCCCTGCTGCGCTCTGCCAAGAGTTGCTACAATAAACATAAAATAAAAAGAGGAATAACCTTGGAGGTCAATCACCACCCCAAAAGCGGATAGTAGACGTCACGTACTATATGTGTACAAACTTTTAGGTCAATAGTTCAAACGGTTTGCGAGATACAGGTAATTTAAAATCCTGGACAGATAAATGAACAGCCACGGTAGTGTATTATATACAGTGCATCCGGAAAGTATTCACAGCGCATCACTTTTTCCACATTTTGTTATGTTACATCCTTATTCCAAAATGGATTAAATTCATTTTTTTCCTCAGAATTCTACACACAACACCCCATAATGACAACGTGAAAAAAGTTTACTTGACATTTTTGCAAATTTATTAAAAATAAAAAAATTGAGAAATCACATGTACATAAGTATTCACAGCCTTTGCCATGAAGCTCAAAATTGAGCTCAGGTGCATCCTGTTTCCTCTGATCATCCTTGAGAGGTTTCTGCAGCTTAGTTGGAGTCCACCTGTTGTAAATTCAGTTGATTGGACATGATTTGGAAAGGCACACACCTGTCTATATAAGGTCTCACAGTTGACAGTTCATGTCAGAGCACAAATCAAGCATGAAGTCAAAGGAATTGTCTGTAGACCTCCGAGACAGGATTGTCTAGAGGTACAAATCTGGGGAAGGTTACAGAAAAATTTCTGCTGCTTTGAAGGTCCCAATGAGCACAGTGGCCTTCATCATCCGCAAATGGAAGAAGTTTAAAACCACCAGGACTCTTCCTAGAGCTGGCCGGCCATCTAAACTGAGCGATCAGGGGAGAAGGGCCTTAGTCAGGGAGGTGACCAAGAACCTGATGGTCATTCTGTCAGAGCTCCAGAGGTCCTCTGTGGAGAGAGGAGAACCTTCCAGAAGGACAACCATCTCTGCAGCAATCCACTAATCAGGCCTGTATGGTAGAGTGGCCAGACGGAAGCCACTCCTTAGTAAAAGGCACATGGCAGCCTGCCTGGAGTTTGCTAAAAGGCACCTGAAGGACTCTCAGAATATGAGAAAGAAAATTCTCTGGTCTGATGAGACAAAGATTGCACCACTCATCACCAGGCCAATACCATCCCTACAGTGAAGCATGGTGGTGGCAGCATCATGTTGTGGGATGTTTTTCAGCGGCAGGGACTGGGAGACTAGTCAGGGTAAAGGGAAAGATGACTACAGCAATGTACAGAGACATCCTGGATGAAAACCTGCTCCAGAGCGCTCTTAACCTCAGACTGGGGCGACGGTTCATCTTTCAGCAGGACAATGACCCTAAGCACACAGCCAAGATATCAAAGGAGTGGCTTCAGGACAACTCTGTGAATGTCCTTGAGTGGCCCAGCCAGAGCCCAGACTTGAATCCGATTGAACATCTCTGGAGAGATCTTAAAATGGCTGTGCACCAACGCTTCCCATCCAACCTGATGGAGCTTGAGAGGTGCTGCAAAGAGAAATGGGCGAAACTGGCCAAGGATAGGTGTGCCAAGCTTGTGGCATCATATTCAAAAAGACTTGAGGCTGTAATTGCTGCCAAAGGTGTATCGACAAAGTATTGAGCAAAGGCTGTGAATACTTATGTACATGGGATTTCTCAGTTTTTTTATTTTTAATAAATTTGCAAAAACCTAATGTTTTTGTTAATGTTAACTTGAAATGACAGAAAAGTCTATCAATGGATCCAGAATTTTCAAGAGCTCTAATACCTTAAAAAAGGTTTTCACCTTACTATTATGTACATACTGTAACACTCCTTTGGAACATTACCTAGATAAACACTATGACTGAGCCAAGAGAAGAGGAGAACAGTTACAAATTTAATATGAAACTACTGTACTACATTTTGCCTATGTACTTTACATATAATTGTCATAATTAGCAATAACAGTTAACATAATTGCAATGCAAATATATTTGATTATTATAAAAATGACAAAATGTGTTGTGCATTTTACCTGCTACTGACTTTTTCCCAGCTAAAATCTACTGGCCAGTGATGAAAGTCAAAGTTGTAACAAGCCAGCCTTTTCTAAAATTCCAAAAGAAAAAAAGACCATAAAAATGAATGCAGTAAATACATTATTATGCAGCATATACAACACATTCTGGATATTTTTTGTTTGAAAAAGTTATGTATAATTATTAAACCAAAACATATGCTTTACACGTTGACATTTTTCATTTTAAGAAATTGAACTCAAACTTATGTGTCTGTGCCAAGCCATTTGCCAGAGACACTAAAAATTATAAAAAAATAAATAAATAATCACAAACCAGTACTTGTTTGACAAAAATCTACAACATCAAGTACAGTAAAAACACTTTATATTTCATATACACACCTAACCATCGACTTTTAAAAAAGAAGTAAATGCTGATTAACATGGAACAGAAAGCTTGCCAATAAATCTATTTCCAAGCTACTTCTAAAAATACATTTGACACTAATTTCTTTTTAACATAAGCTGATTACAAAAGAAGAACATTAAATAACAATTACTGAGAGAATGCTACTTAATAAGATAAATGAGTTAGCTTGTAACAATGGTAAAAGGAAATTAAAATGTTAATACATTTTCTCCCATTTTTACAAAATCTGCTTTGCACAGTCATGCATCATACATAATTGGAATCCATTTATCTTTGATACAGTAATCCCTCGCTATATCGCGCTTCGCCTTTTGCGGCTTCACTCCATCGCGGATTTTATATGTAAGCATATTTAAATATATATCGCGGATTTTTTGCTGGTTTGCGGATTTCTGCGGACAATGGGTCTTTTAATTTCTGGTACATGCTTCCTCAGTTGGTTTGCCCAGTTGATTTCATACAAGGGACGCTATTGGCAGATGGCTGAGAAGCTACCAAACTTACTTTTCTCTCTCTCTCTCTTGCACTGACATTCTCTGATCCTGACGGAGGGGGTGTAAGCAGGGGGGCTGTTCACACACCTAGACGATAGGGCTCGTCTAAAAATGCTGAAAGATTATCTTCACGTTGCTACCTTCTGTGCAGCTGCTTCGTGAAGCGACATGCTGCACGGTGCTTCGCATACTTAAAAGCTCGAAGGGCACGTATTGATTTTTGATTGTTTGTTTTTCTCTGTCTCTCTCTCTTTCTCTGCTCCTGACGGAGGGGGTGTGAGCTGCCGCCTTCAACAGCTTTGTGGCGGTGCTTCGCATACTTAAAAGCCAAACAGCCCTATTGATTTGTTTGCTTTTCTCTTATCTCTCTGACATGATCTGCTCCTGACACGCACTCCTTTGAAGAGGAAGATATGTTTGCATTCTTTTAATTGTGAGATGGAACTGCCATCTCTGTCTTGTCATGGAGCACAGTTTAAACTTTTGAAAAAGAGACAAATGTTTGTTTGCAGTGTTTGAATAACATTCCTGTCTCTCTACAACCTCCTGTGTTTCTGCGCAAATCTGTGACCCAAGCATGACAATATAAAAATAACCATATAAACATATGGTTTCTACTTCGCGGATTTTCTTATTTCCGGGTGGCTCTGGAACACAACCCCCGCGATGGAGGAGGGATTACTGTATATCGAAAATAAAAACAAATAAAAATGGCTGGAGATCAATAATTTTAATAAGTAGATGATATAATACCACAGTGCAACACTATTCTTGTCCCATTCATGTTTGACACAATTTTGTAACTGAACTTTGTGTACAATTTCTAATGTATTGTGTGCACAAACTCAGATTTGAAACTAGGGGTTTACAGTAATAGCAATAAAAATGAAAAATACATACATACATACATACATATATAACACACACACAAACTCATCATCTGCACTGTATAACGTCAAAAGTTAAAAAGTATCACATTAAAATTAATTTGCAGTTGGTGGTACATTTGGATTGAAAACAATGTAATATTCTGCACTGTACCAGTTTTACATATCTAAGAGACAAGCTTGAATGAAGATGTGAAAATATACATGTAGACAAGGCTTCTATACTGTGCAGTATCACATTATGATGTTACACAATTATGCTCTATTGAGTTAAGGTTTTAGTACAAAGTTTTCTAATAATTTTTTCAGGGACTGTTCTAATAAGAAAGTAATTAAATGATTGCTTCATGTTCTATTAATTAGGAGTGCTGATTATTTGAAGTGATTGACAATATACTATTTGTGTGTTTTCAGTTAGTCTTACTGTAACTTATGAAGGACAAATAAAGCAAACCGTATTAGACATGTGGTCTGATGTAAGCATTACGAAAAGGGTCTATCATGTTCATAATGCAGAAATCACTACTCCTCAGTGAATGGAAGGATGTACTGATACACAAATTGCAAATAAAATACAAAGCCAAAGTATTCTATTAGCCTTATTCTTTTCTATTTCATTTTTTTAGTGTCCTTCAGGTTACCTTGTTTTCAGGGGTTTGACTCTTTTTCGTTTCTTCCAAGATTGTAATGAATTGAACATACTCTGGATTGGTCCAACGTCCAATTCCTAAAAAGTAAAAACAAACTTCATGAATTCTAGCTACCTTTATTATTACCAAGTAAATAAACGTGCACACGGCTAGCCTGTTCAGTATTTTCTTCTACATTAAATAATACTTTCACTGACATCATTTCTCTGGAGGTTCACAGGCCTTAAGTATCACATTCTATTACAGGATCTTTCTACTTTCCCTACTTGCTTCTCTAGTTCTTAGAAGACTACTTGGTAAGAGATGTTTACTCAGACTAATTACCTTACAAGTACATCAACCATTCATTAGAAAAAAAGCAATGATCTAATCAATTTCAAAAATCAAAGAAGTCTGACTGAACACAGTCACTGCTTCTTTTTCTGACAGTCTAAAATACAGGTCATCACCACAAAATTCATATTCTCTGATAAAACAGAACCATAATTAAAATTAAAACAAAATTAAAATTATTTTAGTTAAGCACTGAATTATGTATTCAGACTCCATTGGAAATAAAGGGATAAATATGGTTGTGGGAATCTGAAATAAACAATCATGTACTCTAGTGGAAGATGAAACCTAGACAACTTTTAAAAGTATAAGGATTAGATACTATACAGAATTAGTATTAGCCATTAGCTAATTAAATGAGCTTGAAGGACTGAATGGTCTCCTGTAATCTGTAGCAAACGAAAACTGATGTGCTATATACTCTTGTCCATTCATGGTAGATATCAAAGTGGATATATAACTTCTGTGCCATAGATAAGACCAAAAGTACTGTTAAATATGTCAGAAAGGTGCCTGTCCCTTTCCTCATACATTTCTATAGGCAGCATGGATAAGGGTCTAGATAAAATACCAAAACCTGTCTTCTGCAAAATCAACATGGCTAAACACAACCAATGTCGAGCCAAATGGCATACTTTAAGCAGTAAAGAAGCAAGACAATAAAATTATTATCCAAATTAGTTGAGAATAAAACACTGAACATGTGGTCTTAGGTAAGATCCCACTTTGCCTTTGGGCAATATAAAAACTTTCCTCCCATCAGTCCCAGCACACTTTTATTGCATGATGGGAATTACAGATCTAGCATTGGCACTGATTTTTAGGTTGCACTCCTGCATTACAAACCCTTGTATTGATAAGTCATATAGTCTATACCTTAAGTTGGATCAGCAGCAGCACACAAATTTTGTGAAAATCAATTCAGAAAAACAAAACAGCTTTTATTTATATGGATTTTCAAGGGGAACACTTTGAAATACAATACTGCACAAACTATATCTATATACATGAAGTGCTGATAATAACAAAATGAATATGCCACTAACACAATAGTGCAGTGTTGCACACTCAGATACCTTTACTGAAATTGTGTAATATCAGCTACAATAGATAGCCTGCAAGTACACAGATACTGTTATTGCAAAAATTGGTTCCGTTGTTAAGAGGTTAAATATTTGGCCACTATTTTTTGCTGTCACCCCATGTTGGCTATTTCTTGTACTGGTCAATACTCACCCCTTAGGCAAGCTACTCCAAACAGAATTATGATAAGTGTTGCAGCATACTGGCCAACTGGGACCAATTTAGACATGCAGAAATAACCTGAAAGAGTCACAAATATTGTAAATTACAAATGCATATTTGAATTTACATACCGTTAAAACAAGATAGCTATATCAAGTACATCAGTTCAAGCAACCTATGTTCTCTGTAAAAATGTTACTTTGATTAATCATCTTCCAAATATGTCATATAAAATATAAAAGAATTTACAATGCCAATATAAGGCCATCAAAACTATCTTCATAAAATGTTTTGTTGTTGAAAATATAGAGTAAATATGTTTTCTTTTTCATTATTTTGATGAAACAAAAACACTTCAGATGTTACAGTCTTAAAGATTAATTTTCTTACAATACAAAAGTCAGTTTATCTACTGTATATATACAGCATCTATACATTTTATATATAAAAATTATCAATTAAGTATGCATACATAAAATGGATATTCTTAATTCCACCAAAAAATAGTAACAACCCATCCTAATTATTTAATTTTTTTTTCTCTCTACATCTTCTTGAAACAACTTTAGATTTTACAGTTACTACCTTGAATTTTTTTTGTGGCTTGGCAACAGAAATACATTTTAGTCTAGAATACTGCAACTTGAATGCATTTGAATGTGCCCATGGAATTAATAAAGTTTGATCTTTTCCATTTAAATTCATAGATTAGATAAAACAACTACCATTACCTTATTTCAACTAAATAATTATAATTTTTAATTCAAATAATACGTACCACATTACAAATTAATCAAGAATGTAACATAAAGCAGATTATCTCTTCTAATTGAGAGAAATCTCATATTCTCAAACCAGATAAATCAAATTCAACTAAATAGGATTAAAAAAAAACTTAATATAGGTTGTACTTCCAATGCTCTAAATGGTTATGCAGCCATATGTAATGTTAATTGTATTCGTTAGTAATACCTTGCTAGAAAACATAAAACAATTCAGCTGTGGAGTACAGCCCGGACACAGACAGGTAGACATGGTTTTATCACCTAACACACGTTTATTTACAACAATGAAGCACACACAAACCCAGTGCCGCAGCACCAATCACCCCCAAAGTCTAGGCCTCTTCACAATGCTTTTCTCTGTCTTCTAACCGCCTCCACTCTTCTCCTCAGAGCTCCGTCCACTTCCACCCGACTCCAGCCATCGAATGGAGGGAGGCGGCCCCTTTTATACACACCCAGATGTGCTCGAGGTGCCTCCCGATTAGCTTTCGCTGGCACTCCCCAGTGTGATGGAAGTACCGGCTGCGCACCCGGAAGCACTCCGGGTGTCCATTGTCTTCTTCACCCCCAGGTAACCATGGGCCCCTATAGGATTGAGCTTCCAAGCACAAGTCCCATGGTGGTTGCCCCCTCGTGGTCTGGAGAAGGCGTAAGCCCTCCTCCGGTCCTTCTGGGCATTCTGGCTGGGTATCACCCCCAGCCGCTTGCCACACAGCCAAGACTCAAGGCACAGCCAAGACGTAGCTCTTGTTGAAATGATGCCTTCCTATGCATTCATAAAATTTTTTGTTCTAAGAATTTAAATTAGCATTACAAGTCAATCTAAGTGCAATGCTAAGTATAGGTCTGTTTTTGGGTTAGCATTATACTGTGTGCTAAAAAACCTACATTATTTTTTAGGGAGCATGTATACCTTGGAAATATTACTACCTTTGTCAACATGTACTGTATTTCCTCCAGTTACTCCAGTATTTCCCCATATTTCAAAGATACATAGGAAATATGAAATGTGATGGACAGAATTACCACCCTGAGTTGGTTTTCTGCCTTACATATTATGTTTCCCAAAATGGCTCTGGCGAACCATAACTCTATACTGCAATAAACATGTTAACAAAACTGAAACAGGGGGATGACATCTAACACTGCAAAGATAATTACACAGTTTGTAACTGACCACAACTTATCAGACCCCTGGAGGTTTCTAAACCAAAATTTCTTGCCTACAATTAAATCTTGCATGTACGATGCTATTGTTGTTTCCGACCATGCACCTCTGATCTTGGAGCTAAAGTCACTATGCCCCACACAGTCACCTCGTAGATGGTGTCTTAACCCGCTTCTATTGGCAGACGAGAACTGTACAGAATTTATATCCAAACAAATCAGTTTCTTCCTAGAGACAAATACATTCTCAGAGGTTTCTGCAGGAATACTCTGGGAAACTCTAAAGGCCTTCTTAAGAGGACATATTATTTCATATCTTTCCCACAGGAATAAATTAGAAACCAAGAAAGTATCAGAACTAAAAAGCGAAATTACTAGAATAGATGAAGAACATGCCAGGCTTCCAATCTAGGCTCTGCATAGGAAAAGGCAGGCTCTGCATTCAGAACTCAACCTCTCGACAACTAATGAAACTGAACAACTAATTTATAAATCCAGACATGCAATCCCAGTAATCACCAAGACGAAATCATTGACCATAAAAATATAATGCACACATTTAGAGACTACTATAAATCCTTAAATTCTACTGAGTTTAAAGAAGACAAACACACAATCTAATGCATTTCTGGATACATTAGAGGTACCACAAATAGATACTTTTAGTGCGGAGGAATTGGATAAACCTCTGGCGCTATCAGAATTACTAGATGCTATAAAGTCATTTCAAGGCGGGAAAACAGCAGGCCCTGATGGCTACACTGCACAATTTTATAAGAAATTCTCCACTCAGCTAGCTCCCCTCCTATTAGCAACATTTACAGAAGCTAGAGACAATCAAATTCTACCTCAAACTTTTCACCAAGCATTAATCACTGTTTTTCCTAAACAAAATAAGGACTTATTACAATGTGCATCATACAGACCAATTTCACTTCTGAATAATGATGTTAAGATACTCTCAAAAATCATAACTAGAAGGATGGAGAAAGTGCTGCCTTCGGTAGTATCACAAGATCAAACTGGATTTATCAAGGGTCGAAACTTATCCTCCAATCTTCGACGCCTGTTTAATGTAATATACTCACCAACAAAGTCAAACACCCTAGAAATACTATCATCACTGGATGCAGAAAAAGCATTTGACATGATTGAATGGAAATACCTTTTCACTACATTAGAGAAATTTGAGTTTGGCCCGAACATTTGTGCATGGATCAAACTACTGTATACCAATCCAGAAGCTTCAGTTTGTATTAAAAACATTTGTTCATACTACTTTAAACTAAAACGTGGTACCAGACAAGGAGGCCCCTTGTCACCACTGTTATTTGCAATCGCCATTGAACCACTGGCGGTTCACTGTCGAAATGCTGATCAGATAAATAGGATTATCGGAGAAGGACTAAAAACAGAAAATTTCTCTGTATGCAGATGGTATGGTACTGTATATATCAGACCCACAAAATTCTGTGCCTGCAGTCCTAACAGCACTTACAGAATTTCAAAAGATCTCTGGTCTCAGAATTAATCTGAATAAAAATGTACTCTTTCCAGTGAATTCTCAAGCATATAATATTAGATTAGACACTCTACCTTTTATCATTGTAGATCAGTTTAAATACCTTGGGGTTGTAATAAAAAGGTTTTCTCTGTAACAGGAGAAGGGATGAAATAAAGGAGTAAGAGGGGGTTGGTCGCTTCAGTGCAAAACCAGCTACAAAGATTGGAATGTTTGGGATGATAGCGAAAGAATGTGCAAAAACTTCTCTCATAAAGGGTTTCAGAATGTTTTAGGGAAAGGTTAATTAATGCAAGATGTTTTTCTGTAAGTTGTTTTGATGTCTCTAAGAAGGGTTGTTTTAGGCTTAGTAGAGATAACACATAAGTTGTCCCGTGGGAAGATGTGTGCAGAAACTGATCACTTCTGTATACACTGCTTACACGTAAGCCATTTTGGGCAAGGACACTCAATTAGTATATAAAGGAAGGTTCCGCCCTCAGTTTCTTTGGAAGCTCAACCGTGGGGAACGTGCACACCGCCCGGTATTGGACCAGGCTCACGAGTTGATCCTCTGACGAGACTGACACGCGGGCTCCCTCAGTCTACTGGTCTAGGATGATGGCTCTGGGTCTTTTGATATTACTGTAAGTATAGTATAAGTCATATATATATATTACTGTAAGTCAATAGTACAATTCCTATATCTGCATGTATATTGCTATTATATTGTATGTAACTGATATTATATTTGAACAAGTAAACACAATTGAAGTATTGGACCTTTCCTCTCTGATTCCTGCCTGCTTATTTTCTCTTAAAACCTTGGAACCATTTTCCCAAACTAAAACATTTTGGCGTAGTCGGCAGGATTTTGGGGAATTTGGTAAAATATTGAATTACTAAGTGAGGCAAAGGAAATCAGAGATGTTTAAGAAATGTCAGGTGTCTGTAAAGGAACCCATAACGGGCTTGCAGACGCGGGGGTGGGTTTTGCTAACTGCGGTTAGAAGTCTGGATAGTCTGGTAGACGAAAAAGAAAGGGAGATTAAGAAAATGCAAATGGACTTGGCGGATGCGTTAGGGCGGGCCTCAATGGCCGAATCCCAGGTAGCTGTATTATTGCCGCGGGTACAGAGAGCCGAGGGGATGGCGGAAAAGGCAGCCTTTTGCATAGCCAAGGTGAATGCGAAAAAGAAGCGTAGACCGGATGTTGCGAAGATCAAAGCGTTTGTAGCTGCAGTTAACGTCCATGAGTGGGATCCTGAAAAATGGGACGGTAAAATTTGGGATGATGATTATGAGGATGATGACGGACCCGATGCAGGGTCGGTAATTGATCCTCTGCCTTTACAGGCTAAACCCGTGACACGTCGCAGACTTTTTACTGATGCACAGGGTAATGTTAGGAGGGGACATGTTTATGAAGATTACACTGCACAAGAAAGAGAAGGATTTAGATCACGTTATGCACAAGGGCGAAATGAGCCAGTAGACACATGGCTTGTACGCTTGCATGATGCAGGAGCCGGGCATGTGTCACTGGATGGGGGGGATGGTAACGAATTTACAGATTATGCCATCGATCCCCGTTTTAAACAAGCAATGAGACAAGAACTGACCAAGTTAGAAGGGGATAGTACGTTGTTGGCGCTGGCGGCGAACGCAGCATTTGAAATATATCCGCACCCACAGAATTGGCCTGAAGTAAAATCATGGACGACTTTGCAGCAGGCGATTCGAGTGGTTAGAGAATTGGCAATGAGGGACGCCGTGGTAGCGGGCCAGGCGGACCAGTTAGATTTGTTCCCATTTACATCTATGGCCAGGACCGTCCTGATAAGAACAGCCCCTGCTAGTTTGAAAGGAATAATAATGACTCTTTTACTGAATGAGGTAGGTGCAGGAGTGGGGGAGGTTGTGACTAAATTACGGGATTTAGGTGACCTGGGAGAGTGGGGAGGAGCCCCGCCAGGGACAGCTGCAACACAACCCACTGGGGCTACATCGAGGGATAGCGCCTATAGGACAGGAGGAGTGAATAGAAAGGAGTTATGGGGAGCGTTAATTAATGCTAAGGTCCCTAAGGAGGAGATAGATGGACAGCCTACAGGACTGCTCCTGGACAGGGCAAAAAAAAAAGGACTTATAGATAAGTCTGGTGGAATAAAGAAGCGAGTGGCAAAGGCGGAAGTACATTCGCTCCTTACCTTTGCAGAATGGGAAAAATTAAGTAAAAAGCATGACGAAGTTCTTACCTTTGCTGAGTGGGAGAAATTGAGCAAAAAGCGTGATGAAACTGGCCCCTCTTCATCTTCCGAGAGCTCCTCGGAGGAAGAGGAGGAGGAGAAAGATAGGGAGAAAAACCGGCGTAAGAGTAAACACAAGAAAGGAGGAAAGAAAGCCAAGGGCAAAGGGAAAAATAAAGGAAGGACTTTATATCCCATTGAAGAATTAGAACGCGCAGCACGAGATTGTTAGGGATGGGGCCAAGCACAGGTGAGAGCCCTAAATTGGCATGATGCGGACATTCGACCTTTTGTACCGGTAACGATACATTGGGAAACTAAAAACAAACAAATAGTAAAGGCTCTCATCGATACGGGTGCGGAGGCCACTTTAATATATGAGAATCCATCTAAATTCAAGGGGAAACGATTGACAGTGCAGGGGATTGGGGGAACGGACATCCCTGCCACTCAGGTGACGGTGATGTTACAAATTGGTCAGTTGCCCGTGAGACCCTACCCCGTACTAATCACCCCAGTGAAAGAGTATATAATAGGGATGGATCGTCCACAGGTGGCAAATATGCTGTAATCGCATGCTGGCATACAGCCGGCAAATGTCAGCGTGCATCAACAGCATTTCTGAAGTTTTTTAGGTGTACGGTAGAATCAGCTTTTACAGCTGTGTTTTCTTCGCTAAAAATGGAGACAGCAGTAGTTGCAACAGAAACTTTAACGGCAACGTTAACTGTAGCAGTAGCAATAAAGAGAGTCGAATCGGAGGCCGTTGTGCTTTCCTCGAGGAGGGCGGAGTCAGCTGCAGCAGCTGCGCTAGTCAAAGACGCAGATAAGGTGTCTCTGCATAGAGTGGAGGCAAAGGCGGCTGAAACAGAAAACCTACACTTGTCTGCTGGTCATACAGATTGTGTATGGTTAATAATTATTATAAAGCAGTTAGATGAGGAGGCAAAAGAGAGGAGTAATACCTGGCTAAAAAGTCGCGAGCAGCTAGTAGTACACGTAGCGATGTATATCGAGAATGCCATACGGATTAAACAACGACCGCTCAGTGTTAAAGTGTGTGCTTTGATTTCGGGGTCTTTTGACTCTGAGGAACAGCAGTAGAACTTAAGCTGGTTATTGGGAGCACTCCTTTCAAAGCCCCTGTGTTGATTATTGCTGCAGAGAAAACAATATGTATATTGGAGACGTCAGTTTACAAGTAAAGCTGCTATAATGTGAGGGTTACTTGTATGTAGTAATGAAGGAAAGTGTAAGTGACAATATGGTGTGCATTTGTTTAAATGCAATAATTGGTATGAAAAATGGCATGTGGCAATATAAAAACAGCCAATGCCAAATTGCAAGTGAAAAGAGAGGACTGAAAGAAAAGGAAAAGAGTAAGAATGTTTTCTTCCATTTATTCTCTACTGCACTGCATTCTCTGTATAATTCTGAGGTTTAAAAATGTTATACCAATAGTTAATTCATAACTTTTTGTAAAAGTAACCAGTGCTAAGATAATATTTGATTTAGACATTGAATGTGGAGAAACTGGTGGATTTGTATAGCCATTGTAGACTGCAGGGCATGAGTTGAATAATGTGACTGAAAACTAAGTGAATTAAAGAAAGAAATAGAGGAGATGAAAGCAAAGCACGTGTTTGTATATGAAAGCTTTTGAAAGTACTGCATTTGAATTAATGGAATGGCCATTTTAGCAGTTAGTTGGAATGAAAAAAAACTTATTGGTGTTTCAAGCAGCACATTCATATTGGGGAATAAGTAAATGAAAGGCAGTGGCTTACCATCCAGTTTTTGGAGCTCAGCATGTAAAACAAAGGGGTGAAAATCCCGAAGGGACACTACAGGCATGTATGCCCAAGATCAAGTCTGGCGCTAAAGGGAGTCACTGTGCTAGCAGGCGTAATCGACGCAGATTACCAAGGGACCGTCAAAGTTCTGTTACAATCCTCAATGGGGGATCCAATCAAATTGACTAAGGGAGATCGAATAGCGCACTTGTTAATAATACCAGTTCACATGGGAAAAGTGCAGGAAAGTACTGCACCAGTAGTTAAGACTGGCCGGAATGTGGGGGGATTTGGATCAACAGATGCTCCTAAATTGGTTAATGGGGCGAAAGTGTGGGTTAAACAACCCCATGAACCACCCCGCCCGGCAGAAATCATCGCAATGGGACAGGATTTAATTGTAACTGTTCTATACAACGGAGAAGAAGCATGGGTAAATGTTCCTGTAAAACACTGCTATAGACGGGAGTGAGGAGTGGGTGCAACATGCTGTGTTCTTGTTTTACAGAATTGGGGGTGTTCTGAATGAAGTAGGAGCCACCACATTAGGAGGCGAGGCAACGGAGACGACTCAGGTCCGATGGTAGTGGAACAATTCCACTAAGCCTAGACGGCAGGAGAACACGACGTGTCCGGAGAATCAGTCTTGCAATGTCCTCACAATTACGACTGGTGACGGGTGCACCATCTACTCCTCGAACTTGAAGGTGCCGGGGGTAAAACCACAGAAGTATCTGATTGAGTGCTCTGAAAACTTAAATATTACCTGGACGTCGAAAGTAACTTGGTGTATGGGGCCCTGGAACGGCTCCAAGGTACAGTGCGAGGTCAATGCAACATCAGGCGAATACACCTCTAATAAGACTGGGCCCATTGGCTGGATCAATGCAACTGAAATTATTAACAGGACTATACCAATGCTTGCTATAGCCGTGTGGGCTAGAACCCCCATAACGAGACAGTCACATGTAGAACCAATAATTGACACATGTAAACTTGTTTCTACGACAGCAAAAAGGACTAAGGTTACATGGCAAGTGACGGTTCCACTGTTGCCACAGTGTAAGCGTGCTAAACGGGCATGGTATGACACTTTCTTAGGAGGGGTTGGCACCACCCTAGGAACTTTAAACACCGTAGATAATGAAATAACTGCAAACAAGCTTGAGAATGTGGGACGACATACTCACAAAGTGGCAGACCAAATGGCTAGGTGGTTACCTCAGTCCATGGTCTCTCATCAGCAAACAGTAAACTGGGAGCAACGCGCTTCAGATTGGATAATCACGGCTAGCAATGACACTCGATGGCTAAATGTCTCAACTTTCATGAACTGGACTGTATGCACTTTTAACATATTACAAGCACAGATACAGAAAAATAACATGCAAATGGCTTTAAGGACTAATAATATGCAAATATGGCAAGATATTATTATTATTGCTTTAATGACTATATTTAATTGCTATGTGTTTTGTGTTTTAAAACGAATTAATAATAGAGCACGACAGACAAGGTTGCTGATTTTGCGCTGAGCGAGGGACCGATTGTAATAAAAAGGTTTTCTCTGTAACAGGAGAAGGGATGAAATAAAGGAGTAAGAGGGGGTTGGTCGCTTCAGTGCAAAACCAGCTACAAAGATTGGAATGTTTGGGATGATAGCGAAAGAATGTGCAAAAACTTCTCTCATAAAGGGTTTCAGAATGTTTTAGGGAAAGGTTAATTAATGCAAGATGTTTTTCTGTAAGTTGTTTTGATGTCTCTAAGAAGGGTTGTTTTAGGCTTAGTAGAGATAACACATAAGTTGTCCCGTGGGAAGATGTGTGCAGAAACTGATCACTTCTGTATACACTGCTTACACGTAAGCCATTTTGGGCAAGGACACTCAATTAGTATATAAAGGAAGGTTCCGCCCTCAGTTTCTTTGGAAGCTCAACCGTGGGGAACGTGCACACCGCCCGGTATTGGACCAGGCTCACGAGTTGATCCTCTGACGAGACTGACACGCGGGCTCCCTCAGTCTACTGGTCTAGGATGATGGCTCTGGGTCTTTTGATATTACTGTAAGTATAGTATAAGTCATATATATATATTACTGTAAGTCAATAGTACAATTCCTATATCTGCATGTATATTGCTATTATATTGTATGTAACTGATATTATATTTGAACAAGTAAACACAATTGAAGTATTGGACCTTTCCTCTCTGATTCCTGCCTGCTTATTTTCTCTTAAAACCTTGGAACCATT
This sequence comes from Erpetoichthys calabaricus, assembly GCF_900747795.2. Taxonomy (NCBI): domain Eukaryota; kingdom Metazoa; phylum Chordata; class Cladistia; order Polypteriformes; family Polypteridae; genus Erpetoichthys; species Erpetoichthys calabaricus. The sequence continues at coordinate 57,633,076 of NC_041394.2, forward strand.
TTCCCAAACTAAAACAGGGGTAAACATCACAAGTAAACACAAAGCTCTTTATCAACAAAATTTCGCCGTCTGTATGGAAAAAATTAAGCAAGACTTGCATAGATGGTCAACCCTTCATCTCATTCTAACTGGAAGAATTAACTTTGTTAACATGAATATTCTTCCTAAGCTTCTTTTTTATTTTAAAACATTCCAATATACATCAATAAATCATTTTTTAAGCAATTAGATTCAACAATAACCTCACTTATTTGGAACTCAAAATATCCACGTATCCAAAGAGCGACCCTACAAAGACCTAAGGCAGAAGAAGGTGGCATGGCTCTACCTAACTTTCAGTTTTATTACTGGGCAACAAACATACAAGCTATAAAAACCTGGACACAAATAGATGAACATACACAGGCCTGGTCCGCAATAGAAGTAAAATCCTGCAGTACTTCTTTATATTCCCTGGTTTGTGCCCCAATAAATACAAGGTATCGGCAATATACTAACAACTCAATTGTGCTTCACTCACTCAGAATATGGAACCAATGTAGAAAGCATTTTAAGATGAAGAAGCTTTTATGTGTGGCACCTCTGCAAGAGAACCACCTCTTTCAACCCTCACAAACATATGCAGTTTTTAATACCTGGAAAAAAATTGGAATTAAAATGCTCAGAGATCTTTATATAGACAACATCTTTGCATCCTATGAACAATTACATTCCAAATTTAACTTTCCAGCCACACATTTCTTTCACTATCTTCAAATTAGGAACTTTGATAAACAGAACCTGCCCGATTTTCCTCATCTTGCACCCTCGTCCATGCTGGAAAAAAATACTGCGCAATTTCAAGGACTTAAGACACCATCTCTGCAATATATAAAATTATTTTACAGTCCCTCCCTTTCAAAGATCCAAGAGGACAATGGGAAAAAGATCTCTTAATCAATATATCAGAAAGGGAGTGGAAAGTAGCAATGCAGAGACTTCACTCGAGATCCATATGCGCAAAGCAGACAATTATTCACCTCAAAGTTATATATCGAGCACATCTGTCTCGCCTAAAACTGTCCAAAATGTTTCCAGGGCAAGATCCAACCTGTGAACGCGGCAATCAAGTCCCAGCCTCACTGGGTCATATGTTTTGGGCCTGCGCCAAATTAACATCATTTTGGACCAAAATTTTTAAGTACCTTTCAGATAGCCTTGGTATCACAATCCCGCCTAACCCATTGACAGCTGTGTTTGGTGTTCTTCCAGATGGGTTTAAAGTGGAGAAGGACAAATAAGCTGTGATTGCATTCACTACACTTTTGGCACGCAGACTTACTTTGCTAAACTGGGAGAATCCTAACTCTCCTCTTTTTAAGTCAGTGGGTAAGTGATGTTTTATACTATTTGAAATAGGAAAAAATCAAATATTCAGTAAGAGGATCTGTACAGAATTTTTTTAAAAACTGGCAGGATATAATCAAAAATTTTTTAGAATAAGCTCTTAAAGCACCGAGGAAGCAATTATTGCCGCATTTCTTTTTCTTCTCCATTCATCTCTACTGGCCTATTAAACTCATTAATTTAGGTATGTTTACAAGCCTTAAGTTTTACCCCGTTGATCATGCTCTCTCTCTCAGGGGTGGAGGTTGACTGGTTTTTCAATCCTATTTTTTGTAAAAATTTATCGATTTGTATGAATGATTCCAATAAAATTAATAAAATTTAAAAAAGAAAAACTGAAACAGAAACAGATGGATAGATACATTGACTGGTGTTTACTTAATTAAAAAATCTTCACAAATAAGAAAGAAGATGGAGACAGACTATTTGATCCAGTATCTATATATATAAAATTCTTTTCGCGTTTGAAACGGAAATTACTTATGACCACGTGATATGGAAATTACATATGAAACGGAAATTACGTATGACCACACGATATGGAAATTTCCTATGACCACAGAACATATTATAATACAGGAACTAATCACTTCATTTGTGGACGCCATTTTTATATCGTCTTTACAAATTGTTATTATTTGTGTGAGAGTTATTTTACTGATATTGAAAAGAAGTAAACACAAACACGCCGACCTATCCCATAGAAGTGCGCCCCGCGTCGCCCTCTCCCAGCCCTCCTGTCTGGACTACAGTGCTGAGCCGTCCGCACTGTCACGGAAACTGCCACATTGTAACTTTTTTTTAGTTGGCAGTACTTGATAGAAGAGATGAGGAAAACAGCTTTGCGTCTTTCTACTTTTTAACTGCACCTAGCTGTAAACAAATGTGAAGACGAGACCGCCTTCAGTGGCAAGGGGTCGTTGAGAACAAAGTGGACGCTGGGAAGCACTGAATGTCAGCCTGCTCCTCCAAGTCGAGAGCTTCACAGTTTCGGGCAGCATCCTCTCTTCTCGCACTGTTTGTGACACTTCAAGTCCCCCGTCGGCTCCTGGGAGAGTGGAAATCTTTGTGAATGAGTGTAATCGGCGCCATCGAAGCAGGACTCTGTTTGTAAATTGCCCTGCATGACTAATTACTGTCCCTTAAGGTAAGTTCAGGTCACTAAAACCCCACAACATTCAAGGTTGCTTTTGTGACTAATTATTTTAAGAAGTAAATCACAGGCATGTAGTGCAAAGTTGTCAGGCAGAAATTTGGATGATCACATACAAAATGTAATTTCTATACCACAGCGGTCGTGTAGCTCCTTTCACAAGGGATCTACTACTTACCTGTTGTGTTATAGCGCCTTTAAAATGTAGTTTACCCAAAACCACTCCAGTAGTGCTCAATGTATCCTTACTTCTTAAATGTTAATGTTTTACTGTTTAATAACTTATAGACTACATTTTATTTTTTTCCCTTGCAATCAGTGAGCGAAGCCACTGGGTAATCCACTAGTATGGAATAAAATTTGACTTCTGGTATTGATTTCGAAAATAAAAAAATAAATAAAGAAAAATTTACAGATATGTAAAAAATTAGTGGAAAACCTGTTAAATTTACATGTACAACACACTATCATAAAATGTGCAAATCTGGGCATGCAGAAGGAAACGGCAAAAGTGATTTTCGGTCACTGTTTTAGTATCTGAAGGGTAATGCCTTTGTATGTGAATATGTATGTTAACTGCGTACAGTACATGAACCTAACTACAGCTGTCAAAAGTATCAAAGTATTGATAAGTATCAATTTTAATGTTTCAAAATTACTATACTTGTTTTTCATGATTCCACAGCCTGCATTAAGAAAGCACTACCGGTTCACCAAAGCTAAAGTGTCAGCTCTACTTCCCTCCGCTCACGGGTGTTAATATGGCAACTTCAGCGGCTTCAGAGCCTTCACCAGCAAGAGAGGCAGCGGGAATACTGTCTGGAATTACTTTGGCTATGTGGCAAATGGGGATGGAAAGCCACAAGATACATGCAGGCCTCTATGAATTGTTTGCCAAGGTCTCAAGGACTCTGACCGCGTCTGGCTTGTCAGACTCCTTTCTTAAAATCTGGCCATTTTTCTACAATTAGTTGATGGAAAGATACCGTTGTTTTTAATTTATTTTAATTAGTTTCTATTTTGTTTTGAAGTATTTGAACAAATCTGTATTCTTATATGTGATAGTTCTGTATAATCTATTGTTGCATTTTGCCTTGAGTTGTAATGGCACTCTAAGCCTGCACTTGGTGCAAGTTTAGCGCAAAAACAAAGTAGTTTGTACTATTGTATTGTATTGTATTTCTGAGATAGCAATGACAGATCTAGCACTGTGAAGAGGAACCAACCTACCTGGAAAGGGGTTGCTCTCTTAATTGCCTTTCCATTTTTTTTTTTTCTTCTTCTTCAAATTTTACATTTTTTCCCTAGTACTAGGGTGCTGTACCGTGTTAGCCATTATGAATGTAGAGAAAAGCCAAGCAAAATGACACCTTTTATTGGCTAACTAGAAAGATTACAATATGCAAGCTTTCGAGGAAGGGGCCTGAGTTGCCTCGAAAGCTTGCATATTGTAATCTTTCTAGTTAGCCAATAAAAGGTGTCATTTTGCTTGGCTTTTCTCTACATTTTTTCCCTAAAAGACTTTTGAGATATTTCTCTTGTCTTACAGAGTTAATCCGTCCTGGGCATGATGTTAATATGCATCCAGCCCTGAATGTAGGCCCTCCTACCTGCACGGAAAAACCTGGGGGTTGGTGGCAGAATTGGCACTCCAGCCACCATAAAAAACCTCCCTCTAGTTGGTGCTGAGGTGTCATCCATTGCATGGCTGCAATCGGGTCCTAATCTGGGACCCTGAGTTGGTTTCTCATGTTGTGGGTACAGCAATGTGCTGTATCAGCGCATACTCCTAACCTCTCTCTCTTCTTACAGAGTCAAAGTAAGGGGGTTGTCAAACAACAGGGCCCATTAAAGCCCTTTGAGGAATTCCTTGTGTGATTCTGGGCTATACAAGAAACTGCAGGTCTAGTTAATATTCCACTTCTGGATTTGTATACAAGCTAAGCAACAGCAAAGTCTGTTCACTCAAATGAGATACTTTTAAAACAGCACAACCTGGGCTATTTTAACAAGAGTTCTGAAACAATGAATTAATGTAAAGCTGACAAGTTTGATTTCATGCAGGAAATACGTTCGGGCAAACGTGTGAAAAGAAAAAAAAAAAAAACCAAAACAGCAGGGACAGATATAGGAAATAAAAGGTCCTGAATTTTGTTACATTTGAAAGTCAAATCCATTAGACTCATCCATTACTCTGTTGTTAAGTTTTTAACCATCTAATAATGTAAATAGGGCGGCACGGTGGCGCAGTGGGTAGCGCTGCTGCCTCGCAGTTGGGAGACCTGGGTTCGCTTCCCGGGTCCTCCCTGCGTGGAGTTTGCATGTTCTCCCCGTGTCTGCGTGGGTTTCCTCCGGGCGCTCCGGTTTCCTCCCACAGTCCAAAGACATGCTGGCTAGGTGGATTGGCGATTCTAAATTGGCCCTAGTGTGTGCTTGGTGTGTTTGTGTGTGTCCTGCGGTGGGTTGGCACCCTGCCCAGGATTGGTTCCCTGCCTTGTGCCCTGTGTTGGCTGGGATTGGCTCCAGCAGACCCCCGTGACCCTGTGTTCGGATTCAGCGGGTTGGAGAATGGATGGATGAATAATGTAAATAGAAATCTTATAACAGCAAATGTTACAAACCAAATTTTAAAAGCATGTTGTTACAAAATTGGATTTTAAAAATCTGTTTAAAATATCCCGAATAATCTTGGAATTCAATAATTCAACAGTACAGATACAATAATGTTTGAATCTTTACCCTTAGTAAGCAGTATTTCTCAGTTACTGGAGAGAAAAAGTTCAAGAATAAATATAAAATGTTCATATGGTAATATAAATCAGGTAGTCCATGATAATAGTGTCCATTATAAATCCCATGTTGAAATCTCTTCAAGATTATAAAATTTCATGCATTTGTTGTTATATGGACACATATTAAAATTCAAGTCCTGCATTGTATTTTGATATTTGTGAATGCCCATACTAGTTTACTTAAATTAGAGCTGGGTACACCAGTATTTTAAAGCTGCTGTGACTAGTGTGGCAATGTGGCATAGTGTTTGGCAGGCAGTTTGTATAGTGTTTAAGGCTTTGGACTTCAAGACCCGAAGCTGTAGGTTTAAATTCCTCTACTGACACTGACTAACCCTGGGCAATTCAATTCACCTACCTGTGCTCCAATTGGAAGAACAAAAAAATATGTCACCAATTTTATTTAAAATATTATAGGCTGCCTTGGATACAGGCATCAGCCAAATAAATGTGAATATGTTAGTATTTATATATTTTTATATTCTATTAAAGGAAAAAAAATATTGACTTTAATAATGGAGATACCTTTAATAAAAAAGTAGAATGAGATTTCTGTTTTTGCAGTGGTATCAAAAGGTATTATGAAATTTCACCGGTGTCTGTATTGAATACTAAAATTCTGGTATTGTGAAATCCCTACTGAATGTTTAATGCTTGCTTGAATTCTTTTAATTTATATTGTTTACTAAGAATTTCAATATTTATTGAATCAATATTTTAATGACATTGCAACATTTCATTGTACTACCTCAGTAACAGTATGTTGTCAGCAATGTAAAAAAAACTGCTGCCCGCATTTACACTTCTTTACATTTTATTGTTTACAGAATTTTACTTTTATCTTTTACAAAAAACCACACTACTTTAAGTATATGCATATGACTTGTTTTCACCAATTTAAAGATTTTAATGCATAAAGAACTACAATTTATTTCAAAAAGTATTTTATTGAATTGCAAAATATACTGTTTTGGACATTGAAAATAGTATCATATCAAAGTTTGAAATTCTGGTATCATGACAACCCTAAACCTTAGTCTTTAAAAAAATTATTTCCCTAGAGTGATGTGTAGTTCAACTTGACTGGTGAATCATTGTTGGCTCTGCATTTGACTAAGTTGGCTTGACGATGTATTTATGTTTAAAGCTGACAGTTTAAAACATGGAGAGAGAACAAGAAAAACTACTCCTGTGTTTGCTTAGCCATACTTACTGTGAGAAAGAAGCTGCACTTTTACTGATTCAAGCAGGAGAGGTGAATATCTGCTATCACAGAATATAGCAGAAAAAAGTGTTTTGTTGTATAAAAGACATACTTGTGTGCGCAGTTACTCATTAATACATTTGTTACTTGTTAAAACATATGTTTCAGTCTAAAAAGTACAACAAACATTACAAAGGTGTCTACTGAAATTGCTACCATGTTTAATTATCCCGAGATATGTATTTTTGGTCATACCACACACTCCTAAAATGATGTTTAATAAACTCAATTTTTTGTCACAAACACATAAGCATGTATGGTTATAACATGTTATAATGTTTTAACACTTTTCTTGTGGTTTTTTTTTAGGTGTAAAATAGTTTGGAAATACGGCAGATACGCTTAGAGTGGAAACAAGCCTTGCACAATGATCTATTAGCCTGGAGCCGTTTAATATAAATTTGCTTAGCTTATATCCATCCATCCTCTTAACCTGCTTATCCAGTATAGACTAGAGGGGCAGCTGGAGGCTTACATATATACATGATTAACTTTTAACAATATATCATATTTGTGGTGTATGGCCGGAACACCTCTAACACTGGAAGGACTGGGGGAGGGAGTGTATCCAGAGCATTACCTCCCTCGGAGTGGTACGTGGCAGCCCCCCTGAGTTGCAGCAGTGCCTCAGACTCCCACAGGGTTCCATGGGAGATGGAGATTGGTGCAGTCCTGTTGGGTTCTATGGGTGCCGCCAAGGGGTGCTGCAGCTGCTGCCGAGACCTTGATTGCAGCATTACCGCCACACCTGTAAGTGCTGCAGGGTACCTTACAAAGGGAATCAGCAGCCACTATTCCAGGAGCCAGAATTGAGTGGAAGAGGACAAAGCCTGCTGGAGGATGAGTGGAGGAAAAGAAAGAGAGGAAGAAAAAGGAGAAGAGTGTGCTTAAACTGAGTTGTACATTTGGGAAACAGGGAAAGGCATTTCCCACGGGGAAAAGATAAAAAAAAAAAAAAAAAAGCGTGTGTTTGCACTTGTATCTTATGTCTACCTGTGTCGGGGTTAGGGCGGCTCATTCGCCACCTGGTGGTCCACATATTCTAATACATAAAGACTTGTCAATTGAGGCTGGAAGCAGAATGAACAGGTGTACTGTTCCATTTTCAGTAATGCGACAGTAAAAGAATGGAAAGTAGATGTTAAGGATATAGATGTTAAGGGATATGCTAAATTGGTAGAAGAATGTTTAATCCATATGTAATACTAGTAAAAAAAAGTATGTTTGTATTTTATTGGCAAATTTTTTGGGACTCAGAAAAGTCATAATTGTAAAAAGATTGCCACAGCTTTACTGAAGCTAAGCCTGCCTAAATAGAGGTGCTCAAGATATCCTCTTCTGTCTGAGCTTAGGTCTCTGAATCCACTAACATGCAACTGGAGAATTGTAGGACAACGGAACTGCACTACAGGATTCCTTCAGTTATTTTTACAGTCCCCGCCACAATTATTGGCAACCCTGGTAAAGATTAGTGAAAAAAGTGAAAAAAAAAACCAAAAACACTGCCATTTGGTGAATTATCTTAATCTCACACTGAAAAAATGAGATAAATCCAACTTTTAACTGAAGTAAATTTATTCTGAGACAAAATACAGTAATCCCTCCTCCATCGCGGGGGTTGCGTTCCAGAGCCACCCGCGAAATAAGAAAATCCACGAAGTACAAACCATATGTTTATATGGTTATTTTTAGATTGTCATGCTTGGGTCACAGATTTGCGCAGAAACACAGGAGGTTGTAGAGAGACAGGAACGTTATTCAAACACTGCAAACAAACATTTGTCTCTTTTTCAAAAGTTTAAACTGTGCTCCATGACAAGACAGAGATGACAGTTCCGTCTCACAATTAAAAGAATGCAAACATATTTTCCTCTTCAAAGGAGTGCGCGTCAGGAGCAGAGTCTGTCAGAAAGACACAGGAAAGCAAACAAATCAATAGGGCTGTTTGCTTTTAAGTATGCGAAGCACCGTGGCACAAAGCTGTTGAAGGCGGCAGCTCACACCCCCTCCGTCAGGAGCAGGGAGAGAGAGAGAGAGAGAGACAGAGTTTGTTTTTCAGTCAAAAATCAATACGTGCCCTTTGAGTTTTTAAGTATGCGAAGCAACGTGCAGCATGTCATTTCAGGAAGCAGCTGCACAAAAGATAGCAACGTGAAGATAATCTTTCAGCATTTTTAGACGAGCGTCCGTATCGTCTAGGTGTGCGAACAGCCCCCCTGCTCAATCCCCCTACATCAGGATCAGAGAAAGTCTGCGCAAGAGAGAGATAGACAAAAGTAAGCAATCTAGCTTCTCAGCCATCTGCCAATAGCGTCCCTTGTATGAAATCAACTGGGCAAACCAACTGAGGAAGCATGTACCAGAAATTAAAAGACCCATTGTCCGCAGAAATCCGCGAACCAGCAAAAAATCTGCGATATATATTTAAATATGCTTACATATAAAATCCGCGATGGAGTGAAGCCGCGAAAGGCGAAGCGCGATATAATGAGGGATCACTGTAATTCCTCATCAGGAAATAATTATTCTTAACAAAACCACAAATGCTATGATTATTGGCACCTCTGTATTTAATACCTTGTACAACCCCCTTTGCCAATAAAACAGCAGAGAGTCATCTCTTGTAAAATTTTCCCTTTATAAAGGTTGAAGTATATAGTACAAGGGAATCTGAGATTATTCCTCTTTACAGAATCTCTTCAGATCATCCAAGGTCCACGGTCCTCTCTTGTGCACGTTCCTCTTCAGCTCACCCCACAGGTTTCCAAAGGGGTTTAGGACTGGGGACTGAGACAGCCATGGCAGAAGCTTGACTTTGTGCTTCTTTAACAATTTTTATATTAGTTTGAACATTGTGTTGTTGGAGGATTCGGAGATGATCCAGTTTTAGTTTCATGGCAAAGGCAGCAAGATTTAAACTTAAAATCTCCTGGTATTCCATGATGCCATGTACCCTAACAAGGTTCCCAGAGCCTTTCGCAGAAAAACAGAATGTCCACCATACTTGACAGTGGGGATCAGGTTCTTTTTGGTATAGCCACCCTTTTTACACTAAACTCACCTTGAGTGTTTGTTGCCCATAAGCTCAATTTTCATTTAATCTAACCATTGAACATGGTTTCAATTAAAATTCCAGTAGCGTTTAGTGTTTGTGGTTAAATGACAAATGCATGCCTGCGAAATAATCTTTGGCATTGAAGTGGTGTCTGATGTTTTCAAGACTTGATGACCCTAAGATGCTACTTTTTTCTGTAATTCCCCAACAGTGGTACTTGGAGATTTTTTTTACCTCTCTTAGCATTCTACTCATTATGTGTGGGGGCAAATTAAACTTGGGACCTCTTTCAGGCAAGTTAGTAACAGTTCCAGGTGATCTGAACTTTTTAATTATTGCCCTAGCAGTAGATATGGGCATTTTCAGGCGAGCAGTAATTTTTCTTATAGCCATTCCCAGACTTTTGAAGCTCTACGCACTTTTCGCTCATTTGAATTGTGTGTTCTCTTACCTTTCCCATGGTGAGGAAAGAATACGAGAATTTCATCTCCGTACCATCCATATTTATGTCCCAGTGAAACAGGATATAATGGATTACTACTTGAAAGTTTCAACACTTTCTGGTCCAACTTAAAATGTTCAGATATGAATAAAAAATATGCGTCAATTACACTTTGTTCACAAGTAATTATGGCACATGTGTTTCAGTGCAAGATTAATGTAATTCACCAAAAGGTGATTTTGTTTTAAAACCCTTTAACTAATCCTTACCGGGGTACCAATAACTGTGGAATGAAAAGGGTAAAGAAAGGGTACATTTAAAATCAAAATAAATATATCCTTTCTTTGGCACAATACATATTGGCTGCAGTAAAGCTGCAATTCTAAAAAGAACACATTCCCAGGGATGAAGTGCCCCTGGCTGCATACAGTTAGGGATCAGGGTCTACAGTTCAAAGCACATATAAATTACAAACATTTTCAAATGATTTAATAATTTAAAAAATTAAATGCAACCATATGGAAAAGTATGGCCTATGTGAACAACTTAAGGAAAAGAACATTTCTTAAGTACTGTGACATTTTAATTTCAGCATTGTGAATGAGTAATTTATACATCTAAAAGTTAGCAAAGTAAGAAATGATAGTGTCCGTTTCCAAATGTAAATCAAACTGGTAAAATATACAGGTCTTACAAATATTCCATACCTTTTCTGTAGAGGTAAAATGCAACAAGTGGTGATGTGTAGTAGGAAACAGACCACAGAAATGAGGCCTAAAACGAAAAGAAGTGTTATTTACCAATTTGGTAGAAACATTAAATATGTATGAATTAATTAAAAAAAATATAGTTACACAAAATGCCATTAAGCTGTAGAAAAAAATGTTTAATTGAAAAAATTCATTTACATTCTGAAACTCTATCTAAACGAACCTTTAAGCTGCATACATTCTCATCTCCTCCCTTTCTCCCTCATTTTTTCCTAGTTGCTAACTTATCTTCATCTAAAACATTGCACAGTTCTGATTTTTCTGTGTCTTTGACAGCAAGGTTTCTAAAAGGCCTTTGCCACACTGTTGACACCTTTTTCCCTTGTTGATCAGAAATATTCTTAGCTACTAATACAATAAACTTTGGATGTTCTAAATATATACATTGATATAGTTAGTTTCTTTTAATGTTATACACATCACTAATGTGCAAAAATACTAGTTAATCACTAGTGTAGGGCCCTAGGATTTCCTCGATGTGGACGGAATCACAGAATGACTGTTACAAAACTTCCTAATTAATTAAACAATTGAATAATCTGTAGTTCTATCATTCAGATACTTTTTTCTGGTTTGCTGTTTTTCAAGCAAACGCAATTCTTCGTAGAAATTCGGTCGTGCCTCTATCTGTGAGCATGTTTCCTGCATGTTTTCTCGTTAAAGGCACTCTAATTTGCCAGCTGCACAAGATAGAAATGTCAAAACGAGCAGTATCAGACACACTAACTACGAAGAAAAAACTAAGAAACACAAGCTTAACTGCAAAATTGAGTGCACAACAATATCCCGGCGACTTTTACAAATCTGGACAACAACTTTTCTGCAAGTTTTGCCAGAATACCATAGACTAGACAAGAAAATATACTTGCAATGACCACGTAAAATCTAAAACCCATCTCAAGAACAAGGGGAAATTAAGATCAAAAAGTGTTGTTGTTTAAAGTCGACTTTCTACGCAGCACTCATGGTATAATGATGGAAAATGTGCATGGAAAAGGCAGCATTTAATTACATTTTATTATTTGGTCATCAGAGCAGCTATTTCTTGCCTAACCCTATTGTTATTTTAAAATGAGCAAAAACTGTAGCATTTAAAATGTGTTTACAATTAACTTGATATATATTTTTACATATATTACAACAGAATTGGACATACGTATATGACCTTTTTATTTAATTGTGCCATATGCAATCCAGTAGTGAACATAATACAAAAAAATACAATAAGTATGAATTAAGTACAAGAACATGCAGAAAAAAATTAGGTGTTAAAAGGAGGGTAAAAATCACATCCATTCATTTAAATTTTTTTTTATTTAAATACTTCAGATAGCCAGAGGCCATTGCAGCAGCTTAGTGTGCAAGATAGGAACTAAAACAAGACATTAGTCCACCACAGGGCAGACACAAATGCATAACTATGACTTTTGAGAGTCAATGGAATCTAGAGTGTCTGGATGAAACCAACATGAAGAAGACATACAAGCACCCCACAAAAGGCAGGAGTTGCTACCCTTCAAAATCAGCACATGACATCATTACAGTAATCCCTCGCTATATCGCGCTTCGCCTTTCGTGGCTTCACTCCATCGCGGATTTTATATGTAAGCATATTTAAATATATATCGCAGATTTTTTGCTGGTTCGCGGATTTCTGCGGACAATGGGTCTTTTAATTTCTGGTACATGCTTCCTCAGTTGGTTTGCCCAGTTGATTTCATACAAGGGACGCTATTGGCAGATGGCTGAGAAGCTACCCGGCTTACTTTTCTGTCTCTCTTGCGCTGACTTTCTCTGATTCTGACGTAGGGGGATTGAGCAGGGGAGCTGTTCGCACACCTAGACAATAAGGACGCTCATCTAAAAATGCTGAAAGATTATCTTCACGTTGCTATCTTTTGTGCAGCTGCTTCCTGAAACGACATGCTGTACGGTGCTTCGCAAACTTAAAAGCTTGAAGGGCAGGTATTGATTTTTGTTTGAAAAACAAACTCTCTCTCTCTCTCCCTGCTCCTGACGGAGGGGGTGTGAGCTGCCACCTTCAACAGCTTTGTGCCGCGGTGCTTCGCATACTTAAAAGCAAACAGCCCTATTGATTTGTTTGCGTTCCTCTGTCTTTCTGACAGACTCTGCTCCTGACGCGCACTCCTTTGAAGAGGAAAATATGTTTGCATTCTTTTAATTGTGAGACGGAACTGTCATCTCTGTCTTGTCATGGAGCACAGTTTAAACTTTTGAAAAAGAGACAAATGTTTGTTTGCAGTGTTTGAATAACGTTCCTGTCTCACTACAACCTCCTGTGTTTCATCGCAAATCTGTGACCCAAGCATGACAATATAAAAATAACCATACAAACATATGGTTTCTACTTCGCGGATTTTCTTATTTCGCGGGTGGCTCTGGAACGCAACCCCCGCGATGGAGGAGGGATTACTATACTCACTTTAAGTGCAAGATTCTGTAACAAAATTTCAACAACAAAAATGGAAACCTTGTATTATTTTAATGTTGGAAAATTCAAAACCATTTAATTGGCTGTATTATAATTCAAAACAAACAATAATGTAATGCTTTGCCTTTTTAGATGTACAATGTGACAGTAAAATTTTACCACTTAATATTACATAGCTTAGACACCTATAGTATTTCTATCTAAATCACTTTTCCGTGTTATGTCATACAATTATACTCTTTTGAAGCAACTGCCAAAATTTACCAAATTGCAAAAAACAAACAAATTTAAACAACTTAAAACAAATATAAACATTAAGTCTATGAAATACAGACTGCAGCGAAAAGTGAAATTAATGACAGAATTATCAAAAAAATGTCTTTTCTGAAACAAAAATCAAGATAGACTGAACAGTAATTACTTTAATTAAATTAAACCAGATTTTAGTCAATAACATTAACAAGCACACTCAGTTTTACTTTTTAGAATAAATGAAAGGGTTATTTTCTTCATATATATAATTTGAGCTTGAAGATTGTGGTGTATGGCTAAGACCCTTGCCCCGCTGGGATGCCTCTATACTGAAAGGACCGGGTGGAAAGGGCTTATCTAGGACATTACCTCCCCCAGGGCACTACATGGCAGTCGACCTGGCTTGCAGCAGTGCCACGGGTTTGGAGGATGGAAGCTCAACACTGCTGGGGCCCACGGCCACTGCCAAGGGGAACCTAGAGAATTGCGGAGCCTTTGGTTGCAAGCACACCCAGAAGTGTTGCCGGAAGAAGGTCCTCAAGCACCTGGAGAAATTTCCAGGTACCCGATAAAAGGAGCCAGCTGCCACTACACTGAGAGCCAGAGTTGGGAGGAGGTGGACAAAGCTTGCTGGAGGAGGAGTGGAAATAAAGAGAGAGGAACAGTAAGAAAGAACAAGAAGGAAAGAAAGTTTTGTGTTGAGTGTTTGTACATGAGCTGTGCTGTACAGGTGGGAAATGTGTGAAGGCATTTCTCATGAGGAAAAAGAAAAAAAATATAAACGTGTGAGCCGAATTTGTGTCCTGCGTCTGTCTGTGTCAAGTTTGGGCGGCAAAAGCGCACTATGCAGGCCACAAGATTCAAAACTAAAATGATGCAACAGCTATAGCAACTCTTTAAAGAATATTTCCAGAAAATAAGAAGTTTATGAAACTGTAGGATTTTCAGGCAAATTTTAGCTTCTGAATTGATTACCCCTCATTGAAGAGCAGTCTTTTAAACATTTCCTCATAGCACCAATGATCTGGGCAAAAATGTTCATTCTATCAAGGTGTATTTGAAGTGTGCATTCTCTTCTAAAGCAAGAGTTTGCTTAACTAAAGCAGTGGCTGAAGAGGCAACGATATATGGGACACAGATTAAAAAAGATTTCTAAAACAAAAACAAAATTAATTAGTGAATGACATGTTTAATGTGTGCTACATGGCATAAACAGTACAGACATTAAGAAACTACTATATGCTAGCAATCTAGGTGGTAAGACAATGGCTACATTTACACTGATGATATTTAATAACTGGCTGGATAAACCATTTAAAATAAAATATCTTGATATAGTGGAATCCAGATTAAGGACAACTGGAAATAAATAAATAATAGTAGCAGTTTCACAAATTATTTGAAAGGATTTGAAGGAGCACAGCCCTGATCATTTCTGGGGGTGGGATTAAAGGAATATTAAAACTTAAAAATGAAAAAAATGTATCTCTTGCTTACCCTGTGCTGTTTGCGGTAATGAAAAAGAAAAAAAAGTAATCTTATGTTTTCATGGAGAAAAGGGACAACATTTCTGATGCAATGCACTTCAAAGTGGGCCAGTCCAAGCCAACATTAAGCAAGAGCAAACAATATTAAAATGTTCATGAAATAAATCTTGAGTTTTTTTGTTGCATAATGTATATCAGTTATCCAGTTTTATGCTTACAATGTCCACAACACATGAAGATTCTAAAAGTGACACATGTTCAAGCAAATTTGAGCTACTGTATTGACTCCTAATTCAAGACCTCTGTCTAATTTAAACTCTCATTATTGCTCCAATGACCTGGGTTACAGTTTAATTCTTTAAAACTCACTTTATAACCCTTCCACAGATTTTATGCTAACAAACTATAAATTCGGCATATAGTTTAAGATATCTACTTTGCAGGGCAAGAGTCATTTTTCCCGACAATGTTCACATGATATTCCACTTTTTATTGACTATATCACAATTTCAGTGGGGCACAAGTTCACATACACTTTGTTTACTGTGCCTTTAAACAGCTTGGAACATTCCTGAAAATGATGTCAAGCCACTAAGCAATTAGACAACTAGCTTCTGATAGCCAGTTAGCCTATTTTGAGTAAACATGTGGATGTATGTTAAGGTCTACCATCAAATTCACTGCCTCTTTGCTTGACATAATGGCAAAATCAAAAGAAATCTGCTAAGACCTCCACAAATCTGGTTCATACTTGGGAACAAATTTCAAACATCCGTAGGTTCCATATTCATTCTATACAAAAAATATTACACGGTATAAACACCATGGGACCACACAGCTGTCAAACCGCTCAGAAAGTAAACGTATTCGGTCTCCTAGAGAAGAATGTACTTTGACACAACAGCAAAGGACCTTGTGAAGATGCTGGAGGAAACAGGTAGTTAAGTATCTATATCCGCAGTCCTATATCGACATACATAACCTGAAAGGCAACTCAGCAAGGAAGAAGCCACTTCTCCAAAGCCACTATAAAAAAGCCAGACTACAGTTTGCAATGGCACATGGACACAAAGGTTTTACTTTTTATAAAAATGTCCTCTGGTCGGATGAATCCAAGATCAAACTGTTTGGCTGTAATGACCATCATTATGTTTGGAGGAAAAACAGTGAGGCTTGCAAGCCAAAGAATACCATCCTAACCATTAAGCATGGGAGTGGGCGCATCATGTTGTGGGGGTGCTTTACTGAAGCAGTATTTTGTAATAGGCTTTTAAAAACAAAAATGAAATTGTATCAGACTCACAAATGATCATTTTTTCATATCAAAATGACTTTATTTGATATTTCAGCACACAAATACTATGACATAATTATGACAGTAAAGTAAAACATGAGTTGTACCAATGTGTTGCAGCAAGTAGTAGTGAGACTGTGTTCTAAAATGTTACAAAAGTCAACATACCCAGCTGAGGATGCTCTCTGTATGTCTCTCAAGAGACCTGGGCTGGTAAGGCAGACCTTGCTGTTGGAGAGACAGAAAGAGAAAATAAATTAATAAAACTGCCCTATTATGCAAAAATCTAAATGTGGACATCACATAAGCAAGATGTGGGATTTAAGAGCAGACATATCATATACTTTGCTGTATTTAGGTCAAGCAGTTACATTTTGTATTATATTTAATGTATGTAGACTAAACCTGTACTTTACTATGCTAGAGTTTTTCTCAGTTTTTCAGGAACTGGATGAATAACTGAATAAGTGGAAATAGGATTAAGGAGTAACAACAATGCATTCAGCAGCACAGTGTATAGGTAATTTTGAGAGTCACATAGGTTAGTCTTTAAGATATGAACAAAGGTCTCTGAAGTCATTTAACATAAGTTGTCAACCAGTTCCACTGATACCGATTAAGGAATCAATCACTGGATCCTACGAATAACCTACTAACCTTTCCAAAGGCAATCAAGAGGTGATACTTGAGAAAGTGGGGAGTCTGGCGATGAGGAAACACAGAGACAACATGCAAACTTGGTCCAGCTGATGTAGCATCACGACAACTGGTAGAAGTGATGTCAACCAAGATGAACAATTCATTCATTCCTAAGTTTGCTTCGATTTAAAAGATTAGCCAGTATAAAAAAACAAAACTATTATTTGTTGCGAGACTGCAGGTTTGTAATTTTACGCTCTTCATTTACATGGTGCTCCCCAAGATATTCAAATAATTTAACTTTTAAATTTTAAACATAAATGATAATGGTTGAATGAATTTACAGCTTATAGTTCACACCTGAATGTTATATGATATTCTGAAAGAACAGTGTTTCTCAAAAAATACAGAGTAATAAATGGCATTAAGCATGTTATGTTACATTTGTTTAAAGTTTATACTGCATTTGGCAAGCCAGTCTGAATTAATGCCAATTAGTGCCTGATTTTGTTTACTTGAGGTGTAATGTAACAGGTCCTCAATTAACAAATCTGATAATACCTGATCACATAGTGAACATCTCCAAGTTTCATATGTCTCTAGAGTTGGTATTGTACTTCTGTCATGCCAAAGATCATCTACGACTAGTCACCATTCAGGTGAAGGATGTGGAAGTGGTGTGTAAAAGTACCTGGGGGTTCACATAAACAGCAAACTGGACTGGACTGGCCTGACAATAAATAGAGTGATGCTGAACAAGAAGGACCAGAGTAGACTGCACTTCTTGAGAAGGCACAGGCCTTTTGATGTATGCAGCAATCTGACAGGATTTGCTAGTCTGCTATAGCCAGTGTATCGTTCTACTCTGTGGTATCCTGGGAAAGCAATTTGTGTTCAAAAGGTTTACAATGACTAAACATGCTTTATGTGGAAGCCCTGCTCCACCATGGAGCTAACCCTGGACACACTGGAAGTTACTTTGGAAAATAGGTCGGCAAACTGGATGTCATCATGAAAAATCCCCTCCACTTTTTAGCCATAGGCTCATTCCTCTTTGGTGTTCTAAGAAGCACCACTGGGGATCTCTTCTGCCCTCAGCTATCATTTATTTTAATATTAATTTTGATATTTCTGCACAATATATATTTATTATGTATTTTTTAATTATTTGCCCTTTCAGTCTGTATCTGTTTTTATATATATATATATATTTCTGCTGTTGTATGCATCTAAATTTCCTCTTGGGATGAATAAAGTTTATATAATCTAAACAATAATAATAATAATAATAATATTTTATTTATATAGCGCCTTTCCTATGCTCAAGGCGTTTCACAGAGTCTTAGATAAAACAGCAGGGTATATAATACAATGCTCCATACGAGAAACATTGAGACATCCAGTTCAAATAATCTTATAAAGAAACTCTTATTAATACTATGGACAAGGATGACAACAAGCCTGTCAATTGCTTCCCACTCAAAGTAGTGGCTCACCAGGAACCTCAACTCAGTCTTGACCTCTGATTGAAAGACAGCCAAAAACGAAGTCTTAAGTTAAACAAGCTGTTTACACGGAAACAGTAACACCGAACTAGCTTTCAAGCACTACCAGCCTATACACCATCCTGACAACACTGCTGTCAAATATGACATGCCTCTCGCTTGCCCTAATCGGCCTCAGGTATACTGGATCCTTAAAACTAATGGGAAGCGTTGTCGTGGCTGGACACAATACTTCTAACGAAGCGACGTCCTTTGCGACTAATTCACTCACCCTTTCCCGGACCCCGCCGGCAGCGTGAGTTGTCACGTTTCTCTCAGCTGGGTTCTGTTCCGGCTGCCGGTGGATTCGCTGAAGTTTCGGCCCAAAAACACAACGAAACCACAACACCAACTGAGGTACGGACATTTTTCCGGCAGCACACTGTCATACAGACACTACGGGTACTGAGGAGAGTCAAATAATGCGAGACTTCCGCTGTATTAAACCAAGAAGTTGCAAGACGACTGTAATGGTTATGCCACCGCCAAGGTATTTTTAACGGTTCGACCCTGGCATGTGTTACTGCCACCTGCTGTACTGGAGTGTAAGGTAAAAATGTGTCTGTCACCATTTTACTTCCCAGCATTGTATCCAGTTATAATTCATGTGCTTCCGCACAAACCCTCGCTGCCTTTTGCTCTATTTCCAAAATATTATACTCCCTCCAGCACTACATATTATTCACCTGAACAGCTTCTCTTGATCTGGCAGACACTTATTACGCAACATTTAATGCTCCACTCGCTTTAAGAGTATATATAACCTTAATGAAATATCGTTTTTTGTGTCTGGTATGGTGTTTTTCTATAGTTATTTCACAGTCTACTAAATTCTTAAGTGAAAGTGTTGTTAATAACACTAACTTGAAACGGATTATTGGTGTAAAGTATGAAATCAAGATAAATAATCCACATTAATAAAAGGATATATGTCTGTCTGTCTGTTTGCAATATCACTGTCATTTCAAAAAATAGTGCATCATCACATACTTTTCTAGTAATAAGATGCATTGCATCACAAACATTAACGCTGCTTATATGAATTCCATACCAAATGGCATATACTTGAGATATATGCATTGCACGGTGCACTGCAAGCATTAACACTGAGGTCTATGTTGATTATTTGGATTTCAGACTGATTTGGACGGATAGCATAGCTGGTCCACCTTCACAAAAGGTGTCAGTCTGATTGCTATGTCTCTGTCATTCCAACAGATATTGCAACACAAACTTTAGCACTGCTTTTGCAAAACTCATACCAAATGGCATATAACAGACATATGCATTGCACTGCAAACATTAACACTGATGTCTAAGTAGATTACTTATATTTCATCCCCTCTTAGACAGATAGCATGGGTAGTGTTATAATATTTAAGTAAAAAACAAATGTACCATTTTCAGGAAGAATAAACTTTCATATTGAGCTTACTTAAGCATGCATGCCCTCTGCCTTATACCTAATTGTGTGGAAACACCTTTTGCTTTAATAAGCTTTAGTTGAGCTTTGCGTTTTTGGAGTCGAGACATTTTTTCTTATGGATGTGTGGGGGGGATCGTTGTTGCGCGAGCGTTTTGTTTCTTTTTGTGTTCCTGTGTCTTGTTTGAATCCCTCTCTTTGTGTGTGTCCCGTCCCTTGCTTGTAGGGTCTGTGGGGTGGTTTTGTGTTCTTTTTTTTGGTCTTCCATGGGCTTATTGAATCCCCCTCTTGGTGTGTGTCCCGTCCCGTGCCTGTAGGGTGGGGGTTTGGGGGGGGGGGGGGGTATGGTCGTGCCTTGGTATTGTGCGCTCGTCTGTTCTTTTTTTTTTGGTGTGTTTAGTTTCGTGTGCAATGTGTTTCGTGCTTTCCCCTCGTTTGAGTACTCTTTAATGTTTTTTTTCCTTATTTTGGTGCTTGTTGAGCCTCATTTTTGTGACTCCTTTCTGTATGTGCTCACTCCTGTTTTCTGTGCTCTTGTCGGACTCTTTTTGCGCCTGCGTCTCTCGCGGCCCCTCATCCGCCTCTCTCCCCCTCTTTGTGTGTGTCCTGTCCCTTGCTTGTAGGGTCTGTGGGGTGGTTTTGTGTTCTTTTTTTTGGTCTTCCATGGGCTTGTTGAATCCCCGTCTTGGTGTGTGTCCCGTCCCGTGCCTGTAGGGTGGCGGGGGTATGGTTGTGCCTTGCTATTGTGCGCTCATCTGTTCTTTTTTTTTTGGTGTGTTTAGTTTCGTGTGCAATGTGTTTCGTGCTTTCCCCTCGTTTGAGTACTCTTTAATGTTTTTTTTCCTTATTTTGGTGCTTGTTGAGCCTCATTTTTGTGACTCCTTTCTGTATGTGCTCACTCCTGTTTTCTGTGCTCTTGTCGGACTCTTTTTGCGCCTGCGTCTCTCGCGGCCCCTCATCCGCCTCTCTCCCCCTCTTTGTGTGTCCCGTCCCTTGCTTGTAGGGTCTGTGGGGTGGTTTTGTGTTCTTTTTTTTGGTCTTCCATGGGCTTGTTGAATCCCCCTCTTGGTGTGTGTCCCGTCCCGTGCCTGTAGGGTGGCGGGGGTATGGTCGTGCCTCGCTATTGTGCGCTCATCTGTTCTTTTTTTTTTGGTGTGTTTAGTTTCGTGTGCAATGTGTTTCGTGCTTTCCCCTCGTTTGAGTACTCTTTAATGTTTTTTTTCCTTATTTTGGTGCTTGTTGAGCCTCATTTTTGTGACTCCTTTCTGTATGTGCTCACTCCTGTTTTCTGTGCTCTTGTCGGACTCTTTTTGCGCCTGCGTCTCTCGCGGACCCTCATCCGCCTCTCTCGCCCTCTTTTGTCCGCCTTTCTCGGGTCCTCAGCCGACTCTCGCGGACTGTTTGTTGCGCCGGCGCAGTACGTCTTTTTGCAGCTACGGCCCATGGCCGGATGTGCCTGCGTCCATCATCCGGTTTAGCATTCTCGGTTAGTAATATGGATTACCAGAATCACTTCATTTGATGATTTGGAATGTGATTGGTTAACTATAAGCATGGTTGTTATTTACTAGGATTTCAGCTTTGTTTTGCCTTTTATTCAATCTCTGTTTATGTCATTTGTTTCAGCTCATTTGATTTTGGATTCTCTGCATTTAATTCTATGCTGTCCTTTTATCTTGCTGTTTCAACTATCCAAGAGGCAAGGTCTGAAGTCTATGAAGATTAAAGTTGCACAGTCACAAAGTGCTCAGGGTGTGCTGACTTGGAGAGCTGTGAAGACACTCCTATGTTATCTGAAGACTTTGGTAAGTGTCTTTAATTGAGGCCTCCTTAACTCAAAATTCAAAACAAACAAAAGAACAAAGCAGTTGGAGTAATTTAACCAAAGTTGTAGCAAAGTTACTTTTTCGCTGTAGTCCTCAAATCTGAAAATCAAAAGCCTAAATGTAAATCTAAGTGTCAATAAACAAAATGTGTGAATGGGCAAACAGTGATGCAAGAGAAACATTGTACTTTTTGGGCTATACATTACTTGTTGGAGTAACTGGTAGTCTATGTTGAAGATGGTAGCAAAATCATAATCTTTCCAAAGCTGTCCCATATACCATAAACATATACTGTATATCATAATGAATACTGAGATGGAATGTATGCATCAAACAACATTTTAGCTCAACAATGGGTGCTTTTACATGACAAATCATAACTGTGTACTTCAGAAAGCCAATATTCATACTTTCCTGCTGTTACAGACCACAAGGAGCACTTTGTAAAAAAGCAGAAATACATACTGGGAACTTGACACAGCTAGTCTCACACTGTTTCCCCATCAGATAATAATGGCAGTATATGTGATCACCTTCCCACTGTTTTTTTCAGTGATCCACAAAAGACTAAGCCCTTTCTTTTCTGCCTAGGACTTTCTGAAAGTCATACTCTTTCCTATGAAAGTTTCTTCAACCTTCCCAGATTACAGTCACTCAAGCATCCAGTTCTGCCCACCATAATCTGACATTTTACCTACTGTACTTTATTATGTCAACCTACCATTAGAAACTCTTAGATTTCATTTAGGAAAAATATTATTTTTGTTTAATACAAATTTTTAGATTTGATGATATATAAAATTCATGAAAAATGTTTAATCATGATAAAACTAAGATTTTTTTTGTTAAGTTGTGTGTATATTGGTAGGGTGGTGCATGCACAGAAATCGAGAGTGCATAGTTGCACTGAGAGCAGGCCTTTTCAGTAAGTAAAATGTAATGTCAGAACACCTTGCTGATATAGTATTTCATTTAGGTCACTTAAATAGCACAAGGGTCTAAATTGCTGAAAGCACATTACTGATTATGGATGAAGTTGTAATTGTGACCCGTTGGGCTGGCTACTTTGAGCAGCTGTTTAAAGCTGATCCTCCAGCTAGGACGTTGGATGTCTCTGGGTCCACAATCCTCGATGATCCATGATGCTGATCCTCCAGTTAGCTGTGAACCTCACTGTGAATCTCACTGAGATTGCACAGGTGGTGAACCAGATGAAGGTAGGGAAGGCTACAGG
Organism: Erpetoichthys calabaricus; assembly: GCF_900747795.2. Taxonomy (NCBI): domain Eukaryota; kingdom Metazoa; phylum Chordata; class Cladistia; order Polypteriformes; family Polypteridae; genus Erpetoichthys; species Erpetoichthys calabaricus. The sequence goes on from NC_041394.2 coordinate 57,656,089, forward strand.
GATCTGTAGTATTTGGGGTCAGCTTCTTCAGGCTGGTGGTAAGGTTGTCCTCCTTGCATTGCAAGCAATCTTTGCTTCCATTTAGAATATGGGCATCATCCCAATTGATTGGAAAACAGGACTTGTCATCCTTATCTAGAAAAGGAAGGGTAATGCCCTGGATTGCTGCAACTACAGGGAGATGACACTGCTCTCTGGGCTGGGTAAGGTTCTTGCTAGGGTTATTCTCAACAGGATCTGTGCTCATTTGCTGAACTACCAGTGAGGGGCATCTGTTGGTGAAGAAAGATTAACTGATCTTGATTTTACTGATGATGCTGTGATCTTCATGGAGTCAATGGAGGCTCTGATCAGGGCTCTCGAGAGACTGAGAGAGGAGTCTGAGTGTCAAGGCTTGCAAGTGTCCTGGATAAAAACAAGATCCAGGTCTTTAACAATCTCTTGAGCACAACCATCAGCAATGTGTCTGTCTGTGGAGAATGTTGACCTTATTGAGAGGTTTATTTACCTCAGCACCAACATGCATGTCTCTAATGACTCTTCCTATGAAGTCAGTAGATGAATTGGGAGCTTAAGGGGGGGGGTCATGAGGTTGCTGGAAAAGGGTGTGTGGCACTCCTGATATCTTTGCAAAAGGATGAAGGTCCAAGTCTTTAGAGTCCTGGTGCTTCCTGTTTTGCTATATGGTTATGATACATGGATGCTGTCCAGTGACCTGAGACAAAAACAGGAGTTCTTTGGTACTGTGTCTCTTCTGAGAATCTTTTGATACAGCTGGTTTTACTTTGTGTCAAACGAGCAGTCACTCACAGAGTCCCGAATGAGGCACATTAACTGTATTGTGAGGGAGCATCAATTACAGCACTACTGCCATGTAGCGTGATTCCCCAAGGATGATCCGGCTAACAGGATCATCATTGTTGAGGGCTCAAGCGGCTGGACCAGGCCAAGGGGATGCCCACATAACATATGGCTGCGACAGGAAGATGGTCATTTCTGGGTTGGGGTTGGACTGGACTGCGTCTCTGCCTGGGGGGCTGCCAACCAGGATCCTGAGCTGTACCAGTACATACTCTCACACCTGACCTCAGAAATAGATAAAAATTAGCAGGTATTAGTTTCTTCAGACACCCTTGAAGGTTAATATAATATGCAAGCCGTAATATCCGTCACCTCAGCTTTAGGGGTATCTCTCCCATTTCAACCTCTAAAGCCCATGTGGTGTAGTCAGACATACCGCAGAAAAGGTGAGTTCAAGCTGAATGTGTGTTTGTCCAGTGCACAATGCCACCTTGGTCAATCAAGGTCTGCCAAAATTTAAGAAAAGATCCCCCTTTTTAATTGGGGAAGACCACAGGCTATGTTTCTTTTGGAAAAACGTCCCCTTTATTTAGTGAATGAACCAACACATTATTAGAGAAGTAGAACTAAAAGGCATTTTTGGGACTTCACATAGATCTGCAAAATTGCTCCCCACTGTAGGTTTAGTCAGTGAAATTTTGATTTTGAGCCAAAACTTTCACCTGGTGATTTTATTTTGTGACCATACTTGCACCTTATTCCACCTTGGGCAGTGATGGTTAACCCTGCTAGTACATCTTTAATCCAGTGTGGAATATATCAAAGTCTAAAATATCATCAATAAAATACTTTTGGAAGCACATCATGTCCTGCCACACAGTGCATTAAATTAATAACTTTCATACAGTATATCAATCCTCCAAAATCTTTTCCAAGTCCATCTCATAATATTAAAAGAATGTTACTCTTCACAATAGCTGTCCATTTAATTACAGCCTACTTTTGCTTGCATGGTGTAATGCATTGGTTAGCACTGATGTCTCATGAATGCAATGTTCTGAGTTTGAATCCCAGGTCAGGCCGTTTTCTATATGAACTGTTCATGTTATTTCTGTGTCTGAATGGGTTTTTCTCTAGGTACTTCCATTTTTCTTTTACTTTTCCAATGATAGGCAGGTCAGATTAAATGATAACTCTAAACCGACCCAGTATGAGCATAAGTGTGAATGTGATTGTATGTGTGAGTGGGCCCTTCCAAGGGCTGGTCCTTTCCCTAAAACCGATTTCTGCCTTGCACTGAGTGCTTTAAGGGATAGGATTCAGTCAGGTCAGGTCAGTTGGGGAGGATGCACTGGTACACTGTGTTGCCGCATCCACCACATGACGAAACACATGGTATAGTCCCACCCTCCAGAAATGACCAACTATCTTCCGCAGGTAAGTGTTATGTGGGCATTCCCTTGGCCTGTTCATCAGCCGATCAGGTCCTCAACAGTGAGGGTCCTGCGAGCTGGATCACCCTCAAGGAATCTCGCCACATGGCCATAGTACCGTAACTGATGCTCCCTCACAATACAGGTAATGGGCCTCATTCGGGACTCCATGAGCAACTGCTGATTCGACACAAAGTCCATCCAGTCCCAGGTTGCAAAGCTGAATTTGATTCATCAGGTTTGGGAATGTAAAAGTAATATTTGAACATTTTTCTGGGTTAGAAGCATAATAAGATCAGCATACTGAAAACTTAAAATCTTAATATGATACTATTCTTTCACTATTTATAGTGTCCTTTACATATCCCACATCATATAAACAATGTAAACCTCTTTTGCTAATGACCCCATCATCAGCATACAAAGCTATGGGATTATTAACACTACTCTTTTCAAAACAATATCTGATAACAAATGTCCCTGCCCTTTTTCTAAATAGATATCGAAGAAAAAAACAGGGTAAGTAAAGGGTAAGTAAAGGAAAATCCTGGAAAACTACTTCAATTTAAAATAATCCTCATCGTTATGGAAGCACATCCTGTCCTGTCACAAAGTGCATTAAATGGGTAAATTTTGTATATCAATCCTCCAAATATTTTTCCAAGTCTGTCTCATCATATTTACGCAATGTTACTCTTGACAATAGCTGTCGCTGTAAATAAGGCTTTCTGTTCCTTGTTTTAGGTGATGCATTGGTTGTCACTGATGTCTCACAGATGCAGTTCTTTGGGTTTGAATATCATGCCTGGCTCTTTTCTGGGTGAACCTTTCATGTTATCCCTGTGTCTGAATGGGGTTTTCTCTGGGTTCTTTCATCTTTCTTTAATTTTTCCAAAGATGTGCAGGTTAAGTTAATTGATAACTACAAACTGGCCTTGTATGAATGTGAATGTGAGGCACTACTGTCCCTTTTACAGATGGCTTCTGTGTTTCCTTTAAAAGTCATTTTTGAGTCAGTAATTTTCCCCAGATATTTATAACTTCCATCAGCCTCCACTGCTTGGTCTTCAATGATTGTTTCTTGCGGGTGAATTCTGTTTCTTCTGAAACTGATTATAAGACTATAAGTTTTTGTAGTGTTTTGATGTAGAAAAGACTGCTCATTTCAGTTAACACAATCATCTACAACCAGACCGTGTTTTCATTCTCATTTAGTAGGCTAACAATCACTGAGTCTTCAGCATATTTTAAGATAAGCCTGTTTTTACATTTATGGCAACAACTATTTGTGAATCAGATGTTCAAAAGGAATGAAAGAGGACAGCCCTGACTTTCATTTTCTGAGTCAGGTTCATTAAAACTCAATCAGCCACCCTACCAAGTTGAAATATAAAAGAAAATCTTTAATGTTTCTCTGCAAGAAGGTGGGGCTAAATGGTGTTAAAAGCTGACAAGAAGTCTACAAACAGGATCCTCACATGACTCTTGATGCTCTCTAAGTGATTATACAAGAGATGAAGCAAAGTGACAATGGCACCCTCTGTCCCTCTCTTAGACTGGTAGGCAAACTGAAGTGGGTCTAATAAAGCCGGAGTTTTCTCTGTCAGTCTCCTCTTTATAATTTTTTCAAATGATTTAATAAGCAGTGATGTCAAAGCCACTGGTCTGAAGTCATTTAAGGTTTTTGAGTTTTTGTTTTTAGTTACTGTAATTACTGTCAAATGTTTCCATAGCTTTGGAAATTTTGCTGTTCTAATGACAAACCAAACTCGAAACTGGCCCTTAATGCGTGTATGTCTGTGCATGTCTGAGTTTGCTATGTGAATGACTGGTTTCTCACCTAATGTAAGGAAATGTCTTGCGCCCAGTGTTCTGAAACTAGATAAGTGGGTTAGTTTTATTAGATTTATTTTGTTTTTCTGTTTCATTTTTTGCTCTTCCTCTTTTTCCTTATTTCCAACTACAAAAATAAACTATAATACTCAGCATAAGGACTCTGAAGGACTAATATTACAAAATACTGTACTTAGTCGTCTCAGATCATATAACAAAATTAGGCAATAGGATACTAGGCTTGTGAGAAGTTGCCAAGGTGGCAAAGGCTTGCCAAGGGTAAAATGGATATAAAGTAAGAACAAAGGCCTCCTACACAGCTGCCATTAGGACAGAAAGACACCAAAACCATAAATGACTCATAATAAGACGGTTAGGACTTGGCTCTATTACCTATAGTGACAAGATGGTACCCTTCACTGTATATTATTGGAATTGTGATCTCTGATATTATCCAGTATTTACAAGCCAACATCTTAAGACCAATAAAATATCTTTCAGTGGAAAAGGTAGAAAAATACTTTTCAGGGAGCTGAGGTTAGACTATGCTAAGAAGAAAACCATAACCTTGTGAAAAGCAAAATCCAAACCAATTTGAAAATGTACACATGGCATAACATTTAGTTGCATCTAGGGATATAGTTAGCTCATCTGAAAGTGGCAGCATTTTAAAACTTTTTGTTACTTCATCAAAGAGTCAGTAATTACATGTTTGTTTATTAAATACTTTTGGAACAATGAGTCATAATCCAAAGTAGAAAGCAGTTACAAGCATTACTAAACTACATTAAATACCTGATTTTCAATAGTATTTTACAAGGTGTGAAATGAATAGCCTTGACACATGCAAAAAGGTTTGGGGCCGCCACCCATATATTGTCCCTGGCTGCAAAAGGGTTTTGAAATAGCACTCATGTGCACTGTTTTGAGTCCTGAACTGAACTGAATAGTTGAGCAAAGATGTCAGCTTTATAAGCCGAAAGGCAGAAGTGATGTCATCTGGCTGGAACCAGAAGTGACATCAGTCTGAGTGCTGGACCCGGAAGTGACGTCAGTCTGGGCACCGGATGTGACCAGTCTGGGCACCGGAACCGGACGTGATGTTGAATCAGGTAGGTTTTCCCATATTTGGCCTACAGAGATAACAGAGGTAGGTTTAGTGAACCCCGCCACCCCCTGGCCTGGGGGGTAATTACCTCCTCTTGGTCCACTCAGCTCACTCCTAGTCGCACGTGTGTGACAAAGGTCATGAAGTTAAAAGTGCAGCCAACACTGTTCAAGTTTCTTTAAGATAATATTTTTTGAAAGAAGTACCAAATGAAGAGTTAAAATCTCTGTTGAAACATAAAATGTTTTGGTGATATGTTCTATGATGGAGAGCAGGTTTGGAGCTGTGCTGATAAATTATAGTGTCTGAGAAATATGGAACCTTTAAGATCTACAGATAATTTAGTGTACCATACTGTGCTTATAAAGCAATGCTTACAAGTGACTTGTACAACTGCCTCTCCTGGCATTTGATCTGTTTTGTTATCAGAAGTGGCTCTCAGATGAGTAAAAGAGGAAAATAAGCAAAACATTCACGTTTGGAGCAACTGCTCAAGGTAAAGCTGAAACAGTAATTTAATCCGTAATTAAAGCTGTACTGAATGTTCCTCTCTTTCAAGGTACACAAGTTCAGAAATTTGCCAACACTGTTCAATGAGAGATTTTGAATTTTAAAATGTGTACAGCATTCTGTATAAGAGATATGTTAATGATAGCTGAACTTTCTTGAAATTTCTTTGAAGGATAACTGTGTCAAATTCTGTCATTTGGATAGACAAACAAACAGACATGGCAACCATGATAGGTGTGTTTTGCTCACTTGGCTCGACAGGAAAACAGATAATTAGTTTCTTGATTTAAACCAGTAGATGCATGCAAAAAAGGCAAAAGAAACAAATCTGAAAATAAAACAGCAACTGAAACCAAGATGAGAAACAAAAATCACAGTCAATAAAAAGGCAATATGTTGAAAATCAATAAACACACAAAAAAATAACCACAAGAGAAATCAAAAATGTAAAGAAGGTTTTATCTGCAGATTGGATAAAGCTCAGTGCAAAAGACTGACCTTTTATCCTATCTGCTGATTAATTCAAGGTCACAACTCAGGAGACCACATCCTTAGAAACACAGGGCATGACCCTGACAATGGTTCACAAAAAATGGCTTCTATAACAGGAAAAGGTTAAGATCTCAAATTTCAGCCTTAATCATAACATTCGCATTATGCTGGATGTGAAAGTACCTAAAAGGTGTGATAAAAGGGCAAACCAAAAATGAGAGTCATAGAGTGCTTAGTAGCTTGAGATTATTAACAAAGCAATTTTTTTAATTCTTTTGGAAGAAAGTGTTGATGCCTGTGTAACAACATGCTGTAATTAGGAGGGTACCCCCAGATACAAAATATAATATTAGCAAATAAAATGGCATCACCAACACTGTGGCTGAAAAGAACAAAAAATAATAATTAAAATGAATTTTCAAAGAAACATAAATTATCCAGAATGTAGAGGTTGGGAGCATGAACTGATACTGATACTACCTCAGGATCTCAATTTGGACCCGAGCACAGCCGTGCAGTACCACAGTACCACACTAGTTCAATTGAGTGGAACAGTGTGAAGTTTTTTTTTTACGGTGGCTGGAGTGCCAATCCTGCCACCATCCACCAAGATTTCCCTGCAAGTTGGATGACCTGGATGCAGGTTAATCATACCCAGGATGGAACAATTGCAGGCTGAGGGTCTTGCTCAAGGGCCCAACAGAGTGAAATCACTTCTGGCATTTACCTAATTCGAACCAGCAACCTTCCAATTGTTGGCGCAGCTTCCAAGCCTCAGAAAGAACTGAAATTAATTTAACCTACAGTAAGATTCCTGACACATAGTATATTTTCTTTCACTAATATGCTTAAATGATCTTTTCAGGTGGTTAGAAAACCAAACCATCACAGTATGTGTCTATTTATATTGTATGTATCTTGAGCTGGACTTGTCCCAAAAAGTGACTTTGAACTCTGAATTGGTTGCTGCTGGGAGATCTTCTGTTCCTATTCAGTGTGCTACTTTTTCCATTTGTGTTTTTTTATTTTTTGAGTAAGGCTTCCTGTTTCCTAATTTCAAATAATAATCTTTTCTCAGCCTTTTCTGCTTTTTTAAGATTTGCACGGCCAAAGCAGGATCGCTACGATGATTTATCTGCTGATTGTAAGCATGCTGTTATGGAACTCTGTGAGATGCAGTAAAGGTTAGTAGAATAAATACATTTTGTATTATACAGATAAATAAACTAAAAATAAAAAAACAGGAATTCAAATGCAGCACAATAGATCCAAAAGTACTGACTTTTGCAGTTTGAGTAAGATAGTTTATATTAATTAAATCTTTTATTAATTTATTCTTTTACTCATTTATTCTAGTATTTAATGGTTATAGCAATAATACTGTATTGTAATTTGGGTTTATTACGCTATATCATTTAAAATCAAACTTTTGTACAATTTTCTTTATAATATTTCAGGTATAGTATAATTGCTATTTACAATAAATGAATTTGCAAATGAAAACTGAATTTAATATTTTTAAATTTAACATTACTGTGTTTAATATGTTTTTCTTCCTTATGGTTACACTAGTTTCCATGCCAAATACCAAAGACATGCCTGTAAGGTTAATTAGTAACACTGAACTGGTCTAGTGTGAATAAATTATGAATGTGTTTATCCAAGGGTTCACTTTTATTATGCTTATTATTAGAAAAGGCAGTATTCAAAATAAAGGTTTTCTTAGTAAGTGTAACACTGGTGGATTTCTTTAAGTGGGAAGTATTTGAAAAGCATTGCTTGCTTTGAAAGGAAATGTGAATTAAACCATCTTCAGGGGACAGAATCCCACCAGTCTTCACATTGAATAAATTCATAAAGTACTGGGGAGAACAGCACTGGCCAAGAGTAACATGGTGTTCAACCTTTGCTGTTTATTTTTGTCAAAAAACTGCAGCGTCTTTCTTTTAAACTTGTGCATATGTTCTCTCTGTGTCTGTACAAATATTTCCCCAGATATACTGATTTTCCTCCCACATCCCAAACACAATTACATAGGGGCACACCTATCATCAGGCTGTTCTTGGTGCATGCTCAGGGCCTTTTCACCAGCACCTGTCTCCCCACTTGATTTAATGATCAAGAGTGCAGGCACCATAAACCCCCATATGGTGAAACGATAGAGCAATCAAGTTTCAGAGCATGGAAACCATCAAATAGGGTCCAGCTCACCAAATTTGTTCAAACGTTCTAATGTCTATATGGTGAAATCGCCAAAGGGGACAACTCTTTGAAATGATTTATCTCCAAATTCTGCAACCAAAACTGACAAATAACATGAAACATCTGTGTCTCTGCATACTTTTTTGATAAAAGTATATTTGATTTGTTGAGGAGCTCTACTCATTATGTCACACAGGGCCCTGTGGGGCTCTTATTCTGGGTTTGCATGCACATTAGTTTAATTGTAATTTGCCCTCTGTGTATGTGTATTTGAATGTGCTTTACTACAGACTGTTGCCCCACTCGGGGATGTCTCCTGCTTTGTGTTGCATGTTGCCCCCATCTGAACCATGGATTGCATTAAATGGGATCCATAATGAGTGGACGGAGGAACGAACTAGGCAGAAATGCTACACTTCAGGATTACTAATTTGTCTATCTACATTTTTCACAATCAATCCGCATTAGTTTCATTTTTTTATAATGAGTTTTTTACTTCACATTCTACAAATGTTTGTCCTCCTCTTAAGGTATGAATGATCAAGTCTCTGTTATTAATGACTTTTCTGAACCTTTCTTACATAATTTTGTCTAACATTCTTAAATTCGTCAAATCTGATTCAGGGTAGGGGTTTACCCATCAAAGGCAGCAATGCGTGCAAGTTTGGCATTTTTATTTCAATTTCTATAAAATATTGTTTTGACAAATGCAAATCATCAGGTACTGTATTTCTGGTATATTTGTAAGATGAAGGTAAGGCCTAATAACTATTTTTGGTAAGTACTGTGCTTTGATAAGTAAGTTAACTGTGACTCACATGGGTGATTAAGTATAAATGAAATGAAATGAAAAAATGATGACTAATACAAGGCGATTTGCAGAAATAATAATCGTATGATTTATAAAACTTTGTTGTGAAACAAGTGCAGGCCAAATTAATTCCAGTAACTTTTATATTGGGCAACACAGTGTTACAGTGGTAAGTGTTTCTGCCTCGCAGGTCCAAGATACTTGGTTTGAAAAAATGCCTTTGTTACTGTCTATGTGCGTGGAGTAACGCTCTCTCTGTGTCTAAACAGGTTTTCTTCATGTTTTATTCCATATTCCAAAAACATGAAGCTTAATTTAGCCAGTGACCCTTGTTGTGATGTGAAATTTTGCATACAAGTTGATAAATATTTTGCATGTCTTCATTTGTAACTTAGACAAAGCAATGTAATATTAGTGTTACATTATTGATAATAACAGCAATGGTTTGATGGTTTAAGAACCCCTTCCCCCCTTTAGGACTGAGTCTCTTTGTAATTTTACGATAGGGTTGGGGGGAAGTGTCTCAAACAAGTTTGGTAATTGTTTCTCTGCAGAATTCTCAGTCAACCCCCAGAGGAAAGCCAGGCTGCCTAACTGGCAAACTTTAGCTCAACAAATGGTTTTGGGGGGAGGCAGGTGTGAAGATGTTTTCTGTTCCCCCATTGGTCTGAAGTATGGCTGTTTGGGACTGGCTTGTATCATAAGCCTTTAAGTACCACAACGCCCTATTGGCTCTAGGGGTTGGACAGAAAACCTATAAATTTGCTTGTTTGACCTCACCCTCTCTCTCTTACCAAATGATGAAAGACCATTAACTGAAAAGGACAACACAATAAAGAGCACAGCTCGGCAGCCATATTGAGACAGGCATTTGGCCTGTTCTGAAGAAAGCTGACCACAAATGATGCCTTAACTACAGACATTTTAAGTAACTAACAAGTCTGTGTGCTGCCTGAAACTACACATCACCATTTATCAGGTTGCTTGGTTGCCAATATTCAAATGTACTTTGCATATTGTTATTACTTATGAATATTATTAATAATACATTATGTAAATTTTAACTTAACTCCTGCTTGTCTTTTACTACACCTAATTGTCTGAGGTTATACATGTAGAAGGGAAGGTGGGGAGAAGTTACAGTATATACTATAATACCTTATAAACAGTGGAAAGTCTGTGGGATTTGAGGCATTCTGACAAAGGCCAATACTAATATTACAAAAGGGGAAAGTAGAGTAAAATATTACTCTTCCAAGACAAAACAACTCTAAATAGGCCAAGAGTGATAAATGATAAATGCATTAGTGTTTCTTGTGATGGACAGTTACCTGCCTGGGACTGGTTCTTGCTTTATGACAAATGCTGCTAAAATAGATTAGATCCCCCTTACTAATATTAATTTATATTGTGCTTGCAATTCAAACAACCATTGCACTGCTTCTGTATTTTACCAATAGAAGACGATCACTACAGAAAAGGCAGTGTGAAGTAACATGGCTAAAGAAACTGCTCTCCTGGAGCTTGATAATGAAGAGATAACAGATGCCAGTGAAGTGCTTCTAGATGCACTAGAAGAAAGGCAAGCTGATAAAACAAAACTCTTTTGCATTACACGGTCTTGACCCTGGAAGTTATGTCCAGGTCATACCCCAGAAGTACCCACCAGTAGCTTAAAAGTGCCCCCAGACAGTCAGTAGTTCCACTTGAATTGGAAATGAGAATTGTGCGAAGATCCAACTAGTAGGTGAAAGAGAGGCCAGAGAAATAAAGTGGTACAGAAGGTGTGTCTAAGGATTGTGGCGGGTGGCGGCCCATGCCCGGCCAGGATGCCCCTTCTACATATGTTCTGGGGGAGCAACCATGGGCTCCTCAGTACCTCCCCCAGGACGCTTGGTGGCAACCTCCCTGGCTGATGATGATGCCTCAGTTTCCCACAGGGCTCCATGGGAGACGGAGTTATCCTCAGCCCTGTTGGGATCTGGGGTGGCCGCGAGGGGGTGCTGCATGGGTCCCTGAGCCGGCCAGGACAACTATACAGCCCCACTGGGTGGGCTATAAAAAGGGCCAGCAACCACCACTCAAGAGCCAGAATTGGGAGAAAGAGGACGAGGTTGCCAAGGAGGAGTGGTGGTGCCAAACGGGAGTGTGTTTGTGGTTTTTGATAAGTGCTTTTGGGACTGTGGGGGGGTTCATGGGGAAGACGTGTGCTCCAGCTAAGAAAAATAAAAGTCCTTTGTGTTTTTATATGCGCCTCGGTGTGAGTCTGTGTCGGGTCAGGTGCTATACAGCGTCCTTATCACAGGATATATTGCTAGTATTCAGTGTGGTAGCCATTGCTTAGTTTTATACATTGTATTCTGAGTAACTTTGTCTCCTTAGCTTTTATTCTTGATTTGGGGACACACAGAACTCCCACTATCATAATAACATAAGGTAGGAACATAATTAAATCTAACATACTACTAATTTTATGGTGTTTATAAGAAACAGAGCTTAAGTCTAAATGGCAACCTGTGCATTTTCATTTCCAGAAGTGTAACAAAGGAGGCAGTCCACAAAAAGTTTTATTAAGATAAAGATAATAAAAAGAAGGGATAATCATTGACCAGTTTTGAAGAGTATTTTTACAAAGACAGAAACACATTACACATATGTAGTGTAAAGTTGCATTTAAACAGTGCCAAAAATAAAATACAAAAGTTTGCATGGTGTGACTCAAAGCACCCTGGTTCCAGCCTGGTGTGAGATCCATTCAGTGTGAAGTATGAACTTATGTCTATATGGATGTTCTATTTTTTCTTTTCAATGTATTAATTTTATTATAATTGGAAACAAATAACTGTAGCTGCCCTTTCATGTTACTCAAATGTGGCACTTGGTGTCACTACCCTAATTCCAAGTTGTTTGCCTGCCTAAGGAAAAGTAATCTCTGATAGAAGAGCACTGGAACCATTGGGTAGAAGGGTCCTTTCATCAGATTGGCTGGCCTAGCACTGACTAAGCTGTGGAATGGCCAGTAGAGGGGAGGCAGCTTGATAGCCGAAGTCTCCAGAGCCCTGAACAAATCAGAATCCTATTATGTGATTTAATCCACTCTTGCATTTTGCTCTGTACTTGTACTATTACTGTTGTACTACAGTACTAGTGTATTGTAGTGAGGATTACTGGTGTTCTGTTTTGTGTATTGTATTGTATTTACCCCATTTTTGACATTCACTGCATGCCCAGCCTACATGGAAAGTGATCTCTTTCTGAATTGCCTTTCTCAAGATTTCTTCCATTTTTTCCCTACGAGGGTTTTTTGGGAGTTTTTTCTTGTCTTAGAGAGTCAAGGCTGAGTGAATGTCAAATAATAGGGCATGTTAATGCCCATTGTGGCACCCCTGGTGTGATTTTGGGATATATAGAAAGAAATTGTTTTGTAAAGTGTATTATATTGTTTTTGAGATCCTGCATTGAGTCTGCTTCTGGAAAAGCCTACACTGTCCTTTATGGCTTGAATGGTAATGTTCAGATAATAATTTGCTTGTTAAATGTAGTCATAGTGCAATATCTAGTTTTAATTCATCAATAAATAATAGGAAATTCTTTAAAACAACTCAACATTAATTTATAGCATGAAGATTGATGGAGAACTTTTATCTCATCTTGTTTTTAAAGGTAGTCATTTTAACACAAGCCAAGGTGGAGAAATACACTTAGCATTTAAAGATCTGCAATTACCAATTACCTGCAAGTGGACTCCAAGATACCAGAAGTGCACTGGAGATATGAAAGAGACAGAAAGAGAAATTTATTCCATTGATGAGAAGGCAAATGGTACAGTGAACCAAGAGAGATTCAAGGACAGACTGTACCTGGAAAAGTCAGACGACATTAAACTGGTTCTAAAAAATGTAACAATGAGTGACACTGGAACATTTAATTGCAGTAGCCATAACATGCATTATGAAGCATTTACTGTGGAGGTATCACCAGGTATGGATTTATAGAAATGTGTCCATTTAATCAAGCATGAAATTCATGTTGGCAAAAAAGTGAAGTCTGCTAAAATAATCGTAAATCTAAAAAACTGTTAACTTATGGATTATCCTCATTTTAGACAAAATGTCTTTTATAGCTTTTCTCTAAATTACTGTACACACCTATTCACCTTAAGTTAGCTAAGATGTTAGACAGTAATACAGTAAGTGACATGATTTAATTAATAAGATAATTTAAAACTGGTGGAATTGCTACCTCATAGAACTTAGACTCAAGATTCAGTCTTTTGGGTGAAGTAATGACTGTGTTGGATTTTGCATATAATATTCTTACATGAGCTCTAGTCCTCCACCACCATCCAAAGACATGCTCTGAGGCTGAGTGGCATCTCAGAATTCTCTTTATGTGGATGTAGGGGCACCTCTGCTTATGAAATAGTTTGCCATGTAGAATAGATTCTACTCTATCAATAACTGCTGCTGGGTTAGGCTTCATGTGGCTGTCAGTTTGGTGAGGTGCCCAGAAAATGAATGGGTGGAGATTTTCAAAGCAACCAACAATTCTTTGTCTGAACCTAGTTTTACATAAGAAAGGGCTATGGTTTTCAGACCCTAAAGATTGAAACATTTGGACCAAGACAGGGAACAAACCTGAGTGAAATGCTAATAATAACAGGGGACACACACGACTAAGTAAGACTCACTATTCTGCCCAAAAATCTTCAGTGTATGAGAATAATAAAGACTCAGTTATTTGAACACCAGGAGAACATACAGGTCTGACTTAGACAGCACTCTAGCTTGTAATGTAACTACTTTTCAAAATCTTTAAGAATCCAACACTTTCTCCTAAACCACTGTGTGGCCAATAATATAAACTACATGTAACAAATGTCAGCTAGGAAATGACTGGTCAATTTAACCTTAATTTTTATTATGTTATTTTCTGTATTTATAAGCCTTGGTCAACTCAGAGTGCAGAGATTAGTACTTCTGCCTCACATCACTCAAGTCCTGGGTTTTATATTTTATAAGTCAACATATTTCTTATGTGAAGTGCACATGTTCTTCCCATTTTATTGTGGATTTCCCAGCTGCTCTGGTTTTCTATTTCTTTAATTTTCTTTCCTAAGGCACACATGCTTGAAAGGCAGTGTAGTTTAATAGGTAGGGAATTGGACTATAAATCACTGGTAAATTCTTCAGTTTTCACTAATTATGTGTCTCAGAGTAAGTAACCTAACCTTCCAGTTCTGCAATTGCAAAAAATACAATAAACAATACGGTGGCACAGTGGTAGCGCTGCTGCCTTGCAGTTAGGAGACCCGGGTTCACTTCCCGGGTCCTCCCTGTGTGGAGTTGGTATGTTCTCCCCGTGTCTGCGTGGGTTTTCTCTGGGAGGTCTGGTTTCCTCCCACAGTCCAAAGATATGCAGGTTAGGTTCTAAATTGCTTGGTGTGTGTGTGTGTGCCCTGGTGCCCTTCCTGGGGTTTGTTTCCTGCCTTGCTCCCTGTGTTGGCTGGGATTGGCTCCAGCAGACCCCCGTGACCCTGTAGTTAGGATATAGTGGGTTGGATAATTGATGGATGGATGGACAATAAACAATTATAATGTATTCTAATATTATATGTGTCCTTGGTCAAAGATGTCTACCAACAATGTCTAACCAACAATATTTATTAGAGGTGATATTGATGCAGTAGTAAGCACTGCTTCAACACACCTTCTGAGTACTACAGTAGTTTACACCCTAACTTGGGTGCACTCTGTGTGGAGTTTACTTATTTGTTCTCTGTTTATGCATGTTTTTGTTAGTGTAATCCAGTATTCCTTCCATGTCCTTAAGACATGTCACATGCTTTTTTGGTCAACTGACAACTTTAAATTCACCTGGTATGAGAGAATGTGGATGTGTGCATACATGTAGGAACCTTGCACTGTACTGCCGGTGTTTCAAATGATACCCCTGTCAGACTCCAGCCCTCACAAGTCTGTGGTGTAGTGGGTAAGGAGTTAGGCTACAAGTCAGATGGTGTTAGAATAATTAGTAAATCTAAATTGGTATTGTGTTAGAGAATGTGAGTGTGGGTATGAGTATGCCCTACGACAGACAAGAGTTCCACCTAGTTCTCCTCCCTTACATGTCATGCTGCCAACATATTCTCCTTATAACATTATAATCATCTAACAGTTCCACAGTCCATGGGTTCACATCTTGGCTCTTTATGTCTCACTATTTTTATGTAAGTTTCTTCCAGAACCTAAATATATGTTTGTTAGGTTTATTATCATTTACAAACTAACCCAGTTTGAGTGAGGGTGCCAGCTGAGTGGAGCATACCTTATGATAGGGTGGTGTTCCATCCAGGATTGGTTCCTATATTTCTGCTGATATAGGTTATGACTTCCTGTGACCCTGTATTATATAATATTCTGTAATGTACAGATTAGAGATTTAATGCAAAAATCAAATATTTTAATGGATTTACAAAGATCTATTTCTTTCTTTACAGCTTGTGCTCACAATAGGACACCATCTGTTTCACCCGTGAAAAATGACAAGATTTTTGAACTGTGTTGTACTTACTGTGATGGAAGTCCAATATCTGAAAAAAATTATGAGTGGAAATTGAATGGGGAGCAAATCAGTCATAATATGGCTGACATTTTCCTTCCTGGGAAAAATTGTCTTTCAATTGCAGCAACTAAGTATGAGGGAAAGTGGACTTGTGGATCCCACCTAGAATACTGTCTGGAAGGAATTTCGGAGAAGTCAACCATATTACAGACAAAATACACATTTAAAGGTGAATTAACATGCTGTATAAGTGTTAATCACAATCACTTCATTTTCAGTTTATTCATATGTGTATGTGTATACATATTTATATTTTGCAGGGGGCACATAAATCCTGAAAAGTAGCCTTTTTTGTCTCATGGCCTAATGTTAGTCCAGAAACACAAACCTATCTGAACAGAGGGTAGAGCACAACACACTAAAACATTCCAAAAGGCAGCATTTAGGATAATTTTTAAAGCTGATTCAACTACTTTAAGCAAACAAGTTTGAGGGCAAATCAACACACTCAAACAAATGTCTCTGGTGGAACAGAAACATTGCCAAATTAATTGATTGTGGCTGAGGCATTGAACCTCTCGCTGTGTCTATGGTTCAGAGGAAAGTTGAAAAAACTCATGGCTTCATAACCTTCACCAAGACAGTACTTATATAGTAAATCAAATTAAGATACAGACAGTCCATGAGTGAACAATTACCTTATTCAAAGTTTATAAAAATTAGTCAAATTAATTATGCAGTTCCAAGCAATCTCTTTGTTTTCTTTATTTTTTTTCAGAATGATGTATTAATTAGTGTTTAGTTTTTCTGTATGCTACTTGTTTTTGTAAATCTCTTCCAATTTCACATCGACTTAATAATTGTATTTGATTAATATAGAGATGCATAGTATTCATGAAACATTGCATCATTCATAGAGTATGTTTCCATCATTAGAACATTAGAACACTCTAGATGAGAACAGGCCATTCAGCCTAAAAAAGCTTGTTAGTCCTATCCTAAAGTCTTACTGTCTACCACACTACTTGGTAGCTTATTCCAAGTGTCAATCATTCTTTGTGTAAAGAAAAACTCCCTAATGTTTGGGCGAAATTTACCCTTAACAACTTTCCAACTGTGTCTACGTGTTCTTGATGAACTCATTTTAAAATAACAGTCTCGATCCACTGTACTAATTCCCTTTATAATTTTAAACACATCAATCATGTCACCTCTTAATCTTCTTTTGTTTAAACTGTATAGGTTCAGCTCTTTTAATTTTTCCTCATAATTTAACCCCTGTAGCCCTGGAATCAGCCTAGTCGCTCTTCTCTGGACCTTTTCTAGTGCTGCTATGTCCTTTTTGTAGCCTGGAGACCCAAACTGCACACAGTACTCCAGATGAGGCCTCACCAGTGCATTATAAAACTTGAGCAGAACCTCCTTGAACTTGTACTCCACACATCATGTGGAGTCCACTATGACTCCTAAATCCTTCTCATAAGGTGTACTCTCGATTTTCCGACCGCCCATTGTGTATTCAAACCTAACATTTTTACTTCCTATGTGTAATACTTTACATTTACTGACATTAAATTCCATCTGCCACAAATCTTCCCAAGCTCGTATGTATGCTATCCAAGTCCTTCTGTAATGATATGACGGATTCCAAATTATCTGCTAATCCTTCTATCTTGGTATCATCTGCAAACTTAACCAGCTTGTTACTTATATTCCTGTCTAAATCATATATATATATTAAAAATAGCAGCGACCTCAGCACTGACCCCTGTGGAACACCACTCTTAACACTGGCCAATTCTGATGAGGTTCCTCACACCATCACCCTCTGCTTCCTGTTTGAGCCAATTCTGCACCCATCTAAAAACATCACCCTGAAATCCCACTTCTTTTAATTTGATGCCCAACCTCTCATGTGGTACCTTATCAAATGCTTTCTGAAAGTCAAGATCAATAATATTATATGCTCCACTTTGATTGTATCCTTTTGTTGCCTTTTGTTAGTAAAACACGAGCTCCCTCTTCTGAACCCATGCTGACTGTTCAGAATAACTCTTGTCCTTGCCAGGTGTTACTCAATGTTATCCTTAATAATTCCTTCCATTAATTTTCCTGTGACGCAAGTTAAGCTTACTGGCCTATAGTTGCTTGGATCTACCCGGTCACCCTTTTTATATAATGGGATGATATTTGCCATTTTCCAGACCTTCGGAATCTCTCCAGTGCACTGTGACTTCCTAAAAATATGTGTCAAGGGTTTATATATGTACTCACTAGCCTCCTTAAGAACTCGAGGATAAATATTATCTGGTCCTGGTGATTTGTTTGATCACCATACCAGTTACCATACCAATTTCTACTTTAAGAGTTCATTAATGTTAACAAGCTGCCATTGTTTCTGACTTGTTTCTTGGTACTCATTGTACTACCTGTGCATGCAGTTTGTGGTCTAATTCAATGTATTAATAATTAATTTATCAATAAACATTATTGAAATGGATAATAATCACAAGCATGATAAAAAGATGAAAAATCTACAGTTGAAAATTCAACTTATTTTTAAAGATGCAGCAACCTAATTAACAAGTAACACTCTGTAACTTGAGTCATGTTATAAGAAGTTGCAGACTTAAGATTATAAGATATTTTGTGGCTATCAGCTGCTTTTGTTCCCTCTGCTTTTTAGAATGAATGAAATTTAAATTGTGGCTTTTGGTGGGGTTTGTTGTATAGCTTGCATGTTCTCATGTTATGCCTCACTCACATAAGAGGTGTGCTTCACTAGGGTTATTGATATTTGTGTCCTTGGGGTAATTTTACTTGATGTTAACTCCCTGGTGTCTGACCATGTCCTGTATTATAAACACAGTCTCAACATTTTTGGAACCACATTGTTGTACAATAAGGTATAAACTTGCTTGCAGAGCACCGTGGATTTAACCAAAAACATGGTATAAAAAGATTAGAGATTGGATGATCAGTGTATATTTACTAAAGGGAAAATAGGTGAAAGTAATGACACAATAATAAAAACATCTGCATTTTAAATGTTTCAGTTGTGCCTCTTGACTTGAAGGTTAGAGACCTTTCAAGTGACCATTGCTTGAATCTTTAATGACATAATTTAAAATTTGTGTGAACTTGTACATCTTGCTTCATTGTCAGTCATCATAAGCATAATCACGAATCTCAAAACTTATTTAAATACAATACAATATAGCATTATGCCTTTTGAACAAAAACTGGAAATTAAACGTTTGGGGACACCCCAGCCTGTAGACCTAATATCTATGTTTTTGGATTGAAATTATGAATGTGTTGCATGTTGTCAGTTATGTATTAGCCATGAATGAATTCTAATTCATATTTCTGCATTCAGTGTTTGCATTTGAGGTTGATGTTATGGTTGATATTAATGTATTTTTTTAATACTGTTCTTTGGCGGTTGTTTAGTATGGCAAAAAAATATATATATGTTCATAGATCTTCATTTTGTGTGATTTTTGCATGGCATTATTAGACTGATATTTTATCATCGCTGATGAGGGTAGCCTAATACATTGTGAAATGCAGTGTCTCTCCATCACGTAAGGTTTACTTCTGGACGCTGTCTTCTTGCTAGGCCAACCTTCAACAGAGCTCTGATATCCATTGCTCCCTCCATTGGGCTCTAATTATCTTTTCTCTGCCTTGTCCATTATTCAGACTGAAGAGGCAACACCATCTACACCCATTTTCACCAACTCTGTGAGTAGATCAAAGTGAAGATGCAGAGGCACAGATCTTTTAAAGGTTGCAAGTACTGTTTTTAAGTGCTTGATCATATCTCTTGCTGACATTCTTTCTCTCTCTCTGTCATACAGGCACACACACACACAAACATTGCACAACTCCAAATCAAGGTATTTGCTATTTTTTCCTCGAATGCTTGAGTGTTTTATCCCCTGCCATCTATTTTTTTTTGGCGTGTATGCTTGTTTTTGGACTATCATTAGGCAGTGAAATAACAGAAACTACTTTTCACTCAGTATATGTCCCCTGCAAAATATACACACCCCAATAGATTCAGGGACAGTTTGTTTTCTGGCTCACAATCATTCAAACTGAAAACCGTATGACTTTTCTTTTTTTTATATCATCTGCTTTTACACTTAATGTATGGTGTTTACTTCATTGCCTGTTATTGACATTGTACTACTGTCAACTATATGGTTATGATTTCCTACTACAAATTTGGACATTTCTTTTATCCTTAGTTTTCTGACACAAAAATCACCTACCATCTTTCTTCCTATTTAACTTGTGTAAGCTACATTACACTTTCTACATGAAATACAATTAAATAAGGGTTTTAAACAGGAAGAATGTCCAAATAGTGAGGAAGAAATTCTATGTTGAATAAAAAATGTTCAATCTTGAGTGCTTCATTGCATCAGCAAGTTTAAAACAGAGACTGACCGAGTCAGAGAACCTAGAAAAATAGAACAGACTTCATAGTATGGCAGAAATGTTCAGAATTGGGTATAGACTTGTGTCTAGAAATGGTCAGCTAGTAAAAGATACATCAATAGTAACCTGAGACATGGATGAACCATACAAGTGGGCAGCAAATCCCTAAAGCTGACTTCTGTGGAGCTGACTTCACGCAATTTTTCCTTAAAACACAAGGTGTCAGGCACAAAGTTGAGACAGTAGGGTAAAAAAACATAAGTCAGATATGTGCAGGCATTTTCTCATGTTTAATAACATGATGATGGGAAAAACCAATATGAGTCAAGGAGCATGAAGTTGTACTTATAAATTAATTTAGTGGGGCAAGAATGCAATAATTGTACTGTCACCTGCTGTACCCGTAATAGATTTATCAGACCTGAAAATACTTTAACATGTTTTAAATTATAAGCCATCCAGTTTAAGCTCTCATCAGTTTGAGTGTCAATGTGAATTAAAATATTTAAAACATTGTGAATTAAAACATTGAAAACACTGCTAAATTATCATAGCTTCATGTTTATCTTACGTATGTAATTTCTACCAATTTTGCATTTTCTTTTTTTATTGTAGATTCAGCGGGTTATCTGGTAACAGGATTTTTAATTACACTGCTTATTTTCGCATTAATTGGAGCTGGGATACGGTACCACAAGACTAAAACAAAAAGGTATGATTTAGCTTCTGATTAATTAAAGAAAAAGGCTATTCAATACAGCATGTTCAAAAATGTGAATGGAGAAATGAAATGGAAAAAATAGAAAAATAAAAATAATTTTCAGAAGGAGCAACAGAATAATTCAGCAGCACAGAAAAATCCTTATCTGAGTCTGTACTTTAATTTTAAACAAATTTAAGTTTGAGCATATGCTAACAATATTAGCTTTGGAGAAAGCACCTACATTAAGGGTGACAGTTAATTAGAAATATAAAAAAAGGGTAAAATACAATACAGAAAATATGTGTGGGAATATGTAAGTATCCTGGCCTCCCACAGGAGAGAATATCTGCATCTCTCTACAACCTAATGTAAATTAACCTTTTATAAAATTATTCTTCTTGAATGCCCAGCAAACATATTAAGCAATGAAGCTTCTTCTCAAATGCTTGGCAAACTATTACAAATAATATCTGAAACTGTATTTTATCCAAGGAAGTATAATACTCCTACCAGCATTTTTCTATATACTGTATGTTATACTGTTTTTCTTTTTTTCTTGGTTTCAATTCTTTAATTGCTCTGTTTTCTGCACTCACCTGGGCTTCTCTGAGGTGTTTTTTCCCTTTTTACATAAAAAATATTTTGCTTTTCCTTGTAATGTGTTGTTTTTAATCTGTACTACAGTGGCCCTATAGTACAGAGCACAAAACAAACTGAATCCTGCAATAAAGAAATGAACAGAATTGTATAAAAACAAACTAGAAAAAGCATAATCAAATTTAAAGTATAAATGGTAACGCAAAAACAAATCACAAAATGGAAAAGCAAATGTATGTATGTACAAACAAATAACAGAACACAAAAAAATTAAAAATGCAAAACACATCAGAAACAAATGCAAAAAAGCACCGTAGAAACAAAACAATGACTGCATTTAAAATTTGGAAAGCATTCAAACAAAAAGAGCACTGTGCGAACCAAATTAAAGTGTGAAGAAAAACTATATTATTTTTTAATTGTGGTTAATTTGTACTGCCCTCCAGGAAGGCAGCACCATTTTTTTAAAATTAAATATCGGGAAAAATGCAAAGTTAAAAAGCAAGCCATGGTCAGAAAATCAATCCTATCCATCAAATAAACTAGGAATGTATTCAAAACATCCAAGGTCAGAACCAAGAGCAAGAGATCAGAAATTGGGAACATAAAAATGTTTCTTTCCTTAAAACCAAAACACAATCGAAAATTCAAAGTCAAAAAGGCAATAGCTAAGATTCACTTACTAGGAAAAACCAAAAGCAGCAGTCCTTAACACATTTTATCAAGATTTATGTATAAACTCAAATAAAATATCCAACTTTTAAACCTCGACCTAACAAGGCCTCTGAAACACACCGCCAGCAACTGCAGGTCGCATCTTGACAGCAGAATTGACAAAATGATGGCACCTGAGAGAAAAGACAAAATGAAGTTGCAGTAAAAAGTAAATAAATTTAAAACTTTATTAAGGTGCAAAAAACATAACAGCAAACATTACATTGGACTCTCTGTGTGTCACACCCTATAATCAATATACAATTAGCCACAAACTCTGATAGGATTGGCTCAACAAAGTTTTGAAACTCAGAGATCATAACACATGTGTTCATAATCCCCATATTGAGTAGTGGAGATGATTTATTTTTCTTTTGCAATGCACTTTCAAGCTGTCATTCATCTGGTGCTAAATTGTCTTAAATATTGTTAATGACCCCTCAATCCTAATGTTTTGATTATCTTACACCCTGAATTATTTTCTTTTTATTTCAGATTATCATATCAACTTTAATATTTCTAGCATTAATGCAAGCAATTTTACTGAATTAGTTAATTTTTCTTCATATTCTGTATAGGCTAGTAATTTCAAAGTTATCTTTTATGTCTTCATTAATATTACTGTCTGTTACCAGACATAGGATATTATTTTATGCCATTCTTGACTAGCCTAGTCATGCGCCTTCTTAAAACATCAGTGCCCATCTGCTTCAGCTGTAACCCATCTAAAGAGCACAGATCATTTTTATTCTGAGGTAACCCAGTTTTCAAAAATCCCATGCCCTTCTATCCAACACTAAGATATAAAATGCACATTAAATCTTCTTATCCCCTCAGTCTGGAACTGGCAGATCTCCAGAGAAGACCACCTTGTCACTTTTGCTCCTCAATATAGTATTTGTCTCTTGTACCCGTATTTCTGGAAGACCAAATGACTCCCTGCCACTGGAGTAAGCCCGTGTCTTAACATTTCAAATAAATAAATTCTGGAGGCTGGTTTAGTGGTGACCTATTGCAGATTCTCATCTCTGCCTGTTGCCTCAGAGTTCTTGGCTAAGAATTCCAGCGGTGGAGGGTAATGGTATTGTTCAGTGACCTGTAACACTGGGGTTGATATCCCTGGTGATTGTGCACATGCGTGGGTTGTTCTCCAAATATAGTAGTTTTCTCCCACAATCCAAAGACATGCCTATTGGCTACTTAGTCACTCAAACTTTCCCCACATGAGTGCGTATTTGATGTGATGGGCTGGTGCCCCATCCTGAGTTGGTTCACAGCTTGTGCCCAAAGCTACCAGGATAGTCCCAGGCCCCCACAAATTTAATTTGGAAAATGAGGACACAGAAAATGGATGGATATATTGTATTACTCAAAAAAAGTGTTTTAAATTAATTAATTTGTTTGTTTGTTTGTATAGGATGAAGAACAGGAATAATAATTCTATTGGTAAGAAATATTTTACCTAAGTATATTTAGTAGGGGCCTTTAATATTTCACACCAAATGTTTAATTAGACAATAAAGAAAGGGTAGAAATCCTCTTAACGAACAATAGTATTGAAGAATAAATTAGGTTCATATTTATCTGGAAGCCTACTCTAGAACAATTTAAATTGCCCTCTCTTTTCCTTTGAATTCACTTCATTGCACCTGACCAATTTTAGATGTCTAAAATCCTTCCATATGAATTTGATATACGGATTATGCATTTTTAGATTAAATGTTTAAATAATGATTCAAAGATGATTTTTAATATGGAATGTTGATGTTTGTTTATTTGATAATGGGCATCCATTGTGTTTTTTCAGTTTAAAATGTAAAGTAAAATGCTGGGCAGATATCAAATGTAAATTCAATAATTTAAGATGTCATGGAAGTGGTCTAGGAAAAATGGCTTATTTTGATAAAACCAAATTATATTAGTGAGGAAGCCATTATAGCATAGACAAAAGCTTGTCAAAGATTTATTGCTCAATTATGTTAAAATCGAGCAATGCTCTCTTTTTAAAGTGACCTACCCAAGTAACCTCATGTTGCACGGCTTGTTCTTTACTGTACAAAAATTTCTTCCAAAATTTACCTATTTTATTAATCCCCTTATTTTTTAAGTACAAATCAAAACTATATGTTGATGTTATTGCTTTCTGATTATCTACCTGATTTATATATTGGGTCATCCTGTTTAATACAAAAGCAAAAATAGAAATAACAGCCATCTTGATGATGCTTTGCCCCAACTTTGGGCTAAAGAAAATTGTTAACAAAAAGATTTTCAAGGCTCAGTTAATCGTTGAGAGGTCCTTCTTGCAAAGGACTCCTCCTTCAAAGATGTCTAGTGGCTTTCTTCCTGTGGGATCAGGGAGAGAAGGAGAAGACAGTTAGCGGCAGTGCTCCCTCATGGTCCTATGGGTTATTACATACTTTAACAGAGCCCATGAGGAGATCCACAGACTTACATGTGTGACTAAATACACTTCATTGGATTTTCCCCTTATCCTGATGTGTTTGGACCTCTCTTGGCTGATGCTCCCTCTTTTGAGTATGATCTTATAAAGCCTGCCTCCCAGACATTATGACTTCAAGGAATTACTAGCTTCATATCTGCTTTAATACTTCCCATTTTTGAAGGAAACTTTCAACATGCCTCCTATTCCTTTACTCCTCCTCATGTGTCTCACTCTCCCACCTCCTATTTCAATCGTGTCACCAAAGCAAAACTGACCAATCATATCGCTTTGAAGGACTGGACACACACACGCACACATCTTTTATTTATATATGTCAAATACCTCAATCCAAGCTTTTCTCTCATTTCTCCAGGTTTCTGTGTACAGGTCTGGCAGTGATTATTTAACTCAAAGCAAAAGGGGTGCTGAGGTGTCACAGCTTCACCTAGGGCACCAAAAATGCTAAAGCTTGCCCTGGACTGCAAAAAGCAGGAGGCAGACCACACTCCTATCTACATCAGTAGGGATTCTGTAGAGAAAGTCACCAACTTTAAATTTTCTTGGAGTTATCATAACTGATGAGTTTAAACAGTCACAATATATCTCAACTGTTATTAAAAAGGCTCCATGATGCCTTCATTAATGCAAGAAAACCTCCATATGTGAACAATGGAATCCATCCTGACTCACTGCATAATATACTGGTAGAGTACACATTTAGCCCATAACTGTAAAGTTCTGCAGATGATGGAGAAATTGGCTCAGGACCAGGCCCAGCTCCCAGGGGTCTTTTAGCTGGGCTAAATAAAAATAATTATTTATTAATATTATTTATTATATAAATAATAAATACCACCTTTTAAAAATTATGAGAAATGCTGGAGCAGTTCTAGAGAAAAGTGGCAATGTTAAAAATGTACCTATAACTACTGTTCTGTGCATACTCATCATCAATCATAAATAATGGAGTACAATGCAGGACAGGATTTATGGAGTTTTAACACAAGTTTTATTGTAAGATCATTTGAGAAATGCTGGAACTTACCCTTTAGTAATGTATTCAAAGTCTACCGCTGGAATTGCGGTGCCGTGTTTATCATTTAATTTTACTTTGTCATGTCTGATTCTCCGAACATGCTTATACCAGTTTTAGTATTATTATTAATATTATTATTTTTATTATTATTGTGTCTGGATTATTATCTATGGTGTAATGTACACTTTTTTGCCCCCTCCTCTCAAAATTTATAATGGGTCGGTGCCCAAGTGCATTACATTGTATTATAAAGACCTGGAGGAAGAGGCTCTTCAGATCTGGACCTAGGGCCACTACAGTACATACTGATTATGTCACTTTGTAAAATGTTGTTAATTTTTGGAATCTGTTTAAGGTACCAGTTACAATGTCTCTTACATTTGCACTGTGTGTGTTGAGTTAAAAATGGCGACTACTTCCATAGATGGCACCATCAAACTAACCCCATGAAAACTGAGGCATGAGTGTTCTATTATTCATTGTCTGTAATTTGTATTATACCACTGTCATTAGTATGTGAAATGCATTAAAGCAGGGAATCTCATTGTTCGTATAAAAATAAGCAGAACCTCGTTGTACACATAAGAGTCAAACTTAATCTCAAACTAAACATGGATGTCCCACAATGTCTCGGACCCATCTTTCTCTAAGGTACTTGCCAAGTTGCGTTCCCTCTAGCTTCCTACAAAACCATTGCTCATTTCCCTCAACACCACCCCTGTCAGCTTCTTGCAGCATTTAAGTTTTGTTTTGTATTTTTTCACCATACCTTCCAGTCACTTATATTTCTTTTATCGGTGTGCACCTTCTGTTCTGGGTGTTTCATGCTAAATGATGTCAGCACAAGTTTGCAGTGAATACTTCTGAGGTTTCCTCTTCCTATGACAACAGTATTTTTCCTATGCATATTAACCCAAAAATACTGGCACATAGCTCCTATTTTGTATCAAAGCGTGTACTTTAATGGCAATAACATACTGTATGCAGCTCCTTAGTATAAAGAATATGAAGTTTGCCAGCCCTTTGCTCTGACACTTCTGTGTAATATCATTTTAGTATTTGACCTCAGATTGTTCAAACAAGAATGTTTTAATTGTGTCTACCTCCTTTCTGTACTCTTTGTATTTTAAGTAATCATAAATGTCAAAAGAAAATTTTTCCCTGCATCCCTGTTTGAGATAATGGATGGATGGTTAAATGGAGGGCTTAATTTTGCCCTCACAATATTCTGTGTCTGATAATTAGTTCATCTGCTTGGGTCTTAAATCCTGTAAGCTCACTCTTTACAGTATGACTACAATATGTTATTAAAATGGCAATTTTATTTTCTTAATTTATTTTCAGTAGCAGTTGTTTCTACAGGAGAACACAAACAGCAACAGGTCAGTAGAATAACCATACAATACCCATTTTTGGTTTAAGTAAAATAAGCACAAGATATATATTTTTTGATATCCCTGAATCTCCTTTATGTATTTTATTGTTGGCAACAATAGACACACCCTTGATGTGTATTAAGCCAGAACTTTTGAAAGTTACGTTGATTAGTAAAATAAACTTAATAAAAACTTGTCTTAATTAATAAAGACTTGTCTACATTTAAGATTCCAAAATAGGAAAATGTGTCATAAGGTGGACATGACAGCTCATCAGTTGGTATTCCCTTCTTATAAATTAATTTCACAGAAACTTCTTACTGTCTTCTAATGCTGTCTATACCACTAGAAACAACTCTGTAAGTTTATTAGTTGAATGACAATTTTTTTCTCAACAGGATCAGGAAGTTCAGTACAGCCTGATAAACATTGCAGTGTCAAATAAGCAGCAGCCTGTTAATTCAGAAGAAAGGGTAATATATTGTGATATTGTTTCAAAATAAGATAAAAGCAATATTTATTGGGCTTTCAAAAATGTGTCCTATAGACAATAAAGTTACTCAAGTAACAGCTCTGGCTTTGAATTCTTGGACTGAGTGGTACACTGCATCTATTTTGGTTTGAATGGGTCTAATGCACATCCAGTATTTTAAACATTGATTTCTGCTTTTCATTTAACCTCTTTCATCAATTCATTCAGCATGATATGATTACGTGGGCTTGAAAATGTTTTCTGTTATGGTTCTTTTACATTACAGGGTCATAGGAAAACACAGTTAATTCTAACAGTTTCAAGTATAAAGCAGGGATGATCTTGAACTCACTCTCACTCACTTAAACCATGTACTCTGCTAGCACCTTGGAAAAACGTCAAATGCATGTGGTGGGGAATAAATCCTCTATGAGGCCATGATGTTATCTCCCAGCAGTGAAATGAGAAATGAAAAATCAGTTTGTGTCTTTGAGCGTGGTGCTTTACTAGTAGAGTGTTTCAGGAGGTGGGTAAGTGCATGGTCAAGCCACCTCATAATCTGGAAACAGACTGATCTATTTGGAAGGTAGAGATGGTTCATTTGCGGTTGCACTTTGTGCTTTTGCTGTAATCATATTTTCATTGTATGCTTTGATTAATAAATCACACTTTCTGATAAAGACCTTGACATTGGCACTCTTTGTCATATATTAGGGCGGCAGGGAAAGGTGTCTTTGTACGATAGACCGTAAAAATATACTGTATCTGTGTGAGTAAGGTATGTGGTAACAAATGAATAGGAGATTAAACATGCTCAGTGATGAAGAGTATAATTTTTAAGTAATATTTTAAAATGTTATTTTTTTAAATTAAGAACAATACTATATTTGTAAGCATTGTCAAATAAAACATGGTTGACTGGATTGTCATTTTTGTGGTTTTATTATTCCTGCCACTCCATTATAGTTTACAAATATATATTTTTCCACTAGTTTACATTTACAAAATTGTGGTCTACACCATTAATGCTATAATTTTGCTTTTGTATTTAGCATGGAACTAATTCTCAGCTAGAATGTATCTGTTATAACATGGCTGTCCTTTGACCTATTGTCATTGCAATGCAAACAATTCAAGCAAATTAATGCCACATTAAGTCTAATTGCTGAGAAAGCTGAGAAACTACCAATACAGTTTGGATTTTGGATCTGCTTTGTATACAGACTTTAGGTGGTGTTAGGGTTGTGTATTACCTGAGACCTGCTGCAGAGCTGCTGGCCGTAATGCAGTAATCAGATGGTGAATGCTATGTAATTAATAGAATGTCATTCTCAAACAGCTACCAACTCTAAAAACATATTTTTCATGTTTGAATATGAATCAATCCAGAATATATTGCATTATGTTTTCACTGAAATGTGGTGCAAGTACTCATGAAAACAAACACTGTGAATGTTTAAGGAGCAGTGAGCGGTTATGTTGAAGCTCTGATACAGACAGCTGTTGATTACAGCACCCACACTTTCTTGCTTTTTCTTTTTTAAACTTCATAATGTTGCCTGATTATTTATTACATTAAAAATATTTGTAAGGCACCACAAGGCCACTCCCTTCCCAAAAAATGCGAAAGAGTCTTCCACAGGTGAAGATCCAAAGTGAGGATAAAAGTAAAGCGGAACGGATTCAGACCTGGCCTGACTTCATGTAATGAGAAATGTTCTATTGCTTTCATGTAAGTTGTCTGAACTGTTATATCTCATTGCGAGTTACAACAAGTTCGGGTATTATGATATTTTGGGTACTGCAGAGAACTGGCTTACTTACGACCTTTTATTTCAGATGTTATTTTAATGCTGGATGGGTTGCTTCAGACTCAGTGAAAAAAACAGAAGGGGAATGAGATTTTTGTGAAAGTTAAAAAGGGAGCACAGCACAATAAAAACTAAAACTATATATATACAGGGTATATATATATATATATATATATATATATATATATATATATATATATATATATATATATATTGTAAAAAAGACACAAAATGCAGATAAAGGTTTGGGGTTTTCTGGCCCCGTATAATGTAGGAAAGTGCAGAATATTAATTGTAAACAGTACAATGATTTCATAACACCCTCCGCCATCATGGCGGATGGGAGGAACATTTATGAAGGGGCACCGGAAATGGTTGAATGGGCTGATGGGAAGGAACCGAGATGGATGCTGGGATTGCTGACGTCATCGGGGTGAGACAGAGGGAAGGCGGAAGTGGCGTGTTGAGATTCCGTGTTCAGGAAGATTCATGGTGGTGTTGTGTCTTTCTTTCTGTTGAGATAAAGAGAGAGAGGTTAGTACCCCGCCATTCCCGTCTGGTATATGCTTTCGCGTTACAGTTTGGATTGTTCCGTGGCTCCCTAATCATGCGTGCGTGACATGACCCCCCCCCCCCTCAGCCCAGACCCGACATTGGGTCGGGCGGACCGAACCGAGAGGTCGTGAACCCGGGAGAGGGCATCAGCATTGGCTTGAAGGGGACCCCGATGATAAGTAACGGTAAACTTATAGGGCTGCAGGTCCAAGAACCACTTGGTGACACGAGGGTTCGACTCCTTGTGTAGGGCCATCCACTGGAGAGCAGCATGGTCCGTTACCAGGGTGAACTCTCAACCCAGCAGGTAGTACCGCAGATGAATCACCGCCCACTTAATGGCCAAGGCCTCCCTCTCCACCGCCACGTACCTGGTCTCTCGGTCCAACAATTTCCGGCTCAGGTATATCACGGGATGTTCGGCACCATCAACGCTTTGGCTCAGCACGGCACCCAGGCCTGTGTCCGAAGCTTCGGCCTGGAGAATAAAAGGTAAAGAGAAGTCAGGGGTGTGTAAGATAGGTGCCGATGTTAGGGCCGTCTTTAAGTCACTGAATGCTTGTTCCGCTTTCTTGTTCCATACCACATACACAGGAGCCCCTTTCTTTGTGAGATCAGTCAAGGGTGCTGCCCTTTCGGAGAAACGGGGAACAAACCAGTGGTAGTATCCCGCTAACCCCAAGAAGGCTTGCACCTGTTTCTTGGTTATCGGACGGGGCCATTCCAGGATGTCTTTTATTTTGGAGCATTGGGGTTTCACCTGTCCCCGCCCAACTAGGTAGCCTAAATATTTGGCCTCCCTCAAGCCAAAGTAGCACTTGAGGGGATTGATGCGGAGGCCGGCCTTCGCTAGTGTGGCAAGAACAGCATACACCTGCAGTATATGTTCCTCCCAGGTGCCGGAATAAATGACCATGTCATCCAAGTAGGCGGCACAATAGGACTGATGGGGCCGGAGCACTCTGTCTATCAGACGCTGGAAGGTCGCTGGTGCCCCAAATGGGAGGACCTTATACTGCCAATGTCCACTAGGGGTACTGAAGGCTGTTTCCTCTCTGGCGGATGCCGTTAAGGGAATTTGCCAGTACCCTTTAGTCATATCCAAGGTAGTCAAGTATTATGCCTTACCCAGGCGTTCTAATAGGTCATCCACTCTGGGCATGGGGTAGGCATCGAATATGGAAACCTGGTTCAGACGTCTGAAGTCATTGCAAAACCTCCAGGAACCGTCTGGCTTAGAAACGAGGACGATAGGACTGGACCAGGGACTATAGCTCTCCTCAATAATATTCATGTCTAACATCCTCTGGATTTCAAGTTCCACTTCCATCCGTTTTTCCTCCGGGAGGAGATAGGGTCTCTCCCTGACTACCACCTACGGGTCAGTAGCGATATCGTGCTCAATCAGCGAAGTACAGCCAGGTAACTCGCTAACCACTACGGGGACGGCTTGGATTGCTTGTTCCAGCTCCTGCCGTTGTGATGGTGTTAAGTCCAGACCGAGGTTAAGGGTGGTTTTTTCTGCGAAAAGGGAGAGAGCTGTACCGGAGGGTGGAGCCTCGTCCCTATCTCTCCACGGCTTTAACAAGTTCACGTGGTACACCCTCTCGCTTGGTCTACGATTTGGTTGTTTCACCAAATAATCTACCAGCCCCTTTCGCTCCTTTACCTCATAAGGGCCCTGCCAATGGGCCAGTAATTCGGAGTGGGACGTGGGTACAAGTACCATTACGCAATCTTCGGGGTGGAATTCCCTGAGGACTGTGTTCCGATTATAACACCGGGCTTGCGCTGTTTGAGCACGAGTCATGTGATCTTTTAGGATAGGCCGGATCTTGTTCATTCTATCACGCATTTGCGCAATATATTCCAAAACATTATTGCCGGGTCAAGCCTCCTCTTCCCAGCCTTCCTTTAAAATATCTAAAAGTCCCCGGGGTTGGAGTCCATATAGGAGTTCAAAGGGGGAAAAACCCGTGGAGGCTTGTGGCACCTCCCGGTAAGCAAAGAACACGAAAGGTAAAAGCTCATCCCAGTTCCTACCATCCGCGCTGACTACCTTGCGTAACATCTGTTTAAGCGTCTGATTGAAGCGCTCCACTAAACCATCGGTCTGTGGGTAATAAACAGACGTTTTCAGATGTTTAATTCTGAGTAACTTAGCCACTTCCCTGAACGTATCTGAAGTAAAGGGAGTACCTTGGTCCGTGAGGACTTCTTTAGGTATTCACACTCTAGAAAAGAGTTTGACTAATTCCCGTGCGATATTCTTAGAAGTAGCGGTACGTAAGGGCACCACCTCTGGATATCGAGTTGCGTAATCTACCATGACCAATATATATTTCTGGCCACGGTTCGAAGGTTCAAGGGGACCTACAAGATCAATACCGATACTTTCAAAGGGAACGTCAATGAGGGGAATAGGAACTAGAGGAGCACGGTCCTTCCTAGGAATCTGACGGGTCTGACACTCCGGGCAGGACTGACAGAAACATTGAACCTCCTCATTTATTCCTGGCCAATAAAACCGCAGTTTGATTCTCTCTAGCGTTTTTTCGGTTCCCAGATGGGCACCTAGGAGATGGGAGTGTGCTAGCTCGCAGACCTCCCGCCGGAAAGTTCACGGCACTAACAACAACTTCCGTACTCCCCCTTCGTTATTCGCGACCCGAAATAACAGATCATTCTCCAATACAAAGTAGGGCTCCGGTTGCAAGGAACTGTCTGACAACTGGCCATTTACTGAAACAATTGCATTCCGGGCGAATTTTAGGGAATCATCATTCCACTGCTCCCTTTTAAATGACGCGGGGGGTAGACCGGAACTGATTAGCCATAGAGTCTAGTGGGTCCGCATGGGCAGGAGCCCTGCTAATCCCCTGACTCGTGTCCTCGCCTGGATCATCTTCCGGGTCAGGGTCCAACGCCAGAGAATCTTCCCCCCGGTCGCTGTTACCTTCGTGATTCGCCCGTGTGCACGCCGTGGGAGCCGCGGGGATGGCGCTTCGCCCACCCATAACAAGACCCAACCTAGCCTCAGGAGTGGTTTTCTGTTTACCGCGGGTATTTTTTGACCAGTCGTGTCCCAAAATGACTGGAAAAGGAGGCTCGGGTAACACTGCGACCATCAACTGAGTTAAGCCACCTTTCCATGATATAAAACACTTTGCGGACTTATAAGGCTTGGTCTCCTCGTGTACACAAGTTACACTGACATGCTGATATAGCCACTGTTGCGGTAAAACATAATGGCGAGCAACAATGGTTATGTTGCTGCCGGAATCAAACAATGCAAGCACAGAATGACCATTAACTAAAACCACTCCCGTATTCGGTATAGCCAGAGGGTTTGACAGAGCACAATACGTCTCCGTGGTGGCCCACGTACAGTCCATTGGCTCCTGTTGCGGCTGGTAAAGAGGGCAGGCAGGCAGCAGGTGACCGAGGTCTCCGCACTTGAAACAGCGCGGTGGGCCTGGTCTGTCTTTGGGTTTCGGCGAAGCTTCTGCCGCGCGACGTGTGGGCTCGGGGTGACTGGCTCGTCCCTGTTGGGCGCCACGGGTCGACTTTTCCGACCCCCCGATTCAGAGGACCGCGAGTTGACGCTCCAGGACCTCCAAGAGTCCTTTCATGTGTTTGTAGGGGTGTCTACGGACCAGCTGGGCGAGATATCCCAGCATTGCGTTCACTAAGCCCTTACACGCCACCTGTTCTACTACTTTACGTGCTTGGGGTCCTTCTGGCCTTAACCAGCATCCCATTTTGCTCCAGAATTCGAAAGCCTGGGCTCGAGCAGGTTGGTCGGGGTTGAACTGCCAGGTTCGCCACTCACTCGCCTGCTGGTCCATAGTGATGCCGTAGCGACTTAGGATCTCTGGTTTAAGGAGGTCATAATCCGCGGCCTCCTCCTCGGGGAGGTCATAATAGGCCCGCTGCGCAGCATCCTTCAGGTACGGAGCCAAAATGAACGCCCATTCCGCCCGCGGCCACTGGTTGCGAGAGGCGGTCCTCTCAAATATGCCGAGATAAGACTGTATATCATCAGCTTCTGTCAGCGGTACCATCGGAGGAGGAGGAAGTCGGGCGGGCTCCGGTCTTAACGATTCTGCCGCTGTCAGACTTGCCTTGGTCTCTTCCAACTCCCGCATTGTCGCGGCATGCGCTATCTGGAGGTTCTGAATCTGGGAAGCCATCCCGGTCAGAACGTCGTTCAGGTCCTGTCCTTCTGACATGTTCGAACACTTCTTCAATCCTGCTGACTATGCCACTGTAAAAAAGACACAGAATGCAGATAAAGGTTTGGGGTTTTCCAGCCCCGTATACTGTAGGAAAGTGAAGAATATTAATTGTAAATAGTACAATGATTTCATAACACCGTCCGCCATCATGGCGGATGGGGGGAACATTTATGAAGGGGCACTGGAAGTGGTTGAATAGGCTGATGGGAAGGAACCGAGATGAATGCTGGGATTGCTGACATCATTGGGGTGAGACAGAGGGAAGGCAGAAGTGGCGTGTTGAGATTCCGTGTTCAGGAAGATTCATGGTGGTGTTGTGTCTTTCTTTCTGTTGAGATAAAGAGAGAGAAGTTAGTACCCCGCCATTCCCGTTTGGTATATGCTTTCGCGTTACAGTTTGGATCGTTCCGCGGCTCCCTAATCGCGCGTGCGTGCTAATATATATATATATTGTGACAGACGACCGGCTATGGACTCTGGTCATCACCCCCAGGCCGCTAGGAGGAGCCCTCCGGACAGCATATTTGTGCCCCGAGTTCCAGCAGGGCCTCATGGACTTTGTAGTGTTTTGACACAGCCCTGCTGGATACCTTGGGGGCCGCCAGGTGTCGCTGTAGGGGGACTAGTGAGCTCTGGCATGCCCTATAACCCGGGAGTGCATCTCAGTCACGTGACTGGAAGAAGCGATGTGCTCCCGGGATGAAGAAAAGGACTTTGCCCTGACCCAGAAGGAAAACGGACTTGTGGGTTTGGCTTGGAGCCACTTCCGGGTCAGGGGCTATAAAAGGACACTGGGAAGCCCAGAACACTGAGCTGAGCTGGGAGGTAGGGTGGCAACGTGTCTGGGAGAGGAGGAGTATTATCAGAGAAGAGTATTGTGTATTGTATATGAGTGTGGTGGAAGGAGTGCTTGGTGCACCTTATAGTAATAAAAAGAAATATTATTATATATTCACCTGGTTATCAGAGTGGTACCTGAGGGTTCGAGAGGTGGACACGAGCATCGACTGCTACAATATATATATATATATATATATATATATATATATATATATATATATTGTAGCAGTTGAGGTTCTGATCCAACTCTTGAACCCTCAGGTACCACTCCAAACACCAGGTAAAAGTCCAAGACTCTTTTATTATACAATAATTATGTGCACAAAGCACCCTCCACTCCACACTACTCATATACTCAATAAACCAAACACAATACTCTCTCCTCCGCTCCCAGACACTTCACCACCCTACCTCCCAGCTCAGCTCAGTGTCTGGGCTTTCCCAGAGTCCTTTTATACTCCCTGACCCAGAGGTGTTCCTGCCCAATAGTCCACAAGTCCTTATTCCTTCCAGGTCAGGGTAAACAGTCCTTATCTTCACCCCGGAAGCACGTCGTTTCTTCCTGTCATTGGATTATGACGCACTTCCGGGTTATAGGGCATATATGAGTCCACGGGCCTCCCTACAGCGACTCCCAGTGGTCCCCAAGGTATCCAGCAGGGCTGTGCATAAAAACTACATAGTCCATGGGGTATCCTGCTGGAATTCGGGGCCCGTCCATGCTGTCGGGAGAGCTCCTCCTGGCGGCCTGGGGGTGAGGGCTGGAATATGAAGCCGGCCATCCATCGCAATATATATATATATATATATATATATATAAAATGAACCACACGCCATGGCGCAACGTTAGGGGCATCGCCTCTGGTGCTGATGTCCGAGATTCGATTCCCGAGAGGGAGTGCAGTGGAGTGTGTACGCCTGATGAGCCCAGAATGAGGGCGAAACACGTGTCGCGTACTCTTTGCATTTATTTGACAGTAAACTATTTCAACCATATATATATATATAAATATATATTGTGAGCTGCGAAGCTAATCGTACCCCCAAAAGATACAGACGCCCCTGGGAAAACCCCTAGGAAACCCCTAGGAAACATAGACAAACTACCTTCACATTTCTCCTTTCCCTTCTGGCCGGCTCTGTCGCGTAATGTGCCTCTCACACGGTGCTCCGCCTTCTCAAAAAGCCTGCACAGGCTTCTTTCAGTTCGTTAAATTGATTATCTGCTTCTTTCTCTCTCTCAGACCTCTCCTGCTCCTGGCTTGTATTCCTCCTCCTCCGAAGAAGTCCTTGGTTGCTTTTAAATGACAAGCAGAGGTGTTAACTCTTTTCAAGGAGCACAGTTGAAACGCTTTTAAAAGATAAATGTTTGTTTGCAGTGTTTGAATAAAATTCCAGTCTCTTCAACTTCCTCTGGTCTTCTGTGCAATTTTGTAACCCAAGCGTGACAAGTGGTACCAGGAGTGGTTGCACAGATGGATGCACAGTTGGAAGCCGAATACCTTTTTCAAGTCGCCCAGAATGTTCCACTCCCATACGATCCAGAAGATGATTTAGATTCCGAGCGTCCTCCAAGTGTCCAACCTCCGAGTGTCCGACGAAGAGATACCCAACAGTATGTTCAGCCTCCAAGAGCTACTCCAATCCCTCAACAGTATGTTCCGCCTCCACCAACACCAACTCCTGCGCAAGTTGCTAGAGGAGTTGTTCCTCTGCCTCTGCTTCCGGACAATGCTAGGAATGTGCTGACGAAGATGGGTCCGTCTGATGACCCGGAGATATTTCTTTTGGCTTTTGAACAAGTGGCGACTTTGTTAGGATGGGACAAACGTCATTGCGCTGTTAACGTCACCCCGTTCTTATCCGGTGACGCCCTTCTTTCATTACGAAATGTACCTGCCGAAAAGCTTGGCGATTATGGTTTTTTGAAAGATCAAATTGTTTTGCGGAAAGCCACAACCTTTTTATCAAAAGGTTTTGCACTTTACAACTGGAGGCTGGATATGGACAGTTCTATCCGTGCACAAATACAAGATTTGATTGATAAAGTGCATTGCTGGTTTGAGGGAGATAAGATAGAGCGCATCGTGGAAAAGGTTGTTATGAACATAGTGCTGTTTGGAATACCTGCACCCATCCAAGATGAGTTTCTTCGTCACAACCTTGAATCACTGGATGTTATTTCCCAATGTTTAGAAGGCTCGCAGACCGCTTTGAGAACAAGCGGTGGCCTCGATACTCTGTATCCTGTATTACAACCTATAAGGGATCGCCCAGAGTATCCTCGTCAACTTGACCGTGGACCGGAATGTCGTCAACCGTCAGCAACTGATTATCGTGTGTCGTCGGCTAGGCCTCCAGGGAACACAGTTGGTTCAATCACGAATCACCGGTGCGATCAACCTGCTCACTTGGTGAGAGATTGTCGCCTGTCTCCAGCTCGTTCAAAGGAAGTTGGCATAGCGGAGGTTTGTTGTTCGAATATTCCGGATCCGTCGAAAAAGAAAGATGGCTTATTTTTCTCGTGAAGTTCGGGGGCCGAGAGGTGACAGCGTTGTTGGACTCAGGCAGTGACCTTTGTGTTGTCAGACGCGACTGTCTTGACGACAGTTACCATAGTAATACTGAGACTGTAAAAATACGCTGTGTACATGGAGATGTTAAAAACTATGAGACATTACTTCTTCCTTTAACTTATAAGGGT
This sequence comes from Erpetoichthys calabaricus, assembly GCF_900747795.2. Classification (NCBI taxonomy): domain Eukaryota; kingdom Metazoa; phylum Chordata; class Cladistia; order Polypteriformes; family Polypteridae; genus Erpetoichthys; species Erpetoichthys calabaricus. The sequence continues at coordinate 57,693,784 of NC_041394.2, forward strand.
CGTCACTTTAAAGTGTGGTCTGCTGTTTCTGACTCATGCCCTTGGCCTTTGCTGATAGGCAGAAGGAATGCTCTTTTTCTCAGATTAATGGCTGAACATCGCTCGCCAGTTGATTCGCCTGTTGAACCTATTCGGGGGGAGGGAGATGGGGAACTGGTGGCAGTTGGGAACAATTTAGATCCCCAATTACATATTGAACCAGATCTCTCCAGTGAGTCTGAGGAAGACACCCCTCACAATTTCTCAGATTGGCAAGGCCCTTCCATATCCTCTCAGATTGTAAATGTTTCGGAACCCAAACTGAGTACTAGCGAGCAGCTGGGTTTTGTGCGCTTGCAGCGTGCTGATGGCACATTAGAATATACATTTAAACAGGCTTACACTGCTAGTGACTCCTATTACCAAGAGCGCGATAGCGGGAGCTTGAAAACACCACACTTTCTGGAGAAAGACGGTTGTCTTTTCAGTGATAACAGACCATTTGTTGGGGGAATTTATTGAGAATTAGTAGTACCTGAGGGACATAGGGAAGTTCTTTTACAGCTGGCTCACTCTCACATCTTAGGAGGGCACCTGGGGGCTGATAAAACCAGAGAGCAGTTATCAAAATGATTCTATTGGCTGAATATGGGAAAAGATGTTGAAAGGTTCTGCACTTCATGTCCTGACTGTCAAATCGTCTCCGCTTATAAGCCTCCTCGGGCTCCCCTATGCCTATTTTGGATGTCCCCTTTCAGAGGGTGGGATTGGATATTGTAGGACCTTTGCCTAAAACTAAAAATGGTTTCCAGTATATGCTGGTGTTAGTTGACTATGCAACGCGATATCCAGAAGTAGCTGCTTTGAAAAAGGCCAACTCCTCCTCTGTGGCCAAAGCTCTCTGTGTGATGTTTACTCGTATTGGCATTCCTAGGGAAATTTTAATTGACCAAGGCACATCTTTTACTTCTCATGTGATGAAACAATTATGTAAACGGTTCGCTATTAAGAAATTGGGCGCCACCGTTTACCATCCACAAACTAATGGTTTGACTGAACGATTTAACAAAACCTTAAAACAAATGATCAGAAGAGTTGCTCATAATGATCCCACAACATGGGACACTGTCCTGCCTTTTGTTTTGTTCGCTGTACGAGAATCGCCACAGGCATCCACTGGTTTGAGTCCTTTTGAGCTGTTATTTGGCAGGCGCCCAAGAGGCGTCCTAGATGTTGTACGAGAAGAATGGATAGGACATGAAACAACTTCGCTTGGGGAGGGTTTTGCAGAGCGAGTAGTTTCCTTACAAGAAAGAATTTCCAGACTTTCTTCTGTTGCTGTGGAGCATCAACAACGGGAACAGGAAACACAAAAACGACTTTACGATAGACGCAGTCAGCTTCGCGAATTCAAACCGGGCGATCGTGTTTTAGTACTGGTACCGTCTGACCCGCACAAATTCCTAGCTAAATGGCAGGGCCCAGCAGTTATTGAGGAGCGTATAGGACCAGTAAATTACAAGGTTAGAATACCAGGCCGGCGAAAACCATTCCAAATTTTGCACATTAATCTCTTAAAGAAATGGCACGACAGACAAGAGGTTCACACTTCCTTGACTGCTGTTTCTCAGACTGATGTTGTCATTGGCAACGATTTGACTGATTCACAAAAGACAGAGTTATTAAACTTAATAGAACAGAACACTGATGTTTTTTCAGACTTGCCAGGCGTCACGAGTTTAGCAGAACATAAAATCACCACTGAACCCGGTGTTCGGGTGCAGATGCGGCCATTTCGAATCCCGGAAGCACGAAGAAATATTGTGCGCAAAGAAGTCAAGAAGATGCTGCAGCTAGGTGTGATTCGTGAAAGCAAAAGTGACTGGTGCTCTCCGGTCGTGTTAGTTCCCAAGCTGGATGGTTCGTTTCGCTTTTGTATCGATTTTAGGCGCTTGAATAAGGTGTCTAAATTCGATGCTTACCCAATGCCCCGGGTAGACGAACTCTTGGGAAAACTGGGTCAGGCGACCTATATTTCCACGCTAGACCTCACAAAGGGTTATTGGCAGGTGCCTCTAGAGGCTAACAGTTGTGAGAAAACAGCATTTGCGACTCCTGATGGACTTTATGAATTTACAAGACTCCCGTTTGGTCTTCATGGGGCCCCTTTAACGTTTCAGTGAATGATGGATCAGATACTGTGTCCACATTCTGAATATTCAGGGGCGTATCTTGATGACGTGGTGATTTTCAGCAATGATTGGCATTCGCATTTAAAACGTCTCCAGGCTGTCCTTGATAGCCTAAAACAAGCTGGATTAACTGCTAACCCTAAGAAATGTAAACTAGGTATGTCTGAGACTCATTATCTAGGTTACTCCATGGGCAGGGGTTTACTTCATCCACAATTAAGGAAAATACAGGAGGTGCTCGCTTATTCACATCCTAAAATGCAAAAACAGGTGCGCGCTTTTCTTGGACTAGCTGGTTACTACAGAAGATTCATCCCTGACTTCGCAAATAGGGCTGCTCCTCTCTCAGAGCTTACTAAAGGAAGAAAAAAAACTCCCTATTATATGGACAGAACCTTGTGAACGTTCCTTTTCAGATTTAAAAAAAGCTTTGTCTTCTTATCCAGTGCTACGAAATCCCGATTTCTCTAAAGATTTTATTCTACAAACAGACGCTAGTGCATTCGGAGTAGGCGCGGTCCTTTCCCAGGAATTTGATGGTGAAGAACACCCTATTACATACTTGAGCAGGAAATTATTCCCCAGAGAACGCAATTATTCAACTATTGAGAAATAATGTTTGGCGATTAAATGGGCTATAGAAGCACTACGCTATTACTTATGGGGACGAAAGTTCACATTAGTAACTGATCATGCTCCACTTCAATGGTTGTACTGTCAAAAAGATACAAACTCCCGTCTCATGAGGTAGTTCTTAGGATTACAACCTTACAGTTTTGAAGTCAGGCATCGACCTGGCTCTGAGCACATTAATGCTGATGTTCTGTCACGTCTGTTTGAACCTTGTCTGGAGAATCGCTTGATTCACGAAAACGTGAATAAAGCTGAGGGAGGGGGTGTGAGCTACGAAGCTAATCGTACCCCCAAAAGATACAGACGCCCCTGGGAAAACCCCTAGGAAACATAGACAAACTACCTTCACATTTCTCCTTTCCCTTCTGGCCGGCTCTGTCGCGTAATGTGCCTCTCGCGCGGTGCTCCACCTTCTCAAAATGCCTGCACGGGCTTCTTTCAGTTTGTTAAATTGATTATCTGCTTCTTTCTCTCTCTCAGACCTCTCCTGCTCCTGGCTCGTATTCCTCCGAAGAAGAAGAAGTCCTTGGTTGCTTTTAAATGACAAGCGGAGGTGTTAACTCTTTTCAAGGAGCACATTTGAAACGCTTTTAAAAGATAAATGCTTGTTTGCAGTGTTTGAATAAAATTCCAGTCTCTTCAACTTCCTCTGGTCTTCTGTGCAATTTTGTAACCCAAGTGTGACAATATATATATATATATATATATATTGTGGTATATGGCCGGCAGCTCATCTTGGAGCTGCAGGGAGGCTCTGGGACTTATATTTTCCTTATAACCCGGAAGTACTTCCCAGTAACGGGGACAGAGGAAATGAAGTATTGAATCCGGATTGAAGAAAAGAGGTAGTTTTCATCTGACCCGGAAGTGCTGGGAAATCACATGGACTGAGGGATAGAAGCACTTCTGGGTCAAGAGATATAAAAGGATTGTGGGAAACCCCAGCAGGTTGAGTCAAGTTGGGAGGAAGGGTGACTGAGCTGCTGGGAGTGGAGTATTGTGATTGTTTATTGTATTATCAATTTATTATTGAGTATTGTGGAGTGGAGGTGCTTTGTGCACAGTATTATTATAATAAATTCATCATTTGGACTTTTATCTGGTGTCTGATGTGTGGTCTGAGGGTTCAAGGGGACGACAGTGCCCCCTATCTGTCACAGTGGCGTAGCCGGCAGGATTCTCTAGCCATCGTTTTGGCAGAGGACCTGGAAAAAATTTCTGTGGACAGAAAACCCAAAAGACAGCGTCGCAACACGCAGGAAAAAATCGCTGGAACCCAATTTACCAAGGCCGTAATGGGTAAGAAGGTGGGACGACAGTGCCCCCTATCTGTCACAGTGGCGTAGCCGGCAGGATTCTCTAGCCATCGTTTTGGCAGAGGACCTGGAAAAAATTTCTGTGGACAGAAAACCCAAAAGACAGCGTCGCAACACGCAGGAAAAAATCGCTGGAATCCAATTTACCAAGGCCGTAATGGGTAAGAAGAAGACTAAGCAGAGCGGCAGCACTAGCGGAGGTCAAACGCTCGTCTTTACCTATGCTCAGGAGGTAAGTAGGAGAGGCTACACGCGTCGGGAGAAGCTTGTGGAAGAAGACGACTGCTACGAGGTATGTGCCGGGAACGAAATTGAAAACATGTTTAAAATAATGCATTTTGTTCCGTGCTCATACCTGTGGAACAGCATCCGGATGTTCTGCAGGAAGCAGAGAAAAATCCCGAAGACAGTAGCGCTTTCCCATCTTAACATATGAGCGAGACGGACTTACGCATGTCGTGTGCCGGATAGGAACACGTGACCATCCCTGAAGGATTGTGGGAAAGAGAAGGTCTGCATCCTGCTGCTTACGGCTTCGCCCAAATAAAGACGGACTTGGTATTTCCGAAGGGGAAGGGGGAGGCGAGCAAAGTACCGCTCACCCCACGAAAAGGTAAGGAGGTTCGGGAAATGACTGATCGGTCCGCCGATAAATTGAAACAGGCGGTTCGCAGTCAGCCAAAGGCGGCACCGCGGGCCTCCGAGAAAGACTACAACTCCCAGAAGCCTTTGCACAACCCAAACGAGCACGTGCCTGAAGTGGACGTGCTCATTGGCTCCTGGCTGGGAGGTAGGGCTGATAATAGCTCGAGCCCACCTCCGGCCGATTTAACTAAAATAATGGACGTGCAGGAGCTGGAAAAGCTACTCCAGCCCGTACATGATTTCTTTTAGATGGTGACTGCAATAAAGAAGATTTTTGAGGAGCTGGGAGCAGCGGCCGAAGCGCCTTTTAAAAAGATAGGCGATTACCTGCAGCGATTGGGTCGGGAGCCTCCCGTAATGATTGATTCGGTGGTACATGTAAGGGTTACCAGTACCGTACAGAATCGAGGGATGCAGAGTCAAACGGGCCAGCGATTAATTAGTAGCGGGTGCCAAGTAACCTCGAGCCCTACAAAAAACATTAGTACGATGACCGAGTGTTTGGGGGAAGGAACAATCGTACCGGAGCAGCTGAATAGTGCTGCCTCCTGGAGCGATACGTTCTTAAAGACACCAGCACTGGTCACCGTAAAATCAAAAGGGGTTCAAACAGTAAAGGATCTCTCTCTGGCAAATAGAGAGACTCAGACTGTGGACAAGACCCAGATTAAACAGGAGATCCCAAAAGAGAAACGGGGGTCTCCTGATAAAATAGTGAAGGGAGCTTAGAGCTCAGATGCAGCTGTGGAACCCTCTTCAGTGGATAAAGGAAGCAGAGCCAGAATTTACAAACTGTTTCCAGTTCCGCAGAGGGAGAATAACAGGAGGACAGAGGCTGTGTTATGAATGCCGGCGGCCGGGCCATATTTGCCGAAATTGTCCTTGGAGAACAGGGGATAGAGTGACTCACTTATATAATGTTCCCCCTAGGTTCTCCAAGGAATACGTTCCAGGGCATAGCCAAGGTCCGACCAGAAATCCCTCCTGGAGGAAGACAACCCTCGCGGGGCTGGACGCTTCGAACCACGGTTCTCTGCTGAGGGGGGAGTACTGTGGTATATGGCCGGCAGTTCATCCTGACCAATACCCCCACGCCACCAGGTGGAGCCCTTCTTGCAATATGGAGGTGCCCCGAGTTCCAGCAGGGCATCATGTACAGTGGAGTTTTACATCACAGCCCTGCTGGATACCATGGGGGCTGCCAGGAGACACTGCACAGAGGCTCAGGGACTTATATTTTCCTTATAACTCGGAAATACTTCCCAGTCACGGAGACAGAGGAAATGATGTACTTCCGGGTTGAAGAAAAGAAGTAGTTTTCATCTGACCTGGAAGTGCTGGGAAATCATAGGGACTGAGGGATGGAAGCACTTCTGGGTCAAGAGATATAAAAGGACTGTGGGAAACCCCAGCAGGTTGAGCTGAGCTGGGAGGAAGGGTGACTGAGTTGCTGGGAGTGGAGTATTGTGATTGTTTATTGTATTATCAATTTATTATTGAGTATTGTGGAGTGGAGGTGCTTTGTGCACAGTATTATTATAATAAATTCATCATTTACACTTTTACGTGGTGTCTGAGGTGTGGTTTGAGGGTTCAAGGGGACGACAGTGCCCCCTATCTGTCACAATATATATATATATATATATGTATATACATCTTCTATATATATGAAATTCTTTTTACGTTTGAAACAGAAATTACATATGAGCGTTTGAAATGGAAATTACGCATGACCACACAGGAACAGGAAAAACATTCTTAATAAACCTAATTCTTGCCGAGAGAGCGAATGATGACATAGCTCTGGCTGTAGCGTTATGGGGAATCGCTTCTACATTATTAGATGGAGGCCGTACAGCACATTCGGCATTGCAATTACCATTAAACCTCGCTCACAATGAAAGTCCAATTTGCAACATACGCAAGGGCTCTGGAAAGGCAAAAGTCTTGCAAAATTTAAAGATAATAGTTTGGGATGAGTGCACCATGGCACATAAAAGAGCTCATGAAGACTTCAACCGAACAATGCAAGATCTCAGAGATCCTAGCAAAATAATGGGAGGTACTGTCGCTTTACTCGCAGGAGATTTTCGTCAAACATTACCAGTTATTCAACGAGGGACACTAGCGGATGAACTCAACGCGTGTTTAAAATCCATGCTTCTCCTACGGTCAGTTATATGTCGCGTGTTCTCGGGTAGGTACACCAAAAAATGTATACATTTATGCATGTAATGGGCAAACAAAAAATTTAGTTTACCCGAAAGCACTGCAGTAGTACTCAATGTATCTTTACTTCTTGAATCGCTTCTATATTATTAGATGGAGGTCGTACAGCACATTAGGCATTGCAATTACCATTAAACCTCGCTCACGACGAAAATCCAATTTGCAACATATGCAAGGGCTCTGGAAAGGCAAAAGTCTTGCAACATTTAAAGTTAATAGTTTCGGATGAGTGCACAATGGCACATAAAAGAGCTTATGAAGCCTTGAACCGAACAATGCAAGATCTCAGAGATCCTACGAAAATAATGGGAGGTACTGTCGTTTTACTCGCAGGAGATTTTCGTCAGACATTACCAGTAATTCCACGAGGGACACCAGCAGATGAACTCAACGTGTGTTTAAAATCCATGCTTCTCCCACGGTCTGTTATATGTCGCGTGTTCTCGGGTAGGTACACCAAAAAATGTATACATTTATGCACATAATGGGCAAACAAAAAATGTAGTATACTCAAAAACACTGCAGTAGTAGGCCTACTCAATTTATCTTTACTTCTTAAATGTTAATGTTTTACTGTTTAATAATTTACACTCTTCTTATATGTTGTTCAAATTCTTTTATCAAAATACCAGTAACAGCACACTGCAGAATACACTTGACTTGAGCATTCATAGTCTTCATCCTCTTTCTCTGTACGTTTAGCATTCGTTTGCTCAGATGTTGATGTGCTTGCTGCTTCCTGAGCAGCTCTTCTTTTCTCCACCCTAACGGCCCGCTGCTTCTCTTTCGTCGGCATTTTTTCGCGTTAAAACTGATTAAGTTAGTTTTTGTGTTGCAATTACTTAGTACATTTTCTTTAACCTTTCACTTAATCTGGCACTTAAGTCTTCAATCTGCCTCAAGAATGATTAGTGAAGGTGGTAGGGAATGAGAACGGTGCCCGTACGCATCTGCCGCCCTGCTGCGTGCTGCCGAGAGTTGATTCTACAATAAAATAAAATAAAGATAAAAAGAGTAATAAAATCATCACCCCGAAAGCGGATAGTATACGTCATGTAGTATATGTGCACCAAATTTCAAGTCAATAGGTGAAATGGTTTGCCAGCTACAGGTGATTTAAAATCTTGGACAGACAAATGAACAGCCACGGTAGCGTATTATAGAAGAAGATTTTACTATTTAATAATTTATAATTATATGCAATGTGTTTCTTATATCCATCCATCCATTTTCCAACCTGCTGAATCCGAACACAGGGTCACGGGGTTCTGCTGGAGCCAATCCGAGCCAACACAGGGCACAAGGCAGGAACCAATCCCGGGCAGGGTGCCAATCCACCGCAGGACACACACAAACACACCCACACACCAAGCACACACTAGGGCCAATTTAGAAACGGCAGTGTTTCTTATATATTACTTTATATTCTCATATGATAATGATGTTAATAATATTGTTTATATTGATTTCTATGTTATTATAAGTGCTCTTTGTTTGTTGAAAAATAAAATTGGCAATTAACAAACTTATTTTATAAATACTACATTTTATTTTTTTCCCTTGGTAATCATCTAGTGTATATATATATACTGTATATATATATATATATATATATATATATATATATATATATATATATATACTGTGTAGTGTATGTAATATATATTCTGTGTGTCAAATCTTGTTGATTTACCGGCTAGAACAAAATTATTTTCCAGCTATATGTTCATTGAAATCCACTAAGACATAAATGACTAAAAATTACTAAAAGATATTTAAAATAATTACAAGTCTACATTTTATTCTCAAATATGCATTGTTAAAAATGTGTAACATTGTAAACTATATTTTCACTTGCCTCTGAGACATGAAGTGGCAATTGTAAAAGAGCTGCACTTCCTCTTTCAAAATATTATTAGATGGTGACACAGACAGATTGACATAACAGATGTTCTTCCTATTTGTGATTTAAGATTTTATATTTTTCTCTAGTAAGAATTAAATATCTAGTATTTCGTTCTTTAATTAACCTATGCCGGTATATGGAGGTATTCTCTTTGTTGAATATGTTGCTCCTGATGTATTTTACTGTCATGATGTGGTTTTCTCAAAGCAGAGCTACAGGTAAGAAGATCATGCATTAACTGATTTGTACATGCTTAAAAAAATAAATTTGTCATTTATCAGAATAATTAAATCTCTTATGAGTTTTACAACTTTTTATTGCTGTATATGATGTATTAATGGTGTATGTGAATTGTAAACATACATAGTTCTCTGGTTTAACAGCAGTATGAAATGTGATGTGTTTTATTAAATGCTATCATTTTTTTCAGATGAAGGGGAAAATTGGCCTATCTGTTATATGGCTACGTTTTAGAGCAAAAGTGATCTGTTGTTGTTGCACCCCTGCAGAAAGGGAACAATTTATAAATTGGGCTCAACACAGTGTTTCCTGAGCAGTGTCTGTATAACAAGTCTATTAATGACAACACAAGAAAATAACATTTCAGTACATTACACCTTTTAACTCTCTTCAGCACTGTGGAATTTTATGTTCTTCAATCTAAATATTTAACTTTTATGAATTTGCTTTGTATTTGTTTCACACTTTTGATTGCAACATTGCAACAGGAAATCTTGGCTTCCTTTTGAAATATGCTATGATATGAAGTTGTATTGTTTAGATAAAGATAGGGAGAAATCGGTTGCCATCTCAAGCTGCACCTTTGTTAGAGGTTAAAAATTAAGACAAAACATATTTTTTTTCAGACAAGGCTAGCATTTTGTATAACTGAACTTCATTAAGTAAGCAATTCTTGAGAGTAATTAATCAAATTCATTTATCTCATGGACAGAACAATAAGATGTAATTCCTTAATTTGTCTTTTAAAGTCAGTCCTGGATATAGAACTGTGAATGACATATAAGGACTAATTAACCATTTCTCTAATTAATAAATATTATCTGGTAAGTTGTAAAGGAATCATACATATCCTGCTTTTGTTGATTGTTTCAAAAATGCTAACTTAAACCATGTATGACAGGGGGCCGGTTATGAGAAGGGGGTAAACCTTTAAATTTGATAACTCAAAGCACATAATGCTGTTCAGATCTTACCCTTGAAAGGAACTGAATCCATTGACATACTATAATAAAAGACCTCCTATTTGATAATTGATTAATGTGGCTGTTTTGTTTTCCACAACACTTTACAGTATTTTGTATTCATAACTTTCACCACATTTAAACATTTTGGCTTATATACTCTTCTTCATCTGTAGCTCTTGAACTTCTTCTTTCAATACATTCATTAATCATTCTACACATTCACTTATTTAAGTTTCACAGGTTTCTTTCTTTTTCCAATGTAGGACAAACAGTAGTATACATTAATATATATAACAAAGCCATTTTAAATATGTTAGAAATCAAATATAAAAATATATGCCCATATATATGTGTATGTGTGTGTATACAGTATATATATATATATATATATATATATATATACTGTATACACACACATACACACACACAGTACTTATTACACACATACAATAGGCATAAATACTAAAAGTATTTTGTTTATCCTTAACAAAAGACAGTGAGTACTACCTTTCTTTTACTTAATGAGTGTTTTGCTTACAGTTACTATTATATTAGACAGTATTTATTTAAAACCAAGCACTGCTTTATTAACATGCTTAACAAGCTCTTCTTATAAACACAATGAAACACCTTTACAAAGTGCTCAGTAAAGTTCTACGTCACTGACTGGGAGCATTAGGATTCACTCGACAGGCATTGCTTTTTATGTTTCTTACAAAAGTCGTTAGTTAACACTTTTCTCTTGCGCACACCTGCATGCTCAGCATTTGTTCTCTGACAAAAAAGTAGGGTTGAACTTGCAAAAAAAGGAAAAAGTTTAATTCTGCGCTAACTTTTACTGAGTTTGAAGATAAACATTTATCTTAACTTGTTGGCAATATAAATAGCATTTTAATTACTGCATAACTGCAATAAGAGAATGATTCATAAATCAACCTAAACACAGCGTTTCCTCAGGAGTGGCTGTATAACGAGTGAGGTAAACCAGAAGAGCGCCCCGACATCGCACCTAGCAGACCCCTCCAATCAATTAGTTAATCATCTATCAGTCAAGAGACACCAAGGTGATTTCCGAACCACTCACACACACAAAACAATATTTGATTGTCAGCACTGATAACTTTAAACACCTGTGTAATATTATTCTCTTTTTTTAAAGAAAAAAAAAAACCTTCCAAACTTCGTACATTCAAACTGCATTAATGTATTCATCTAACGTTGTATAATGCTTAAGCTACTTGTAAACCTGAAATATTTTTGACTTAAATGTGTACCAAATTATCTCAATATGTCACCCTGTATGTAAACTAAATGCAGGTGAAAGGTGAATTGCTCCACTTTTTTGTTCTGGGGTACTTATGTGTTAAGGACTTGAGCTCACATAGAGAGACAATTGAACTTTGCTTCCCTGGTGGAGTCATGAGGCTCTTACATACAAAAAATTTTCACAACTGCAACAAATCCAGAAGATGGGCAAAGCCAAAGCACAATATCAATGATTTTGCTAACTTCAAAAAGTCTTTTTGCCAGTAAATGAAAACTAAAAGACAGTACTGATCGACTTACTCATCTGTGGTTAGGTTGACACTGTGATGTTTTAACATGCTGTTCTGGTGTGGAAAATCTTAGATTTTTGAACCGTAGACTGTTTATATTAAATTTCAATTATTTTGCTCAAATGAGCCAGAATGAACCCAATTTACAAGACTTTAAGTACAGGCATTGCAAGCATCCCTTTGTATTGTACTTTAAGCACTTTGAGCTACTTTTTGTATGAAAATGTGCTATATAAATAAATGTTGTTGTTGTTGTTGTAGTAATTTATGCATTTGCTCCAGTCACCTCCATTTCTATTACTTTATGACCTGGGAATCGGAAGTAAGCACAGATGCCACAGAAACTTTTTTAATTCATTTAAAACCTGTGAATGGATAGATGGTGTAAGACTAGGAATTACAGAATTAGTTTAAAGCTTGGAAAAGGAAAGGAGTGTGAAGGTACTGTACTTAAAAGACCAAACACTCTGATCAGAATCATTCGCCATTAGGATAGGATGGCCAATCAAATGTGTGTAATGCCACATGTCCCTAAACCCTACGTGTGTATTTTAGTATAAATATAGCTCGTCTGAGGGACCAAAAATAAGAAGAAAAAACAAAGACTGAAAGATGACTTCAGAGATCAAAAGACAGGAGATCATCTGATTTAGATGTCAGAAAATGTAACCTATGAATAACACCAATCAGTAAACCAAAAACCAAACCAGACATTAACCCCTTGACACTTCCAATTTTCAGTAAGCTTTTCTAGGACTATTTATATCCAGACTTTGCTACCTATTTTATTTACTATTACTGTATACAGTGGAACCTCGGTTCACGACCATAATTCGTTCCAAAACTCTGGTCGTAAACCGATTTGGTCATGAACCGATGCAAATTCCCCCATAGGATTGTACTGTATGTAAATACAATTAATCTGTTCCAGACCATATGAACTGTATGTAAATATATATTTTTTTTAAGTTTTTAAGCACAAATATAGTTAATTAAACCATAGAATGCACAGCGTAATAGTAAACTAAATGTAAAAACATTGAATAACACTGAGAAAACCTTGAACAACAGAGAAAACTAACACTGCAATAGTTCACGCTATAGAGCTACAAACTGCTGGCTAAAAACACTTTTTTTAATGAGTTTTAAGCACAGGGAAAAAAGTGAACATTTGAAAAAATCCGTAATTTAATAAACCACCAAGAAAAGTAACATTGCAACAATGCAGGCTACGAACCGATCGCTGTAAACAGAAGTTAAAACAAAATCAAACCCAGTGCATTCTTTAGCTGCCTTCCTACCTTATGCGTCCAGCTCTCTCTCTCGCGCTGCATGTGTGTGTGTGTGTCGCGCTCTCTCGCTCTCTCTCTCTTGCTCGATGCACAGGAAATGCACAGGGAGAGACTGAACACGTACAAACCGAAAGGGAAACTGGCTTGTTCGTATACCGAGTGTGTGGTCGTGAACCGAGGCAAAAGTTTGGCAAACTTTTTGGTCGTAAACCGATTTGTACATGTACCGAGACTTCGTGAACCGAGGTTCCACTGTATTCTCTTCTATTTAGTATGGTTATATGTTAATAAATATCACATGACTTTTTATATTTTCTACACTTTGCCTTTTATCTAGAGTGATGGAAATTATAAAAGGGTACCAAGTGTGAGTTAGATGGCTACTGTCTCATTCAAAGGTTTTATCAATGCTATTGAGGTTGCTTCTTAATAAGTAGAACAAGTGTGGTAAAAGCAAGACATAGTTTGGTTAGTAAGTAGCATACAACCAGATGAGTTGTGTTTTTCTGTGTGTCATGAAGTACTAGGGTGTTGTACCGTGTTAGCCATTATGGATGTAGTGAGAATTCGAGCAACATAACACCTTTCATTGGCTAACTAAAAAGATTACACTATGCAAGCTTTCGAGGCAATTCAGATCCCTTCTTCATACAAGCTGTAATGTATTGTGTGTCATGAAGACACCCTCTTGTTTGTTAGAGCTGGTGACAGTGAAACCCTACATAGAGAAACTTATGCGGAATATTGCGGAGTGACTGGTAACTGGCACCACTTGAGACTTTGTCTGGCTAAAATCGCTCTGTGTGTGCGTGTGTGTGTGCGTGTGTTTGTGTGTGTGCGTGTGCGTGTGTGTATTAATCTTCAAGGGCAAGAGTAGACGAACCTAATAAACATTCCTGGTAAGTCTCACAAACATCAGGATAATAGACATGTTAATTGTTTAAGAGAAGGAATAACACTACAATGCTTAAATAAACAAACATTCGATTATCACCCTCTGAAAAGCGCTTTACTCTCAGATGAGAATCCTTAATTATTATTTTAAATTTTATAGAATACTATTGGTTCTTTTTCAGTGTCCCAGTGTAGTCAAATTGCAGTCCTCATGACATTTTTAAAGTTTAAAATAAATAAGTACCAATTATATAACATTATTTTATTCAGATTGGTATTATCATTTTGTTGTGTAATTATCCTTTGCTTACCAACAACAGGGATGCATGGATGTATAAAATATAACTTTAGTCCCTTAGCTTCTAATAATGGAAATTGCTTACATAATTTATTGTAGCCTTCAACCTTGAGTATGGGTACCAACCTGGGGACAAAAATAGATTTAAAAATAATGACTGGCACTGAAACCAAATAAACATCTTTCCAACTGTAGTCATGTCAATTATGTGCAACCAAATAAACATCTTTCCAACTGTAGTCATGTCAATTATGTGCCTTACATGTTTACTGGCACAAAAAAAGTGAGAACACAGAACAGAATTTCAGCCAAGGAATCCAGATTAACATTTACAACAACATTCATTGACACATCATAAGCTTACAAAACAAATATTGGTTCTTATTAAAAGCTACAAATTCAAATATTTAAAAAAAATGTCAGGAACTCTTAATGTCTCAATACTAAATGAAATATGAAAATTTGATGTGCTTTTGCATGTAGATTATTTTGTGCATTGTAATTTTAATAACATTTAAACCCCAAAAAATAGCACAAATGTTATCACATGAAATGTTGCAAATGATCTGCTGTTTATTCTGTCTTATTCATCTATACATTCCCTTAATATACATGATCTATTGCAGAGATTTTGGAATCTTCAAACACCAGTGACTTCAGCCATGGACTGGGCACCTCTCTTTCAGGGGGCACACACACAATCACACTCACATGTACACTCACTTACTGTAAGATGTATCATGGCGCTAAATGGGTTTGATGAAAAAGAATGTGGTAGTAGCAGTAGAAGTAGTAGAAGTAGTTGTAGTTGTATCATTGTCTCATGTACAGAGTAGTGTGAAATTCTTGCTTGAATGTTGGTGGGTGAGTAACTTCTCTCTGATGGGTTGGCTCCTAGCTGAGGCTGCCATGACAGTCTCAGGTTCATTGCGACTTTATAATAAAATAAGCTGGCTCAGAAAATAATAAATAAATGAATAGACGAATAAATGTAGAGATGCAAGAAACAGAATGAAAGGTCCCAGCGGAATTCTCTACAGGAAACTGAAGAGCTGAAGGGTCTGTGCAGTGTGGTTTTGGAGGAGCGCCAGTTTTTTTCCCCCAAGCCAGGTAAAAGACACTAGAGTTTTACATCCATGACACACATGTTCAACTTTCTGGTTACACTCCTTTTAAATATCTCTACATTATGATTTTCATCTCCCTTTTATTCTGTGTCATAGTACTTAGTGAAGTGTCTCCTGTTATACATTGCATGACTTAAAGTTGATAGATGCCTTTTTCCCTGACTAAAAATAAACTGATATGATTCATTAGTCATTATCATGAGCTTTTAGATGGTTCTTGTTTCATAAGACTATTTATAAATACCAGGTCAATTTTTCCCTAAGTGAGCAGAAAACCTCTTCAAGTTCTGCAAATAGGATATTAAATATAAATGTCCAAATGTACCTTAGAAACAATTTGCTAATATTTTTACAAACAGCTGCCCCACAATGGGATGTCAGTACATTACAAGGCATGCTTACCTACTCATTTATTATTATCATTGTTTTGCAGAAGTTATTGCCAAATCTCTGAATCCATTACAATTGTGTATGTGTGTATTTTACAGCTTCCAGACAAGAAGGTTAGGATGAAAGTGGAGGTTCCAGACAAGAAGGTTAGGATGAAAGTGGAGGTGACTAAAAGATAGACTTGTAGTATAAAGCCAATTCCCTGAACATTAAGACAACATTTAACTTAACTGTGTTGATAATGAGTGCATTACATGTTATTCACAGAAACCTGGTGACTAAAATGCCTTGTAAACTCTTAAATGGGTTAAAGTTAAGGATTTTATAGTCTGCACATGTTCACTGCACTCTATTCACCTACTTAATCTTACACATGGTTTTAGCAGCCACCAGTATGAGGAATCCACACATATACATTTCCTGAAGCAAATGCTGAAGTGATTATTACAACCAGGAGAAAGAATAATGTAATCTGTTTCAAAATTTCTGAAATCACTCATTAACAGTGATTACAATGATAAGCTCAGCAGCACAATCTCAAGAGCACTGTTGGGGAAACACTTTAAAAGTAACACATGTTAAGTAGTCTGGTTATTTTTCAAAGTAACAAGTCACCTAATGCATACATTTTCATTTAAGGGAAAATACGTGCTTTGTTATTATCCCAGAAGCCCTGGATTTAAGGCAAGAAGCACACGTAACGGTATGCCACTCCTTTGCAGGGCTCAATCACACAGTCAAGAAGAAAGAGTGCATTGCATGTAATCCAGTAACATAAACTTATTAAAAAAGTGTTAAATTAGTTTTAATTCAGTTATTTGATATACACATGATGAAACTGTGTGATTGGGTGACACGACGGCCAGTGTCCATACTCCGAATCATTGGTGACTCAGGTCAGGGATGTAGAAAGGGGATGAATGTGATTTATGACATTTAATGACATGACAACTTGAATTCTTGGTAATGATACAATTATATATTTTATGATTTCTTCTATCTTTTTTTATTTATTTATTTATTTTTTTTTTGCAGTTACAAAAAATCCAGTTCCACCAGAAACAGAGGTTTTATTTCAATGTTCATTATCTGGGAATGACATGATGTGGAGATGGACTCCTAAATACCCACTTTGTACAGATCCTCAGGACCTAAGCAAAGACAAAATAATTTTGATTGCATCAGGAGTAGATGGTAGGCATGTAAATGAAAAGAGGTTCAAGAACCGCCTAACAGTGAATGAATATGCAAATGGAACACATGCTCTAGTACTGAGTGACTCCATTGTGAGTGATTCTGGAAGATTCATTTGTGCAAATGTTAAAGAAGAAAAAGAATCGTATGACCTTGAGGTTTTACCAGGTATGACAATTTTGAAATACTGTAGTTTCCTAGATTCATTTATACTGTTTACTGCATTACTAAGGATGAAAATATTCCAAGTAGTGCCCATTTAATTTGAGCATTTCCCGTGAATATATCCATTTTCTGTATCCATTCTGATTCATGCAGTAGTGTCTATCCTGGCACCAGTAGCAAGTGAGAACTGAAATTGTTAAAGATGTTTTTGCCTGGACATACAGTATGCACAACCAGTCATACTTGTTTAATTAACATTTGTTTACTCAAAATCAAGTGTTATGACAGCAGGAGAACACAAAAAAGGCCTCAGTCAGGAATTGAACAGGAATACAACTACTTCCAGGCAGTGTTATCCTACTGACAAAAAAACAAGAGGACATCTAAAGTAGGTAAATAAACAGAGAAAATGTTAAGAACCAAACTACAGATACTGTATATTGTATAAATTGCTCCATAAGCTCAAGTCACGCGTGCAAGCCATGTTTGGAAAAATGTACAGGAAAAATTAAGATAATAAATTCTGCAAACATTAAATGGCACCTTAATTATAAAAAATATTCTACAGGAAGAAATATATCATTCATATAATTCAAAACACACAGATCTACCTTGACAGGTTTGATTCCTTGTCTGTATGTGTGGTAGCTCACCCACTTACCACCACAGTTCTACACCAAGCACTCTCTTTACCTCCAATTCCCCAAATCTCTTTCTCCCTCCCAGTTCAGTGTTTGTTCCACTCTTTTCTCAACTGTCCAATCTAAGGACCTCTGGCTACAAAGCCGCTTTCAACTCCATTTCTATTTACTTCCAGGCATGTCCCAATATAATGTATGTGATAAGTAATGGCCTTCGACTTGCTCCAGGGACAGCAGGCTAGTAGTAGTAGTAGTAGTAGCAGTAATTGCATTGCAATATGTACAGACTATAATGAAATTCTTACTTGTATGTCTAATGAACATGCAACACATGTTGTTGCTGCACCTTTAAGCTTTTGGTTGGCTTTGATGAGATAGCCACCATTAATAATAATAACAATAATAATAATAATAATGGGTGGCGCAGTGGTAGCACTGCTGCCTCGCAGTTAGGACACCTGGGTTCGCTTCAAGGGTCCTCCCTGCGTGGAGTTTGGATGTTCTCCCTGTGTCTGCGTGGGTTTCCTCTGGGTGCTCCGGTTTCCTCCCACAGTCCAAAGACATGCAGATTAGGTGCATTGGTGATCCAAAATTGTCCCTTGTGTGTTCTTGGTGTGTGTGTGTGTGTGTGTGTGCCCTGCGGTGGGCTGGTGTCCTGCCCAGGGTTTGTTTCCTGCCTTGCTCCCTGTGTTGGCTGACCCTGTAGTTAGGATATAGCGGGCTGGATAATGGAGGGATGGATAATAATAATAATAATACATTTCATTTGTATAGCGTGTTTCCAATGCTCAAGGCACTCACCCACCTTTTTATAAGGAAACAGTCAACCATTTCTACCATCTTGAGAGAGCAAAACATGATTCCAACCTGGTTTCTACACTCTCAATATCATTCCATGACCCCTGCCTATTGCCTTTTCCAGTACATACCCCTAAATAACCCTGTATACCTACTAGACCTACTAGTCTCTCTATCCAGGATACTCCTTTGCGCCATCCTGTTGTTGCCCTCACTCCTGGCAAACTGTTGTGAGAAGAAAATGCCCTTCGCAAAACATAAGTATAAGATGACTACATACAGTTACATGAAATTATATCCCAACCATATTGCACAGAAAATAAAGAAATACTGTAGACTCACACAGCCACAAAAACACAAATAAAAATTAGCAACATGTGAGAATACAAAGACACTTTGTTTTAAAGGATTTTTGGTGCACCATTTTTAGTCAATTCATCATTTTGCCAAGACAGTCTCTAAGAAGCTGGATGATGTGAGAAAGAATCATTTTGTTAACATGGGTACCTAAATATATAAGCAGTTGTGTAAAAGAAGCTCAATTGTATCATAGCAGAATTTATAATAAAAAAAGTGTTAAATATCACATAGCATAACTTTCTGTAATCCTCTTAATCCAATTTAGGATCATAGTGAGCTGCAGCCTGCTGCAGTAGTCAATGAAGGTTGAAGCCCAAATGCAGCCCTAGGCAGAGTTGTTGAGGGTGTTTTTGGGGGCAGGACCCTTAAGTTACCAAGACAGTGGTCCTCAGTGTCCTTAGCTTGGACCAAGGGGGGAAGTGGAAAGGTCCATAGTAAGTGCCTCTTGAATTTCCAAAAATGGTGCCCCTTGCTGTCTATAGTTATCAGGTTGAGATATCAGACTTTGGAGACTGGGGAGGAGGGAACCTCAGTAACCCTCACTGTCCATAGAACAGATGTAACGAAAAAAAATCAGAGTGCATCACTTCATTTACATAAATGTTGCCCCTCAATGTCCAGAGTAAGCACCCCTTAACTTTCATAAACAGGTGTTGGCCCCCTAGGCGGCTGCCTGTGTTGCCTAATGGATTGACCATTTCTGGCTGCAGTATCAGTTGCAAGGCAGAAACCTGCCATTGGTAAAGTATATGTCCAATACAGGGCCCACTTACATATGCCCACACAAGGCAAGTTTACAAATGTCAATTAACACAATTCGGGGTCTTAAAAAGCATTGTGTAGAGAAAACCCACCACAGACATACAGAGAACATGGAAAAGTGACTCAGACAAGGACCATGTGTAGGATTGGAAATAGGACATTGGACCCATGCTTTAGAGATAGATAGATAGATAGATAGATAGATAGATAGATAGATAGATAGATAGATAGATAGATAGATAGATAGATAGATAGATAGATAGATAGATAGATAGATAGATAGATAGATAGATAGATAGATAGATGACAAGGGAGTCCAGAGTATGCCCTATAACCAAGTTTTCCCTTTTATTTAGCTTGTTCTTGAAGTGATGTTTGCAGCCAAGTACACCACAGTGGAGAAAATCACAGTGGCCATCACAGAGTTATACAAGATGTAAAGGATGTCACTTCCCACATTAAAGGAGTGCAGTCTCCTAAGGAAGAAGAGCTTGCTCTGCTCTTTCTTATATAGTTCCTCAGTGTTTCAAGACCAGTCTAACCTGTCATTGATGTGAGCCCTCAAGTACTTGTAGCAATGCACCCACCTGTATATCTACACCCTGAATAGTGATGTAGGACCTAGAGGCTCTTTGGTGAGGCAAAATTCTTCAACCACTTCCTTGGTTTTGCTGATGTTAAGTTGCAGACAATTCTTTTTGCACCAAGAAACAAACTTCTCCACCTGACTCCTCTACACCGTCTCATCTTCCTTATAAGTACTGACCAGCCCAACACCATGCCATCTAACATTAAATGAGCTATTAAAAAATAATTGCATATAACTTTCCAGCAAGGGTGCAGCATGGTGGCACAGTGATTAACAGTGCTGACACAAAGCTACAAGAGCTTGTGCTCACTCTCTAGCCCAACCATTTTTATCCCTTTGTCAGTGTGGGCTTTCTCTGAATATTCTAGTTTCCTTCTGCACCTAAAGATGTGTACAGTATGTTAGGTTAATTGGCAGGCCTAAATGGACAGTACGTGAGCTTTCCAAGTCTGAAAGGATAAGGTCTGCTTCCCAAAATCCTGTATTGGATAAAGTAGGTTGGGGAAAATGGATGTATAAGAGGCAATGTGTTACAAAAAAGTAACTGTGATCATGCACATAACATCTGTATGTTTAACTGTATAATAAAAACCAGGAGTGGTCTCCCCTAGACTTTCTTGTATACTCAGATATGGGGATGGATATTTTAGGAGTAAACCGCAAGACAATGATTATATTTTTATATTATGTACATTAAAGAACCATCAACAACAAATCAAATCAAATTAATATATTGAACAATTATTATAAAAGTAAAGTTGAATAAATTGGACTCTGTAACTGCAGGAATAAAAAAGTACCACTTTCAGTTAGCGGAAATAGCCCAAACATTGATAGAAATCATGTTTTGTATCTAATACTTGCAAAACTTGGTTAACCTAAGGGAAAGAGTACTCAGTTTATTGTGTTTACGTATACACATACGCACAGAGGCAGACACAGAGACATAATTCCAAAAATGGTATTTTTGACATTCATCAAAATCTCGACATCAGATCTTTGGACAATTACAATACTTTCCCCATACTTCATATACGAGAAAGTAAAAAAAGAATCTGATGGCAATAACATTTGTGTAGTTTACTAGTGAATAGAACAGATCTCATCATGGTGCTGAGTAAGGGATTAAAATAGATAGATATATTTTTCTAAACATCTGGGATGGCACAACAGCATAACAATTAATATTTGGAAATGGGTTCTTTTCAGAGTATTGTTATTATTATCTTTTCTCCTTGGAACCACTGTACCACTTTTTATTTTTTTCACTAGATTATCTTGACTTTTTATTTTTTTATGTACTCTTGACCATCTAACCTCCTCTTTAAATTCTTAAATATGAGGCTACATATAAGGACTTCTCTATTAATTATATATCTACCTGATGTGAGTGGGTATTGTGTATTTTTTACATGTTATTTATTTATTATTATTATCTGATTTTAATTTGTTTTTCTTTGCTTGTAACAATTTCATTGACATCTTGTAAAGCGCTTTGAGCTACATCTTGTGTATAAAAATGTGCTATAAAATGAAAAGTTGTTTGTATTATTTGGAAATGTGGAAAAACACATTAGTAAAAATTAGTAAATTAGTAAAAACAGGCTAATATAACTTTGCACCTTTTATTCATTAACATTCACAGATGAATTCATTTTACATTTTCTCTCTGCTTTTCCTGGTGAGGGTTGCGGTAGCTACAAGATGAGCCAGACACATTCCCCCTTTTCATGCTAACATTTTAAAAGTTGATTCTAGCCCAGATGAAGGATATAATGTCTCTAGTATGTCCCAGGACTACCAATCCATCTTTTCCCTTGGATTTGCTCTTTTTAATTCTTTGGTATTGTTGACAATGTAGATGACATTTATTATTTTACATTTTTCCTCTTTATTTAATATTAAAAATGTTAATTCATCATATTTTTCCCATTTCTAAAAGGATGCTATAAGGGTGTTGACATTTCATCTAGACACAGTTTAAGTAAACTAAGGAGCAGAGATAAAATTCAATTTTCTTGCACTCCTTGTGATAAAACAACAACAGATACATACAAGTGGAAACTGAACAGACAAATTCCTGATGGTGAAGAGGGAATAAGTTGGACAACAACTACTCTCACAATTAATAAAATGACAGAAGACACTGAAGGGAAACTGGAGTGCATTTCAAAAAAGAATAGTTCACTGACTTCAGAAATCTGCTTACAAATGGACTCATCCACAAATAAAAATGACTTGAACAAGAAAACCACACCATATTATCCAATTAACATTGATGCAGGAGATATGGGGAAAAAAGAAGACATGTCCAAAGGTAACAATGCATTATAAAATATCTGTGTATTGACGTGCGGATAGGCACTAAAACTATAAAAGGATTTCATATTTTTAAAAAATATTTAGAATACTAATGCTTTCAGCTGAAGCTATATCTATCCTTTATCTGTGCCCCTTTTGTTCAATTCTGGGTTGTGGTGGTTGGTGCCTGATCAGCCAGCACTGGGTACAAAGTAGGAAGCAGTCGTTGATAGGGCACAATCATGTAGAACAGGTTGAGTATCAGTTTCCAATTCACCTCCTCACATAAGAATCCACACAGACATGGGGGAAATGTGCAGACCACACACAGGCAGGGACAAGAACTCAGTCTCTTGGAGCTCACTGAGCCCCTGCATTGTCAACTGGGAATACTGAGTGTGCATTCAACCATTTTAAATTAATATAGGCTTCAAAATAAAAAATGAAATTGTGTGATTTTATCATGGACATGATGAATGCAGATTTTTTTTTTCATAATTTGATAACTCCCAATGCTATCATCATTTGTTAACTGTGGTGTAGTGAGGGGGCGGTCTGCCCCGGGTGACACATTTTTTGGGGTGACATTATTGGCCAAAAGGCTCAGTACAATTCGTGTGAAAGCAGCAGGGTTCGGAAAAATATCACTCATGAATGAAAACAGTAAAATTCTCTGATTTGTATCCACAAATGCTTCAAAAATAATTTTCAGACTGTCCTTCTGTGACAGCATCAGAAACAGCACTTGAAATTTATGAGGCAATAACAAAAATAAACATAAACATTACACTGATAATAATTTCTAGCAAGATAAACAACTAATTTATAATTTATAATTTCGTTTCATTATCAATCTGAATGCATTCTTGCTCTGCGCAGAAAACATCCCCACCTATCACTTGTACACTACATTGGTTCTGGTTTTCCCAGCGTAATTATATTAAACTAATAATTAGAACACGGCTTATCTGTGCGTCTATACTATATTCTTGTCTAGTTGATGCTTATAAAAAATTATATGTGAAAAATTATTGCTGTTTCTCTATATATATGAATAAATCTATGCAAAATTTATCTTAATTTTTCTCTATATGTCATTTTAATTTTCTATTTAAACTAGGGGGCTCTGCCCCCTGCTCGCTTCACTCGCCAACCCCTGGTGTTGTGAAATTACAAAGAGTGTGATGTATGAATGAGATATAGCATAGTGTGAAGGTGTCGATGACGCATATAGGAAGCAAATAAAGTTGTCCATGTCCAAAAACGGGTGGACATAATATAGTGTGTTGTGTTAAAAGGGGTATTTGGTCTAATGAGATTGCTGTTCCAAATATCTACGTAACTAAGTCGTCGCAGATAAAGGCTTGAGGAATTGTAATAATATCTGGGTGAAGTCCATCTGTATTGGTGAGTGTACCATCTTCCAGTTGTAATAAACAATTGTTATAATCTGGATCTGGACATCGAATGTTTTGTACTAACTGTATCTTTTGAAAGCGATGGCAATTGTCTGCGTATTTTAAGGTGAACTGAACAATAGCTGAGCGCATGGCATGTGGAACAATAGCTAAGCACTGTCTAAAATCTCCTCCTAATAAAAGTACCTTTCCTCCAAAGGGAATATTATTATTCATCAACGTTTGTAGAAGTTTATCAATGGTGTTGAGTAAGTGACTGGATGCCATTGCACATTTATCAATAATTAACAGTTTTGCAAGACGGATGTCAGGTGCATTGCTACTGTTCATGTTTATAGTGGATAGCGATTTGTAGGATCTAATGCAGTTCATAAAGTTTTTACTTTCAGGTACATCGTTAGTTAGAAGCTTCTGTAGATATTCAGGATATGAATGTAAAGGAGGCAGTCTAATTTGAGCCTTTTGACAATAACGTGTAAATTCATTACTTGTATTGCCAGTTGTTTCTTCAGGGAAGTTAAGTGAATGACAATGATTGCAAATGACATTCATTAATCCCAATGAATTTTTCTGAATAGTGGACCATTATTGAACGCGTTGTCAGCTAATTAGCGTAAGCGTTTAGCAGGTGTCTGTCGTTGATGTCCGTGACGTGTATGTTTTGCTTGTGCCGTTTGAGAGGCACGTCGTTGTATGTCCAGTATTTGGGACGTGTTGTTTTGGAGCTGTAATCGATTTGCCTGTGCTGTGTGAGAAGCCCGTTGTACAGTAGTTTACGGCATGCATTGTTTGTATTGAGCCTTGCCCGTTTTTGTATGTCGGTCAGTTGAGCTTTCTGTTTTTGGAGTCTTGCCTGCTTGTTTTTTGGCATTTCAGATGCGCGTTGTAGACGTCTGCGTTTATTTATTTTGTCCCTTCGCTGCCGTTTCTGTATGTCTGAGATGGGAGGTGTTTCGTTTTGAACTCGTGCCTGTTTCGATGCAGCGCCGACGTGTATTGTTTTTTTTCATGCGGGTTCGTGTGTTTGGTCTCGTCACTCGAGCCGTATCGTTTTGTACCCGTGATCGTGAATTCATGACTTGTTTGTTCTTCAGCGTTAGAAATATGGATAAGTAATAAGGAGGATCGCACTCACTGTTAATATGGAGCCTTTTCTGTGGTTGAACGGTTAATAGTGCATCAGTGTAATGAGATCGACCTATGCTGCATAATTTGAATGTGTTCAGATGACGTATGTTTAATACGGACGGTTCGTTCAGTAATGGGGCTTTGTGTCTCATTTCTTATTTATGTTAGTGTGGTCGTGGGTCCGAATTCTCCTTTTTGTGTATGTTTTGTGTGCTATGTCCGTAGTCTGTCCCGTTTTGTGTCCAATGGGGTTTGTGTGGCGCTCGCGTCTGACTTCTTTTTTTTTTGTGTGCTAGGGGCATGTTGCCTCACTTTTTTTGATCTCTGTTAGTGGAGGGGGTGTTTGTGTGTCGTGGGTCTGAATCCTCTTCTTTGTGTGCGTAGTGTTTCGTGTGCTATGTGGCGCTTGCGTCTGACTCCTTTCTTTTTGGTGTTCTAGGGGCGCGTCGCCTCATTTCTTATTTGAGTTACTGGAGGGGGGCTTTGTGTGTAGTGGGTCTCAATTCTCTTCTTTGTGTGTGTTCCGTTTCGTGTGCCATGGGCTTCGTGCGGCGCTGTGTGCGGCGCCGGCGTCTGACTCCTTTTTTCTGTGTGCTATGGGCGCCTCATTTCTTATTTTACGTTGCATTCCATCCGGTTTCCGTTGCTTGGAAGGGGGGTTTTGTGGGGGGCGCCTGCGCAGTACGTCTTTTGCGTCCACGGCCCATGGCCAGATGTCCCTGTGTCCATCCGATTTACCATTCTCGGTTAGTAATATGGATAGGTGAACATATTCAGATATGTTGGAGGGCGGCAAATTGAAGCACCGCCGCGCCCTGATGAACTCTAACTACGCCACTGCTGCTAATCAGTTTCTTCCTTGGTCACATTAATTGAATCGAATATGATTGCTGTTGTTCTCTCTTTTAAAGATGGTTTCAGTTAAAAGGTTTTCAAATACTCCCCATATGAAGAAATCTGGAAATTTTTAATTTAGTTAGACAACCTTAATTTTACATAATGGCCATCCTTCATTAAACATCATTTCAAGTGATATCTACTGAGCTATTGTACAACAGTATGCATGTATGTATGTAGGTACAATAGAAGAAAATGTTCAGACTTCACTTTCTGCACACTTTATTGTTTGTGGAATACTGGGCCCTGTAGGCCTCTGAAGCTCGCCCTGGCACAGCCGCCCAGTAGGGCTGACCTCTAGCGTCCCAGGGAAGATAGTGCCCTGCTGATACTCTCTCCCCCGGTCCTTCCATCCAGCTACCATCCCAGCCAGGTAACGGCCTTGGCCGCCCATCACATGTGTAATAGATTTTATTTTAAATGGATAAATGTGTAATTTTGTCTATTAATCTACGCTCAATAACCCATAAAGACAGAGTAAAAACATTTTTTCAAAAAGGTTTGCAATTTTTAAAAAAAATCCAAAACTGACATCTTTCATTCTTAATTCAGTACTTTTTAGAAGCCTCTTTAGGGTCAGTCAGGGACTTATCGCAAAGCCACTCCAATGTTGTCTCGGCTATATGCTTCAGGTCACTGTTGAGCTGAAACATGAACCATCACCCCAATCTGAGCAGGTTTTCTTCAATGACCTCTCTGCATTTGCCTGCATTCATCTCTTCTTCAGTTCTGACCAGCTTCCCTGTCCTTGCAGCTGAGAAGAACCCCAAAGTATGATGCTGCCACCACCATGCTTCACTGTAGGGAAGGCATTAGGCAGGTGATGAGCAGTGCCTGGTCTTCACCTGGCATAGCACCTGGAGTTCTACCCAAAAAGTTTAATTTTTGTAATTATTTCTTTGTCTGTATATATACTGCATAATTACATGACTGTAAATGTATATGTACTCTATCTATACATACAGAATGTAACAGATAAATAGTTAATATATACTTACTATCCCAGTCTGTTCTTCTTCACACAGTAACCTTGCTGTCAGTGGTTATCACGATCACCGCTTTCTGCATCATCTGTGCTCTTTTGTTAGGAGTTTGGTTTTACAAAAGGATAAAATTAAAGAGGTGAGTAATGAAAAGTAAAATACTCTTTTCTTTTTAAACTCTCTGTGCATCTCACAGTTCTATGTTGTTAAATGAATAGATTTAAAGATGCTGTTATCTCATATATCATTAGTTGTAATACATTGTACAGAAATTTCATGTTGTCTTTGACTTTTATTTTTGAATTTACAAAAAAACATTATATGAGAATGCAGTTTTTTTTATACATAAACATAACTGCTAGGACAAAATAATGGACTATTACAATAAGTGTAGTGAAGCAACTTCTTGGTTGAGGAAATTGCTTAATCAGTCAGAACAAATTCTTCCGTGCCTAAAATACTTCGCTGCTACAGATATGCCTGAAAGATCTGCAGCTCGATCTGTAAGAGTTATTGCAGAAATTGTGCAAAAGATGCCCTGATGGTTTTAACATGTGAAGATGAAGTTGTTAGTTGCTTTCTTCTTCTTGAGCCTTTTTTGTTGTTGTAGTTTTTGTTTTTTATAAAGGATCCAGTGTCATTTAAGATATATGACTATTTTTCTTCTGTTTATGTTTTAACATTGTCTGCTGTAAATGAATACAGGGATATCATGTTTCTGATTTGTTTATTTGTATTTCTTTATACAGGTCCAAGCAGGCGTATGGTAAATATCTCTCTATTTTCTATTACTGCTGCTGTATATACAGTGCTAGCTTTTCTACATCAGTTGTGACATTTTCTAACAATATGTGCTGGAAGATTGCAACAAAACCAAACTTACTTACAGAAGATGCAATCAAAAATTGTTCAAAATTACTTAACAAAAGCAATTTTAATATTTTTGTCATAAATATGAAAAAAGTATGTTATGAGGTTAGACTGTAGCCACTGGTGGGTTGTAGGTGGAACATATGCAGTGGATTACGTGAATCCAAAATGTATACCATCAGGAGTTAAATAATTTAGAGGTGACCAACACCACTAAATACATATTTAAAACATGAGTACAGTATATGGTGAAAATTTACCAAAATATATGCAAGACACAATACCAGTACTTTAAGCTCAAGTTCAAGCTTTAGATTGATCTCAAAATGCAAAATGTATAAACCACATTTTGTAAGTTTCTGCACAGTGATTTGCCTGTTGTTGGTTAAGCTTTAAAAACTTTCAATTTTACAAGCTCTAAGCTGAATATTTATAATTCTCCCAAAAACCTAATTAGCTCTTAAGAATAAGAATTACAAGCTGTCCACATAATGCCATAAGAATCAATCCATTTGTTCTCATATTACATGTGCCAAAAAATGTTTACTACAGATGTGGAAATTTTTCCAGAAACACTCAAAATATAATCTAAGAATATAGTATGTTTTACCATTAAAACATCAAGTTGTTTCTTTCACTACAACAATATTTCCTAAATATATGAAATATGGAGAGAGTAAGTAGGACATAAAGAATAGAAACTGCTCTGAAACAAAGAGTACAGAGTAAAATGGGAAGTAAGTATTGTGTAAGGAAGTCAAGTTAAATAAAGTTTAGATATGGTGATGGAGCAATGATAGTCTGAAACTGAATTTTTACAAGAGTTGAAACTGTAAGAACGATATTATAAGTAAGAAATGAAAAAAGAAATGCATCTTAGCAGGAGGAGTTCAGAATGCTGAACAATCCCAAAATAACAACATACAGTATAACATTCTCAAATCTACGTACTGCAACTCAAGGTAGCAGGGAGAAGGAAAGAGAAGGTGTAAGGCAGGAGCCAACTCTGGACAAGGCACCAGACCAGTATACTCACCTACATGGGCCAATTAAAATCTCCATTCAGTCTAAACCACAGGTCTTTGGGGACGTGGGAGTAAAACTGGAGTTTCTCTAAAAAATAAATAACTGCACACTGACGAGAAACAGACATGGCTCATGGATTAAAGACACTGAATAAATGCATATAAGGATCCCTGAATGGCCCAGGCCAACAGGCCCAAAGATCATGGAGACCATCATTATATTCAGCCATCAGATGTCTCTTTAATTTAGGACAACTGAATTATTAATTATTATTACATATTTACAGTGATTGTATTTTATTTTTGAACTAGAAACACTCTGACCTACAGTCCTCAAAGAAGCATAAATAAATCTCCTGGATAATTCAAGCAAAAAGTACACACTGGACCAAAGCGACTGAATACTAATATAAATGGCAGGTTTCAGTTTAATATTTTTTAATACATTTGCAAATCTTTCTAAAAACATGTTTTCATTTTATCATTATGGCTTATTGTGTGTAGACTGTGTGTAGATTGATGAGTAAAAAAGGCAAAAATATCCGTTTAAAATTAAATCCATAACACGAAAAAGTGCAGAAAATGAAGGGGTCTGAATCAATGGCATTTTGCTGCAATTAAACAAAAAAAATATGTCCTTTTGTGTGAATGAAAATCTGTTATTTTGTCAGGTCAACTGTAATTCAGTCTCCTTTAATTTGTTACCAGGTTCGGATTTATGTATCAGTCATTTGTTCTTATTTCAGTCTTTCAGTCTTCAGTGGTAGAAAATTAAATCTTCAGGGATAACAGTTATTGTTGCCCATAAATTATAAGTAACAAATGATCCCGATTGTCAAATAGTGCAATAAATTAAGCTTAGCTCAGACGTGACTTTACATATCACACCTCTTCAATCAATAGTAGTGTGCTTGGAGCAATGTTGACTTTATTAAAGCTTTCAAACCTACTGCAGAGATACAGTCATATGAAAAAGTTTGGGAACTCCTCTCAGCCTGCATAATAATTTACTCTACTTTCAACAAAAAAGATAGCAGTGGTATGTCTCTCATTTCCTAGGAACATCTGAGTACTGGAGTGTTTTTCCGAACAAAGATTTTTAGTGAAGCAGTATTTAGTTGTATGAAATTAAATCAAAAGTGAAAAACTGGCTGTGCAAAAATGTGGGTCCCCTTGTAATTTTGCTGATTTGAATGAATGTAACTGCTCAATACTGATTACTTGCAACACCAAATTGGTTGGATTAGCTCGTTAAGCCTTGAACTTCATAGACAGGTGTGATCAATCATGAGAAAGAGTATTTATGTTCTGGAATGGTCGTCACAGTCCCCTGACTTGAATATCATCTAAAATCTATGGGATGATTTGAAGCAGGCTTTCTATGCTCGGCAGCCATCAAATTTAAAGGAACTGGAGAGATTTTGTATGGAAGAATGGTCAAAAATACCTCCATCCAGAATCCAAACACTCATCATATAGGAGGCGTCTAGAGGTTGTTATATTTGCAAAAGGAGGCTCAACTAAGTATAATGTAATATCTCTGTTGGGGTGCCCAAATGTATGCACCTGTCTAATTTTGTTATGATGCATATT
Organism: Erpetoichthys calabaricus; assembly: GCF_900747795.2. Taxonomy (NCBI): domain Eukaryota; kingdom Metazoa; phylum Chordata; class Cladistia; order Polypteriformes; family Polypteridae; genus Erpetoichthys; species Erpetoichthys calabaricus. The sequence continues at coordinate 57,724,170 of NC_041394.2, forward strand.
GCATATTTTCTATTAATCCAATAAACTTAATGTCACTGCTGAAATACTACTGTTTCCATAAGGCATGTCATATATTAAAAGGAAGTTGCTACTTTGAAAGCTCAACCAATGATAAACAAAAATCCAAAAAATTAAGAGGGTTCCCAAACTTTTTCATATGACTGTTGTAGGAACACCAAGAAAATATCTGAGGTATGACTAATAATATGCAGTGCTCTTAAATGTCTTAACATTTCATGATTTTTTGATGTAAAAACTGAAATCAAGACAAATCATGTCACAACTTTTCAGATTTAATGAGCTTAACTTAATGAACTGTCATTCAAAAAATCTGTGGTATTAATTTCTTAAGTGTTTAAGCCCTTTAAAACCTGTTTTGGAACTGTTCCAGTTTCATTTAACGGTTATAGTCTTTTGATACCTACTTTATTACATCAGTGCCTTTTAGATTAGATGAGGTCCAGATGCAAAAGCCTAGTTGTAATCCTTTTTGTGTACTTTTTTATTTTTAATTGTATTTAATTTAATACAGATAAGTATGCAGATCCACGGCACAGAAGTTTCCCGCTTAGTCAACCAACGTGTCAAGAAGTACCTGTTCCTGAGGTAGAGTGTGGACTAAAGGTTTTCATTTTAAAATTTTTAAATCTTTCCAATAAGTGCAAAAATTGATCTCTTAAAAGTTAAAAGGGAAATTGTTAAAGATAAAAATGTGTAGATAACATAGAAAACCATTAAACAATGTGCATGCCAGTGAAATATGCATAATACAAAGACAAAAACTGCAGAAATCTATTTTATTTAAATGAAAGACATTTTCATTTAATTTCTATAAGAATGTATAATTTGGCATTTCTATTAAACATAGATTCTTTGAAGCATTAAGTGGACTGAGATTATGTTGTTTCTAACAGGAAGAAGAAGAACTTACTTATGCTTTATTCAACCATTCAAGCAGCACAAAGATCCAGCCAGTGAAAGTTATGGAGGCTGAAGCAACTGTTTACTCTGCTGTTGCCGTGAAGTCCTAAAGTCTGATTCCACCACGCTGCATTTAGTAATAGTTCAGATATACTGTACTTTATATACTTATATCTATATACATAAATGCCAAATACCACTGACTTACTCATCACGTAATCTCCCGAACCATGAGGACTTGGGACTTGAAATTTGGAATGTAGGTTACCCTTGGCCTATAGGTGCTCACTAAGAAACAGTTTTCAAAATCCAAGCCCGTTCTGTCTGTATGTCTGTCCGCTTTTCATGAGATAATTACTTTTAGATTTAGATCTGGTTGTTTTCTATAATTTGCTTCAACTTTCCGGTTGATTTTGCAACTTCTCTTATCGCGCTAAGTACCATAGTTCGCTTGCGGTACCGATGTATTTATGCAACTCCATCAGAGTGAATGTGGGCTAAGAGCAGGGGGGCGGGGCCTTCCTCATTCACTCGCCAGCCTCTGTTCGAGTCGGTCTACATCTCGCCACATGTTGGAATGCACCTTGCCTCCACTGAGCTAGCAAAACCTGTTCGTTCAACAGACATTATCATCTACAGATTGTAAAGGAATAACGTTTGACGTTTTTGAGAGAAAGAGAGATCAGAGCTCCATGTGTTTTAGAGGGTAGCTGCGGATTGCCAGAGATATCACGGCCACGTGCTTTTCTCCCCACGTGGGGAACGCTCTCCCGTCAGAGCTCAATACGTTCAGATATAGTGCAAACGTCTATTGATTTTTAAAGTTTGTCCTGTTTCATTACTATGTGGGCGCAGCCACGGGGCACAGCTATCTTATATAAAGCAGAATGTAACTGTAATGTTATCATCCAGTTGACGCTGAGTAACCACAAGGGGGCGACAGAGAGCCCCAGAGACAGCAATACAGTTCACAATATAAGAATATAAATACAATAAACCATTTTTATTCCACAAAGCACCTTCCAATAAATACATCTTCAACAATTAGCCACAATCTTATAAATAAAGCAGACTGTAACAGTCTTGCCGTCTTGTATGCATGTTATCATCTAGTTGATGCTCAGAGTTTTATCACGAAAAATCCGTAGTATTATTTGTCGTTTAATATTTGTTTTTGTTAACTATATTTTCATCTTTCATTATTCTTATTGTAACAATGTTGTAGTCGTAATAGAATTAAATCAACCTAATATTAATATTAATTTAATTGACTTTTTTTCGTTGTCAAAAATTCTGCATATAAAAACTTATTACTACACCACAAAACAAAAATTAATCTGTCACATATTTTTTTAATTATATTTTTTATCATTCAGTTGACTCTCAGAACGTTTCTGGTGTGCTCCGTAATTATATTTTTAAAAAATTTAAAATAAAAACTTTATTTTCCTTCCGCGCACCACCGGGTATTTCAGCTAGTTTATATATAATTTCTACACATTGACTCTACATCAATTTTGACTAAGCTTGCTATGAATACATTATATAAGAACTAAACTAAATGCTTATACATTATATATATATATATATATATATATATATATATAATATATATATATATATATATATATATACACAGTATATCTATACATATTAATAAAAGGCAAAGCCCTCACTGACTCACTGACTCACTGACTGACTGATTGACTGACTGACTGACTGACTCACTCATCACTAATTCTCGAACTTCCCGTGTAGGTGGAAGGCTGAAATTTGGCAGGCTCATTCCTTACAGCTTACTTACAAAAGTTAGGCAGGTTTCATTTCGAAATTCTACGCATAATGGTTATAACTGGAACATATTTTTTGTCCATACACTGTAATGGAGGAGGCGGAGTCACGTATCGCGTCATCACGCCTCCTACGTAATCACGTGAACTAAAAACAAGGAAGAGATTTACAGCACGAGTCAAACGCGGGAACGAAGGTAAATGACGTTAATTTTTGACTGTCTTTTAATACTGTGTAAGCATACATATTAACACGTGCAATTAAACGTGTGCATTTACGGGGTGATTTCTCAGGCTTAAAAAGCTCACCTTTTATCAAACGCGGGAACAAAGGTAACTGACGTTGTTCACTGTCTTTTAATACTGTGTAACCATACATATTAACACATGTGCAATTAAACGTGTGCATTTACGGGGTGATTTCTCAGGCTTAAAAGCTCGCCTTTTACTAAAAAGGTAAATGCAAAACTATTTTCAATCAGTTTATTGAAATGCTCCCGTTAAGGATTGCAATAACATATTCGCGAGATAAAAGAACGAAGTAGGGGGAAATGGAGGAAGAGCCGCAAACAGCTAAGAGCAAAAAATTAATTAAACAATTGAGAAGGGAGCGAGTGAAGCATACAAGCATGTTCATAAGGGAAACAAAGCACGGTGTAAAACGTAAGTTTAAATTAAGTTTATAGAAACGCTCCCGCTGCGGATTGCAATAACATATTCGCGAGATAAAAGTTTAATGAGAAGACACAAGGTATAAACGAACCACACGCCGTGGCGCAACGTTAGGGGCAACAGTTTCAACCATTCTATGATCTGCTTCTCGCAACTGAAAGACGGCACATGGCGGATGTTAGCCGACTTGCTGACCGCAACGTTAGGGGCTTCAACTCTGGCGCTGACGCCACATCTCAGTGCCAACACTTTGCAGACTCTACTTAAAAGACACGCCCTCCTCACTGGACAGTTAAAAAGACCAATCAAACTAACGATGACATCAAGTATTACCCAATCAAAAGTAGGAAAGGAGGCATCTTCATAAAATGCGTGTGGGATGATTTGCATGAGACGCTGCTTTAAAAAAAAATGATAAAAAAAAATACGGGATAAATCCCGTCCCGTATTGATTCAAAACGGGACGCGCAATTTCATTCTCAAACTTGGCACGATTCCGTATTTTAAAGGACGGGTGGCAACCCTACAGTGCCAGGTAACCACCCATACAATCAGATTGTGATTCAGACTAGGAATGCAATGAATGTAATTACCCCGATCTACATACAAGGCGAAAGTCTTGCAACATTCAAAGATGATGGTTTGGGATAAGTACACCATACAACATAAAAGAGCTTATGAAGCCTTGAACCGAAAAAAGCAAGATCTCAGAGATCGTAAAAAAAAAAATAGGAGGTAATGTCGTTTTACTCGCTGTAGATTTTAGTCAAACATTACCAGTTATTCCACGAGGGAGACCAGCAGATGAACTCAACGCGTGTTTAAAATCCATGCTTCTCCCACGCTCGGTTATATGTCGCGTGTTCTCGGGTAGGTGCACCAAAAAATGTATACATTTAAGCATGTAATGGGCAAACAAAAAATGAGGTATACCCGAAGGCACTGCAGTAGTACTTAATCTAACTTTACTTCTTAAATGTTAATGTTTTACTGTTTAATAATTTATACGCTTCTTATATGTTGTTCAAATTCTTTTATCAAAATACCAGTGACAGCGCAATGCACGATAACATGGAGTGAATACACCATACACATCCGCCCACGGCCGCCCTGGTGTGCGCAGATAGGAGTTGATTCTACAATAAAATAAAATAAAGATAAAACGAGTAATACAATCATCACCCATAAAGCGGATAGTAGACGTGACGTACTATATGTGTACTACATTTCAAGTCAATAGGTGAAACGGTTTGCGAGCTACAGGTGATTTAAAATCCTGGACAGACACACAAATTGCCACGGTAGCAAATTACAGAAGAAGATTTTACTGTTTAATAATTTATATTTATATGAAATGTGCTTCTTATATATTACTTCATATTCTCATATGATAATGATGTTAATGTTTATATTGATTTCTGTGTTATTGAAACTGCATGTATGTGTGTATATGTATGTATATATATATATATATATATATATATATATATATATATATATATATATACACTAGCAAAATACCCGCGCTTCGCAGCGGAGAAGTAGTGTGTTAAAGAGGTTATGAAAAAAAAAAGGAAACATTTTAAAAATAACGTAACATGATTGTCAATGTAATTGTGTTGTCATTGTTATAAGTGTTGCTGTCTTTTTATATATATATATATATATATATATATATATATATATATATATATATATATATTATATATATAATATACACACACACATAAACATTTATATACATATACATATATATACATATCTACATATACACATCTACATATATATACACACATACATAAACACACACATAAGACTTATTGACTGAAACGGGCTTTCACGAAAAAAGTTAGGGCTTTGCTACAGGATACACCCTCCACAAGTTAAGCAAGTAAAAATAAAATATATATTTCTGTTTTATTTAAACCTTTTAAGTTCGTATGCATAGCCCCCATTTGGCTGTTTAATTTTTTTTTTCTTTCTTCAGTAATATTTAATCTCCTTAAAGAAAAAGAACATATCCATTTTACTTTTTTTGTATCTGTGTAGTAATATTTTAGTGTAAAAGAATAACCAGTATTTAAACCTTTTATGTTACTTTATACATTTATTTTACACAATGTTGAAAAATTAATAAGAAAGCTACATATTTTGGCAGCTGCTGCTTTCATTTTCAATGAAATGAAAAAAGCTCTCCAAGAGAAAACGTCAATGAAGAAGAAACAGTTTGCACTATCTAAAAATGAGAAACCCTCATTTATAAAAGTTTGCTGCAGATGACTTAACTGAAAATAAATGAATAGTTCCTATGTGTATAATACATATTTATCTATTTTACTTATGCCTTTATTCCACCAACTTACAACATCTGAGGTACAATTTGTTACATTACTTTTGTTTTTTGCAGCACAGGCAGGTGAAGTGACTTCCTCAGGGTCACACAGTGGTGTCAGTACCAGGATTTGAACTGACAAGCTCTGGGTTTACTGAAATATTACTGAAGAAAGAAAAAAAACGAAAATGGGCAAATGGGGCTATGCATACAAATGTCCATTCATCCATTATCCAACCTGCCATATCCTAAATACAGGAGCCAATAAGTAGATATGTATATATACAGTATATATATATATATATATATATATATATATATATATATATATACAGTATATATATATATATATATATATATATATATATATATATATATATATATACAGTATATATATATATATATATACATTATATATATATATATATATATATATATATATATATATATATATATATATACAGTATATATATATATACAGTATATATATATATATATATATATATATATGTGAATGTATGTATGTATATATCTATGTCTATATATATATATATGTAGATATGAAAATTTGTATATGTATATATATGTTTATGTGGATGTGTATATACGTATGTATATGTAGATATGTGTATATGTAGATATGTATATATATATGTATATGTATATATATGTTTATGTGTGTGTGTGTGCATATTATATATATAAAAGACAGCAACACTCATAACAATGACAACACAATTACATTGACAATCATGTTACGTTATTTTTAAAATGTTTCCTTTTTTTTTTTTCATAACCTCTTTAACACACTACTTCTCATATTTTGCTATTTATCTATATATATAAAGGAGAGTTGGGATCCGAGAGACTGTGTTTGTGTGTTTGTGGAGGGATGGAGAGTTAAGGCGGGTGTTGGAGTCACGTGATCATCTCCCCTCCCATTCACCTCATTTCATTCACTTCATTCGCTCCGAGCTGAGCTCCGCAGCTGGCGCGGTCTTGTTGTTCTTGATTTGCTTTTCACATGGCCAAGTATACGTTGCATGCTCAAGAGTAAGCTCAGCGCACAACTTGGTCATATTACAACCGGAGGGGCGAACTGACAACATGGTATACAAAGAGATCCTTAACAAATAATTATTGGTATAATTTCCCTCAGTTTATTATATAAAATTTTAAAGCAGTACTTCGCCGCTGCGAAGCGCGGGTATTTTGCTCTATATATATGTGTGTGAATGTATGTATGTATATATGTATGTCTATATTTATATCTATATATATATATATATATATATATATATATATATATATATATATATATATATGTGTAGATATGTAAATTTGTATATGTGTATGTATATATATATATATATATATATATATATATATATATATATATATATATGTATATGTATATATATATATATATATATATATATATATATATATATATATATATATAATGTATATATATGTATATATGTATATGTGGATGTGTATATGTATATATGTATATGTAGATATGTGTATATGTAGATATGTATATATATGTATATATGTTTATGTATATATATGGTTACATAAAGAGGTTATGTAACCATATATATACATAAACATATATACATATATATACATATCTACATATACACATATCTACATATACATATATATAACATATACACATCCACATATACATATATACATATATATACATTATATATATATATATATATATATATATATACATATACATATATATATATATATATATATACATACACATATCCAAATTTACATATCTACACATATATATATATATATATATATATATATATATATAGATATAAATATAGACATACATATATTCACACACATATATATAGAGCAAAATACCCGCGCTTCGCAGCGGAGAAGTAGTGTGTTAAAGAGGTTAACACACTACTTCTCCGCTGCGAAGCGCGGGTATTTTGCTATATATATATAAAAGACAGCAACACTTATAACAATGACAACACAATTACATTGACAATCATGTTACGTTATTTTTAAAATGTTTCCTTTTTTTTTCATAACCTCTTTAACACACTACTTCTCCGCTGCGAAGCGCGGGTATTTTGCTAGTACAGTATAAATGCAAAACAAAAAATATAAAGCAAAATGAAACTGAAGCCCAATACGAGAGACAATTATCGTGGTTGAGAGAACAAGATGGTCAAAACCGAAAGTACATGTGAGAAAAGATTGCAATGATAATATTTAAATATTTCAGAGATTTGGTACCTGCACATCACACAAGGATTTGCATCCATACCCATCATTTTATCCCATCATGTCGATTACTCATCAGTCCTGACTTCAGTGGCCTCTCCCTTAGCAACACTAGAACTGGACCTAATGATAGAAAAAACAATGGTGGCCTTTAAGGACCTAAAACCATACCAAATTCCATCCATTCTATTTCCTGAGTACTACCAGTGTGTCTTCTTTTCTCTTTCTCCATTTATGTTTCTTACAAAATGGCCCATCTGCTACTTCTGTGAAGTTGTTCATGTCATACTCACTGCTGGATATGTAGATCAATAGCAAAACAGAAGGAACAGAAAATAAATTAATTAATGAAACAATGCTGCAGTCTGAGGGACTCTTACAGGGGTGTTGAGATCGGTGACTTATAAGTTAATTACTAAATTAAAATCATTAAAGTCATTCCCTATAATAATACAAACTAACTTACAGATATTAGATTGAGTCGTTTTGTTAGTTAATTTCTATGCATCCTAGCAGCTGATAGGTTATAATTTCAGAAATACAGCTAACCCTAGCCTCCACCATTATAAAATTGCCAAAGGTAGGTACACACAGGATTTAACTGGCTCATCTAAGGGAATTCTGTAGTCCATTCTTACAGCATTTTTGTTACTATCTCTGTTGGAGTGTTGCCATCTGGGGGGGCAGTTGTGCTGGGTCCCATGGGGCTGGGGGTGTCCACGGTGACTACATGACTGTTGTTTCACAATGATTTATTATTCAAATGCTTACCTCTTTGATTCTGAAATGTAAAGGTTAATGGTGTTATCATTCCCACAACTCTGTAAAGCCCTCTGTGTAGTTTACTGACTTAGGACATGAATCCAGTGGGGGTGGAGCCCAAAATAACGCTGCCTCCCAGATTATCTTATAAAAAGCAGTCCTGGTTGGAGAAAGACTCAATTCTAATAAAAGACTAGCATTAAATTGATGATCCTTACATTTATTTGAAATACCTGTTACTGCAATTATACAAAAAAAATAAAAACTGTCCTTTTGTGTGAGTGAAAATCTGTTACTTTATTTATTTCAATTTCCTTTTTCTTGTTTCCATGTCCAGATTTATGTATCATTTATTTATTATCCTTTCAATCTGTGGAGAGGTACAAAATGAAATCTTCAGGAATAACACTTCCGTAACCCATAAAAAAGAGTAACATATGGATCAATATTATAGCAACATAGGATTGCAGTTGTCAAATAATGCAGTAAATTTTATATGTTACACATCTTCAATCAACAGTGCTGTGCCTGGAGCCATGTTGACTCAGTTACACTTTATCATAGCTCTTAAATATGCTGCAGAGACAATAGGAGCACCGAGAAAGTACCTGAAGGATGAATAATAACATACAGTGCTCATCAAAAGTATGTACACCTTTTCTGAAATGTCATCCTTTGTTGATGTAAAGGCTGAAATCGAGACAAAACATGTAATAAAGCTTAATTATGACTATTGCACTTTTGTGTGTCTTATATGCTTGAAGTACCTCATTGATGGCATTCATTTTTTAATTGAACTGAATGACAATCTTGGTATGATCAAATAAATTGATTGTTACATATGGTTATTATTTTAGCATTATTAAATATTCATCCATTTATTTATTTGCCAAACCATCTAGGTCCAATGCCCCAAGAGAACCCCACAGCCTTCTCCCAAAGTCAGTCACACCAAGAGTCAATTTACAATTCACTTACCATTTATGTCACACACAGATGACGACCCAGCCAAGATATGTATGCTGCAGTCTGCCATTATCACACTGTATTCTGCAAACAATTCTTTATAAGTAACTCTTTTGCATATCAAAAACATTTACATGAGAAAGTTTTTTCAACTATTATATGTTATTTAATGCAATTTATTTTGATAAATCTTATAATACTACATATTTCTCTGCATCTACAACACATTTATGCTGTACTGCCCACTGAAAAAACTGTCATAAAAGTTTTCATTCATGTGTTTTTGGAGCTTTCTTCTAGTAATTCTTTTCTTTAAATTATTCCTAAATGAAGAACCCATTTTTAATCAGGATATACAGGTAGGTTCTTCTGGTAATTCTGCATAAAGATGTCAGCCAGGAAATTTCTCATCCAAGCATTGTCATAGAAATGCTGAAAAGTGATTTCATTTTACATGTATTTTATGTTCTTTATGATTTGTATGTAGGTTTTTTTTAATCATGGTTAAAGGCACAGCACCAGTAATTAATTTATTTACAGATACACAAGCAAACTTTCTAGATGGTGATGACTAGACTGCTAAGAAATGCAAAACATTGTAAATCATGTCACTAACTATCAGATTCAAATTTTGTTAAGAAATCAGTTTTCTTATGTTAAATATTTTCCTATGTCAACTAAAGTACTTCTACTGGAGCCATTAATTCTCTGTCGCTTACATTCTTTGAGATTTTCACCTTTTATTGGCTAACTAAATAGATTACAATATGCAAGCTTTTGAGGCAGCTCAGGCCCCTACTTCAGGTAAGATGTCTTGAGTGTGAGTGTGAGTGAGTGTGTGGAAAGGAATTGCACAATATTATATAATGTTTTTTTATCAAGTTTATTAAAGTTATTTTTCAACCCCCTCGCATATGTGTTCTTTTATTGTATGCTGCATTTCACCATGTGGATAGAAACCTGTGGGAAAAAAAACAGGGCCCAACATGGAAGGTAAGAGATTTCTAATGTAAGAGATGAAACCTTTTAAATGAAGTTATGGCCATGCCATGTCCACACTGGAAGAAGAAAAACCAAATTTCAGTTTTTCACATAAATCTTATCTTTTGTCAGACTGTTCATACTTTCTGATTTTCAAATGTTATGAAATGAAATCACATCTGGCAATGAATTACTGCACATTGGCAAAGAAAAGTAATAACTAGGAAGAGTTGATGTTCTTGTCTTTATTTTCCACGTCATTGTGAGTTGAGGAATTAAATGAACTTGCCATTGGAGTTAATATGAGCATAGGGGCAACTAACAAAGTGCCATTTATTGCCTTGTTGCTTAGTGCCATATAGTAGTGACTTTAGCTTTGGTGCAAAGAAACTTGTAGGGGGGAACTGGAGTCAGAAGGTTTTTTTGGTGCCATGTATCAAGCAGGACTGATAACCATCAAACCTTTACCATTATGACTAAAAATGGATCTGGGTGTCCACATTGGTAATACCCTGAGAATTGACAGCTTTATGGACTTAAATATCACTCTGGATCTCAATTCTGATCCAATGGATGAATATTTTGAGTTTTTTTGTTAACATAAAGAAAAATCCATTTTGAGCTAAATATGAAACAGGAATTGGGTTGATGACAATGCTGAAAAAATTAATCCAGTGACACTCAGGTTTCACCCTTTTGTGCTTTCTCTTTCTGGGGTCTGTGGCAGGGGACCATCCAACCATGATGTGTAGCTAGGGTCAGTTCACGATAGGAATGATAGAGTCGGCTAGAACTGGAGTGTCATCTTCATACTGACTAGTTGGGCAGCACCTAATTAGTCCAAAACTGAAAACACTCATAACTAATGCATACTGTATATATTTGCCCCAGTTCTGAAAGTTTTGTAATTTATATTGATATTTACTAACCAGGCGCAACATCAATGGATGTGTGAAGTCTAATGGATATCCATATACTCTTAAAGCCATCTTTGCATTTCTTCATTTGTAGACTAATACAAAATGTGAAGGTTACATTGTTATTTGTTATTTTTTACATTAGAAGTTAAGAAACTACATTAGTACTGGCTGCCTAGCTTTTGGAACTATTGTCCAGGTCCACTTGCAAAGAGCCATTTAAAGCAGCGTGATGTCCCAAATTGCCAGCAACTGGGATACTCCCTTAAATCTGGGACATCGATACTCATGAAACCGACGATGGACTGGGAAATGAGGACACACACACTCACATGGCAAGGGATAATGCAGACGTGCTTAGTGCTTTTTATTCAAACAAAATACTCAGCAATAAAGAAAGTGAGATGCACTTCAAAAAATAAATTAATAAAACAATGATAAAGGTGGAGGTTAAAATCAGCAATCAATACATAACCCAAAAACCAGTTAAAAAAATCACAGTTTCAAACGAAGTCAGGATCCATCAGTCTTCTTTAAAAATACACCTCAATGTGTCCTTTAAATTCTATACCTCTACAGCTATGGCACTGCCACAGTCTTTCCATTACTTTGCCTTCTTTCCTTCCTTTTAACCTCCCGGATGCCTTCTTTGTCAATCATTTTTCATTTCTCTTTTATACTTCTGTATTATTATGGAATTTTGTCTTACTATAGCTGTTTTACAGAGCCCCATGTGTGCAGTCTTATCTGTACATGGACAGCTGCTTTAAGCAAGGAGACTTACTGGCTTAGCATAAGCAGACCAAACGCCTGAGCTACACCTGTGCCAATCACCAAAACAGGTGCCCACTCACTGCCCTGCTTTTTATTGGCGGCGTCCCCCCTCAGCTGCTAACCTCTGTGGGAATACGGAAATCACCCACACCTGGTGCTCTTAGGTTAGCTGATGATTAAAGTGCGCAAAAAAAATTGTAATCTAAAGGGATTACAGGTATGGAGGAATATACAGTCAATTTGTATTGTATTTATGTGGATATACTGCACGTTTCTAATCAGGGTTTACATTCGGCTGTGTTAACTTTAAATCCAATCACTAGGAAATTATAATTTGATGTTTAAAAATAACTAATGAACTGGGTTTTGTGTATGTTAAATAGTTTCATGCCAGTTATTTTCTTAAATATTTAACCAAATCTGCATCTTTATATGTACTTATTGAGTATATCATACCCATAGTGTTATGTGAAGGTGATGTGATGTATGTCCTGTTTTTGTTAAAGGAGGATTTTGGAGGTTAAGGGCAACCTGATACTGATAAGATAAATAATGATCTCTATAAGCAATGAGGTTGATAATATGTTTGCTAACTAAGGGTTACCAAAAAGTTACCAGACATGATTTAATTGTTGTTTGTTATAAACTAAGCAGTTTATGATTGATTTATCACATGGCTAAAAGAAGGGGGGGGTGCAATTTTTTATGCTACATAGAGTGCACATTGTGTTAATTAGGTATTCAGGACTTTAATGTTAAAGTTCTGAATCATCATTAATGCTAATAAAGACCTCCTTTTGTTAGATTAAAATATTATAGCTTATTTTTCTTCTACATAGGGAAAGCAAACCTTTAGGGTTCAAGTCATAAAAAGGCAAATCAAAGCCTAGAATATCTTAATCAACTGGCTACTCTCTGGGAGAGTAGGCAAATATAATATCATGTACTGTAGGTTAATAGAAATGTTTTGATGGCCTATGATGAAGATCTTATGTTGAGTGGACCATTCACTCTGAGATTCGAATCTAAGTTTGTGAGGATGAGTTTTTCAAAGTAGCAGAGAATGAAAGTCCTGTCACAGGACATGAGTAACTAAATGAAATTGGGAAAGGCTCATTAAAAGTCAATCCAAATGAATACCACAAAACTAAAATAAAGACTTATCATTTAGATTTTGTATTTTTGTGTTATCAGATCACCTGTGTCAGGCCCCCAACATAAAAGGTACCCAGTAACCTCTCAGTTTTGTTTCTTAAAGGCAATGTCCAAACCAGCTGTGCCCCTGTTACCTGTAACCTCTTACTTGTCTCACTCTCCTTATTATACCTCATGTATTCACCCCTAGGGACCACTATGGCAGACTGACTGCTTCCAAACCTCTGCCTCAACAGTGTTTACCACAAATAGAGAGCTTCCTCTCGTGCTGGTAGCCTCCTTAACGTTTCTCGAAAAAACATGTAAAAAGCATTGCATTTTTTTTGGTTTGAAAAATTGCATATTGATTAAATCTGATCTTTCTACTGTAAAAAGTGCAACACACTAAAAGTACAAAGTCAGAAGTACAGTAATCCCTCCTCCATTGCGGGGGTTGCGTTCCAGAGCCACCCGCGAAATAAGAAAATCCGTGAAGTAGAAACCATATGTTTATATGGTTATTTTTATATATTTTAAGCCCTTATAAACTCTCCCACACTATTATAAATATTTCATGCACAATTATACAGCATAAACCCTTTGTATTCTCTTAGATATTAGGTAAGATTCGTTGAAATTATGTATGTAAACACATACAGTAAAACCTAAATATTATTTTAAAGATATCGAGCGTCTCCGATATCACATATGTTACAGCCATTACGACAGACAGGCCACCATCAATAAATATGTACAATGCAAGAAAAATTGTATACAGTAAAATGTGTGTACAGTGACACTAAACTATGTACATGTAATAAGTACTGTACGTAAATAATTAATTATGGTTACTCACCAACAATGACACGACGACTTGTCCGATAACGATGAGTTTAATTTTACTGCACAACAAAGGATAGCGTTACAGCTCTTCTAAAGGAACCTCTTCAGGCGACTGTTTAGCACTGCCGTTGTTCTTCTTCCATCACTCTTCAATCCAAATCCCTAAAGCAGATTCCATCCAGACTACTGCCTTACAACGTCCACTTGCAACTCATTTTGCGCCCTGGTTAAAAGACACTGCGGCCGTAGATCTTATATGCTTTTCCTCCTTTTTAAATAAAAAGAATCGTGGACTCATTTATGCTGTAATGGTGTCCTGCAGCGGTGTAGCTGTTTCCTTCCTTCAACATATCCAAAACTTTTACCTTTTCTGCAATCATTTGCGTCTTCTGTTGGTGCTTGTGTACGTTAATGCTGAATGAGTGAGATTAGACTTCCTGGTTAATGCAGCACTCCGTCGCTGAGCCAATCAGCAGCACACAGGAACTTAATCGCGTGCTCTGATTGGGTAGCTTCTCAGCCATCTGCCAATAGCATCCCTTGTTTCAATTCAAATGCGTCCCTTGTTTGAATTCAAATGGGCAAATCAACTGAGGAAGCACACGTACTGTAGACCGCAGACATCCGCGAAGCAGTGAAAAATCCGCGATATATATTCACATATGCTTACATTTAAAATCCGCGATGGGGTGAAGCTGCGAAAGACGAAGCGCGATATAGTGAGGGATCACTGTATAATAATAATAATAATAATACCGTCTATATTGTCAAAATGTGTAATTTGTGTGGCATATCTTGAAGCACGGTGAAACACACAATCCAGCGTCACAGTCGGGACATAGTAGCATGATTCCTTGCGGATTTTCTTTCCAGACTTATCAGCTTTTGAACAGTACACTGCACATGTGCGATTGACACAAGCATCACTTTCGAATTCATCAGATTCACTTTCAATTTCACTGCCCATTTCAGTTTCACTTCTTCATCACTGCTCGTATCACTGTCATATAACATCTGGGCTGCTGAAAAACGTTTCTTACAAGATGCCATTATGATGCTAGGAGAAGGTGTGTCTGCACCATTGCTTGGGTAACACTCGGGCCTGTCACTTACACAAGACACACTTATAGCATTTCCCAAGCAACACTCGGCACTAACGCTGTTGGCAATTGTACAGCCCGAGTAATCCTCAGGTCTAATGCTTATGCAAGACGGGTCTATACAGTTACCCGAGTGATGCTAGGGAATAACGCTTTTAGCACTGCATTTACAGCCCGAATGACGCAAGGAATGAAAAACATAAAATATATAGAAACACTAATAACGGTCAAACAGATCCTGGCTTTAAGCTTTCACTTAAAAATGATATTTATTTGAATCAAAACTAATAACAGTAAAAATAAGTGATAAAAAGAATTATATAATTTGGGTGCAGAAAATTACAATGATTTTCAAGAGGATTGAATACTTTTGCATACCACTGCAAATTAGTACTATTATTATTTAAAAAAGCCCTTCTCATAAAGTAGACACCAGATTTTTTAAGCAATGTGGACTAGAGCTGCTTGTGTAGCCCCTCTGGGATTAGGGGCCTTCAAGTTTAAGCTTCATTAGTTTCACATTAGATCCATCTATGGATGTTGCACTTCTTTCTTATATGCTAAGCATTCACTTACAAGTTTTTTTCTTCTTTGTACAGTTGAAAACTAATTAGGTCTGCTTATATTTGTCTGGTTTTATTTGATCTTTTCCTCCAATTAAACTTTGATAAAAAAAAGATTTTTTAACCAAGAAAAGTAGTCACTAGAGTCATCTCCAAAGAGATATATTGACTTTACTGTACTGTAGATTTATTGCCATGTAGAGTATACTGTTGCCTAAAGAACAGTTCCATGCCTTATCAAGACATGAAGCTAAATTGGCTGATGATTATATCCAGGAAAATCTTACCAATTGTTTTATTTCATTTATCAGTTCAATCAAGGCTTGTTTTTTTATTGAAAAAGAGTAAAATAAAGTAACTGTTAAAAACAATTACTCTTGAGTTCATCCATTCTAAGTCAGTTCAACATCTCCAGAATTTTTACAAAACTAGAGATCTACAGTCTAATCAATTGAAAAATATGTTTTTTGGGCAAGTCCAACATGAATATAACAAAATATATATAGGCTAACAACATGTCATTTTAGCAAAGCATTCTTACTTTAGAACATTAGGACACTCTAGATGAGAACAGGCCATTCATCCCAACAAAGCTTGCCAGTCCTATCCATTTATTTCTTCCACAAAAACATTAAGTCGAGTTTTGAAATTCCCCAACGTCTTACTGTCTACCACACTACTTGGTAGCTTATTCTAAGAGTCTGTGGTTCTCTGTGTAAAGAAAAACTTCCTAATGTTTGTGCAAAATTTACACTTAACAAATTTCCAACTGTGTCAGCGTGTTCTTGATGAACTGATTTTAAAATAACAGTCTCAATCCCCTGTACTAATTCCCTTCATAATTTTAAACATTTCAATCATGTTACCTCTTAATCTTCTTTGGCTTAAACTGTATAGGCTCAGCTCTTTTAATCTTTCCTCATAATTCATCCCCTGTAGCCCTGGAATCAGCCTAGTCGCTCTTCTCTGGACCTTTTCTAGCTCTGCTATGTCCTTTTTGTAGCCTGGAAACCAAAACTGCCCACAGTCCTCCAGATGAGCCCTCACCAGTGCGTTATAAAGGTTGAGCAGAACCTCCTTGGACTTCTACTCCACACATCGTGCTATATAACCTGACATTCTGTTAGCCTTCTTAATGGCTTCTGAACACTGTCAGGAAGTCGATAGCTTAGAGTCCACTATGACTCCTAAATCCTTCTTATAAAGTGTACTCTTGATTTTCTCGACCGCCCATTGTGTATTCAAACCCAACATTTTTACTTCCTATGTATAATACTTTACATTTACTGACATTAAATTTCATCTGTCACAAATCTGCCCAAGTCTATATTCTATCCAAGTACTTCTGTAATGATATAACGGATTCCAAATTATTTGCTAATCCACCTATCTTGGTATCATCTATAAACTTAACCAGCTTGTTACTTATATATAAAATAAGCATCTTATATTAAAAATAGCAGCCCCCTAGCACTGACCCCTGTGGAACACCACTCTTAACATCAGCGAGTTCTGAAGAGGTTCCTCACACCATCACACTCTGCTTCCGGTGTCTGAGCCAATTCTGCACCCATCTAAAAACATCACCCTGAACTCCCACTTCTTTTAATTTGATGCCCAACCTCTCATGTGGCACCTTATCAAATGCTTTCTGAAAGTCAAGATCAATAATATCATCTGCTCCACTTTGATCGTATCCTTTTGTTGCCTCCTCATAGAATTCCAGCATGTTAGTAAAACACGACCTCCTTCTTCTGAACCCCTGTTGACTGTTCCTAATAACTCCTGTCCTTGCCAGGTGTTGCTCAATCTTATCCTTAATAATTCCTTCCATTAATTTTCCTGTGATGCATGTTAAGCTTACTGGCCTATAGTTGTTTGGATCTGCCCTGTCACCCTTTTTATATGATGGGATGATATTTGCCATTTTCCAGTCCTTTGGAATCTCTCCAGTGCGCCGTGATTTCCTAAAAATATGCGTCAAGGGTTATATGTAGTCACTAGCCTCTTTAAGAACACAAGGATAAATATTATCTGGTCCTGGTGATTTGTTTGATTTCAGCTTATTTGATCTGAGCAGCACTTCTCCCTCTACAATTTCCAAATCCCTCAGTACCTCCTTAGTAGTCGCGTTTACCTCTGGGAGGTTATCCACTTGATCACTTGTGAACACCTCAGAAAAATGTAAGTTTAGGGCATCCACTATTTCACTGTCTTTATCTTTTAATTCCCCTTTACTATTTCTGATGCACTTGACCACCTCCTTGACTGTTCTTTTACTACTAAAATACTGAAAGAATCTCTTAGGGTCTTCTTTCACCTTATCTGCTATATTCCTCTCCAACTGTCTTTTAGCCTCCCTGATATCCTTCTTAATGGTTGCCCTCATGTTCTCATACGCTCTACGATTCACTTTGCAGTCATTAGTCTTATATGCCCTATAAAGAAGTTTTTTCCTTGGCAACTTCTTTTTTAAATCTTTATTAATCCACCATGGAGTTTTTAAAAATTTCCAATTAATTCCAAATTTAGGTATGTATCTGTCCTGCATTAAATTTAACACATTTTTAAACCTGTTCCACTGCTCCTCGACTGTCTCCACACTTAAAAGCTTATCCCAGTGTATCCTACTCAGACATTGTCGCATCTGGTCAAAATTAGCCCTACCAAAGTTCAACTTAACAATTTTAGTCTTTGCATCTGCACTCTTACAAAATACTGAGAATTGCATTACATTATGGTCACTTGACCCTAGTGGTTCAATCACCTCTACACCCTCAATTCTATCCTAATTATTACAAAATACTAAATCCAGACAGGCTTCACCCCTTGCTGGTGCTTTAACATGCTGTGTTAGAAAACAGTCACTGATTACTTCTAAAAACTCCTGCTCTTGTGCTCCTCCAACTGCAAGGTTATTCCAGTAAATATTTGGATAATTAAAGTCCCCCATGACTATAATACCTCCCTGTAAACTTGCCTTTTTGATATTACTAAAATGACGTGTGTTGAAATTACTGTCTGAATTGGGTGGTCTATAACACACTCCTAAAATAAGACCTCTTTCCCTAATATTTTCCAGGTGAAGCCACATGCCCTCACTAAGATGGGGCTCATCATCAAACTGAAGAGGACTTCCATTTAATTTCTGTTTGGCATAAACAGCATCCCCACCTCCTTTTCTGTTCTGTCCATCCTTCTTAAAAAATGTTTTTCCCTTCTATGTTGCACTCATCCCCGTCTTTGTTATTTAGCCAGGTTCCATTATTGCTGTAATATCATAATTATGCTCTGCTACATACAACTCCAACTCACTTACCTTATTTTTGATACTTCTAGCATTAAGGCAAGCTATTTTTGATGTGTTACTCCTTCTACATTTAAATGTTTGCTTACAATTTACATTACTATGCATTTTTATTTCTACACCGGTTTGTTCCTCCATGTAAAGATCTAAACCTGGCCTGTCCTAAACTCCCTGCCCCAAATTCCCTAGTTTACACAATCCTCTACTAGCCTACACATACGCCTCCCCAATACATTGGTGCGCCTCCAGTTCAGATCTGTTCCAAAAAGAGTCCCAATGCCCCATTAACCTATACGCTTCCACCCTGCACCAAGATCTGAGCCACGCGTTAAGCCTTTTAATCTCCTCAGTCTTACCTGGACTGGTGCGTGGCACAGGCAGAACTTTGGAGAAGACTACCTTGTCAGTTCTGCTCCTCAGCTTGGCTCCTGACTTTGAATTTGGAGCACAGAACTGACAGACTACCCTTATGCATGTTATTTGTTCCAACATGGACAATGACAACTGGATCCACCTTCGCTCTGGCCAAGAGCCTATCCACCCTTCCAGGGAGGTCTCCCACCTGTGCACCCAGAAGGCAACACACCGTGCGAGACTCTCTCTCTCTCTCTGGAGCACACCTGCACTTCAATCCCTCTAATGATTGATTCCCCAACTATCACTATCTCTCTGGGTTTGAGGTGGCACATTGGGGTTCCTCATTCCTGCCTACCACCTCAGAATTATCAGAGACACCGTCCAGCTCCGCAAGGACATGATAACGGTTTGACACTTCTCACTTCTTCTGGTTACTCTGCACCAGTTTGTATTCTTTTTTTCCCACATTTTTAATTTAATTGAATTTGATGTAATTTGTTGGTGTTCTATGAGGTTTCTGGGTTTCAAATGTGAAAAATCTCTTGACACTAAATTAAATAAACATTGATCTAGCAAAAATTTCAGCAGCTAAATCAAGGCAGTATGTTTCAGAGTTCTTTTTGCCATTGAGTTCATTACATTTCAGCTTGAAGTTCTGAAGACTTCTCCCCAATAGCTATGAAAATCAGAGACAATTCCAAATTTAAACTTTCTCTTCTGCATTTTCTGCCTTTAAGTCTTTTTCCTACAAGCATAGTCTGTTTTCAGAATATGTGTAATGACAGACGTTGTTTTCATTTCAATGATTGTGTATTCTTTTAATTTTGATTTTTCTGTTTATAATAGCATTAGAGGGAATAATTCTCATTTTCTTCCTCTAATGGGCAAAAGAGGAAAGACACTGGCACACCCAGTTACGCAAAGTAGGAACTATTGCCTAAAAAACTTAAATGAAGACATTCTGTACTTAGGAATGTGGCAAACTTCCAAGTTATCATCGTTGGATTGAGATTATCTGTCTTTTAAATATCTCATGGCCTGGCTAAATTTGTAGCAAAGAAAAATGGTCCTTGACCATTTATCACAAATGCATTATTACAGATGTAGTTAAAAACATACTGTAAATGTCTTTTGTTGTCCTGGATTTGCATGGGATTAACATGTTTTTAATTGCAAATAAGAAGTCAACAGTTGAATGCATAAAACTGGAAGCATAAAATGGAGAATTTAACAAAAACATTTAAGGTGTGCTATATTTGATGAGTCAGTCGAAGCAGAACTGCTGCACGTCTTTCCCAATATTATGAATATTACATTTTCCAGGAAGGAAATTACTTATTCAGTCTAATGTTCCAAATATAGCTTTAAGTCACCAGAACAGCTCTGACAATATGATAAATTATATAGTTACAATACTGAGAAAAACCTGATCTGGGTTCTACAGTTCAGTTCCATAGCATGCAGGTAGATGTTATGTTGTGGGAACTGACAAATCCTTGCTGTTTCTTTTCTTGCTGGGTTCTGTTGTTGTCTGAAAGCACATCTTTGGTGCCCACAGAGGTTTTTAGGTTATTCTTTGACTTGTGTTGTGTTTGTTCCCCAGACTTAAGAAGAATGTCTTGTCTGCAGATGCTTTTCCCAGGCAGGAAACGGACAATGTCTATAGTGACATACTGTATTTGTATGTATAAAGAAATGAGCCATTTGGGCTTTTAAATGAAACAAAAGAAGAATTGAAGAGAGACAATTATGAAAATTAATATGCGAGAACAATCTCTGCAATATAAGTTGATGACTGAGAGTTGAAACTGTGTCTTTAGCTCAGATGTATTCTTAATGTCATACTCTCTACTCATTTTACATTTGAAGTGTATTATACTGTTTTAAATCCCATTTTTAAATGTTATCGTTGTTGAGTTCTCTCAATCTTTTGGTCGGGATTTGAAGGTGTTGCACTGATTGCTATGGATACTCCTCTAAAACAGTGCTGGACTTAAGTGCTTCAGCCAGTTACTTTCTTAAGGCCAGGTTATTTAAGTGAAGAAGCTCTTTTGTTTGAACTTAACTTTATATAAAGATAGGATTCATTTGAGAATGATTTGCCTTTCATTTTTTCAGTGGAAGTAGTCAATTATGGGTGGAGTGGTGGCTCTGAGGCTAGAGATCTGCCCTGGCAATCGGAAGGTTGGTGGTTCGAATCCTGTAAATGCCAGTAGGGACTCTGCTCTGTTGGGCCCTTGAGCGAGACCCTTAACCTGCAATTGCTGAGCACTTTGAGTAGTGAGAAAAGCACTATATAAATGCAAATTATTATTATTATTAATTGACCATAATTCTTGTTTTTATAACCTTCTCAGGAATTGCATTGATTAAGCTATGCTTGTCTTTGGTTTTAAATTTTAGTGTCACTCAGATTAAATAGAAAATAATTCCTGACAAGCTTTAACAATAAGCTGATAAAGCGCTCTTTTCTTAAATCTGTGCTGCACACCTCATACTAACCTACACCACAACCAAAGATGAGCACGATGAATACGGAGAGAATGGATGAGTAGTAAGCTTCTCAAGATAAATAAGGAAAAAGCAGAAATCGTAGTACCTAGCAAAAATTGATATAGTGAAAGTCTTAGACATAAACTTGATCCATTAGCTTTAAAAGTAAAGAAATGAAGCATAATCATGAACTCTGAGCTAAACTTTAAATCACACATTAACCAGATTACTAGAAGTATGTTTTTCTACTTAAGGAACTTTGCCAAAGTTAGACCTTTTATAACACTGCAAGATGCTGAGAAGTTACTTCACGCTTTTGTTTTTAGGTCGCTAGATTACTGTAAAGCACTCCCAACAGGACCACCTAAGAAAGACATCAATCAGATGCAGTTAATACAGAATGCAGCAGCCAGAATCTTAACTAGAAAAAGAAACTATAAGTACATTTCTCCAGTTTTAGCATCACTGCTTTGGTTACCTGTGTCCTATAGAATTGACTTTAAAATACTACTAATGATACACAAAACTTTAAACAATCTTCCTCCTTCCTATATTTTGGAATGCCATTCCCCCTATGTTCCTTGTAGCTTTAAATTTCCTAATATTATTTTAAGAGCTAAGCATAAAAGAAGTGGCCAAGTGCCCTTTAACTGGAATACTTCACCAATAGAGATATGCCATACACATTTTTGAAAACTCCTAAAATCCCAGTTTTTTCATTTGGCTTTTTTTGTAACTACATTTTAGCTCTTCTCCTGTTAGACTATACATACATAGAATTAGCATATCCTTCAGGGATTTGCAATCATTACTAAGCTGTACTTTTCTCTGCATTACTAATCTTTTCCAGTTTCGATGTGGTCAGATTTTGTGCCACCACCACGACCTGATAGAGACACTTTCTAGTCGTCTGTGATGCTCAGACTGCATTGACTCCTCTGGGATGAAGACTGGAAACAATGAGGAATGACTTAAGTATGTTCATCTTAGGTACAATGACCGTGGTAGCTGGGCAGTCTTTTCCCTTGGAACCTGTGCAAATTATCATTTTTTTTCTCCAGCTTATCTTTGGTTGTTTTATGTTTATCCCCTGCCATCTGGCCTTATCAATGTACTCATCTTTGGAGACATATAATACAATACTACATGTAGGTCCATGTAGTAATTTTGGCTCTGTATGCCACCACAATGGATTTGAAATAAAAAAATCATGACATGATTGGAATGTAGACTTTCAGCATTAATTCAAAAGGTTTAACAGAAATATCATATGAGCCATTTAGCAATGACAGACATTTTTATACATGGTCCTCACATTTGCATGGGGCTCAATTGGGCAATTGACTGATAAGCTGTCCCATAGCCAGGTGGGAGCAGGTCCCTCATTATTTCATTAACTTTTAAGCAGATAGAAGGTCTGGAGTTGATTCCAAGTGTGGAATTTGCATTTGGAAGCTGACACTGTGAACTCTCAACATGAGGTCCAAAGAGCTGTCCATGCAAGTAAAAACAGACCATCATCAGACAGAGAAAACACAACAAATCCATCAGAGAGTTAGTAGAAACACCAGGAGTGGTCAAATTAATCATCTGGTGCATTCTTAAAAAGAAGGAATACACTGGTGAGCTCAGCAACACCAGAACGCCTGAACAATCATGGAAGGCAACTGTGCTGGATGATCACAGAATTCTTTCCTTTAAAGAAAAAAAAAATTCACAACATTTAGTCAAACCAAGAACGCTGTCTGGGAGACAGGCATATCATTGCCAAAGTCTGCAATCAAGAGAAGACTTCATGAATGTCAAGACAGAGGGTTTACCACAAGGTGCAAACAATTAATAATCCTCAAGCATAGAAAGGACAGATTAGATTTTGCCAGAAAATATAAAAAAAAAAAGAATGATGGACAGATAAGAGTATGGAGAAGGTTAGGAATGGCTAATGATCTATAGCATACATACAACATTATCTGTGAAATATGGTGCAGGCAGCGTTATGGCATGGGCATGTGTGACTACCAATAGAAGATAGTCACCAGTGTTTATTGATGATATGAATGCAGGAAGAAGTAGCAGGATGATTTCTGAAGTGCACAGGGCTATACTATCTGCTCAGATTCAGACAAATACTTCAAAACTGATAGGACAATGCTTTACAGTACAGATGGACAGTCAGCCAAAACACACTGCGAAAGCACACCAAGTGCTTTTGAAGGTAAAGTAGTGAAATATTCCTCAATGGTCAAAGCAATCAACTGACCTCAACCCAACTGGACATGCATTTCACTTGCTGAAAACAAAACTGATGGGAGAAAGTCCAACAAACAAGCAGCAACTGAAGACAACTGCAGTAACGTAGAGTGGAAAGGAAATCCAGTACTGGCAGACGACCACGGCTACCAGACATCAGGAAGGCATTGACTGCAAAGGATTTTCAACAAAGTATTGAAAATGATCGTTATATTCATGATTATGTTAGTTTGTCTGAATACTTTTTAGTCCCTGTAGGCATAAAAATGGCTGTCTTTAACACCTTAAATTAAAACTGCAAGTCTACACTTCAATCACATCTTAATTGCTTTATTTCAAATCCAGAGACAAAATTATGAAAATTGTTTCACTAGCCAAATACTTATGGACCTAACTGTATATATTAGGACCTTTCTGCTAATTTTATATCTATGTCATGTAAGTCAATATTGACTTATTTTTTGCTGCTTATTCATCATTATTTTTATGTAGTTTAATTAGTTTTTTATTTTCTTATAAGTATTTCTTTGGCATTATGTAAAGTACTTTGAGCTACATCCTGTGTATAAAAATGTGTTACAGAAATAAATGTTGTTGCTATTGTCACTTAACACTGTTATCGTTGTGTTATTCCCACATCATGTAGCATAGCCAGGGTGTCCGATTGGCCTTCTCCCTGCCCTGTTGTGCCCTCTCTTTCCAATCCACCAAAGACCAGACACTATCATTTATATGGGGTTCTTATTTATTCCTTCAACTGAAAGTCTCCTCTGCATTCTTAAATCGTGCCGAGCTGGTAGGATGTAGTGTGAACAGGTCTCTGTCAATTTGGTATCTGGCCTCTCCCATCTGCAGAGCAATCTGCTGGTCACTGTCTTAATGTCACAGCAGTTTCCCCCAAATTACATAAAACTGCCCATGCACAGCATGGGTTTCTTTTAAGTTTGATCAATGAAAAAACAATTATTCGACTATTTTCTGACTTCAACAGAGAAGCAAGTGAGTTTGAAATAAATGCTTTTGTTTTGGAATTTTGTGCTGTACTGATCATGTTTACTAACACTAAACCTTTTTGCACTTGTCATGCATGTGGCCTGGGGTCCACTTTCCAGGTTCTGGTGAGGTAAGTGATGCCACTCCGGGACAAGGGGTGTGATGACACTAACCCTATCTTCTATTTCAACCGTAGTTCCAGGGAAATGGATTAGCCCCGCCCACAGCTCCCAGAGTTGGACCCACCCCTTCCACTTTGGACACCATAAAAATGGTCCATCCCTGGAAAGTGTCATCACATTTTGAACATGCCTTTATCAATGGACAATATTTTGGAGAAAATTTTGCTCAACTGTCCTGAGCTGACCTTATTTGTGCCGAAAGGAGCACTGCGTTTTATGTTACTTTATTTTGTGCAAATATACAATGTAACCCAGCTGGTACTCCAACATTTCTTCTGGCTCTTCTTGGTCTGTTCATATACTCTAAAAGTACAGCACATGTTCTGTGGCATTGTTTTGATCCAAATGCACAATTGTACATACTCTAAAAGTACAGCACATGTTCTGTGGCATTGTTTTGATCCAAATGCACAAAATAATATTTTTTTACATTCTATGTGAACCTTTCAGTTTCATCACCTCTGCAATTTCCAATCTGCGTCTTCAGTCAAGAGCATCTTTCTCAAATGTTTCATTTTCTTTATGTGTATGTGTGCAGCCTTGTCTAGCGTGAACTTCCTCTTTCATCTGGCAGTTCATTCCCCAGCAGTACAGTAAAGAGCCCATCGGCATACAGAGGGACACTTGCTCAGTATGAGGTCGTTTCTTGCTCTGACTGTACTTCTGAAATGCATCACAAGTGAAGGTATGACAAAAAGCATTTTCTTGTCTTTCTAGTATTTTACAACTGACAAACACAGTGTGTCACTTTAACAGATCTACTGCAGTGTTTTGTTAAAATGGAGATTAGATCAAATCAGACTATGTATGATCCATTATAAGATATTCAGTTCTTGGTTGCTATTAATCTGATTTTTATATCTGATGTGTATACTTTCAAAACCAAAAGGTCGTGTAGAAAAAATCTGCAGCATTGTTTTAGCAGCATGGAATTTTTTTAATTAATAGGAAACCTCAGGGAAACAAACCTTGCTGTTTTTGTGAATTGGTGTTTACTGTTATTTATTTTAAAAGAAACTATAATTTCAAATGTATGCAGAAGATATATACGTTTATGTCTGTAAGTTATGGAGCTTATATGTACATGCTTTAGTATAAATGTAGTTTATTGGGGAATAACAGCTCATCCGCCTTCCTTCAGATCATTTTACATATACAAAATAGAATACATCACCTTCTTTAAAACAATGGGATGGTGAGAGCTGCTCTCAAAATGTCATATTGCTAATTCTAATTTTTGATATTTGCCAAGCTGAAAAGTGCACAGATGTAGCACTTGGAAGGCTCACCAGGAGCTGTGAACCTACCTTTTCATTTTTTAATCTACTTATTTCTGTCTCTTGCCATAGTGAACAATTTTGATAATAGCACAAGTTCTCATGTTCCTCTATGAGTCAGTATTCACAAACAAGGGCTGCTGAGTGGAAGTAAGATATTTTAATTCTGGTCGAAGAAAGAAAGAAAGAAAGAAAGAAAGAAAGAAAGAAAGAAAGAAAGAAAGAAAGAAAGAAAGAAACGAGATAGTGAAATGAGCAAAACACCAGCATAGCTCTTCAGATCCAGCAGACTGTAGCACATTAGAACATTTGAAAATTTTGACAGGAACAGACCATCCAGCACAATGAAGCTTGGCAATCATAACCATCTACTTTCTCCTAAATAACATCAAGTCAAGTTTTGATTGATTTACTATTTATGCTGTAAGCTGTTGAAAATAGAGAGGAAGGAGTTTGGAATACATGTTGGAGGCCTAGCCATTTAGTGAGTCCTCAAGGGTGCAAGTCCATTAAGGATTGCCAAAAGGCGCTGAAACCTTGTGGCTATTCAGGGAGCCACCCTGGTCCCAGATGTGATTCTAAGGATTTGCCAGAAGTTACTGTACCTTTATATGATATAAAGACAGTTACCAGATTGTATTTTCCATAGTTTTAATTCTATGAAATTTAAAATACAATTGCCAAAACCATACTCCTGAACATACTGCATTTCTGGGTTTTCTAAGTATCAAGTTATCTCTAAAGAGAAAGAAGAAACATTTGTGTTTGTCTCTAAATAAGTCTCTTTATATATGTGATTATATTATACTCCATACAGCATGGTACAGTATATTATAAATACACCCCATGTACTTATGGGCTTAAATATATTAAATTAGTATTGCAGTGTGTACATGTTTATATTTACTGTACATGCACAACCAGTCAAAAGTTTTAGATCACCAGTTTTTCTTCAAATGTAATCCACTGAAATGTAAGGAATGACCTAAAATGGTAAAAAGGTAAAGAGTAAAGTGCCAGAGGTTTACATTTAAAATTTTGGTTAGCAAAAACTGAGAAAAGGAAATATCAGAATATTACAAATGGGCTTTCTTCAGGGAACAGCTAATAGGTTACAACCTACAGATGTTCTGCAGCAGTTAAAGTAAATTAAGCCTTGAAAGTTGAAGCAAACAATTTGCACGGGGGGCCCAACTTCTGTTGATTACTTAAAAACCTTTGGTCTGTCATAAAGCAGAGTTGGAACAGACTGTGTTACTACACCCTCTGAAGTACTACTTGGATGATATTCTATTTGTGCTAACCTAAACTTTAATTTTAAACCTCTGGGAGTTTACTGTTTACCTTTTGACCATTTTAGGTCATTCATTGCATTTCAACTGATTAAACCGGATTAAAAACATGAAAAACTGAGGTGTTCTAAAACTTTTGACTAGTAGTGTACATAAATATATATATATATATATATATATACCATCCTGGTAAACTCCATTTAATTGTCAGAAAAGGAAAATAATAAATAAAACAGATAGATTCAGTTTAAGTTCAGGAATATAGATCCTGGTGCTGCTGAGCTGAGCAGGAGCTCTGTCATTTTCAGATGTGGTGGGGCTTCCAGATCTGGATAAGAATTGATGCCAGCCATCTTCCAAGTATCACCCTTCAATACTCTGGATGTAAAAAGAGAAGGTGTTAGCAACAGCACCCCCTCTCAATTCAAAGTGGTACTGCTTACCTTGTGAGAGCCCTAAAGGTGTCACCTAGGTGCACATGTGTGACAATATGTATATTATAAACACCATGGAGGACAGACGGGAACAACGACTGGCTGAAGAATCAGCTTCTTACCAGGAGCTAGAGGCCAGGAGCAGTTCCATCCCTCATACGACTGGTTGCAGTGGTCCTGAGGGGTCCAAAAATACTAAAAATATAATATATACTCACTGAGGAAAACCTGTACACATGCTTATCCATGCAATTATCTAATCAGTCTAACATGTGGCAGCAGCACAATACATAAAGTCCTACAGATACAGGTCAGGAGCGTCAGTTAATATTCACATCAAACACCAGAATGGGGAAAAATGAGATCTCAGTGATTTCATCAACGGCATGATTGTCTGTGTCAGACTGGCTGGTTTAACACTTTTTTCGTAACGCAGATGTTCTGGAATATCAGTTTAGGTAATTCACCATTTTATCTTTAAAGTATTAACTTCTATGGCATAAGCCAGTTTGCTTTATGTACAATGTCATCTGGTTGGGACCCTCAGTTTTTGATTACACATATCTCTACTGAGTTAAAGCCTTATGCAGTAATGTTGTGTACTAATTTATTTACATATATTATTATTTTTCATTCTCTAGTGGTGAAATCAGGATCCATTTTGCTCATCCCTTGTGCCATGACAAATAAATCGTTCATGTGGATCTGGTACCCCAAATATCCCAAATGTGCTGGAGTCGGATCGCTAACTGTCACATACTCTTTTGATTCTCAAGGACAGTACAAAGCTGAAGAAAACCGGTTCAGGAATCGTCTAACTGTAATCCATGATCTCGAAAAAGGAATCCATTACTTGATACTAAAAGACATTGTGATGAGCGACTCTGGATGGTTTTCATGTGGTGCTTCTCAGGCAGTGGAAGTTGATGTCTATCCAGGTAACCGAATCCTTAGTGAGGTTTTACAGTTGGCTTTTTAAAAACCATTAAGTTTTGACAATCCTTGTCATGGGTGGCTATCAAACCCTAAGTCGGGGGTTCAGATCTCAGCTGAGTGTTGTTAGTGTGGAGTGTGCATATTCCTTATGTATCCATGTATGTTTTCTCCTTTTACTCCAGTTTGCCTCACATTCCAAAGACAGGCAGGTGACTGAATACCGCAGGCCCACTGTTTTTTTCCGCTCTGCTCCCTATGCTGCCTAAATAGGATTCAGATTCTTACAACCTTTAAATAAAATGTAATTTTCCAGTAAATGAATGGAAAAATAGAAAATACAAGAATAAATGAATGCATATAACCAATTTTTTGAGTGTTTCTAATATGATATTTGAAATGGTGTTCTTTAAGAATGTTGCATGACAGGTGTGTTTGTGTTTTTAAAGAATTACCATTCATTTCTCATCCTTCTGCCCTTATAAGCAGTCACAGCTGACTGGCAAACAAGCACTGTGCCTATTTCAATGAGTTATAATGGTTGAATGATCTCTTCAGCTCAAGATGAAGTCTCATGAGCCATCCATGCATTTTTATAGTGTGCTTTCTCATTCAGCTTTGTTCCTGCTTGTGCCCAATTCTGTTGAGCCAGGCTCCGGTACCCTCACCACACTGAGCTGGGTTAAGCTGGTTCAGAAATGGATGAACAGGTGAGATCTGCACACTCCTTTTTTAGGTTTTCAACTACTGGTTTCTGCCCATAACAGATGCGACTTTATGACACTGCATTAGTAAGAAACTGGCTTACTTCAGATATCTATCAAGTGATAACCTGATTTACAATATATGGTGTATATACAGTATATATATGCTATTGGGTGGCACAGTGGTGCAGTGGTAGCACTGTTGCCTCGCAGTTAGGAGACCTGGGTTCTCTTCCCGGGTTCTCCCGTGTCTGCGTGGGTTTCCTCCAGGTGCTCCGGTTTCCTCCCACAGTCCAAAGACATGCAGGTTAGGTGCATTGGCGATCCTAAATTGTCCCTAATGTGTGCTTGGTGTGTGTGCCCTGCGGTGGGCTGGCATCCTGCCCGGGGTTTGTTTCCTACCTTACGTCCTGTGTTGGCTGGGATTGGCTCCAGCAGACCCCCGTGACCCTGTAGTTAGGATATAGTGGGTTGGATAATGAATGGATAGATAGATAGATAGATAGATGGATGGATATATGCTATTATTGTCGTATTTTTGTGAAACTCATAGGTGCAACATGAAGATCAGGGACCCTTTATGTGAATTGTCTTATAATCATCTATTTATAAAATTATATTTATTTGTTTAAATATTCAGGAGTTTCACAAGACAAGACAGAGTTGAGTGCATTTTTTCCTTTCCATCTCCAAGTGCATGTCAGATTCCAACTTCCTGACTTCTAAATAGTTTTCAGAAGCTGAAAAATGACTGCATCTTATGATACTGAATATTTCAGCCACTTTAAGTATTTTTCCATTACTATTTTCTTAATGGAGGTATTTGTTAGATTTTTATGTTTCCTGATTTTGTTTAGAAAGAAACATTGCTATTCTGTTGCTATAAAAAAACATTCCTGTTGCTCTGACATCACATGTGATGAAGACCATGGAGAGGCTGCTGCTTCACCACCTGAGGCCACAGGTTCAACACGCCCTCGACCCTCTGCAGTTTACATATCAGGAGAAGGTGGGAGCGGAGGATGGACAGAGGCAGTGGTGCTGTAAGAATTATGTTTCTAGACTTCTCTAGTGCCTTCAACACAATCCAGCCTCTGCTCCTTAGGGACAAGCTGACAGAGATGGGAGTCCTTAAAAAGCCCTTTTCTTCTGGTTCAAAAGGCCCTTGATGTCACTTGTAATCCATGGCTTGTTGTTAGCATAGCAGCGTACAGTTCTTACTGGAACTACAATGTCCATACAGAAGTTGATGCAGTCAGTAGTGCAGAACAACCTCCTCAATGTTCTCACTATGTGATCCCTGCAGAATATCCCAGTCTGTAGTTCCAAAGCATTTTCTCAGAGCCTTCTCTGCCTCAGGGGACCACTTCCTGAATGAGCGTGTGGTTGTAGGTAGGACCCTCACTCTTGGTTTGTAGTGAGGCTGAAGCAGAACCAGGTTATGATCTGCTTTCCCAAGTGCAGGCAGCGGGGTGACGCTGTATGCGTCTTTAATGTTTGCATACAGTAAATCAATAGTCTTATTTTCCCGGGTGTTACAGTCCATATACTGGGAGAAGGCAGGTAATGTTTTGTCCAGCGTCACATGGTTAAAATCTCCAGCGATTAGCACCGCGTTTGTAACTTAGCAACAGCAGAATGGATGATGTCACTCGCTGTCTCCACGTCCGCCCGAGGAGGGATGTAAACAATAACAATGACGTATCCAAACTCTCTGGGCAAGTAATAGGGACGCAAACTTACGGCCAACAGTTAGTGATCAGCATATGCACTCTGGTCAACTGTATGCTATTTACAGTGCCTTCTGCTCTCTTGTAGTCATTAACAAATGGATCTGATAATTACATTAGCAGTGGTCAGAGGGTTAGCTCTACTAGTGTGCCATCATGAAAGCATCTTCTTGAGGCTGTCAGCTGTTTACTGCTTAGTGTTTATTGAATTAAAATGACTTAAGAAGTTGCCTATTTGTCTCTTTATGAAGTTTAGTTTTTTTAGATAAAAAGAGACAACGTGGCTAACACACAATCAGTTATTTCTAGACATAATATTGTCACAAAAGCATCCATACACCATTGAGCCCACTTAATTCAGACCAGATTAAAACCATAAGCTAAAAGAACACATGTGCCTTTGGGATATGAGGGACGGCTCAAAGGAAGGTCAACAGCGATGGGGGCAGAGAGCTCCAAGTGTCCATGTGGACAGTTGTTGGTCAGGAGGAGGCAGCAGGGCTAACTGCTCACATCTCCCCTCAATGAGCAGTGACAGCATTTGTGCAGGAAACCCACTTGTTGGTGCAAAACAACATGTGGCTGCTGCAATCACTCGTGTCCAGTCCTTGGAGTTTCACATTTATCCACGCCGTTTTTAGGTAGATCAAACAATGTTTATTTTCCAAGTTATAGATTTCCACCTGTGGTGGGTTGGCACCCTGCCCAGGATTGGTTCCCTGCCTTGTGCCCTGTGTTGGCTGGGATTGGCTCCAGCAGACCCCCGTGACCCTGTGTTCGGATTCAGCGGGTTGGGAAATGGATGGATGGATGGATAGATTTCCACAGTTACAACATGAAACTTTAACACAGACATAGTAAGAAAACCTTGTGTTTACAGAGCTTTATCAATCCCTACACAAACTTACAGTACTTCCTAGTTCCCACTAACCCCTGCAACCCGGCACCCTTTCGTCTTAACTGAATCATTACCTACCCCAATTCTTAATACAAAAACTAATCTTGATCTACAAAATACATTTAACATATCTTCAAATTAACAGAACATAAAAATGTTAATGCAAAACTTGGCTCATACACCACTAAAATGTAAGGATCAGTTACGGCTGAAACGAGACTGGGTTGGTCAGAAATGTCTACTTTAAGAAAATCAGAGGCATGGAAATCTTAATTTATGCAACAATTGCATTTGCAGCCATTAATGTAGTACATGACTCTGTAGGGTGATATATTATGGTGGTGCAGAATCTAAATTATTCCTGCCGATATATACTTTGAACTGAAGTCCCGTCTTTCCTCTTGTTCATTCGCCAAATTTCTATTTTTCTGTTTGTGAAGCTGCTTATTGAAGCACCTTGGATATGCACAAATACGAGGCATACTTTCGGCCGATAACGTTTTCACTCACTTGTCTTCCCTAATTGTTCTCCTCTCCCCAACGTCTCTTTGCAGTGTTACTCTGACCTGCAGTGGAAAGGCAGCCAATTAAAAGCTATTACTGGGTGGGACTTGTGATCAATAAATGACTGGGGAGGCAGGCACTCTGTTCACAAAGTTGTTCTCGTTTGAACTTGCGACCCAGTTATTAACAAGATAATTCTTTTGGAAGTGATTTAATTAACAATATTTTAAGCAAAAAAAAAAAGTATGTGTTTGGGGCGTTGTGAGCAAACAAATGGATATCTAACATGTGGATTATGCAACACAAGTTTTTTTCATAGACGTTTTCATATTGTTGGCTGTTTGTTCAGCATTTGTCCCCATTGAAGCCTATCATATCAGGATTTTTATAAACTCCCTTCTCGATAAAAAACTTTACTACCATTACTACAAACAGGTATAATATAAAAATGTCAAAATGTGAATGATGTGCATTTCAAAAACCTGACGTGCTAGCTTAATTCCGATTTCATATATGAAATCAGTGTAAAAAACTTAATAAAGAGTTGCTCTGAATGATGATCAGATGATCTGAAGTTCCCAGAAGCAAACAAAAATATTTTTTGTAGACCAGTGTAATTTTTGATTAGTGTATTCTTTTAAAGAAAATGAAACTTTGCACAGACATGTGGTGTGCCCTGTGTTGGCTGGGATTGGCTCCAGCAGACCCCCATGACTCTGTGTTCAGATTCAGCGGGTTGGATAATGGATGGATGGACAGACATGTGGACTGCTGCTGATGGCTTTTCCCAGATGTGGAAGATAGATAGATAGATAGATAGATAGATAGATAGATAGATAGATAGATAGATAGATAGATAGATAGATAGATAGATAGATAGATAACTTTATTAATCCCAATGGGAAATTCACATACTCCAGCAGCAGCATACTGATACAAAAACAATATTAAATTAAAGAGTAATAAAAATGCAGGTATAACAGACAATAACTTTGAATAATGTTAACGTTTACCCCCCCGGGTGGAATTGAAGAGTCGCATAGTTTGGGGGAGTAATGATCCCCTCAGTCTGTCAGTGGAGCAGTACAGTGACAGCAGTCTGTCGCTGAAGCTGCTTTTGTCTGGAGATGACACTGTTTAGTGGATTCTCCATAATTGATAGGAGCCTGCTGAGCGCTCTTCACCAACACTTCACCAACTCCATAGTCTTGAGTGGGAAAAGCTTAAAGCAAAATGTATAAATACGCAATTTAAAAAAGGCCCCTTTTATTTTTATACCAAGAATAAGAAGCTTTTGACTTCAAGTCATCACTGCTAAACACACACACACAAACAACAGTAAACCTGTTAGGTCAGTTGTTTATAGCCTTATGAATGAAAACAGGCTTGAAACACTCAGTGCAAACACAATTTAACATACTGCAAAAAAAAAAAAAAAATTCTTAAAGAGAAATTACATTGAGTACATGGTTAAAATTGGAACAAATACTTAAGAAGACAAAGTTGGAGGTTGTTATAATCATTTTTATAATACCTTAAATTATTGAGGGAAGCTTATTACTTATTTCACACAAAATCTGGTGAGACTGTGTTCTGCTGGCCCGTGATGCAAAAACACCACCATGTTACTTTCTTTTTAGGCATTGAAGAAAATCTGTCAAATAACAAAATGTAGTTTCAAAATAAGGAACCCTCCCACCCGAGTCAACCTGTGCTTCGATTGAATAACATTGCTACCTCCAACATGGTCTATTTCAGGAACCAAAAGAGAACTTGTGTGTGGAGAAGAGACATCATTATATGACTTGGGAACTTCTATTTTGAGTTGAATGATATGGACAGTAATCTACCATGCAACTTGTGTGTATCATGACCAATAACAGGCAATGAAGGAAACACCATTCTGTAACAGAAGATATTGTATAAAAAAAGAAAAGTCATGAATCTGTTGGGGTCAATGTATTTTTCAGGAGGCACCTACTCCCTGAAAAATAATTTCTGTTATCTTACTGCCTAATGTTAATCAAAAATCAACCACACACACCACTAACTAGATGGCAGAGGACAAAACATTCAAGCATTACAGGAACAAATTCCATATGCCATGACTTTTGAAGGTTATTTTACTTCATGAAATAAACAGATGTGAACACAGCACATCAGGTTCATTAAATAAGACTGGTGCTACAGGAACGAAAGAAAGTGTCATGTCTGAGGCTCAGGTCTTGACTCTCCGACTGTATCTAGGTGGCTTGGTTCTGAGAAAACAAAACAATTGTGACAGACACAGGCCATGAGCATGCAACTAACAGCAAGGTTCTGTATCATTTTATTCAGGTTATTTACAAAAAGTATTCCATAAATAATACAATTTTATGTATGCCTCTTCTTTCTTTTCTTTAACTGTGCATACTGTATTTTGGGAAGTTCTTGGCTTTATGAAAGATTTTATGCCTGGAATTCATTGTTTATTATATTTTCTAGCTTGTCTCTTGATCTTTAGATTTCAAAATATGGTGCGTTTTTGATAATTTGCAGTACCCAGCCATAGACTGTAAGAAAGCTTGGTCTCATCAGACTTTCGAAGCTTCTTCCAGCTGACTTCAGACCAGCAAACTCCAGCTGAGATGTCATGTGTGTTTTATATTTTAATTAGCTTTCTATTTCCCATCTTCTCAGATTTTGGGGATGACCTGCTCTAAGCAGATTTACAGCTGTGCTACACTCTTTCCATTTCTTAACGGTTTATTCGACTAGAATCCAAGGAATATTCAGTGACTTGGGTATTTTCTTATCTCCATCGCCTAACTTATGATTTTCATGGAATTGCTCGGTGTGTTCATTTGTCTACATTGTATAGGGTTAGCCCACCATACAGTCGCACGAGAAGTTGGACCTACAAGATAAGATGCATTTAGACAAGAATCAATTGAAACCCCTTGATTATGAAGGGGTGATCTCCATTGAACCAATTATGCAACTTCTAAAATCACTTTTCTGTACCAGTGATGATTTAGGTGCTTGAATTCGTACTTATGCAATCAATAATTTTGTGTTTAATATTTGTTATTAATTTACATCCATTTTCACTTTGTCAAAAAATCCAAAATAAACCCACTGTGATTCAATGTGGTATAAGAATGAAAAATGAAGTTAGAACATTGGATTTATTAAAAAATGGAACGAATCTTAACAAAACTGATAATGTCATTTCTCAATGTTGTCACCACCCTTCTGAATGCACTTGCGCCACCTGCCTGGATTCCAGCAGAATAAAAGGTTTTGACTTGTTCTTGTAACCCGAGTTATTGTCGAATATTACATGCCGAGGGTTACTACAGTCACTAGTGTAAGCTACTGTGACTTGCCGGAGACCAATGTGAAGTCTGCTATTTGATCCAAGCGGCGGGGACTGCCGTCTCAAGGATTCTTTTTGCTGCAAGACAATGACATACACTGCTAAGATGGAGAAACTGAAGCTTGAGGTATTGCCACATCCTCGTTATTCGCCAGATTTGGCACCGTACTGTGATTTCCACCTTTTTGGACCGCTAAAAAAATATCCAGGTGGTCGTCGATTCAAGACAGATGACGACATGAAGAAAGTGGTGGTGAGGACAAGACAAAACCTTTTATTCTGCTGGCACTTCCAGGCAGGTGGCGCAAGTGCATTGAGAAGGGTGGAGATTACATTGAGAAATGAATGACTATTGTCAGTTTTGTTAAGGTTCGTTCCATTTTCTAATTTTAGCTTGACTCCCCCTCGTACTTTTAATTGACACTGTATGTTTGCTCAGATTCTAAGTTAAAAGTCATAGTCTGGCATTCATGAAGGGGAGAGT
Organism: Erpetoichthys calabaricus; assembly: GCF_900747795.2. NCBI lineage: Eukaryota > Metazoa > Chordata > Cladistia > Polypteriformes > Polypteridae > Erpetoichthys > Erpetoichthys calabaricus. The sequence goes on from NC_041394.2 coordinate 57,761,389, forward strand.
AACAAGGCTTCTAGAATGCACAGTCATTGAAGTCATCTTTTTCAGTTAGGAGTTGACATTTTTGATTTGATTTGATATACTTTATTAATCTCCAAGGGGAAATTGTCTTTTCCATTTGAGCTGGAAATTGAGTGGTGGCTGCTACTGCATTTCAGCAGAAAGAAATCAGCCCCGGGGGTTTCATCAGTTTATCTCACATTTTTTGTACTAAACCCTTTTCTCTGAGAAATCCTTTGTGACTAATACTAACCAGCTTGTGAAATATTTCTTTCTCTTTTATCTCACAGCTTGTCATAACCATACCCGAATCACTTTAAGCAAAGCTCCCAAACTTGGCGGTGAAGTGACACTTTTCTGTATCAGCTGTGAAGACGGACAGATCCTAGGAAAAGGCTTTAACTGGACCTTCAATGGACAGCCAGTGAAGACGGAATCCGGTATTGACAAAACCAAATCAGTTTTGTTCCTAAAGAAAATTGCCGACAAGCATGTGGGCAAGTGGGGCTGCATGTCTGCAGATGACCCATCACAAAATGCTGAGTACTGTCTGCAGCTGATATTGGGAAAGGAGGAACAAGAATACACAACGCAACAGGCCATCCAAGTGACAAAAGACAGAGCTGAAAATGGTGAGCAGCAATGCCTTGTGAAATAAGTCAATGGAAAGGTTATTCTCAGTTGAACAACTTCTACCGTTTCAGTTTATAAATTACTAATACCACTTCTACTGTCTCATTTGAGTAGTACCTGTACTGTACAGGCCTTAAAACACTCTGCAATTCTAATAACAATTGAACATTAGAATGGTAAAAACGTTGTGAGGAGAACAGACCATCCACCCCAACATGCTTGTTCATCCTATTCATCTAGATTGTCCAAAATAACATCAAGTCAAGATTTGAAGGTCCTAAAGTCCTACTCAAATCTCAGTGTTCTTTCAGATATTGCATTTGTCTTGTGGCTTACCTTAGGTGGGCTCCTTTGGTACAGTGGTTTGCGCCGCTGGTTTACTGCCCCAGAGGCCCCAGTCTGCATGTTCTCCCAACTGTCTGTTTGACTCTGTATTGGATCTGCCTGAGCGTGTGTGAGTATCAATGTGAGTCCATCATAGGAGGTATGCAGGACTGGTTTCTGCTGTGTTACCAATGCTGCCAAGATAGACTTCAGCCCTGCCATGACCTTGAACTGGTTTGAAAATGGATAAATGGATCCCTATCATGTGAAAACAGATGTATATTTTTCCATGCTTTTCCTTTGTCAGAATCTCTACAAATGATTAATTCATTCCTGTTTTTGAATCATTGACTGACTCTTCCACTTTCTGTGAGCTGCTCTTAAAAAAAAAAAAAATAGAGTAACATACTGGAGGGCATGAAAATGAACACGCAATGTTAGCAGCCATCTGCATCTCCACCTGTATTTATATTATATATTTTTAGAAACACTCTGTTGTAAATGGGCAGTGCACTGCTAAATGCTGCTGCCTTCCAGCAGAAAGTCTGGCTTCAAAACCTAGCTCTGTCACTGTCACCGTGGAGTCTGTATGATCTCTCAACATCGGTGACTCTCAGATGACTCTGAAGTGAGTAATTGTGTCCAAGATAACACAACATTCTCATCCAAATTGTTATAATGTTCTAAAGCAGGGGTGTCCAACTCCGATCCTGGAGGGCTGCAATGGCTTGGGGCTTTCATTCTAAGTATTTTCTTAATTTCTGACCATTTTCTGCTTTTGCCTTATTTGTAACCGACTTGCTCTTTAAGATACAGAGCCCTTAACTGTTTCTTTTTTCCTTAATTAGCAGTCAAAGAATAATAAGACACAAAGTGAGCTAACACATGACCAGCTAACCTGTATCCATCGTACTGTACATGAAACTATAGAAAGGTGAAGGTCTCAGTAATGTCAATTTGCTCAAATCCATAAAATGGTTCTCTTAGGAAAAAAAATGAACCATTATGGAAATATCTGCTGTGACAGAATGAGGACCACAACAAAGCCATGGAATTACTGTAAATAACAGGTTTAATTAACAAGAACCATCGTCTAATTAAGAAACTGGTTGGAGAGAAATAGGTTGGAGTTAGCCGGTCATCTGTTGGCTCACTTCACATCTCATTTTTGTTTGGCTGCCATTTAAGAAAAACATTTAATTCAGAGGACAGTTTTTAAAAACCACAGCAATTAAAATGAAGAGAACAGAAGTCAATTAACAGCAGAAAATTGGTCCTTGATGAAGAAAGTGGCAGGAAGGCCCTCCATGATCAGAGTTGGACACCCTTGTTCTAAAAAGACTGGTGTCCTTGCCTTGCCATTGCACCTCTGAACTGGATTATGTGGATGTCATCTTCTAAACTAAGAATTCATACAAGCATTGGCAATTTAAGACATTCTATAGCTTCCCAGTCTGAATGGTCTGTCTTCTCTTTTCACTTTACCATCCATAAATATCATGAGTGCATAATCCAGTTTTATGATGTAAGGGGGCATCGGGCAAGCATCAGGGCCAGTTTAGTGGCATTGATTAACCAAACAACCACCTCTTTGGGGTATGACAAGAAGAGCAGAACAGCAGTAGACAGTCACTCACAGACAAGTGGTAAACATGTAAACTTTGACAACAACATTTATTTCTCTACCACATTTTCTTATAAGAGGATATTTCAAAGTACTTTACAAATAGTAAAAGAAAAATGATCACTGCAAAATATAAAATGTGGAAAAGCAAATAAAAGGAAAATGTGGCATATTACCAATAGAATTAAAATTATGCTAGGACTGAAATCAGGGAGTTTATAAGTCTCTAATGGTTCGAAAAGGAAACATCAGTTTGATGACATATGCTATGATCAGATGGCCAAGGAGGAGTGGAAAACACAAATTCCAGGTGACGCAGACACTGGCCAAAAGACCACCCAGCCCCACTTCTACAGTTCTCAAAAATGATTCAATTATAATAAAAAGTCAACCTAGTCAAATGAAACCAAACACCATGACGGACCTCAGTAATACGTTCTGTCATTCTTTACTGTCCCTAGTATACTGTACTAGCCATCCCCCGCTGCTCCACCCGCGAAGCAGTGAAACAGGACAAACTTTAAAAATCAACATACAAAAAGGTATCGCCTGCGCAGTAGATCTGGAGTTGAAGTATTACTGTGTATGTATAGGGATCAATGATGATTGAAGCCCATATGGAGCCCTATGCACCCCTTTATTTACCAAAACAGCGATAATCTGTGCCCAGAAGCGTAGCATGGAGCTCTAGGCCCAATACATAGGCAGTCTCTGTGGGCCCCTTCCTCTCGATCCATGTCTGTCACACATCCTTTTCATTCCAGGCTTTGCATCCCTTCCCCCCCCCCCCCCCTTTTCCCCACACTACAACACCCAGGTCGGTGTCCATAGCTTGGATGAATCGCAGGATGGGGTAGAAAGATCTGGAGTGCACGCGCCACTTGACTTACCAAAATGACAACCATAGTGTAGACATAACAAAAAGGCTCGAACTGCTCATCACTTCAGTTACATAAAGAGGACACCTCATTACCCAAAGCTCATGCCCCTTAACTTTTAAAAACGCCACCCCTTAGGTGTCAGCACTATGTCACCTAATGGGCTAACCAGCTCTGACAGGGATTGTGGACTGTGATTGTCTGAAATCATCATTTGGCATTGTCCATCTTCAGCCTTCATTACAACAGAGAGGTATGTTAAAACTCATCAAATCAAAAATGAAGGTCAACAGCACGGACATCACAGGTTTGGGCCGTTCTATCAGCTGGTTGTTGCTAAATAAGTTTTCTCAAATGAACCAACATCCTAAGGCAAAGTACAAGTATAGAGTTAGAGCAAAAACAGACTTTTTCTTTCTGCAAAGCAGTAGAAGGTGGAGAGAGCTGGGGTCTCTAACTCCAGTTTTGGAAAGCCACCGTTGGATGCAGGTTTTCTTTCCAACTCTTTTGTTAATTAGTGACCCGTTTTTGATGCTAATTAACTCTTTTCTCTTCAAGTTAAATGTCTTTTTTATTTTAAAACTCAGTCCTCTGAGTTGCATCATTTTATCCTTAAACAGAAATGAGCTGTGATGTGAGCCAACAGAGGACCAGCTGAGTCAGGGCCTTAAACTCCAACCAATTTCTTAATTAGAAGCCAATTCTTGTTGTTAATTCAACTCGTTATTTAATTCTATGGCTTATTGGTGCTGTCATTCTGCCTCCGCAGACATTTCCAAAACTGTTCATTTTCTTTTTTCTATGAGCACTGTCAAAATGTTTTGTGGACATGAGATCAGCACACCTGAGACCTTCACCTTCCTTCATTTTCAGATATTGTATGAGGGACACAGGTTAGAGTGTTGGCTCGTTTCGTATCACAATATTTGGCAACTAATTAAGGAAAAAAGAAACGATTAAGTGGTCCGAGTCTTAAATAGCAAGTCAAGTAAAATGAAGGGAAAAAGTTAATTAGCAGCAAAAAAGTGGTTACTAATTAAGAAAAGGGTTAGAAATGAAAACCTGCAGCATCAGTAGCTCTTCAGGATCAGAACTGGAGACATCAGCTCTCGCTGCCATCGAGTGTTCGCTTATAATTATTTAACAGGATTAATGAGTTTTGTAGGAGGGTTTGGGGTACAACACCTTCAAGATAATAATTTTAGCCAACATCACTCCCATACTTTCATATATATATTGGTTAAGATATTAAATGAATTTGTTACAATTCAGTCTTGTATAACTCATCCACTTCTTTTTGACTTTTGACCTACTTTTAAGCATTATTGCTGTAGTGAATGCCATTTAAACTATGAAATGTTATGAAATCTGACTATTGCTTTGATGATCCAGCCAACTGGGATCATAATGTTTCTTTCGATGTCTTGGTTCTTTCTGTTGAAATCAGTCTGTAGAGCAGGGGTCCCCAACTCCGGTCCTGGAGAGCCTTCGTGACCGCAGGTTTTCATTCTCATAACTCTTTTCCCTTCATTTTAATTGACTTGCTATTTAAGACTCGGACCACTTAATTGTTTCTTTTTTCCTTAATTAGCAGCCAAACAATAATGAGCCAAAAACAGGACCAACAAATTGTGTCCATCATACAATATCTGAAAATAAAGGAAGACAGTGCTGTTATAAAAGAGAAAATCAACAATTTCGGAAATATATGCTATTGCACAATGAGAGCAGCAACAGGACATGGAATTAAAGAACGGATGTAATTAACAACAAGAATCAGTGCCTAATTAAGCAACCGGTTGGAGTTTAAGGCCCTGACTTTGCTGGCCTTCTGTGAGTTGACTTCACATTTCATTTCTGTTTGGGTGCCATTTAAGAAAGGAATGAAGCAATTAAGAGGAACAATGAAGAAATTGAGGGGAACCAATCTTAAAATACAAGTCAATTGAAATGAAAGGAAAAGGAATTAATTAACAACAAAAATAGGTTACTAATTAATAAAAGGATTAGAATGAAAACCTGCAGTCACTGGGGCCCTCCAGGACCGGAGTTGGGGACCCCTGCTGAAGAGCACGTTGGTCTCATTACCCAGCTACTCTCTCTTAACAGACCTACCATACAGGTGTCCAGCACATCACTGTGTTTAGCTGCATTAGGCTTTTTAACTTACAAAGTTGTAGCAGTAACTGCGTGTATCACGATCTTGCTATGAAGACACTTGCCAAATTTTTAAGATGGGCTCGCTAACATGGAGTTCCATACCTGCTTACACTGCCCTGAAATTGATAATTAAATGAAACAGTCAAACAAATATTACTCTGAATAAATGTTTTAACCATCTTTCACCTTTGTAGGTGAAGATCATCACCAAAGACATCGAATTGAATACTTGTGGATGATGACATTGGTGGGGGCTGCCTCAGTTTTACTAGTGGCAGTGGTTGGAGTGATCTTCTTGATACGACTTCAGAGGAACAAGAAGAGGCTCAGGTAGACTTGACATTGAACATTTTATTCTAAAGTTGCTCCTTCTGCGTCTGGGTAAGCATCATTGCAAATGACATGAAATAATAGGTCACTGCGCTGTGAAGTTCCCAGTTGTTTAAATTTCTCATCTGAAAATTAATGTTTATCTCGCGAGCACAGCCAAGTGGTTAATGCTTCTGTCTCACAGTTTCAGGTCACTGGTTTCAAATTCCAGCCCCGGCACAACTTGCATTTACTTGCCACATTCCATATGTGGTTGTTTTCTTTTCTCATGTACTCCAGTTTCTACCCACATCTTAAAAATGACCATGTTACGGTATATGGCTTGTATGATTAAATGTGCATTGTAAAGGACAGCCATCCCATCTGTCAAAATTCAAGTTTAAAATTAATGTGAGACATATTTACGTCTCCTTGGAAAGGTGAATGTGATACAATATCAACAAAAAGACACTAAAAAATATACATGAATGCATACAAACAAGCATACATTTATATTATGGATACATGTATACAGTACTGTGCAAACATCTGTCACTTTAATAAGTTTACAAAAATATTTGTCAGAAATGATTATTTTATATTTTACAATAGTGTGTCAACTTTAATAGCATGCTTTAGAGTTCTAAATAATCATTTTGCGTTATTTTTTTTGAAAGTATCCCCACTTTTCAGAATTTTTTTTACATTTTTTCCCCCGAAGGTCTCCAGTTCTGCTGCTGGATTGCCACTGTGACTGCACATTTTCATTCTAACCCTTTCCTTAATTAGTGACCGCTTTTTGCAGCTAATTAACTCTTTTTCCTTCATTTTAATTGACTTGTTATTTAAGTCTCAGACTCCTTTACTTTTTTTTCCTTAATTAGCAGCCAAGCAATAATGAAATACAAAGCAAGCCATCATGTATCTAGCAACACAGTTATTGAAAAGAAAGAAAAACAAATGCCTCAGTAATGTTTACTGCTCAGGTCCCCAAAACATTTTGACAGTGTTCTTAGAAAAAAGAAAAACAGTTTTGAACATGTCTGCTGCGGCAGAATGAGATCACCAGCAAGTCATAGAATTAAATGACGGGCTAATTAATTAACAACAAGAACTGGCTTCTAATTAAAAAAAATTGGTTGGAGGTAAATTGGTTGGAGTTTGAGGCCCCAACTTAGCTGATCATCTGTTGGCTCACTTCACATCCCATTCGTGTCTGGGTGCAATTTAAAGGAAAAAAATGAAGCAATTAAAATGTAGGGAAAAGAAGTTAATAAGTAGCAAGAACAGATCACTAATTAAGAAAAGCATTAGAATGAAACCTCCAACCATAGTAGCGCTTCAGCAGTGTTGCCAAGTTTGTGGTTTTCTCGCCCAATTGGGCTTTTTTTGATTGTCATTTGCAGAGAAACAAAATCGGACATGAGGACCAGTAGGCTACCCGAACTATTCTGTAACATTTCAGTAATTATTTACCGTTCAGATGCTGATCTTTCTGATCATAATATAAGTTCGTTATGATAGTAATTGATGAGAAGAATTCATAATTAATTGCAAAATTACGGTATTTGATGGTTCCTCTAGAGTGCCTCTTTCTGTTGCATGATTGGGCTCAAAAAGTAATCAGCACATCGTCATCTTGTAAAAGGCTTAAGTTTCGAGTTTGGTATTTTTCCATCCAGCCATTTTAGCTTTAGACCATCCTCAAAAAACTGTGACACACAGACAGACAGACATCATTGAGATAGTCGATATTTTCAGTATCAGGGTACTCTAAAACGCAGATATCCGTTGAAATCGGAGATCAACATTTTTGAAAAATCTGAAACTTTGACTCTTCCCCCATAGACGAGAGGTTATGGTGGGGAAGGGCGCAAAACAAAAAATGGGTTTTCATGGGTTGTGATTTTTTGGGCTAATTTTAAAAAAACAACACATTGTTTTGGGCTATTTTTCCAACCCCTCTCCAATGAATTTTTACCATGTGCTTTCATCTATCTGGTACCCCTTACCCTGCAATTCACACTTGCATTATGTACTTTACCATTCAAACCCCCCCCCCCCCCCCCCCATATATATATATCCATTCTATTACTGTACCTCAAAGAGGACCCAAACCCCCCGAACTCTAGCTTTGGTATGTACCTATCCCGTCACACAGCTCCCTGCTTTCACATGTGTCATTTTGTCTACCTCAGGTGTTGGGCTATTTGTTTGGGCAAATTCGTTATTTTTGGGTTATACATTTTTTAGGAACCTGGCAACCCTGCACTTCAGGGGCCCAATTTGTAAATATTTACATGGATACATAAGCCAAATATAATCTATAAAACCTGGCGCATGCACATTTCTATGCAATTTACTGGGTATAAATCAAAAACACCTAGTAAATGTGCATTTGTTAAAACGCATCGATGCTAATCAATCTCATACATATGCAATCATGACACTGCAGATGTTCATTGGCTGGTACAGCAGCCTACCACCTGACCCGTCGAGACCCCCACCTCCTGCATTCAACAGCATCCACATGCACTCCACCACTGAGCATGCAAGATGATGCACAGCATTATTGCACTTTACCTCTGTGTTCTAGCAGTCCACTGAAGTGCTAGAGTCTAAGCGGGTAGCTGCTGTTACCTGACACAGGTAATGACATGATGTTGACACAATGAATAGTACTAAACATATGAAAAACTGAGGTCTGCCTCAAATTAAATGAATCCCAGGTTGACTAAGTGACGTAAAGTGACACGATTACAGTTGGAGAACCAGACACTGGTGAAAATTGCTTTTTAATGTTGGCACAAATATGTTATGTTTTATGAATGTGCACGCCAACCATAAAAAAAAAAAAAACTGGACATAGTGCCTCCTCAGCTCAGCTAATGGCTTCCAGTAGAGCAGGCATGACACAGTGAAGCTTTGCTGATATATTCCTGACCTGCCAGCCAGTTCACTGACAGGTGACAACAGATAGTCTAAACTGACAAAAAAACCTACAAAAGTTTTTGAACAGAATTGGCCATTTTAAAAAGGAACTAAAATGCAGTCTGTGCATCATATTCAACACTTTTATGGTTTAATGTTTATCACGTTAACATAAAATAATGACTCAGATCTGAATTATTATAATTCATATCACTGAGCCATTATTATAATTATTACAATTATTTGTGTGAGTCCTCATTTAGGTTGTTAGGCTGCACTTTCCTGCTTGATAGGGAGTATCATCATTTTTGTTTCTCTAAAATGTTGCATACGCATTGGTCATGTGGAAAAAATCAACAATTTATTTAAAGAAAGAAACTTATCCTCTACTAGGACAAACTTGATTAAATCTCTTTGAGTCAGAAACCAGGCAGGCATCTTAAATTATCCCTTCAGAAAATACCAAAGAGGGAGCTTCATCAGAGTAGTCTGTTGCAGAATGGTCAGAAAAATAAGGATAGAGATCTACTTCATAAACACCTGAATTTACATAACAGTGTTGATTAATGCATACATTTACTCTGATTGGTTCGTTGGCTTACACACAAACAACTTATTGAAATAAAAGTCTCTTCTATTACACTCTTGTTGCTCCGGTTTCCTCCCACAGTCCAAAGACATGCAGGTTAGGTGGATTGGTGATTCTAAATTGGCCCTAGTGTGTGCTTGGTGTGTGGGTGTGTTTGTGTGTGTCCTGCGGTGGGTTGGCACCCTGCCCGGGATTGGTTCCCTGCCTTGTGCCCTGTGTTGGCTGGGATTGGCTCCAGCAGACCCACGTGACCCTGTGTTCGGATTCAGCGGGTTGGAAAATGGATGGATGTTCTTATATCTTTAGGTTCAGCTATTATCCTTTTAATCCCTATGTATGTGACAACTGTCCAGTCTTGTTATTTACAGGACATCTGCTGATCTCTTAATCATCTCCTGGAACACTCTCTGTATTACATCATCCTTCTTCCTAGTACATTCTTGCCTTTATTCACTTAACCATTTCAGTAGATCTCTTCATGACATTTCTAAAACAAATGCTTATATATTTCAATGTGCACTGCAGACCAAAATACTTAACTATTGTTACCTTCAAATTATTCTCTCTCAGTCAGAGTTGCTGTAAATATGCACACACTACCCCATCAAGTTTTCTTTTATAAATCCCAATGTTGGCATGGAAAATTACGTATGCACATTTCAAGCAGCTTTTTGTGTATATGCAAGCCTTATACACGAGGCCTTAGGACAGAACTTGGGGACCCTGCCTTTGATTTTTGTGCAGTACATTTCAGTACTCTGATAAGAGTATTAAAATGGAAAAATGTGAACCAGATTCTGCATTGTAGAAACAGGAGCACAAAGGTAACCTGGGACAGAACAAGCATCAACACACAAACTCCATCTTAAGAGTGACAGCATTTAAGGGCTCAGATTTGTCTGGCATATGCAACCTTTCCAACATGAGCAAACCTGCATAAGTAAGGAATGAGTGAGGACCGACTGTGGAGGAAGGAGCATATTAGCACACATACTGATGGGGTGCAAGACTTCACTTCCCCAGGGAGATACAAATGGCACAACACCAAGGTCCTCAGAGCACTGGCGAATATCTTGGAGAAGGAGAGATGGAAAAAGCAGCAGACCAACAGAAACCCTGTCTCATCCATTCACTTCATCACGGATGTGGAGAAGCCACCATTCACCAAGAAAACTAAGAACAGCTTCCTGCAGATGGCACAATCATGGGAGATGAAGGTGGACATGGAAAGGAAATTATTCTTCACACAAGCCATCCACACAATCCTGAGGCCTAACGTGAATACATGGTCTGAGGATTCAAGAGGATTATCCTGCTTCGACTAATAGTCCCATGGCAAGATGGTTGCTAGGAGGCCTCAGAAGGGAAAGCCAACAAGTATGAAGATTTGACTGAAGCATGTATGGACAAAGAGTGGCAGGCTCCAACTGGAGTGTATCGTGCATCTGATGACATTTTCTGGTGACTGAAAGCTACAGCCACAAGAATCTTCTCATACTATCTTCAGGGTAAAGTCAGATTAATTCAAGACTAAGCTAGAAAAATATGTACTCTGAAAGATACACTGTATTGATAACAAGGGCAAATAATTAAATGCTTAGCATGACAAAAGGAAGACAGACTATCATTGTGTTTGATATTTTCATTTTAATGCCCTTTTACATTTGCCACTATTAAATTTGATTAATTGTTCTAAAAGGTGTTATTATTTGCAGGAAATACATCTCATTATGAGGGCTGAACTGATCCTACTTCAAGAATTTCAGAAATTTTCATGAGAATCTTAAGGTCACCAGGCCTCACTAATACAAATACATCTTCTCTTCTGAAGGAGAGCTATCAGCACACAGGTTTAGTGGACACACGCATGGCTGAAAACATTTTTTTCAAAGTACCTAAGGTCCATGAACCTGAGAAGGGTCACAGAGAAACAGAGATTTAAGCCCTTAGGTCCCCAAAGAACCATCATATATCATCCAAATGGAGATGTTTTGGCATGTTATTTCCTCAAAAATGGCTCTCCTGACAAGAGTTCTCCCAGAGCAAGATGTAAAATTCTCCATTAACTTGCATCATCTATTTACACATTAACTAGTGTTCTGTCAATCTCTGTCTCTTTAGCAAAGGTCAAGCAATGTCTATGATGCCACTGTCAAAAACACATGGAGCAAAATGTTATGCAAGTATGTGGTGCAAAGCAAAAAATACCGTTCACTGCTGATATTGTGGCAGAGTGGTTAAGGCTACGGCCTTCAACACCCTGAGCATGTTGGTTCAAATCCCACTACTGACACTGTGTGACCATGAGCAATCACTTCACCTGCCTGTGCTCCAAACAGAAAAAAACAAACAGAAGAAATGTAATAATAATAATAATAATTCATTACATTTATATAGCGCTTTTCTCAGTACTCAAAGCGCTATCCACACAGAGAGGAACCGGGAAGCGAACCCACAGTCTCCTTACTGCAATGTAATCAATTGTATCTCAACCATTCTAAGTTGTGAATGATAAAGTGTCAGACAAATAATAAATAATAATTTAAAGCTGCAACTTGTTCCAGAAAGCAGGGTGGAAGTTTCCCCCTTATGTACAGGGAAAAGCAAACACTGAATTCTATACTGTGCAACCAGCAGTAAAGCATAGTGGTAATGGAGGCACAGCCTAAAGGGGGTTTTTGTCATCAAGACCTGGGGCCTCATGTATAAACGATGCGTACGCACAAAAATGTTGTGTAAGAATGTTTCCACGTTCAAATCAAGATGTATAAAACCTAAACTTGGCGTAAAGCCACGCACATTTCCACGGTAGCTCATACCCTGTAGTACACAAGTTCTCTGCTCGGTTTTGCAGACTGGTGGCACCCAGCGTCAAAGCAGTGCTACTGTTCCTGTGTGGTTATCCTTTCTTTTTTAGATCCACATCCCTGACGTGGCTTAATTAATACACTGAAATTAACCGCATATTGTTTATTAGTTTAATGCATCTGATTGTAATTAACCTCTAACAATATAATGGTCCACAGAATGGTTAAACTATTCCAAATACCATAACTGCTTTAGCGTTGTTACTCTCACTGCACCTCGGATCCCACATCGGATCATCTTTTTCCATATTACTCTCACTGCACCACTCAGAGTATTTATCCCACTGTATCTGAGTGTGAATCACAGCTGTACAGCAGCTGATTGGAAAGAGAATTATTGGTATACAGCATCAAGCACATGCTGCCTCAGCCATGCTGTCTATTGAACTGCTCTCATATAACAAACGCTTCAGAGCCTTTCCTGTACTGACCTCTCAGTTCAGAAACAGTTTCATCCCAAGAACTCTAAACGCACTCAATCAGTCCATCAAGTGCTCCTTGTAGAACTGTTTGTACTTACAAGTACAATCACCTCACTGTACTCTTGCAATACAGTTATAATATTGCACAACCTGAGCCACTTTATAAAGCGCATGTTTACATATGATGATGATATAATTTTTAAGATGAAATGCAGCAAAATATGTTTATTATATTATACAGATAAAACTTTAACTTTAAACTACATGGTGCCACAGCTCTAGCGAGCCGCTGGCACTCCGTTCACGGATTGTTCCTGCCTCGCGCTGTATTCTTGCTGGTGCTGACGCGACACTGGAAGGATAGATGGATAGGATAATTAAACATGTACTACGAAGATATTTCAATGTTCCTTAAAAGTTTTGAAGAATCAGCGTTCTAAGCTTACAGATGGCTTAACATCTATTACAGAGCTGATTGTGTGGTGATTGGGTATTTGGAGAAAGAAAAGTAAGAACAGGAATTGGACGTTAGTACGTTTGAAAGAGACAGTACTGCTACAATAAAGTATTTCATCGAAGGTCGTGCATGGTGCAGAAAGCATCTTGCGTGACACATGAACAATCACTGCGCCACCGTATTCCCATGTTTAATAACATGCTTTAACTCCTATCATCGTGAAAATGATATCACATATACATCTCAGTATTTTAATTATTCAGAGAGCTGTAATATCATGAATGTAATCAATTCTATGTCCTGTCGGAGAAGAGAAAGCCTGGAAGCACGTAGTGATTCACACACAAAGCACATAGAAGATCAAATACAAAACAAAGCATTTAACGTGCTACTTTAGTTACGATGGGACTGAGAAACTAGTAAATTAAGCGATTTAGGATGAAGTTTATGATGTTCTACTTTAATGACAAACTACGTGATTAAAGTGAAAATTTAGAGATTTAAGTTGACATTTCACGCTTTTTTCCCCCCACTGTGTGCCTTTTTCCCCCACTGTACCCTAATAAGCTTTCATGTGACACTCAGACGGTGGGCTACGACTCGCCTTTTCACGGCGACTTTGATATGTGACAACTTTTTTTATTTCGGGCACTGTGCGACTTTGTGAACTTGAGCTTTCGAGTTTCCTCAACACGCTATGTCACTCGATCAACTTCCTTTTGTTGTTTATACCACTGTTTAAATCAACAAATAGTATGTTTTTCTTTGCCTTCACTTGGTATTCGCTTAAATTCTTCTATTTTCCCTCTTGCTTTTGCCATTGTCTTTTCACAGAAGGCTGAGCTTAAGGGCTATTTATAATGATTTGCACATTCAAAGAAGCGTAATTCTAGGAGGAGTTGGGGCAGGACAGAAGGCGCATGCACGTGTGTTACTTTTCACGCTGACTGGGATTTACGTAGCGGAAGAATGTGTGGCATTCGCACAGATTTATGCATCTGGATTTTGGGTGTAAGCACATTTCTGCTTTTGTGCTTACGTCATGTTATAGTGTGAGTTCTACGCACAGCGTTATACATGAGGCCCCTAATGATTCGCCATCACTGAAAGAATCATCAATGCTGTTTCACTTCAAATGTGTATTTTTTTTCAAGCATTTTATTGAATTTATTAAAAGCAAATAACATTCCATACAAGCAAGTCAAATTTTACAATATTAAGTTCACATTAAATCAATCCCCACCCATGAGAAAGAGTGCTAAGCCAATAGAGTAAAACTTTAATAGTAGGAAAAATAAATCTCTCTTATTATATAACAAAATCTTGGGACGAGGCGAGACTTTTTCAGAGAGACAAGATGAGACATTTTCAGAGAGATAATTTCACGTCCTGTGAGACGAGACTTTGCGCCAATAGATGAACTGAAAACCTAACAGAGCAGGTTAGAGATTATGAAAGTACTAAAATTCGAAAGTCTCAAAAACTGATAGTAAAGATCGCATTAGCGCTAACACAAACGGAAATTATTACTCGGTGAAATAACTGAACAGCGAAAAGAGATCAATATATGGACATAGGTGATATAACAGAGCTACTACAAGTTTAATTTCAAAGAAACCACAATTTAGTCAGGTTTATATTTATGATCATGGAGAAGCAATGCAACATAAAATTGAAACAGTTAAACGATCTGATATATTAGAAATTCGACAGCCAAGAATGGATACAAATCCATACATCCAAAAGTATCGCACTTTACACAAAATTATCTGAAAAACACGGACAAAGAAGTTTTCTTGGTTTTCTATATGAATTCAAAAGATCATGCTTGCATATATAATAACCAATATGTGACAAATTGTCAGTGATAATAGATTCGAAAGACGGAGATATGAAAGACAGTTGATATTTGTGTTTATCCAAAAGCACAGCACAATTCGTCGCAAGTGGCAGATCTGGGAAATGACTAGAGTGTTGGGCCTGCACGGTGTTCGAGCAAAGCGAGCAGGGGGCAGAGCCCCCTAGTAAATAAATAAATAAATAAATAAATAAAGGAAGGGAATCCACTTCCTCAATTTAAATACTTATTCTAAAATGTTATTGATTAGATCTTGCCAGATCCTCTAAGTGCGAATTTGATTTTTTCCAATTTCAAATAATATATAACATCAGCTACCTAGTGACTTAAAAGAGGAGAGTTAGGATTCTTCCAGTTGAGCAAGGTAAGTCTTCATGCCAATAGTAAACGCAATTACAGTTTGTTTGTCCTTCTCCACTTTAAGCCCATCTGGGAGTACCCCAAACACAGCTGTTAGTGGATTAGGAAGGATTGTGACACGAAGGCTGTCTGATAGGCATTTAAAGATTTTGGTCCAGAATGATGTTAATTTGATGCTTACTCAGAACATGTGGCCCAGTGAGGCTGGAACTTGATTAAAACTTCACCGGTTGGATCTTGCCCTTGAAACATTTTGGACAATTTTAAACGAGGTAGATGTGCTCGACAGATAATTTTAAGTTGAATAATTGTATGCTTTGTGCATATGAAGTTTGAGGGAATTCTGTGCGTTGCTGCCTTCCACTCCTTTTCTGAAATGTTGAATGAGAGATCCTTTTCC
This sequence comes from Erpetoichthys calabaricus, assembly GCF_900747795.2. Classification (NCBI taxonomy): domain Eukaryota; kingdom Metazoa; phylum Chordata; class Cladistia; order Polypteriformes; family Polypteridae; genus Erpetoichthys; species Erpetoichthys calabaricus. The sequence goes on from NC_041394.2 coordinate 57,777,198, forward strand.
CACTGTACTCTGGGATCTTTGAAAGGGAGGCACTTTAAAATGTTTTTGTATATTACAGAAATGCTGTCAGAGTTCTCAGGACTGATCAATATTTTTTCTGGAATAGAAATAGGTGGGAGGTGAGGAAAATTGGACAGGTTTTGTTTAGCAAAGTTTCTAATTTGTTTCAAATGTGTATTAAGAAAAACATCAGGCTGTCCCTTACATAAGCCAAAGCTCAGGAAAACCTAGGGCTATGCATCCAGATGATAATAATTCACAATACATGAATGGGTCAACAACAGAATGGAGATGGAATTCTGGAAAAGCCTTGTCAAAGTCCACACCTAAAGTCCCTTGTCAGAATGGATCAGAAATGAGCAGTTTGTGCCCTTTAACTCACACATGCTACTGATATTAAACAGTTCTGCAGGAAAGGCAAGACTGAAATGGCTCCAGGATATTATTAGGGATCGATCAATAGCTGGAGGACTCATTAGGTTGAAGTTTTTACAGCTGAATGTGGTGTAATTATTGCATCAATTGAACAATTACCTTTGCACAAGTGGCATGATATACTGCATAACTTATAATAAAAAAAACAAGATCAGCATTTTGTGTTATTAGTCACTTGGGGTCACTTCTCTCTTGTAAACATTAGTTTTGGTTGAAGATCTAAAAACAATCACAGTGAAAAATACACGATAATGCAGAAAACCAAATGAAGCATTAAACTGTAAACAAGAGTCTTATAAACCTAGTAGCAAATGTGTGTCAGCATTTTATCTCTAAGGCAAAAGGATGCTGCTCAAAATTCTTAAAAGTTTCTAAGATGAAGATTGTTACCATGAATTGAATGTGCTGAACACCATAATAATCTTTACAATGACCAATATTCTGTTTGTCTTGCCAACAGGTTGAAGAAAATACAGAATGATCCTGGTAAATATATTGCTTGATTATACACTGCTTATTATGACACTAGATGTCGTTATTTATTAAGAGACTATACTGAGGGAGTGATGATTAAAATAAACTAATACACTGCAAAGGCGGCACGGTGGTGCAGTGGTAACGCTGCTGGCTCGCAATAAGGAGACCTGGGTTCGCTTCCCTGTGCTGGCTGGGATTTGCTCCAGCAGATGTTAGGATATAGCAGGTTGGAAAATGACTGACTGACACTCACATTAAGGACTTTCCATCTGCTTTTCCAGGGCCTCTAGAAAACACCATGCAATCATCTGCTCCATTGAACCTGCCTTCTGAAAGTCAAGTCCAGGTAGGAAATTGTCAATCATAATGGTGCATGTGATGACTTTAATATTAATATAGAAACCGCACATTGAGACACTAATCATCGTGAGAGGTGGAAGGCACAGTGATGGGTTGTCTACTTACTGCTGTGAAAAGAAAATAAAGAATGCACTGAGCTCTAGTAGCTATAGAAGGAAAACATTTATCGAACATCCTTACTGTACAATACAAATGCTGAAAGGTGAAATGGCTGCTGATGGTATTTTACTTACGACTATTTTAGTAACTTGTTTTTTTGAGTTTTGCTTTTCACGTCCTGTGTCGTCACCATCTTTTTGGTATCTGCTGCTTATTTGATCTAGTGATGAATGAAACAGCCAGCTTTTGAGTCGCACAGTATCACAAAAACTAATATAAAAATTTGTTTTACAATGGCAAATATGAAGCTCACTAAAAAAAGAAAAAGTTTTTTTGGAGCTTTTAAAGTTTTTTTTGTGGTGTAACTGCTCTGTAAAGCCTCGTTCACACTTCCCATGTTTACTGGACTTCTTTTCTGCATGTCATCTGTCACCTAAGAGTAAAATCAATCCTATTTATGCTTCTCATTTATATGACTGCAGTGAAGCGTAGCACATTTATGTGGCTGGCTGCAAATTTTTTAAACAATGACACACCAAAAAACCCAGTTGTGCCAAAGATGTGAATTGGCAACAGCCCTTTCCAGTGATTCCTTCACAAAAAGTTGAGAATATACACTCTGCAAGCACTGTGGAGCTTCAAGTTTCGTTTCTGTCTATGATGCATCCTTATGATTGTGACTGCCAACATTGTCATCATAATTGACAAAATGGGGATCATACTACCTGATTCACATATGTCTGTATGTGACAAAAAATGAGCCAGCCGATTTTTGTTTCTTCTCTGGAGAACTGCTAAATAATAGGCGGATGTGCACAGAATTAATGCATGTAAACGCTTCCAGACATGAGCTAAATGCCTTCTTATTGTGTCCATGGCACAAATTTTGCTAAAAGTGAAATGCTATTTGTTTCACAGTAATTTTTGATAATTGAAATACTGAATATCTCATGTATCATTTTGCTCCACACTAATTTAGCACCTTTTTAATGTTTGTTCTGGTTGATGGTGGGAAGGGTCTGCTATATAAAAACAGAAACCTTGATCATCCTACTTTTTGCTCAAATGCAAAATTTCAGATATTTCAATCGAACCTGTTATTGTGATAATTCAGGAAAATTAATTAAAAACACTGCTCTGTAAAAAAAATAAATAAATGCATTTTTGCCCCCATCAAAACTTGATAGATTTGAGAGTTCTGAATCCAAATCTGGCAACAGATTTGCTCTATCACATGCAGTTTTTCCACAGACTAAGGTTTAAGATAAAAAATTTAAAAATACCAGAGAGAAAAAAAAAACTAATCTTTAAAATTAATTACTTCAAAATCAATCAAATTTTAATCGGTCACATATAAATTATGTGCATAGCACAATATGCAGTGAAATGCTTAGTTGCTCATCTCCAATGACTGCCTTTAATAAGGATATAATGGGACATAATACATGACTTTATATTCAAAAATCATTAATAAAATTATAAATAACTAATAAATATAATAAAAATTAATAATACTAATGACTCAACAGATAAATAACTTAATGCAAGAGACTGAACAGCAGGGAATCATGTATTGTTCATTCTCTCACATTAAGTTCTTTAGGTGAAGTCACCTTATTTAATTATTAGTATTAGATTTAAAAAATAATAAATTGTTCATGTAATTATTTTAAATATAATTATTACTTACAAAAAGTAGTCACTTGGTAGTTTTCTCCTCTTATAATACTCTGAAGGTGTTTCATGATGGAATGGCCAACAGATGTCTGCTAACATTGACTCACTACACCTTCCGCTATAACGCCTCTCCACTTGAGTGATGTCCTGGTGAACTTCTCCTCATGTTTCTTCCGTGTTCTCAGAGAAACAAAAAATCCAATTGAGAGCATAGGAAATGGTTAGTTAAAGACCTGTTGCACCCACCCATGTGCTAGGTAGGAAGAGAGAAGTTCCTCATAGTTTTTTCAGCCTTTGTATTCTCAAGAAAACTTCTTCAATCTAAGTGCCTTGAGCATGGGAAAGGCGCTATATAAATAAAATGTATTATTATTATTCTTATTTTACCATTTGCTTTCTAGTTACCTGGTTAAGATGAAGGATAGATGAACCCGACCATGCATATTCCTGTAAAAAATATTTAAACATCAACTTTTTCTCTTCTGAACATACAAACGTATCCTTCTAACCTTCTCAAAATAAATTCCATGTTACTTTGATGGAATAAGAGGAAAAAAGGTAAATAAGAGGCAAAAAAAAAAATATGAAACCAATATTTGATTTTGGATTGTTTCCACCTCAGCTACAGTAACATTAAGAACACGCAAGGCTGCCATTTTTCAGCTCAAAATACACTTCAAATAATATTCTAAACATGAAAAATATGTATGGCATTAAACAAATGCAAGTTATTTTTTGTAAAAAGCAACCATTTTTTTCCCCCATGTGTTTCATTTAATCTGATATCTTGTGGAAACAGTTTGTGGTAAAGGAATCCCAGTTTCAAAAATGTATTCAAGACTACAGTAAAATTCTAAAGTACGATTCTTTTGCACAGAAGAATTTTCATGCAAACCAGTATAATAAATTTACTACTTACAAAAATATACTGTATATATACTGTTTTAATTGCAAAAACTAAGCAGAAAAAAAATAAACTTTGGGTTAACCTGCTTACATCACACTTCATACTACGTAGTCAACCTCTCTCACTTGGACAGAGGCAGTGGTGCTGTAAGAATTATGTTTCTAGACTTCTCTAGCGCCTTCAACACAATCCAATCTCTGCTCCTTAGGGACAAGCTGACAGAGATGGGATTAGATTCATACCTAGTGGCATGGATCGTGGACTATCTTAAAGACAGACCTCAGTATGTGCGTCTTGGGAACTGCACGTCTGACATTGTGGTCAGCAACACAGGAGCGCCACAAGGGACTGTACTTTCTCCTGTCCTGTTCAGCCTATATACATCGGACTTCCAACACAACTCGGAGTCCTGCCATGTGCAAAAGTTCGCTGATGACACTGCTATCGTGGGCTGTATCAGGAATGGGCTGGAGGAGGAGTATAGGGACCTAATCAATGACTTTGTTAAATGGTGCGACTCAAACCACCTACACCTGAACACCAGCAAAACCAAGGAGCTGGTGGTGGATTTTAGGAGGCCCAGACCCCTCATAGACCCAGTGATCATCAAAGGTGACTGTGTGCAGATGGTGCAGACCTATAAATATCTGGGAGTGCAGCTGGATGATAAATTAGACTGGACTGCCAATACTGATGCGCTGTGCAAGAAAGGACAAAGCCGGTTATACTTCCTTAGAAGGCTGGCTTCCTTCAACATCTGCAATAAGATGCTGCAGATGTTCTATCAAACAGTTGTGGCGAACGCCCTCTTCTACGCAGTGGTGTGCTGGGGAGGCAGCATTAAGAGGAAAGACGCCTCACGCCTGGACAAACTGGTGAGGAAGGCAGGCTCTATTGTTGGCATGGAGCTGGACAGTTTAACATCTGTGGCAGAGCGAAGGGCGCTCAGCAGGCTCCTATCAATTATGGAGAATCCACTGCATCCACTAAATAATGTCATCTCCAGACAGAAGAGCAGCTTCAGCGACAGACTGCTGTCACTGTCCTGCTCCACAGACAGATTGAGGAGATCGTTCCTCCCCCAAACTATGCGACTCTTTAATTCCACCAGGGGGGGGTAAACGTTAATATTTAACATTATACATAGTTATTGTCTGTTTTTTTTTTTCACCTGTATTATTATCATTCTTTAATTTAATATTATTTATTGTATCAGTATGCTGCTGCTGAAGAATGTGAATTTCCCATTGGGATTAATAAAGTATCTATCTATCTATCTATCTAACCTGTAGTTCTAGAGTTATGACTTGACCTCTAATTCTATGGTGTCTTCCTCTAACAGATTGATAAAGAAGTTGAGTATGCCTCTCTCCGCTTTCAGAAGAAGAAAAGGCCTCCTTATCTTCACCAGGAGTCTACAGACTCAACAATCTATGCTGCTGTGAGAATGAAGTAACACTTAATTTTAGAGTGTCACCATGTACTACATTGATAAACATTTCACTTCTGGCTTCAGTATTACATTATCAAAATGTGGCCTGAAATGTCTTAAAAGTTTCAGCTTCAACAACCTCTTCTTAAATTTGAGGGACATGTTTCCTTGAGTGCACATATTGTACCAAAGTGGACTACTGGGTGTACAGGTAAAAAGAAAACAGCCCATCAGAAAATGACACGTTTTTGGAGTGACAACTGGACAGTTTTTTGGGCACACTGTGTAATATTTCAACAATGAGCACAAATGTCAAAACGAGAAAATCTCATGGACAGAGTTTTACAAATGGACGTGACAAAACACAAACGCATCATCGGAGAGCAGAGAGAGCCTCATTCTGTTTACAAGTAATATTGCTAAGGGCACCATAGATATTACTATACATTTTCAGAAAATGTGTTACTAGCAGTAACCCATTAGTTGTACTATTTACAGCAGCATCTGTACAATTCCCCAGTCATTAAAATGTACAAAAACATCATGAGATTTAGGTATAAAGCTGAACTGTTTTCTCACCCTGGAATTCAGTATTAAAATATCAAGGATCTTCTACAAATGAATAAATCAAATGGCTGCCTGGTATAACAGACTGTTCCAGATGGCTGCTGCCATTGAATCACATCAGTTCAGCTGGCATCAGTTCATGCCTTGTCCTGGTGCTGGCCATTTCCAGTTAGGTAAAATGAACGCCAGTTTAGCTCAAAAGACTATGAGTGCTCAATGTGGAACAGGCACAGGCAGCTTACTTGAACCCTCTTATACTGATCACATATAAATGAACTATTTTCTCATAACCAATTGCTTAAGTCATACCTTCAGACAGCAAAAAAAAAAAAAAAATCATCCAGTACCTAAAAATTTGAGCTATGAAGTTAAGGAAGGATCAAAATTCTGTATATAGAAAGAAAGAATCACAGTAATACTAACTGGAGAAAACCACAGTGCTATTTATCTTTTTTTTTTGACAGCATTGATATCTTAGGCTACACTGATGACAATATAAATTATAAATTGTGCAGAGGATATTTAATGGCAATAAAGAAACACATGAATCATGATTCAGTTTTTTTATTTCTTAAAAGGGCATTGGACAAATCAGTAGGCTTCATGTATTGTGTAGTAGTTCCATTTCACAACGGTATATAAGTTAAGCCACTGTCTAAGATTTTTCTGATGACTCTTAGCAGACAGATGAGGAAAAGTTGTTTTCAGGCCAGTCATTACCGACTTCATCCTTAAATGTTCAGAATCTCAAACTTCTAAACTTCCCAACTGAGTCAGGTGTTAAGAGAATGTAGACATCAATACGTACAATATGATCATTGAACCAACCATCAACTTACTGTGCTTATAATAAAAGTTGCAGCAGCTAGAAGGTGCAACCTATCCTACTAAGACTGGCGGTGAATCAAAATCCAGGTGTATGTAGACTGAGCACCAGCACATGACACACTATTTGATATTTTAGATTCTGCAGTCAAACTATCATATGGCTTTGAGGTGTGGGAGAAAGGCCAATGAACACAAACAAAAGCCTACAAAGACACTGGAAGAATGTCCAGGCTTGAAGAGAAAATATCAAACCTGGAGCTGTGAAGTAACAGTGATAACCAATGCACAACCATGAAACTACAATAAAAAGAGACAGAGAGGTTGAGAGCATGCACCGATTTTACAGCGTGTTGCCACACCCACCACACGACAAACCATCTGGATTGGGACCCGATGTGCAACGGGTGACACCTCAGCACCGGACTAAACAGTGTGGGGTTCTTTTACAGTGGCTGGAGTGCCAACCCTGTCACCAACCCTCAAGTTTTCCCTGTAAGTTTGAGGACCTGCTTGCAGGGCTGGATGCAGATTAACATCATACCCAGGACAAACAATAGACAATAATTTAAAAAAAGGAAAAATGAGCATGCACAAAGAAATAAACACTTAATTGCCCCACAAGGTCTAGTTAAACAGGGCAACTTACATAGCAAGAGTAGATATTTTTTTTCCTTATTCACACCACCTCCACCTCCTCCAATATATCATCTCATTTGAATTTCGTCCCTCAACAGGTAAGATCTGCTACTACCTTTCAATATAATTATGCCACTTTAGTGCTTACTTTCTGGCATATTTAGGTTAAGGTGCTACCAGAGAACATCATATGCTAGGTGACCCCATGTTCGTCACACCCCGTTCTTTAATTTTACGTTAAAGAGTAACGCCCCAAGACAGTAAGCTGGGTGCTGGCTTTTCTAAAAGTAACACATGACCGTGTGGTTTGATTCTTCTCTTTGCTGCCATTTATAGGCCAGGGGATGAATAACAAGTCTCCTCTGAAGCCATGTTCTACAAGGATAAGTTTGGTATTTTTCAGGTCAAAGCTGTTTCTTCACAAACATGCTATATATGTATTTGCTACGCAAAACTGTTTTCTAGAGTTAAGTGCTTCCTATAAATAAAAAAATATATATCTTGCCAGCAATGACAGTTGATATTGCTGGCGATGGGGCATGGAACTCACAAACTTACTAAATATGTCCATTTTTCAAGCCAAGGCAGTTATCAAGTATTGATCTGCGCCTTGTAATTAAATACACACTGTTAAATAGTTCATATGTGTAATATTTGAATAAAGAAAAAACAAAAGCCAGAATTATGAGATTGTGCCATTTTACAAGAAGAGTAAAATCATAGTTAAGCACTTAGTCTTCCTGCGCAACAACTTTTCAACCCAACAGACCAAATCATAGTAAACTTTATGTGCCACTTGAGAACTCGTATCATTGCCACAACAAAAATAGTGCAAGGAATATACAACACAAGTATTATTTCCAGATCCCTTTTGTTGTCACAAATACGTGCCAGAAACATGGAAGGCACAAATCAGTACTCATCAGCTGTCTTGGCTTGAAAAATGGACATAGTTGATTTTTAAGCTTTTTCTATGTGCCCCCTATCCTCCACTGTCAAGTGCTAGTGTGGGCACGATATTTGTTAAATTTATAGAAAGCGCCTAACTTTGAAACACAATTTTGCTTGACAAAATGCATATTTACCTTGCTTGTGAAGAAATAACTTTGACTTGAAAAATACCAAACTTATCCTTTAAAATGTCTGATTATTAATTTCAGTTACCTCCACAGCAGGGCATTCTACTTATCTAAAGTGGTTTGAATTTCATGGATCAATTTATCAAATAGATGAACTGAAAGAGCTCAGTTATGTCTGGGAATAACCAAAACACCTCATTCGTCAAACAAGATAATGGTTTAGAGAAGCTTTGATGGAACAGAGCCTGGATGACTTTCCAGCATTAAAGGAACCATTCTTTCGAATATGTTAAGAGCATTCTTCTGAAGCACGGCAGGTCATCCATGTGTGAGCTCAAGATGAATTGGAACTGAAAACATAGCAAGAAAATCATCCAAAATACAGAAGCAGGCCCACTTGTAAATGGCTGGGGTCAAAAGAAGTTAAATTGAGAATTTAATGTTCCAAAACAAAGAATATTCAATGAGTTCGATCTTGTTCTGCCAAGGAGGAATAGTCAAACTTTCCTCCACAACACTCAAAAAAACTCATGAATAATGACACAAATTGTCCACTTGCAGTTAGTGCTGCTGAGGCCCTAACCAGCTATTTATTGAAGGAGGGTTAATTATTTTTTCACATAGGATTCCTGGGTATTGCACCTTTTTGACAGTTATAGAAAGTTACGAGTTGTGTTCATTCATGGTACGCATGACTAAAGTTTGCTCCCAAACCTGATGACATTCACACCAACATATCTGATTTGACTTTTTTTATTACTCCCCGAGGGTAAACTGTATTTTCACCTGACCTTTGGAGGTCAGAGAGCAGAGTCAGCCATTGCACAGCACACATGGAGAAATTTTCAGGTTAAAGGCCTTGCTCAGGGCCCAACGGAGTAGGATACCCTATGGCAGTAATGAGATTTCAACAGGCAACCTTCCAGATACTAGCGCAGATCCTTAGCCTCAGAGTCATAACATACATTATAATATATACAACATAATTATTCTTAATTGGGTCTATACATCTACTTGAACCACATCAGCTAGCTTATAAAAGAGGCTGGACTTCACAATGGCTGTTCAGTCACGATCCCTACGAAGCCTGACAGAGCTTAAGCAGTCTTATAATGAACAACGGGGAAAATGGCAGAAATGCAAAGCTGATACAGAGAGACCTGTGCACAAAGACTCAAGGTTGGAATGGGTGTCAAACATGCATCTACTTAATACTGACTTCATTCTTTGTGTGTGTTTTATATTTGTAATTAATTTAGGCTACTTTGTAGGCTACTCTGTTTTTCATTTTGACATTAAATTTTTTTTTTCTTATGATCAGTGTAAACAAAACCAAATTAAAGCCACTGTATGTGTGTGAAATGTGAAAACTTCTCCTTGGAACTCTAATTTGGATTAAGTGGATAAGAAGATGTCGTGCACGTTTGCCTCCAAGAATAACCTGCATCTTCATGTGATTGACAAGAGAGCTCAAGTCCTGTTAGTGCACTTTTACTCATTCACATGTGAATCAACAAGGAAGAAAGTCACTAGACTTCTTTTTGATAAAGTTTTTCCTTAAAAATAAAAAAAATGAATGGCAGGTTTTTTTTAAAATGGATTCAACAATGATTCATGTAGCTTGACATAAAGCAAATACTTTGTTTCGTTATCACTACAATATAAGCCAAAAACACTGCAAGAATGCCCACTGTAATCAATTTCTAATGCATTGCTCTTGCCTGACCATACCAGTTTTGTGCAAAACTAATGCACTGCGATTATCAGAGCTACAAACAGAAAAAAAAGAAACACATAATTCTGTTCTCAATTACAATTGTATTATTTACAAATTGGGCACAATCCACTAAAACTGGTCATCATTCTCTTATCATACCATGTTTTGAGCTTGGCCATATTTCACTGCCCTTACAAATACCTTAAAGCACCTATCAGGACTTATATGGAGAAATCCCAGCAGTCACAAGAGTTAGAAGAGATTTTTTTCCACTAGCTTTACACCGGCACCTGACTGCTCATATTATGATTTCAATCTTTCTTTAGGATTTCTTTTGTCACTACTCTTTAAAAACCTAATTAACTCTTGCCTCTTTACAGCCAGATTTGTTCATTACAGACTGAAGGAGCAATGCTTTTAAATCAGAATCAAAAGAACTGAAGATCTAATCCATGTTCTTTTGTAAGAAAAAAAAACAACTGCTATGATGCCAGTGAATAATGTCAATGAGTATAAATACTGTATCAAACAACCAACACCATCTTGGAGCCCAAGAACAAAAATAAAAAAAAATCCAGCCATTCATAAATTTGTAACCAGCTATACTGTTATTGTCACAAGGTGAAGAGTTCCACCCAAGCAAAACTGGGTGCTGGATGGAGAGATTATGCTTGTGTGGCATTCTAACACAAAAACACTCTCTCTTTAAAGCCAAAAGGAGTGTAACAGGGCTAAGAAGAAAACTATTTTCATATTTTTAAGCATTAGCTTTCCTATCAAATAGAGTAATTGGCAATTCTAGTCTAAATCTCTGTTCCTTTCCTAAATTCACCTGATACAGTGCAACTGACATGTAGTAATAATACATAAGGCCATTAGAAAAAAGGATGTATACCCTCCAAGAGGGGAAAAGAGAGGAGTTATTAGTTTGAGGAGAAAAAAATGTTTCAGTACATACTTAACATTGTTTTTTTTCCTATGATTTTCAAAGTTAAATGCCAATTAGCTTAGAGCTGCTGCTGGAAGAACAAAGAATAAAAGACAAGACAGTCCAAACTTCAGAAAAGCAAACAAGTACTTACTTTCCCTTATCGGTTTAATGAATAACACAAAGCTTCTTAGTGTTTAGGACTTCATGTCTTGATTTTCATTCTGAATGTTATTATTTCACTCACAAACTCAACTTTCTTCATAACTGCACAGCATATTACATGTTAATCCTTGAACAGACCTCTGGATCTTGTGACGTCCACCCACTCATTTACTGTATTGTGAGTACAGTTAAAGTAAATTAATTATTCTTAATTATGTGAAAAATTCTGTAAATCGGCAATCCAAGAAATTAACAGGCATGAAATTACAACTGAACATGGTGTAATGACAAACGACCCGATTTCAAGGATAAACCAGTTTTAGCTATTCCAAGACTAAAATACGGAAATACCTTTCTTGGCAATTCATCAAGGATTGTGTGAATATGAGACATATCATCTGCGTTGTAGAATGACACTTGTCCAGCATTCTTGTCCAGATAGACACCGATTATCCCAGGTAAATTACCAACTGGAGCAACAACAAATGGTGCCTCTGAGGTACAGAATTTTCCATCTTCAATCCACATGGCCCAAAATTTATTTTTGGCTGTTAAAGGAATGTTACCCTTTCTGTTTACCGATTCTCCAGCAACTCCTAATGCCCACCCTCTTTCTTTTGGAACTAACACTTCCCAGTAATGTTTTCCACTACTAAATCCTTGAGAGGAAAGCAAGTCTAGGCAAGGGTAAAAACATTTTGGTCTGTCTGGAGAAGTAACATCCTTTGAGTAGTCTTGAACTGATGTGTAGTCAGAAGTAAGCTCTAGGGAGGGATGTGCCGACTCTGGATCCAGGGTGAGTTTCTTAGGGCCTGGCAAGATAAAATGTTGAAGCTACATTTAAAAATGAAATTAAAAGTGATTTTATTTGAATAATGTATCAACAACTTTAAATATTTGCATTTAAAACAAGACAGCTGCATGCATACCTCTAGTTTTTGCATTTGGATTAGGTCAAGACAACTTGGCATTGTTGCCTTCCAGTAAGATTAAAGGAATACTCCCGCCCAAAAAATATATTTTTTATATATTACTTACCCCATATAGTATGCAGTGACAGAAGAATGGACATAACAAAATTTGTGGTAAAATGGGTGATCAACAGTGGATAAAAGCAAGCACTATCAGAAACATCAATGATAAAATCTCACATCACACTATGCTAGCACCAAGGTTATTATAGTTTTGCCTTTTTATATTAGTTTTTATTTCTATATTTTTTCTGACCTTACTTGGAAATTCAGTTTAGTTTTAGTTTTCCTTCATTGTGTATTTTTAGTTTTAATTTAGTTTTTTTTTCCACAAAGACATTTCTATTTTATTTTTATATCGGTTAGTTTCAGTTTTAGTTTTAGTAATTATGGCATGGAGCTGCTACAGAGTTTCATTTTGTGTCACAATCAGACAGAACTGTACACTTAACGGATCCGGCTATGAGTTTAATGTTAGTGGAAGCTTATTACACTACGTGGTTTGCAAAAGTGATTGGTCAGTAACAATATGCTGATCTTGTATGATGACCTAGTCAGTCTCTTGATCAGTGCTGTTTTATGTACTCCGATATGGGGTTGGATATTTGAGTAGTAAACCGCTGGACAATGATTTTTATATTATGTACATTAAAAAACCATCAACAACAAATCAAATTAATAATTTATTGAACAATTATTATAAAAGTAAAGTTGAATAAATCGGACTCTGCAGCTGCATGAATTAAAAAAAAAAAAATCAAGCATATGTTCAGGTAAAGTACCACTTCCGGGTGATGGATTGGGCCCAAAACTTAATATAAATCTACAATATTGCTATAACAACCACATGCCAAATTTCATCCATCTAACTCGTTGCATATTAAGTTATTGTGTTTATACACACACACACACACACAGACATACTTCCAAAACACTATATTTTCAGACTTAGGGAGGTCTAAAATGTTGTAAAAGAATACACAAAGACAAGATAAAGGTTTGGGGTTTCCGGCCCCGTATAGTGAACAGTTTGCAAAAATATACTTTTTACAGAGTGTCCCGATCGACATTCCACATTCGACAAAAAACATGGGATACTGAAGGGCTTTTTATAGGGATTGGACCGGCCCCGAATCAGAGGATTGCTGGGTAAGGAGGTGCAGTGTCTTCTGGGAAAAGTGTGATGTCATCCGGGGAAAATTTAGGGAGGTGTTGGTAGTGATGCCTTGTCAGAGTGTCGGCGTTTCCTTCTTTCTAGGAAAATAAAGAAAAAGAAGTTAGGTGTCTCATCCGTTCCTTTTTGGCCTTGGGTTTCGCGCTCGCTCTAGAGTCCTTCCGCGGCTCCCTAAGCGCTCGTGCGTGACAATGTCGAGATTCATCAAAATCTCGAGGTTGACTTTTTTCATGATTACTATACTGTACTTTCTCTATACTTCGTATACGAGAAAGTAAAAATGATTTCTCCTGTGCAAAGTGACAGGTGAATTACTGTCAGTGAAGAGCAGGCACCTGAGAAACAAACTGAAACGTTACTCATGATTGTTCTGTCCATATGGTACAGGTTATGTTGACCAGCACATTCCGATTTCAACCGTTTGATTTTACATTTTCATTTACAACAAACGCAAAGAAAGGCAGTGCAGTAAATCGCTTTCTATTTCACATGCTTAAGGCGCACATATTCGCAAATGCTTCATGATCACCCGCCCTCCATCACTAGCCACCATTCACTGGAGGAATATGTGTGGGCGGCTTGTGGTGGTTGGCTTTCTGTTTTAGAGTTAAAAGTTACAAGGGTTAAAAGACTAATGGCAAGAATATTCATTCAAAAACTAAAAATATTTTAGTATATTATTTTATTTCAGTTAGTCTTTCCACTGCGGTGGGTTGGCACCCTGCCCGGGATTGGTTCCTGCCTTGTGCCCTGTGTTGGCTGGGATTGGCTCCAGCAGACCCCCGTGACCCTGTGTTCGGATTCAGCGGGTTGGAAAATGGATGGATGGATAGTCTTTCCAGCTACTTTAATAGTTTTGTTTAGTTTTAGTTTTTCATTTTGGTTTTGATAATTATTTTATTTCAGTTTATGAAAATGTTTTTTTTAATAATAGTTTCAGTTTTGATTTTAGTTTTCGTTAACTATAATAACTTTGGCTAGCACATCTAGATACTTTCATATTACAGGTCATTTTATCTTAATAGTACGCATTGGTAAAGAAATATGTTTTTTCAGGATAGTTTCATCAATTTGGTGGTCTGGCAACACAAGAAAAAATAACACTTTATTCAAGATGGCAACAGTTAACTAAGGAAAAAAGCCATACACCTGGTTGCTGAATTAACCCTGTATAATAGGAAACCCACAAACATCAGGCATTATCTATAATGAAATACTCTACACAAAATGTCTCACTTCTGACCAATTTTTTCTTTGATCACTAACAGGAGAAAATTACCTGGCAAGAAAATATTCCCATATCTGCCACAATTACATTTTCTGGTTCTCATAGTTTCCAGATATTGTTACTTCCATCGTGTACTGCACAATGTGTTCCCACCATTTTTCTCGATTCTTCCATTACTTAGTTATTCAAGGAGACCTCTAATACCCCATATCTGTACATAGCTGTATAAGACTGATTGACCAGATATTGCTTAGATATAATGGAGCAAAACAGGAGGAAACTGACAAAATTAGGTGTGTGTTTTAGGGCTGCAACTAACAATTATTTTGATAATCGATTAATCTGGTGATTATTTTGTCAATTAAATCAATTAGTTGGATTATAAAAAATTCATTTGAAATTAAAACCAAAGTGCATGAAATGGAACTTTTCAACAAATAAACATTTCTATACAATTTTCAGAAAAGTATTTTTTGGCAAACTACTTGTAGATGTTTTAAACACAGTATAGGGTTTTTATACAGCAGTTATGTAATAATACAATGAAAATAAATAGAAATTAAATATTTAGTAGCACTTCTTGTTGTGCAATGAACAGGCTCATACAAGACTTACTTAAAAACACAACTGTTCTCAATAAATTAACTAAATGTGCAATTTCCTTATGTATTAAGAATCAAACTAAACCCACACATCAAAAGCTAAGCATTTTTTCAGTTTCTGTGAAAAATAGAAGGGTTATTGGCAAAGCATCAAGTAAATAAACCACCACAATACCACAGAAGAATCTGATGCACCATCATAATTTTTTTTAAAGTTTTTTTTTTAAGTAATGTTTGAAATTAGCTGTGATATGTTGGGGGAACATCCCGACTGTTTTCTATTTGCAGCAAAGCAAGTGGTTTCATTAGTGTAAAATTAAATAACAAGTTGATTATATTTTAACTCAAAGTTCATATCTTTTTCGCATCATCTTTCGTCTTGTTTGTGTTTGGAAACCTTTTACCACTTCAGATTCTTTGGCACATTTGCTGGCAGCTAACACGGCTGTCGCAGTCTGCTGCATGTCATTTGCAGTTGGGAGTGTGCCGTTTGATTTTCATGTTTTAAAACTGCGCGATCTGGCCACAAAATCTGTTTTACTGGCTACATTAGGCTTGCTGTAGCAGTACTTGCAGATTACTGCATCTTCCTCCAGATTGTATAAAATCCATTTGAAGTCCGAATGCCAACTTGTCTGAAACTTTTGCTTTTCCACCCAGCTCCTATCTTTTTACTCGAAATGAATGATAAGCCTGTCAGTCATGGTTGACATGCTGTCCGATTCAAAATCGCTAAAATTTTGATTTCCTTTGCACACGAGATTGGAGGAAAAAAGTTTTATGCTTGGACAGGGACTTAAGTTTCTTTGCAACCTTTTTGTGTAAACACATACATGGTAATGTTACATGTGTTTGCCGGCATGTAATGCTGCACACTAATTTAGCAGACTGATCGTGTCAAAAAAAAGAGTAAAAATATGGCAAGTGAAAATCTGAACATTCACTAGCTAGTGGCTAATGACACATATGTTTTTAGCCACCTAACACAAAACTCTGTCACATATGCTTGTGTGTTATTTGTATAATAGGGGGGTCGACTATGACTCAAATTATTCCTCACTTTAAACCAAAGTCATGTAGTTATGCCTAACCTAGGAAACATTGTGTTATGTATTTTATCACATAACGCTGAAGTTAACATTCACTTGTGAGCCCTCTCTCGAGCATGCTCCCGTAAAGCCTACTTCTTATCTTTATTCTCATCTTCTATCTAGTTTTATTTTTCCATTACTGAAGGTGAATCTCTGTATGCCTCCTACACCTCTGTTCTTCCTCATGTGTCTCACACTTGAAGCACTTCATCTTTCGTTGCATCACCAAAGTGAAACTGACCAATCACACACCAAAGCCAAACTGTCCAATCACAGGGACTGGGAACACAGAACTTAGCATTTTATTATACAGTAGGTAGATTTTAAATTACCACTAACAGGACATTGTCCTATTATTTTTACAAAAACCTGAATCACACTTAAAAAACAAAACAGGTTGGTCTTAATCTATTTAAATGGAAGAGCTTTAATTTAAGTGTAATTTTTAAAAGTACTTTCAAGAAACTTTTCTAGCCAAAAACTTATGTTAAAATGCACTTTTAATTGACATAACTGCAAATGACATGGGCAAGTTTGTCTTCTGTGTTATTAAGGCTTCTTTTGCTAGTTTATTGTAAGATGCACTTTGTTCCTCCTGTGAAGAATAACGTAAGATCAAAGTCAAGATCACCTAAAATGATAATAAAGATACCACGTAAAAAGGCATTGTTTTGAAATTTGACACTGCACTTTAAAATACCTTAAACCTAAAACACATGGATACACTTTACATACCAATCTGCACTATATTCAACATTCGTTTCCATGTTCTGTACTGTATAGGACCTCTATGAACCCCATGGGCCAAGTCATAACTCATTGCTTCAGGCATTTCCACTTTTTCCACTGACCTAAATAAAGACGAATTCAATGAGAACAACTAGTTAATTGTTGGAAATGTATTCAATAACTTCAAAATTATAGACAGCAAGAATTCAAAAAATTAAAACAAATGGATAAGCACAGAAAGAGCACCAAGACACTGTTACAGCATTTAACACACTGAACGTAGATATGGAAAGTATTAACAAAGAAGAAAATTAAAATCAATGGTGAATGCACACATTTTCAACTGGGCTATGGATTAATGAGCAGAAATGGGCAAAGTAGATGGAGATGAAACTTTATAGTTGGCTCAATCTCTGTACAGATTTACTGTGTCCCCTGTTAATACTGAAACTTTAGAAAACTTTAAAAATGTTACCAGTAATATAAAAAAGAAATCCTACTTCATTAACAGCGTCACTGGATTTTAAGTGTACAAAATTATGTAACAATTTCCATTCATCCATTTTTAAACCCACTTATTCCAGTTGAATCATTAATAATGTGAAAGGTAAATGCCACACTGAAGGGGGCATCAGTAAATTCCCTCTAACAGCAATATTCATTCAAACAGAAGAAATAAAAGGAAAAAAAGATCATGTTAATGCCTTTGTTAAAAAAAACACAAACATACAAAGAACACACAGACTCATCAGTAACATTATTACTTTTTCAGCCATTTAAATTTGTATTCAATTTAAATAATACTTTCTTACTTAGGAAAAAGCATGCTTGGAAAGAGAGAATAATGCTAACGCCTGATACTCTAAAATTTAACAGATGTCCTGTCACCATAGTACATGCGAGACTGTAAATCCCAACTGCAGATTTGCCAACATTACATGATCAGTAAAGTTAATATCTAATAAGATTATTTTACTATATAAATCAAGAGTATATAAGCAGAATCTATGTAAGCTTAAAAGTATTCTGACTTTACAGTCTTATTATGAACATAATTTTAAATAACTAACAGATCATTCTTTTATTTTTTCATGAAGTATTGACAAAATACCAATATGGGAATATCAAGTGACACATTTCAGGCATATTGATGTTACTGGGCATTATTGAGCAGTCATGCAATACCCGACCTCATCATCACTCTGCATTCTGGACACTGTGCCTTTATCCAGGTTTGTAGGTGGTGGCAGTTGTTTCAAGAGGCTCGTGGAGGTTTCCTATATATAATACTGATTCCTCTCCACATATGTACATAATGATTCCATACAGGGTTCCAAATATAAATACATTGTAACATGCGGCCGGGGCCCTAGCCTGGCCAGGACGCCTCCACACTGGAAGGACTGGGGAAGCATGTTTTTCCAGTGTTACCTCCCCCAGGACACTAGATGGCAACCCCCCTGGTTTGCATCGGTGCCTTAGACTTCCACAGGGCTTCATGACATTTGGAATTTGGTGCAGCCCTGTTGGGATCCGCAGGCGCCGCCAGGGGGTGCTGCAGCAGGAGCTGCTGAGCCCTTATGGGCAGTTCTTTTGCAAACACCCAGAAGTGCTGCCAGAAAGGAGTCATCAAGCAACTGGAGCATTTCCGGGTGCCTTATAAAAGGACCCAGCAGCCACTACTCAGACAGCCAGAGTCAGGAGGGGGAAGATGAAGCTTCACCAGAGGAGTGAAGGATAAAGGAAGAGAAAAGAGAGAAGGAAGGATTTATGTTGTGCTTGTGCTGAGACTGTGTTGTGTCTGTGGGAAACGGAGGAAGGCGTCACATACGTGGGTCTGCAATTCTTCTTAACCCACCTCCAACCTGCCCTTTGCCCCACCTTTTCTGCTCCCCAGCATTTATAACTTTTCTAAGATGCCGTATTTTTGGACCAGAAAGTGTAAGAGGCACACCAGCTGATACACAAATTCTTTCTGATGCGCTCGAAATTGGTTCCAAAATACCGTATGTGTGTGTGTCTTCATTTTCTTTTCTTTACCACGGCTATTACACTTATTTGATTGTGGGGTTTGCTAATCAGTAACTTGGCCAATGCAACACATCTATTTTGTAACACAGCCTCAAAATCTGTATTCACTGAGTTTTTTTTTTGGTGTATTTGTTAGTTAAATAAGAGTATCTCTGTAAAAAGGCACCACAGAGAATGCTGGGTGTAACATTTATTAAATGATGTATATTTGTAAGTGCATTATATTTTTACCTATATTTTTATATTTTTTTTAATATGCATATTGCTATCAACTTTGTAAAAAGACAACTATAATTTTGTTAAAAAGATAACATACACAATATTGATATCATATTTTAAATCCAGGGGCAGAATGATGGTGCTCTGGAATTGAATCCTGCATCTGGTCACCAGCCATTTGCATGTTCCTCCTAAATTTCTTGAAGATGTGCAAATTATGTCAACTGGCCATTCTAAACTGGAACTGTGTGAATGTCAATGTAGGCATGATTCATCCCTGTGAAGGAATGGTGTCCTGTCTAGGGCAAGTTTCTATCTTGACCTAGATTCAGCAGCTTTTGCAAAGTTATACATTGCTGAGGTATAATTTAAAAAGAAATCAAAAAAAAAAAAAAAAAAACAACAACCATATTTTATCCTTGCCAGTCTTTCCAGAAGTATAGATATTTATTGTATAGAAAAGAAGCACCCCCCCCTTCAAAATAGTCACATTTCTTTGATTTGCAGCCTGAAACGAAGACACACACAAAAATATTTCTCCTGCTGTATTTAGTTAATACAACTTATAACAGCCAAGTGAAAGAGATAATAGCAATAGTTCAGAAAAAAAAAAAAAAAAAAAAAAAAAATCACTGAGATGGTTAAAGGATCCAAATGTCAGTACTTTATGGAACCCCCTTTTGCTTTGATTACAGCCATGAGTCTGTTGGGATACTTCTCTACCAACTTTGCACATCTAGACCGTGCAGTATTTGCCCACAAGTAAGCCCGCGATTCGCTAGCGAATCAGAAATCCAAGAATGCCAATTAGTGTCTGTTCCGTCCGATATCTGGATGGATGACATATCATGGAGGGTGGGTGCGTCTGGGGAAATGTCATTTAATTACATAAGCATATCTCTGTACTAAAGCGGTTTCATTTTGTGGAGACGCGATTCCGTTGCCTTTGCTGACACCGACTGCTGGCAGAGTGGAGCACAGCAAGTTTCGTTTACAGGTTGTGGTGTTCGTGTGCCAGCCACTGAGTCTGGGAAGCCGCTGGGTTAGAGTCTGTGACTTTTATGTGATCTATATTACTGGCACAGTGGATTAGAGCAAGTGTAGCTCACAGGTTGTGTTGTTTGGGCGCCACCTACTGATTCTGGGAAGCTGCTGCGTTTGACTCTGGGGCGGGCGCCACAGCGCATTACGTTGTGTTATTTGGGCGCCACCTACTGACTCTGGGAAGCCGCCGCGTTTTGGGAAGTCGCTGCATTTGACTCTGGACTCTGGGGCAGGCGCCAAACTGAATGACCGTTATGTGATCTACATTACTGGCACAGTGGATTAGAGCAAGTCTAGTTTACAGGTGGTGTTGTTTGGGCGCTTACAGGTTGTGTTGTTTGGGCGCCACTTACTGACTCTGGGAATCTGCCGCGTTTTGGGAAGCCACTGCGTTTGACTGTGAACTCTGGGGTAGGCGCCAAGGCCGCAGTGCGTATGCGCCTCGGTGCGTCCGCCGTGCATATATTAACTGTGGTTTAGTAAGATAGATTCTTCTTTACAGAACTGTTCAAACTCAGTCAAATCAGATGGTGACAGTTGGCATATTGAAATCATCAAGGCATTTTTCAGGTTTTCAATAGAGTTTACGTCAGAGATCTGACTAGGCCACGGAAGAACATTCAACTTTTTCACCTTCAGCCACTGTGTGGTCAACTTTGCTGTGTGCTTTGGGTCATTGTAATGTTGGAAGGTGAACCTTCTTCCCATTGACAAATTTCTGGCAGAGGGCAGCAGATTTTCCTCAAGAATCTGACTGTATTTTGCCCGATCCATTTTTCCTTTCTGTCTTGACAAATGCCCAAGTCCCTGCTGTAGAGAAACACCCCCAAAACAGGATGTTACCACCTCCAAGCTTTACTGTAGGGTATAGTGCTTTTTGGATGGTAAGTTGTATTTTACTGCCAGATATACCATTTGGTATTGAGGCCAAATAGTTTGATTTTGGTCTTATCTGACCATAACACCTTTTTCCATTTGGCCTCAGAATCTTCAAGGTGTGTTTTGGCAAAGCACAATTGAGACTTAATGTGGCCTTTCTTGAGGAGTCGCTTTTATCCTTGCAGCTGTCCCATACAAGCCACACACTTTCCACTGCTTGATTACAGACTTTGTGTTCCTAGGAATTAATAAAGCCTTTGGAATATTTTTATACCCATCTCCTGAATTGTGCCTGTCCACAACTGGTTGATTTCAGTTGCACTTCCAAACACTGGGATGCTCCAGGAATAACTGTTTTTATGCTGAACTAATCAGAATGATTACAATTGATCACTGGTGGAAGCCAATTAGCTTGATTGGGTTTACAAGTATTTTAGGGATATTTTTAAAGCACCAGTGATTCTGTTTTTTTATTTTTTTCCAGAACTGTTGCTATTTTATCTTTCACTTGGTTGTTATAAGTTGCCTTGAGTAAATCCAGCTGGATTGTGTGTGTGTGTCTTCATTTCAGGCTGCAAAACAACAAAATGTGAATATTTAGGGGGGGGGGGGTTATTCTTCTCTATACACAATGGAAGGAATTTGGTATTAAGCCAATTGATACATGAAATTGTGCAAGGTTTTACTTAAAATTTAATTTTAAGTAAAAGTGGTAACAGGTATATAACGAAACAAGTATCTATATTGTGGAAGGAGTCATAGGGTTATACTTAAAAAAAAATAAATTATAATATTAAAAAGAGGTGATTACCTTTTACTAGTTTTGTACTTCTGCAAATCCTAAAATAAAAAAGAAACAAAAATAAGACATTGGATTGAATAAATAAAAACTAGTAAAAAACTTTTGTTTGCTCTGGTTTTGCTTTTGTTGTTGACAATTTTTTTTTCTTGATGTACACTACACCATCTAACAATCTTTTTGGATCTTATAGTTACCGGTAGCAAGCGTAGTATAAATTGATAGTTCATATTACCTTGGCGTTCATACAAGGCACTGCACTGAAGAACAAAGGTCAAGTCAGTACTTGTTTATACAGCCTTGATATCAAATTTTCATATGGTTCTTTATACTCATTTCAATAGACTTACATTTTATTATAAATAAACTTAGAACTTTATTTGTACATAGGGGAAAATCTGGAAACATGTGAAACTGTAGCAAAAAAAACAAAACAAAAAAAACCCCAACAATCATACTTAATTAAACTTCAGATGTATTACTTTCACAAAGCAAACAGCTGTGGAGTTATCCAGAACATACATAAAGCTATCATAAGAAAGCCATGAGGTAAAGATGATATTTATTTAAAGCAGCATGGTAGTGCAGTGGTCAATGAGGCAGTCTCACAGATTCACTGTCCTGAGCTGGAAATCCAAGCTTGGCTCCTGAGCCCCTGAACTGGTTAACCAGGCTTAAAAATACAATGCCTGCCCACCACACATCTACAGTGGTCTATCTGGTAAAACTTTAAGGCACTGCCAAGAGTTTTTAAATGTAAATGTTGTCCGATATTTTCTTAAATGTAACTCTATAACATGTCAGTATTTCTTGACAAGAAACTACATGTAGCCAAGTAGATAACAGAGCTTACTGACAATCATAAGAAGAAAGTGGGGGTTGCCTCTTGTTTGTTATTTAGCACACAAAAGAGACATGTTGAAAGTATTTATTTCCTTCAGTAATTAAGGCCTTCAATTACAAAATGAGACTTACTATTTTTTAGTATCAGATCTTTCTTGATGATAGACAGTTACTGGAAGCTGTAACATTCAAATCTACACTGTTCAGAACAACAGAAGTATCAGTATTCAAGAATTATATGTGCATGTTGTACTCTGTAATCTAGTAAATCTGTGGCACACTGTTTACATTTATTGGCTAATTTTATCTTATGCACAATGAGTCAGAGGTAGAAACTGACCTCCGAAATTTGTGGTCAGTCAAGAACTAAAAAAAATACTGTTGCAAGGGTACATTTCTGAGTGTCTGGGCTTACAAGTGTCCTGGATAAAAACCAAGATCCAGGCCTTTAATGACCTCTTCGGCACAGCCTTCAGCAGTGTGTCTGTCTGTGGGGAAAATGTCGACCTTCATTCATGACATTCATGACTCTGGTGACTCTTCCTATGAAGTCAGCAGAAAGACTGGTAGAGCGGGGTTCATGAGGTCACTGGAAAGGGGTGTGTGGTGCTCCCGATATCTATGCAAAAGGACGAAGGTCCAAGTCTTTAGAGTCCTGGTGCTTCCTGTTTTGTTATATGGTTGCGAGACATGGATGCTATCGAGTGACCTGAGACAAAGACTGGACTCCTTTGGTACTGTGTCTCTTTGGAGAATCCTTGGGTATCGCTGGTTTGTTTTTGTGTGTCGAGTGAGCAGCTGCTCATGGAGTCCTGAATATGGTACATTAACTACATTGTGAGGGAGTGTCAGTTACGGCACAATGGCCATTTGGTGTGAATCCTCGAGAGTGATCGAGCTCGCAGGATCCTTATTGTTCAGGAAAACAGTGTCGGGACCAGGTCAAGGGGATGACCGCGTAACACCCGACTGTGGCAGATAAAAGGTCATTTCTGGAGGGTGGGACTGGACCACATGTCTGCCTGGGGGGTAGCCAACCAGGACCCCGAGCTGTTTCGTTGTGCAGTGGGTGTGGCAACATGCTGTTACCAGTGCATGCTCCCCAACCTGACCTGTACATTTTAATTAAAGTACAAGAGCACATAAAGTCTCTTGACTCAACACTTCATAGTAACAGATTACTTTTTAATCTTAAAGGTATACTTTACCCCAAAAATGATATATATTTTTTTAAATATTGTTTATTCAATTATTCAATCTGTATATCCAATTCATTATAATAACTATTCGTGGTGGCTCTAAAATCTGTACTAACCCCTACTCTCTCTTCTGTTTCCTTTCCCGGTGTCCTTTTAGTGGTGGCTTGTGCCACCACCATCTACTCAAAGCACCGTGATGTTCCAACAGTGATGGATTAAAAGCCAGAAGTCTGCATGACCATCATCATCAAGTCCTATTTCATTTATGTTAGGTAGAATGCCCAGAGGGGACTGGGCGGTCTCGTGGCCTGGAACCCCTAAAGATTTTATTTTTTTCTCCAGCCGTCTGGAGTTTTTTTTTGTTTTTTCTGTCCCCCCTGTTAATTAATGTTGTCTTATTTTAATTTCTTCATTATGTAAAGCACTTTGAGCTACTTTTTGTATGAAAATGTGCTATATAAATAAATGTTGTTGTTGTTGTTGTAACCCATGTGGTTATGTCAGGCCTACCAGTCGTATACTGAAAACAGTGGTCAAAATGCATTCCATTTTTGCTAAATATGGATAAATGATTCTTACATACAAACTGGAAGATTTAAAGTGGATTACATGACACAAGTAACATGAGATTTTTTTAATGGACGTTTTAATATTGTCTGCTGTTTTTCACCATCAGTCACCACTCGCTTCCATTAAAGCATAAATTGTTAGCTCCATTCTGCATGAAAACATGAGATTAAAAATTTTTTCTCAGCCATCACTACAAACCACATGGGGTAAGGGACATTTAACAAACATTTTTGGGTGGAGTACTCGTTTAAGAAAGGTGTTAAATCAGAATGTTCCACTTAACTGTTATCCAGTCATTGTCTTCCTTTTTGAGAAACTCCAGCTCCACTTCCAAAAGGTTCTTTTCTTGGGTGATCAGTTGTAGCTGTGTCTCCAAACTTTTAATGGCCCACTTTCCTTCTTCTTTAAGCTCTGAAATTGCTTCCTTTTCCTCTTTGTAGAGATACTGGTGCATCTGGTCAAACTGTGACCTGATCTCATATGTCAAGAAATGAAGCTGCACCTGGAATAAAAACAAGTGCATCTCTGCTTTAAAACAAAGTAACAGAATAATAGTATATTTAACATGGAGAACAGGCAGTTCTTTATATAAAATTTAAAAAAAAACTATTTTGTTGTAGTCTCTCTTTCAAAATATAATTTATATTTCAATCAAATGGGCAGGACAAAGTCAATAACTGAAGAATATGCAAACTCCACACTTACACAATGACTAGTGTGGAAGTGAAATCCAGGCTGCTACAGTTGTACTATCATAATAATATTAACATAATCCAACATTCTCAAGTCTGCTCTCCCAATGTGGTGCAAAACATCCTCAGCCTTTGCTTTGTGCATAAGAAACCAACCCGAGACAGGGCACTAGTCCATCACATGGACCAATCACGCACACACCCATGTTCACATGGGGTCTATTAAGAGTTGCCAGTTATCCAACAAGCTTATTTTTGAAACATGGGAGAAAAAGCAGAGTATTAAGAACTAAAAATAACATTCTTTAAAAGCAATGCGGTGCTACATAGGATCAAAAAAGTCTCCATCTTGTCTATGACCATAGATAAAAGTTAATTTTACAACTTTAAATTTAAGATCAAATTTATTTTCAAACAATTCAAAAACATTACATTTCTAAAACTTTTTGCAGGGGAAGCTTCATTATACTTACCTTCACCTCCGAAATTTGATTTTTCTGTTCTCTCCAGGAAGTGTTCAGTTTGATCAGGTCACCCTCAATCTTTTGAATATCTTGGGATTTCTTCTTCTGTAATCACACAATCATCAAGAATACAATACAAATTACTGCCGGGATTTCAGATGCAGACTTGCCCACCACCCATCAGTCCATAAAGTGAATCAATTAACTCAGTTCAGGGCTGCAGAGAGTGGAGCCTATCCTGGCAGCATCAAGCACCATTCCTTGCAAGAACACTTCTTCACACACCCAAACTCATAAACACAGAGACAATTTAGTCACTAATCAATCTAACCTGCACATCCCTTGGATGTTTCTTAAATAAATCTGTTACATCGTCACATAACAACACAGATGGAAACTGGTTAGGTGTAAATTACACATAAATGCTGGGAAGTTATTCTTCGCAGACAGAACTACGGGCATGTGGCACATGTTACCAAGTAATGTGGCTGACAGTAGGACTTTAGGGACATTTAAAACTTGACTTGATGTTATTTTGGAGGAATTAAGTGGATAGGTGTGGGAATTTTTCTAATGGATTGGCAATTATTGAAGTATAGTCATCAGAAGAAGAAATATAACATTTTACTAAATGTGAATACTTCTAGCTTGTGAACCTTTACAAAAAGTTGTCAGTTCACCAGCTTGTGCAAACATAACCCTTTCTGGGATGCCCCTGCTCACAACATCCGTACGCATCACCTTCTTCCTGCCAATAGGCTGTGATGTCGCCAAGGCTTTCAGTATGTAATATCCAACAACTTCAGTCTCTGAGACTCTTTGGGTCCATGCACCAGAGGTGTCAACAAAAGGGTGGCTGCAAGAGGGGGGTGATACAAGATACCGAAGGACTGCAAGGTACATACCGTTAGTTTACTGGAGTTTTTTTACCGTTTTGTTTTTCTAATGGGAGAACTTGACAATATGCTGACTAAACGAGCTTGATGGACTGTATGGTCACCTCTCATTTGCCGGACTCCATATATTACCGGTACTCTTATTCGTGTATTGTTACTCAGCAAACGAAGACTAGTATTTTTTTCCAATATGCATGAAGAAAAGGCCTGAGTTGCCTCGAAAGCTTGCATATTATAATCTTTTTAGTTTGCCAATAAAAGGTGTCATTTTGATTGACTTCTCACTACATCTGAATGTTGGCAAAATTAAACAAGGCACTCTTTTACCTGATACTGTTCCTCCGCCTCCTCAATGGGTTTTAAATGGTGGTCCTTATGAGCCCTAGACAAGCCACATATCAGACAGATTGCGGTCTGGTCATCTTCACAGAAGAGTTTCAGCGTCTCCTTGTGCTGCAGGCACACTGACGCCGTCTTCCTGCACACTCGATCCCCTCTGCCGCCATCTAGGACCTTGCTTCTCTCGTCCTCTTGCAACTTCAGCTCTTTGTAAGTAGAAACAATGCTACCTAACAGACGATTCGGCCGCAGCCTTTCTCGCTCACATTGCTGCCGACAATCCGGGCAAGTAATCCATCCCGTTGGACTGTCCGATAGCTGCTGGATGCACGACAAGCAGTAGTTATGATCGCACGGCAAGCAGGTGGGGTCACAGAAGAGCTCAAAGCAAATGCTGCAGCTAAGCTCCCTGTCTAGACTTTCTCCGCAGTTACTGACACTGTCACGCCTACAGGCCATATTTTTCCTCTTTTGGATTTATTGGTTTATAACTAAAGTTCACTTTCGGTTTCTTTAGCACTTCGGAGATGGGCCGGACTAAAAGAGCTGATCGGGGCGGAGCAAAGCTGCTCATTGGCCGAGGAACTTGAACAGCTGCGCGCGTTCTCACGTCGGTGCGCCGAGCATTGCGTAGTAAGGTAACTACGTTGAATTTGTTTATTTTGATTTTAGAACATTTGAGATTTTCATATAAAATACATATTGCACTTCAAAGTGTATCAATAGCATTAATCCTTAAATGAGTAAGGTTCATTTAAACGTTTTTTATTTTTAATAAAAGAGTTTAGAAACGATCAATATGAAAAATGAAAGTAATTAATTCAATACTAACAGCAAACCTACAATGCTTAAAGTGTATGAATAAGTAATAACAACAAAAATCACCATAATAGACAGAAAATGTTAAATATGCTATCATATATGTTAACAGTATACTGTAGATGCTTTTATTGTTTTTAGAAAGTTTAAGAGGTTCAATGAAAGTGTGAAACCCAAATAAAAAGGAATTGAAAGATGGAATATTATGACTAAATTTGCATTTGTGAATGTGAAATTTACCCATAGGAATCATTAAATGTATTAATTAGCTTAATTAAATTAATTAAAATAAGTAAAACATCTTTACATTATGTAAAAATATGATAGGATGTTTTATCATAAATGCAATAGTACAAATATAAAATGTATTTTCTGAATTGCTACTACAAAAGGAACATTTTTCTTTAATATTAAGAAGTTTAGTTAAATTATATTTACTAGGAAAAATATACAAAATTCTCAGGTACACTTCTCGAACTTTATTTGAAATACAAAATGGAAAGGGTAATATCCCAGCTTTACACCAAGGAATATCTGATATTTTAGACTCCCAAAAATACTTTCCAGGTGGAACTACTACTGCATATGGCACTTCCTTAAATGTAACGGAAATGGGGGTAGTGCTCTTACTTCTTTATTAAATTCACTAAATTTGAGAGGAAAATCTTTTGCTTTTAAGAAGTCTTCATAGGTGTAATAACTGACCCCTTTCTTTCCAATTTTTTTTTTTTTTTTTTTTTGTCCAGTGCCTCCTGACTCACTCATACGAGGAAACCCCCAAAAGTGATGCTGATGTCTTGTTATGCAAGACATCAAGCTTTTTGGGGTTCCCCCTATTTTTGGTACTCTACACAAGAAAACTCAATTTTAGTCCATTTTTGGACCTTGTTTTGTGCAGGAAATTACATCCTTATGATAAATAGTAAATCTATAGGCATATTCAGCAAAAATGATCAGAAGGTGTGCATACCATATCAGCTGACCCCAGGGGTTCACCCGCTAATGGGATACAAAAGGTCAAAGTTACTGCTTTTCACAAAATTGTGAGAAAATGGGGATCAGTAATTTAGGCACATGGAGTGTAGTTTAATGATATGTCAAGGTTGCTGATCACACACGAGAATATTTTCTCATATGAGTTGCTCCCAGAATGTGAAAAATGTCAAAATTTTAAACATAAGCATATGGGGCATCATTTTGGATTATCTCAAGGTCAATGATTACGAGTTTGATGTTATTTTTGATCATTTACTCAAGATCTAATATTATAAGGAGACATCTATCAGAGGGTGAAAAATGACAAATTTATATTACAGTCAATATTTAGACATTCAACATTTACACAGAAGCACATCTTTTAATATTTCAGATATCTGACACAAATCTTATTGTTTATTATGTACTTCTGCTTCATGAAGTAAATTTTTACATTTGTTATGAACACCCTGAATTTGGGCAGCTTACACTAATTCAGACTTTTTAATAGTTATATATTCTTTGTTCAGTAAAATTAGTTTGTGAAGGCTAAAGTTGTGCACATAACATCATTTTCATGCTATAAGAAAGAGCTTGTTGATATAATTTGGAAAGTGTACTTGGTACTTTACTAATGGAGTAATTAAAGATTACAAGAAATTGGAAGACACCAACAATCTTGAATATATTATGAGGGACAAAGGACTAGATTGACTCCATAAATTAGTCAGAATATGTCACCACTTCCTTCTGACATTGCTTGACGTGTGTTTTTCATTTTTTTTTAGTAGTTAACAAAATTCAGGGATGTGTTTAGAAGCCAATACAAAATATGTAGTATATGACTTGCTGGATTCAATTTATGCTACGTGAAGATTGTGGAAATTAATGTTCTGATTAGGGGCAGAAACTGAGGTCTTCTGTACACTCACAATTTTACCCTTAATGAAAATGTTTCTAGAATGAAAGTTCTGAAATACTGAAAGTATTCCAGCTGCGGCCAGAAATTATGTTATAATTCAGGTGCTACCTCTCCAATGTAATAAGAACCACCAGCTTTCACACTTAGTAATCAGATTTAAATTAGGTGTACTCTTCTTTACTTGCAATACTGGTTTATATTTTCTTTATTCTGGTTATGGTTTTAATATTATTGTTTGTAAGAAAAGGTTTATTTTATTTAATAAAAAAATGCTATTATTTGCAAGAAAATAAAACAATTCCAGGATACTGGCCTTAGAAGAAGAGTTTCAAAGAAAAACCCATATCTGAAACTGGTAAATTGAGCAAAAGAGCACAGACATTGGATAGAAGATGACTGGACAAGTGCATTGTGGCCAACATCCCAGAGTCATCGTTTCTCTGTTGCAGATGACACTGGTGTTTGGTGTGTATTTATGGAAGAAGCTAACTGAGGACCTGTAAGGCATTTGTTTCTGAGACCGACTCTGATGTTCTTATCCTCTTATGCAGTTGTCCATCTGGGCCTCTCGCTATTTTCTGTATTGCTTAGATCCAGTTTGCCCTCTTCTCTCAAGACAATAAGAATCACCTTTATATTACATCTTTAGTTTCTTGGCAATCTGTCACATGGGGAAAAAGTAATATATATATAAAAAATAGACTAACATGTTTGTTCACAAAGCTGTTTCCTTTTGGCCATTTTTGAACCCAACATTTTATGGATGCCAGTACCTTGCAACCCAAGTGAAGGGAATGACAGGTTTACAGCAATAGCAATACTAATGCAATTCAAAGGTTTCTCTAATAGCCAATTAGCATGAAAGCATGAACAAAGGGACAATGAAGGAATTGCTGCTGAAAATGGGGCTTTGCAGTCATATGATAGTAATAAATTAAAAATCAGTCATCACAAGCAGTAGTAGCCATTAGCAACACTAGTAATGTCTTGGCTGTGTTTTTAACCAATTTAATGGTATCTTGACAAAAAGGTAGCCATTTCGATCAAAAACATGACAATTTCATAGTTTGTGCTGACTTTTTACTAGTGTTGTATATTAAGTCAATAAAAATAATAATGTCAATATGTTTTTTTTTTATATATATATATATATATATATATATACTGTATACGCTGCCGTTCTTTATTATATTCTGTAAGTGCCTTGAGCATGGGAAAGGCACTATATAAATAAAATGTATTATTATTGTTATGTTTGCTTAAAATGTAGACAAGTCTTGCTAAAGGTGGTCCAGCTAAGAAAAGGCATGGCCATTGCACAGCAGGGGAGAGGAAAACAAAAAATCCAGGTAACACTATTTCTTAAAAAGTGTCCCCTTTCAACCTTTCAGACATTCTATGATATCACATGCAGATTCCAGTTTTTTTTCTTGGATATTCTGGTTGTCTCCCACATCTGAATGATGTCTGTGTTAATGTAATTTGTGGTTCTAAATTGGTCTCGTATGACTGATTGCTGTTGTGTTTGTGACTTGCACACCACCCAGGGTTATGTATAGTGTAAGAAGACTTGCCTCATATTTCTGTTTAATCAGTCTGTCTATCCAGCCATCCATTTTCTACACCTGCTTTATTCTAAGCAGGGTAGTCATTTGAAAAATGGTCAAGATTGCCCAGGTAAAGCCATTTCACATTACACAATGTCTTTGGTGATTGTCAGTCTATTGTACCCAGTGACTCAGTCAAACTTGTATGCAACTCACCCCAGTATGTATTTGTCTTTAGTAGAGGTGAGCTGTTTGTGCACAAGAGCTGAAAACCAATTCAGAAGTACAATACATATAATGCTGCAACAAGGAATAAACACCTCACAAACCAAAGAGATACTTGTCTATCTGATGTATTGAGTTTTATGTACCACAACAGAATGGAAAAAAGAAAAAAAAAGCCAAGATTGCAGCTGAACATACCTGAACATCTCCATACCTGTAAACCTTTTCTACAGCATCAGCTCAACCAGGCAGCACATCATTAGCTGTCAGAAAAAGGGGCCAGGCCTGCATGTGATTCTTTGAAAGTGCTGCAAAGTCATCAAGCAGTCATGTAATTTGATATGCCCATAGATTTCTAGTCATTTAATCACAATGTAGGCACAAGGCGATGCTTACTGTGAAGTAGAACTCAAAGGCTGATGTCCGAAAACCTTCTAAAGATCTAGGCATACTGTAAAAATAATGAGATGTTAAATATGTTACATCTATACATACAGTTAGGTCCATAAATACTGTATTTGGATAGAGACAACTTTTGAGTTGTTTGAACAATGAGTTTTAAATGAAATGACTCAGATGCAGTTGAAGTGCAGACTTTCAGCTTTAATTCAGTGGGGTGAACAAAACGATTGCATAAAAATGTGAGGCAACTAAAGCGTTTTTTAACACAATCCATTCATTTCAGGGGCTCAAAAGTAATTGGATAATTGACTCAGGCTATTTCATGGGCAGATGTGGGCAAGTCTGTCGTTATGTCATTATCAATTAAGCAGATAAAAGGCCTGGAGTTGATTTGAGGTGTGGTGCTTGCATGTGGAAGATTTTGCTGTGAACAGACAACATGCAGTCAAAGGAGCTCTCCATACAGGTGAAAGAAGCCATCCTTAAGCTGTGAAAACAGAAAAAACCCATCCGAGAAATTAATACAATATTAAAAAATCTACAGTTTGGTACATCCTGAGAAAGAAAGCAAGCACTGGTGAACTCAGCAACGCAAAAAGACCTGGATGTCCACAGAAGACAACAGTGGTGGATGATCGCAGAATCATTTCCATGGTGAAGAGAAACCCCTTCACAACAGCCAACCAAGTGAACAACACTCTCCAGGGGGTAGGCGTATCGATATCCAAGTCTACCATAAAGAGAAGACTGCATGAAAGTAAATACAGAGGGTGCACTGCAAGGTGCAAGCCACTCATAAGCCTCAAGAATAGAAAGGCTAGATTGGACTTTGCTAAAGAACATCTAAAAAAGCCATCACAGTTCTGGAAAAACATTCTTTGGACAAATGAAACCAAGATCAACCTCTACCAGAATGATGGCAAGAAAAAAGTATGGAGAAGGCGTGGAACAGCTCATTATCCAAAGCATACAACATCATCTGTAAAACACGGTGGAGGCAGTGTGATGGCTTAGGCGTGCACGGCTGCCAGTGGCACTGGGACACTAGTGTTTATTGATGATGTGACACAGGACAGAAGCAGCCGAATGAATTCTGAGGTGTTCAGAGACATACGGTCTGCTCAAATCCAGCTAAATGCAGTCAAATTGATTGGGCGGCGTTTCATGATACTGTACAGATGGACAATGAACCAGAACATACAGCCAAAGCAACCCAGGAGTAAAGCAAAGAAGTGGAAAATTCTTGAATGGCCAAGTCAGTCATCTGATCTTAACCCAATTGAGCATGCATTTCACTTGTTGAAGACTAAACTTCAGACAAAGGCCCACAAACAAACAGCAACTGAAAGCCGCTGCAGTAAAGGCCTGGCAGAGCATTAAAAAGGAGGAAACCCAGCATCTGGTGATGTCCATGAGTTCAAGACTTCAGGCTGTCATTGCCAGCAAAGGGTTTTCAACCAAGTATTAGAAATGAACATTTTATTTCAAGTTATTTAATTTGTTCAATTACTTTTGACCCCCTGAAATGAAGGGATTGTGTTAAAAAAAATGCTTTAGTTGCCTCACATTTTTATGCAATCGTTTTGTTTACCCCACTGAATTAAAGCAGAAAGTCTGCACTTCAACTGCATCTGAGTTGTTTTATTTAACATTCATTGTGGTAATGTACAGAACCAAAATTAGAAAAAAGTTGTCTCTGTCCAAATATTTATGGACTCTAACTGTACACATCATAAATTGAATTACTACAATAACCTGCTTCCAAGATGTCCTACATCTTCTCTTAAACTACTCAACTATGCAAAGTAGCTTCTTGTATACTCAGTAGATCTAAAAACTATCACAGTCACCACCAAGTCCATAGTGTGGTAGAAATCAACATCTTAAAGAAATAAACATATCCTCTAACAGGAAAAATTAGTAATCAGGCAGGAGAAAAGGTTGTCCAACTGCATCATTTATTAATCTTCAGCTAATGCTTGAACCAAGAGCATTCTTCTACAGCATGATCAGAATGGTCCGAAAGACAAGGGATACAGGTTCAATTTATAAACTACTGAGTTTATGTACATGGTTGGTGTGTCAGTTTGCACCTAAATGATTTATATAAAATAAAAGACTATTTTACTATATGCTTACTGTTCTTATATCTATCCATTGGGTTGCGCCACCATCTTTGAAATTTCTGTGTATATAACAACTGTCCAATCTTGTTGAATACAGGTCATCTGACCTCTTAGTCATCTTTCAGTACATTTTGTGTATTTGTTGTTCACTTGACCTTTATCTGGTTTCCCAATATGCCTGAACAGGTGTCTGACATGTAGATAGACAGATAGATAGATAGATAGATAGATACTTTATTAATCCCAATGGGAAATTCACAATGTATTCAATGTATTAACCCTTTATGCCATTTCTTTAACATGAATGCTATGTTAGCCTAAAATTATTTTTCCACAATTGTTACTCCTCTGTCTGCCTAACTATGTTCCATCCTACTTTGATGTGTGTAGGTTTACATTTCATTACATTACCTTGTAAGGTCTTTATTCAGTCCAGATCATATTAGCGTTGGCTATTATAGGTTTCTATAAGTAATTAAACACCCACAGATCGACAAGCTTTCTTGTATGGGCTTCATATTCTTCAGAACAGCCACCATTTTCACTGTAAAGTCCCCAAACCCTTGTCTTTTAAAAATTCAATAAAAATCTGACCGTTATAGCTCAAACTGCTGTGTGTCAACTAGGGTGCGGTGGTTGGCACTGCTGCTTCACACTTCCTGGGTTGCAGTCCTCGCTCAGGCACTGCTTGTGTGGATTTTGCACAATCTCTCTCCATGTCTGCATGTTTTTTTTGGGCAGAGACTTCAATTTTATTGCTACATTCCAAAGATGTATACGTATATAACACCAATTTGAGTGAATATACTGTAGATATGTGACTGAGTATACCTGGAAATGGACACCCCATCCAGGGATGGTTCCTGCCTTGTTAGAGGTAATCTGTATTGAATTAAGGTATTTAAAGAAGATAGGATGTCACTGAAATTTAAATCCTTCATAATTTCAATAAAGTGTCTTTGTAACAGTTTATCAATACTGTGCTTGTTGGTGAATTTTTTTTAATCCAATCATGAACTAGATAAAGTTGAGTTAGTTTATTTTGGAGGTGTCTGAAACTTCACCTAAAAAGTTCACACTTCTTGAGTTGTGCCAAACAGCCAACAGCCATTGTTTTATTAGCATTTAATTCAGAGTCAGCCAAAAGTTCACCACTGACACCATTAAGGTAGATGCTGCACTTGTCCATGGTGTACGTGCATAAAGGACTGTGGAGTCAAACCAACTATTGCAGGGTTTCCTGTTCCTCTTTTCACTGCACATATTATTATGATTTTGCTGTGTATGTAGGGCCATTGCCATGCTGTGCAATAAAAGTTTGACAGATCAGACAACTCCCTGATGGTACTGCATAATGGATAAGAGAGTCTGTCTGTACTTCTCAGTTTTGATCAATTCCTTTTATTGTCACTGCACAATCACTTATTAATTCATCTACTTATTTTTACTAGCTTTAAGTTTTACTCTGCTGGCTTCTCTCTCTTTCTCAGGGGTGGGGGTTGATTTGTCTTCGATCTTATGTTTGTAGAAATTGATTTATTTGTATGGAATGTTGTGTGATTTTAATAAAATAAAAAAGAGACCTGACAACAAAGAGCCAAAGCAAAGGAAAATTTCAGTACTCAAACTCAACAGATCTGCTCAGCATCCTCCTTCTGACTGCACGTCTAAATGAACAACTAAAGGAAGCTAACATTACTGTCCAGCTGGAAATACAAACATGCCATGCCAGAATAGCTGTATGCTTTAACACAATGTACTGTATATCCACAGACCACAATGATTATTTAACCTCTTTTTGCTGTTGTTATGCCATATAGTGACAGAATAGACAAACTAACAGAAAAATATCGCAACAAACTGTTCTTCTGAAACACATGGAGCCAAGAAGCTATGGTGGTCTATGTATGTGTGTGCTTGTCTCTGCCGTAGTGCTCATTACATATTAATCATTAAACTTCAGTTACCTTGTGCTACTGGGCTCCTGAATTGATAACAGCAATTTGAGCTTTTAATTTTTTCTCAGTGTCAAGTCTTTTGTTCAGTTTCTTTTGCTCTCTCAGTTCAGTTCAGTTGAAAGTGCAAAGACTGGAGAAATTGGGGGCGGATATTTCAGGAAGAAGCCCTGTGGCCGTGGCCTTTGCAGTAGCAGAGTTTGCTGCTATTCACTGCTACATTTTTAGTGAGTTGTTCCCAGATTTGTATTTTTGTTTGAAAATTTTGTTTGAAAGTTTTGTGTGGCCCCATGAGACAAAACTGTATATGGTAGTTTTGATTGGTTGGGCTCTGAAAACCAAGCAAATTGCAGCAGAGTACAAAGCATTAGCATGTTTGGGAAAGAGTGAGCACAGAAGAGCAGCAAAGTTGACAGTGTAGAAAGTCAGCAAGAAAATGAGGCCAACAGAGTCAGAAGGCCATGAACAGCAAATCTTAGCTGCCTTCTGGTTGTAATGTGCTGCTGTCTTTTCTTCTGGCAACATTTTTCTTTGTACAGTAATCCCAAGTAAAGTCAAAAGTAATTGCATGTCTATCTTTACAGCTTTAATTACCATTGACAGGTAAAAGAAGTTAACTCTTAGCAAAGAACACACTCCACACAGCATTATCGTATCTGAGAAACACCACAGGTATGCATTAAACAGCAATAATCACAAATATTACACAGCTGTTTTTAAAAACACATTAGCTCATCCTTCATATTTATTCATTTGCTATTTTTTAAAAAAACCATTGAATCAAATTGGATGGAATGTATTAATTTGTTACATTTTAAATAAGTACTTGGGGCCTGTATTCTTTTTAATATGGTTGGTGTTAGGGGAGTGGTGGCTCTGTGGCAAAGGATTTGTGCTGGTATTTGGAAGGTTGTCAGTTCACATCTCATTACTGCCAGTAGGGATCTTACTCTGCTGTGCCCTTGAACAAGGCCCTTAACTAGAAAATTGCTGCAGTGGTGTTGTATAATGGCTTTGTTATCCTGTGCTCAGACTACCATTGGTCATGCAAAAGGACAATTCCCACCTCAGGGATTAACAAAGAACATTTTGTCCTCAGGGATTATTAATAAAGTATATCAAGTAACAAATGTGTGAATTTAAGATGGATAGCAGCAGTATACTACAAATTAAAGCCCTTGCCACATACAGGTATAGGTTATGAAACAAATAATTATTTATATTATTATTTATAAACAAAAAGACCAGTCTCCAGCAAATGAAGCTGGCCAGCGTTTTTATGATTTTCTGCCAACACAATTGTTTTTCAGTTAGTATATGAAAAAATCCACACTGTTTAAAATATGAGCAAATTCATGTCCTATTCAAGTTTTAAATCATTATTTTACTGAAAAGCTTTATTTAACTAATTTTGAACAATGCCAAAGTAGAATTCAATAAAAAGAATTCAATAAAAAATGTAGGAAATAACACGCTTATGTTCCTCACTGTGAACTCTTGAGTAACCTTCAGTATGTTTCAAGTCTATTCATTTTCAGTAGTGAAAGTTGCAGAAAATTATGTGACTATTGCCAAAAATATAAGGGAGACAAGAAGAGCAGAATCATTTGCAAAGTCAGCGTCTTGTAGGCTTCTTGTCTATCTCCTGTTGCTGCTGGTTGCAGTGCAGAAACAACACAAACTCCTTGATTACCAATGTCATCCCATAAGATAAGCACTGCTGTTGGAGAACAGCAGCTGGAGATATAGTTGGCAAAGAGTTCATCTGCAGAATACCTTGTGAGGTTGACTATTTGTCCCATCTGAATGTTGATCCACATGTCGACTGATTTGCCTCTAAGTCTTAGCCTGCCTTGTCCTTGACGGAATTCCATTCTGGATATTATAGATTTACTGTTTTGGAATGAGAGTGTGATAGTCCAGGAGCTGTGGTTGCACTCTCTTTGAGAAAGAGGGCACAGACTTTCAGTATGATATGAGCATAATGGAGGATAAACATCCACAGCCTGTGGGCAAAAGAGTTTAACAATGACTAGTTGAGCAACAATCACCATCTTTTTAAACTCTTAGTTAAATTTTGTCATAAAGAGAAATAGTCAGTGCTGAATAGTTTGAGAATAGCAGAACTGAGAATAATTTTATTTAGAGAAGTCCCAAAAATCATAATAACTGAACCCAGCACTACTTGTAGTGCTCTATATTAGTTTCCAAAATTAATGTTAGTGTAAGTGGGAAAATAATTTTCAATTTGAATGTTATGAAGACATGACCAATTCAAGGAACAGGAAGCGTAAATTTATAGTGGAAGAATGTGATACAGGATCCAACTCTGGATGGAGCCACTAGTCCATCTTAGGGCACATTCATACAAACATTCATGCCCATTAGATACAGGGATTCATGCAGGACTTTATATGATACATTAACCTTAAAAATGATATTATTCAAAAAAGAGGTTTTAAATTGTATGTCCAGGGGTTAATGCCACTTGTGCAGAGGCAGAACAGCTTAATGTAGCCTGAAATGAAATGTCACCAATCACAAATTAAGATAAAATGTTCTAAATTAATATGAAAATAAAAGACAGTACACTTGATTATATGCCAGCAGTAATATTAGGTTTATGAGGATATCCAAGAAGAA
This sequence comes from Erpetoichthys calabaricus, assembly GCF_900747795.2. Lineage (NCBI taxonomy): Eukaryota > Metazoa > Chordata > Cladistia > Polypteriformes > Polypteridae > Erpetoichthys > Erpetoichthys calabaricus. Next base: position 57,815,889 of record NC_041394.2, read on the forward strand.
CTAACCGGGTCAGCCACACTCAAATGTAGAACAGCATAATTGCTATCACTTTTGTCTTTTGTTTCCACAGCAATACTCATGGTCACTGCACTGCCCACTTTGGCATCTGATGGAGTCTCTAATGTGATTTGCACAGGAACAGTATCATTTTCAGATATGTGGTACCTTAAAATCAGGCAGAAAAAATAATAAAATAATAAAATCATAAGTAGACAAGGGTTGACTGTTGACATACGTCTGGCAGAACCTTTAGCTATGAGTATTGTTCACATTGCTGATGTTTGTGGCTAAGTGTAATGACACGTATGGTGCCAAAGGACTTTTGTGAGCAAAGAAGATAACCAGTAGATCATAATATGAAGCTAGAATCGTAGTAAAGGGAAATACAGGTCAGAACTGAAAAAGTCAAATGATTAGGCAACCCAAAAAACATGAGGGCAAAACAAGAATCAGAAGTTGCAGGCAGAAGGTTCAGTAATTGAAAATGAAACCTCTACTTGTTAAGGAAGCTAACTAATGCTAGAATCAAGATTCAAGACATATATCTACCAAATGTTATATTTTATTTTTGTTTGTAATAATTGTATTTCTGTTTGTTTGCATTATTATTTGTATTTGATTTTGTTAATGTATGTATGCTACCCTCAGTCCTATAAAGACAGCATCAACCTAAGGCCCATTGCAGTTTATACAATGCACTTGGGGAGCTGGTAAATGTTTTATTGGGATTATTTCTGTGCTTTTTGGGATTTGTGGAATTTTGACCTTGACTTTGATAATGGATTGCTATATTGGTAGGTACTTTGTTTGCCTTGGATTGCTTTTATTGACAAATCCTTTTGCCTTTTTGTGCTCCACAGAGCTTCATGTTATTATCAAGCATTTTTGTTAAGAATAAACCTTACTTTTTATACAAATCCTATGTTTGCAGCTATATCTAGCCAGGGTTTGACGGTAATATCCCCCTCTAGTGGGTGTTTTTTGGGCTTTGTGTGTGGGAACTTCTAAGTATCATAACACTGAGGGATAATGTGTAATGGAATTGCTGCCATAGTTGTATTGTCATTTATATAAAGGACAGAATGGAGCAGAAATCAAATAAAACTTTGTTAAACTAAATTGAAATGATGTAACTTCACAAACAGATTATGCACAATTAAAACCTAAAATAGATAGATAGATAGATACTTTATTAATCCCAATGGGAAATTCACATTCTTCAGCAGCAGCATACTGATACAATAAATAATATTAAATTAAAGAATGATAATAATGCAGGTGAAAAACAGACAATAACTATGTATAAAGTGATGGTGGTATGAAAGACCACTGACTATATCATTTACATGTAATGACTAACTTTGATGATGAATACTTAATGATAAAATATTAAGACAGACACTACATTTATTAAAGCCTAATATGCACATTTGGAGAAAAGTGTTATAAAGAACATTAAAAAGAAGAATAGTGTCTGATCCCTCCAATCCAGTTACAGAATCTATCATTTGCACAGTGAGGCTGTTCTTGTAGTTTGTGGTGGGCCAACACCTTATTGAGAACATACCTCAGAGCTCAGTACAGTCTATCATAGAGAAGTGAAACATTGTTAAACTATAACCAAACTATTAAACTACAGCCACAAGAATGGCACTTGTCAGAAGACTACTATGACACCAATTGTCAGTCTGATTGAGCTGCAGACATCAGTGACTATGATTGGAAAAAATGTTCACTGCTCAACGATCTCAAAGGCACTGCACAAAAAGGGCCTTTATAGAAGATTATTAAAACTGAGTCCCTGAAAAACAAACAAAAAACATGTCTATTGCCATAAAGAATTTGCAAGATGTCAATCTGAATATATTGCAAAGATATGGCATAATGTCTTGTTGTCTGGTAAAACTAAAGTAGGACATTTTGGCTTGAACACTAAGTAGTATATGTGTGTTGTAAATCTTAACACTGCAAATCAGCCAGTTCACATCATCCCCGTGTGAAATGTGGAGGTGGCAGCATCATTATATGGGTTCGGGACTTGTAATATGGGCAGGCTTGATGGGAAGATGAATGCTGCACAGTGCAGACAGGCCCTGGACGAAAACCTGTCAGAATGCCTAAACATTGGGGCAAGTTTGTCTTTCAACAAAGCATACTGCCAAAGCAACAATAGAGTGGCTGCAAATGAAGAACACAGAAGTCCTTGAGAGGCCCAGTCAGAGCCCTCATCTTCATCCCATCAAACACTTGTGGAGAGACCTAAACTGTTGTGCACTGCAACAAACAACAAACTCTGCAAAGATATTTTACAAAGAATAGTCAAATCTTGCTTCACCCAGTTGTAAAGAATTAATAAAGATTACTTGCTGCAGTTCAACCAAATAGTGAACAGGTGGATGGGTGGGATGAGGACTTAACAATTGTTGAAATTTCATATTTTGGAATTGTACATTTTTAATGGTTCATAATGTTCTTTGGTTTGGAGAGTACTAGTTGATTGAGTAAGAATATGGTCATAAATATACATTGAATTTGATCAAGCTAATCTACTGTATCTGTGCTATAAGTACCAGAAGTTAGTAGAGTACACAAATTACAATGACAAGATGTCTAGGTAATAGCACACTCGAGAGTTGTGCCCCTCCAAATGTGAGATACTGAATGAAAGACAGTGAGACAAGAACTTCCAGATGAGTCATGCATGGCATACAAAACTAAGGTCAATAGAAAAAATAACAGCAAAAACATGAGACACTTTCGAGGTGTCTAGTTCTAAACTAGAAGTGGAAACTTTTTCTGCCTTATCCTTCTAATATTTAAAGAAAATGTTATAATTAGTTTAATTCTAGAGAAAATTGTCTGTATTTTTTAACACATTTCCTTACCTTTTTTGTGACTGTGATTTCACAAACTGCCTGTCGTCTCCAATTGTAACTGCAATGTCCCTTGTTTGTCCAAAATTAGAGATATTTAGCAGAATGTTGGTGCTTTGTCCAGGGTACAGAGATGGGATAGATGATGCCTGGAGTTTAGTCACATTTCATAAAATGATTTGTTAACAATCAAACAGAGGTGGCTAAGTGTAGTTTAAAGAAATTCATCAGTTAGTGAAATAATACCATGAAGAATAAAACTGTCTAGATATGATAGATTTTTTAGAAGCAACCTGAATTCAAGCTGTGATTATTTATATGCAAGGTACCCAAACTAGTTAGTGGACTAGTTTCTGCTACTTTGTGAGCTTTCTTACAACTATTTTCTCTGTGATGCTGCAGTAATGTTTTTAAGTTTTAGAGTTTTAGAGTAATGTTTTAGAGTTTTTAAACTCTTTACTACCTTATCTTTATTCCTCTTGTTGCACTGAGCATGTATATGACAAAAGAATTTCCCTCGGGATAAATAAAGTTCTTATCTTATCTTATCTTAATGGGAAACTTGACATTACTTATGTATTTCAGCTAGCAGACAGTACTCATAATGTTAACTTGACTTTTCCCCATCTTGGTTAATACAGTAAGGCACATCTAACAGGAAAGTTTTGCTGTTTACTTTAAAAATGGGTATGTAGCATTTCTGTTCATTATATCTGAATAAAATGAATGAATGCCAGCTACCTTTATTAAAACTTGTGCAACATGATTCAATCCAGGAGATAACCGCTCAATAATGTTGCCAATTTTGTCTGTTCCTATTATTTTAACTGAAAATAAGCAGTCTGGAAGGCTTTCAGACTTTGCAAAAAATTCTCCTTTTAAACCCATGGTTTCTAGTTTTAGCACCTGAAGAATCTGACCATCAGCTCCCTGCAGGACCACATCACTAAGTGAGATCGAGTTGTCCATGGGCAAGCCAGTGATGGACCCAAGGATAAAAGTGGGGATGCCTTTTATAAACACAAAAAACAAATAAGCAATGATAAATGACACTGGTGAGAGAATAAAGACTAGCTGCTTTAAAAGTCTAGGCCAAATATACTTTTAAGACAATGAGACAGACACATTCTTAGTTACTAGTATTCAGTGAGTGACTATAATGCAAGTGCTGAGTGCAGTGGCACAAAAGTGGACATTTAATTCTTAACCTGCAATTGGTTGACTTTCTAATACAGAAAGGCCTGGATGATTTCCTTCCAGTTCCACTGCAAAATGATGTAGGAAGTCAACAGTACTCTGGCCTGAAGAAAGAATATGCAAAGATTACTTACATTTTTTACTATGCTATAAATCGATGATGAAAACCCATAAATATAAAACCACTGTAAGTTTGATGAAGTTAAAAAAAGTACCAAACACATCCATCATGACCTTCCCTTGATATGTAATGTCACATTTCCAAGCTCCCAAGGTTATTGGTGATTTAAAGCCAATTCTGTAAAATCCATCAAATCTTTCAATAAATGCCAAATCTCCTGATGAATCAGCCTGTTGTTTCCCTAAAAATTAAAAATTAAAATTAAGCAGAATGTAGTTTATGGTCAGTTGTGCCAGTCTTAGAGTATTACTAAAACTACTATAGGCTTTCATTCATACCTGCATCATTGAAGGCATTGCTTTAAACACTAACATATTTAATATCAAGTTTAGATCACTTTTTAAAGATGCAAAAGTTCCATCTGAACATTAAAAATGTCAAGCCTGGTTTACTTTATAAAGCTGGATTTTAGTTAATTCCAAATGGACCATGGTGCTGCTCATTTTATGAAACTGAAAATGTGCCACCCATCTTGGCAAACCGTGGTAAATGTATTGCTCTTCAGTGTACTATAATCCAGCACCAATGCTGCTAAGGGATTCTGTTACAGTACAGTAACTGTTCAAAAATGTCAAAAACTATATGAAAAGCAGTAATTATAGTAGATTTCAGGAGGCACTTATTACCTTCCACTACCCTGTTTATAAATGGTGACACTGTCAATAGGCTGGAGTTATTTAATTATCTTGAAACCTCAATTCCCACAATTGAAATGAAAACATAACTTCTTCCAAAATGATTAGCAGAATATGTTTTTTCTCCATCAGCTTAAACGTTTTAACTTGTCCCGGTCAGTGCCAATATGGTTTTATATACTGTAGATAGATAGATAGATAGATACTTTATTAATCCCAAGGGGAAATTCACAGCATTCTCACCTTCTCCACAACAGTCTGGCATTGTGATGCATCTGCCTACTCTAAACATAAACTGCAGCATGTCGTTCAGAATTTCAGACATCACAAATGATTGTGGGCATGAAACTAGGTTTGAACAGTTCACTTCAACAAGGAAGTAAAAATCACACACTAATTGTCTAATGACCATGAGTGAATTTATTTCGGTATGTGCTTTGTCCAGTTCATAGTTGTGTGGTTGTATTCTTTCCTGGCAGCCCTAGGCACAGAGCAGAAGTAAATCCTTAACGAGTTCATCATGGGATACATTTCATACGGGGAGAATTTATCATTAATTGACTTTACAAATACATCCTTGTTATACATAAAGAAATCACAAGTAATTAAAAAATCTATACAAAGAAGAATGTACAGATTCCAGACATACACTGACTGGACCAAGGTTCAAATAAGTCTCCTGGAACTATGAGGCAGGCAGTAGTAGAAATCAGTGAATGACCAAAAATATAAATACATTTTCAGTTCCTCCAAATTTTTCAATTGTATTGATATGATCGAGAATATGTTTGTTAAAGTGTACCCTGCAATGGACTGGCAAACTATCTGCAGTTGCTTAATGCTTGCCACCCCACAACTAAAGTCAAGAAAGTGGCTTCAGAAAAAAAGGATGTTTGGAAGCACAGAAATATTTTTTACTTCTTCTAAACTGTAGTCTATCTATTGTAGGACAAAGTGGGCATTGCCCATTCTACTTGGCTTTAGTGGCACACCAGGCCTGTTACTAAAAGCAGATTTAACAGGGATGCAGCTTCCCCTACTTGCATTCCAAACTAAATGACTGAACTCCAGCATGTACCAGGATCTGCCTGGATTCATCTGATAAGAAAGGTATAAATCAGAGTTGCACTGATATCTCTCCAGAGGCCCTTTTGTAGAGTCCTTGAGCCAGTAGGCAAGAAATGGACTCGAGCAAGAACAAAGACCTATAATTCAAGGGATAACAACTAAGATGGACAGAAGATCTTGTCTATTAGAAGACAATGATTTTGTAACTGGAAGTGATTTTAATCTAATCAGGAAAAGGGTCAATCTTCCTTTAAAACCACATGTGCCCCATCTCTCAAAGTTGTGGGAGGAGAAGGAACAGAGGGTGAGAATTGCAAGTTAAGAGAAATTCAGGTATTCTCAATAGGCACTCTCTCTGGGATTCTCTCAGGGAAGGGGAACTTTCCAAAATGACTGAAAACATCTGAATCCTGATCTCTGAACCGAAATGCTATGAGCTGCTTCCTTGGACAGCCGAAGCCGACATACTCTTCTCTTTGTGAACCTGAGATCCAGTCTGCCAAGCTAAGCACTGAGCCCTGTCTGCTTAGAAGAAGCCATTACTTCCATAGAGGAACTTCAGCATCTAAAGTCTTGGGCCAAAAAAACGAATGCCTTTTCCCAGTACAGTGGCAAAAAATAGCAGAAGGAGGGCTGAGGAAGCAGCAACACAGTACTGACAAGGATTATGCGGCAAAGAGAAAGAGTACCCTCCAATGCAAGAAGAATCTTCCACTTGAACAAAATCCTTCTGCTTCTCAATAAAGTATATTATTCTGTTGCTTAAACAAGTGTGCCTCAGTAACCTTGATTTAGGTTCTAAAGGCCAGAGACCTCCTCATACAACACAGAAATTTAAGGTAAATAAAGTAGCTTCAGAGCTGATAATTAATTAACCAAGTTAAACATTTCTTTTTCAAATCCCACATCATTATGGTGTCCTACTGGGTGGGCATCTTATTGAATATTAATCATTAAAAATCCTACACTATATGAGTGCACATACACCAATACTATGTTAATTTGATCAAAGATATACAACTACAATGAAAGGTACAATTAAAGTACCTCACTCCACCCATTGGTTGCAGAGTGAAATTAATTTGAGAAACTTAATTTAGATTCGTGTACGACATTCTAGTCTGGCAATACAAAAATAAGCTTCTGTTTGTTATTAATTTGTGGGTGTTATGCTAAAATGCAGTGCAAGCAACTTTATGAATGAAAAGGACCAGAAGAAGTGAAAAAGCTGGAGTCAATTCTTGAAAATCAAGAACTTTCATCAAAGTCAAAAAACACATTGAGAATCATAGTCCAAAAATAAGAGCAAATACATTATAAAACAAAAAGACTTTTAATCAGACATTCATTAGCAAAAAAGTGATATCTGCAAACACAGATAAAGAATGGTTACAGCCAGAAACCTTTTAACTTGTTGCATTAATTTCATCAGACACTGCGACCTCCAAATGCTATCTAAGAAAGGAACTCACAACATAGCTGTGTCCTATACTAAAGAAAATGGTGTCTGAAACTTTAAAATTATTTTATGGCCTTTTAAATAGTTCCTAAATTTCAAAATGGATGGATTCCTTAAACTTGACAACCCCACGTATCCCTGAAAAACATTTTCTAATAGTGATTATTTAATTAGCAACACAAAACATTTTATAAAACATCACATGAACAGGACATTTGGAAACTTTTTGCGCTTTCCTGTGCCTTTGTAGACAACTCAACAACCAATCTGGCAGACTGAAGAAGTTGCTTGAATGAGCAGTGAAACGTATCTACCTAACAAGAAAGAAGTCCAGTTGCCATGACTCAACTACCAGATAATTTTACCTGGATGACTGAGAATCTTCACAGACTCAACAACCAATGGGAGCAGGCATACTCTGATAGAAACGAATGTTTAGTTTTGTTTACAAAAATAACTTACAAATTGTCACTTTGAAAGCAAATATAACTAAAACTCCATTTTCATAAAACTTCATTAATTGAACAAGGTAAGACAACTTTTTTTCATCTGTAATAAATACAACAAAGAAACACTAAGTTGTAATAAAATCAACCTCTATTTTACAGGAGCAAAGATTCCATTAAAAATTGTCCTGAACATTTAAAAACTTGCATTTGTACACCTGGTAAAATTTTCCCATCAAGATTACTCAAAAATATTATGTTATTATCAATTCATTTTTTGCATGATCTTTATTAAAATATAAGAAAAAAAACACCTACCTCAGCACATTGAGAAAAAAGGTTTCACGTCGGTCAGTCATACTCCAACCCGCTATATCCTAACACAGGATCACGGGGGTCTGCTGGAGCCAGTCCCAGCCAGCACAGGGCACAAGGCAGGAACACACCCCAGGCAGGGCACCAGCCCACCGCAGGGCACACACACACACACACACACACACACACACCAAGCACACACTAGGGACAATTCAGGATCGGCAATGCACTTAACCTGCATGTCTTTGGACTGTGGGAGGAAACTGGAGCACCTGGAGAAAGCTTACAGACACGGGGAGAACATGCGAACCCAGGTCTCCTTACTGCAAGTCAGCAGCTGCTACCACTGCGCCACCGTGCTGCCCCTAAAAAGGTTTTATGCATCAGTAGAAACACATGGGAAAAATTTAAATAAACATTTCTATATCATATCCAGGAACTGACCCAGAGACCACGTGTGCTGATGCAGCAATGCTACTACACACTGTAATGCCATGCAGTTCAAAGTGTAATCACGCATTCGTAGCAATGGATACATTGACAATTATTGCTCTTAAGTAAGGATAATTTCAAGAAATGACAAATTTCTAAATCTTGTTTAAATAACTGTTTTTAAAGGCAAGTGAGATCTCAGGATGCCCCAGTGCATGTCTCTGTCTCCTCCTCTCTCATTTCATGTGGAAACCAGAATTGTGCCACAAACAATACTCTCCAGAAAGAATATTGGATGTGTTTGTAAGCCAACCAACACAACTTGCGGAATGGAATGGCAGTTCATCTTAGCAGAATCAGAACTTTGTCTGAGAGATTGTGCTAGATAATCAATTGGGAATCAGTTTTGCTTGTTATGTGATGGATATATTAAAAGTTACTTACTTAGATAACTGGCCACTGAAATGAATAAACAAATATTATATTGTCCTACCTGTTGGACTGAAGAGAATCACATTGTGCACAACTCCTATTAAATGAATGCTGACATTTTTCACAGTACTATCCACATGGAAAATACCACTGGAAGTACCACCTTGGGACCAGAGCTGTAGATGAAGCAAAGTCACCTAAAGAGGTGGGAAATTTTAACAAAAAAATGGATAGATAGAAAATGTCATTAATCCAAAGGGAAAATTCCACTGCTAGAGCAGATAACACACAAAAACTACACAGAAAACACTCAAGATAAAATAAAAAAAAATATTACATTAATATATTATATTAACATTTACATTAAATTAACCTATTAAAATAGCAGGAAAACACAGTCTATCCAGAAGTTATGTTGTAAGATCTAATGCCAGCTGGTAGAAAACACAATTATAACAATACCATGAAGGCTGCCATAACCTCAGGTAGAAGAAATTCTGTTAACACTGTTAAACTGAACTGTTCTGAAAAAATAGCTAAACATTATAAAACAATTAAAATATCAGTTGAAGAAGGCAAATAAAGAAATAATTATTTCTTTAGTCAAATGTGTTGAAGATTTACTAAGAATCCATCTATCCATCCATCCATCCATTTTTTGAACTCACTCTTTTAACTACCGGGTCACTGGCTGCCAGAACCTACCCTGGCAGTATCAGGTGCAAAGTAGGAACCTGTTCTGGCCACACTCAAAACACGCTACTTTATGCATTTCAGAGTCCCTGTTCAGCCTAATTTGCATACATTCAGGGTGATATATCGATTAACTGGAATACCTACAAAGTCTTGGAGAGAATGCACAAATTATATGCAAGAGTGAGCAAACTAGGAGTCAAACACATATCTCTGGGACTGTAAGAAATTCGTGACCACTCTCTTTCTGTGATCTACAAAATCGCATGTTTCTGAGCTGAATAAGTAATATAACATGTTGCTCAATAAGTAACATAACATGTTGATTAGACAATGCAAATTTTACTTTGACTGTACTTTGGGCAATACACAGGCTAAACTAAATATTATTGATAAAAGTGGTGTTAAGCATTTCAAAATGTGTCCTGACCTTGGCATTTGCAATGTTGTCTTGGATGACTGAGGACACATGCAGAATCTCTTTATTTGTTGTAAATAAAGTGAGTCCTCCAGAAAGAGCAGCAAGTTTAGTGTACACTGAATAACGATTAGGAGGCACAAGTGCTCTTCTTTTTTTTCGATTTCTTGAGGGATCCCCTGTGAGAAGAAATGTTACCTAATGAAGAGAATATATTACAGAGTATGTTATAAATTAAAAATACATAGCAATGACTAGTTGTGCAACTTTAAGAAAATACATTTGTAATATAGATATACTGTACCTCCTGGTAGATGTTATGTTTAAGTATATCATCAATTACATTAAGCAGCATATCTTTCAGTTATGCTAAAGACCTGATTAGATGAAGATTAATTGCACACTCTGTACAGTAAGTATTAACACAGTAAGATGTTGGTAATTGTATACCAGTATATACTGTATGTACATTATGTGTATAAATTATTTTTCTATTAAAAAATTGATTTATATTTTGCTATGTTTTTGTTACATCTTTGATAATATATTCAGTGTTGGCATTATGCTGGTTTATTTGGACACATCACCTGTAGCAGTTCTACTTACTTATCACTGAGAACTTTACCTAAAAAATAAAAGGAAACACTGTTTTGGTGGAATTTAAAGTTTAGATTGATTGAGAATTCCAGGTTCCCAACTACAATATTCTTTTGAATATGATATGATTTTTCCAATCTCAAAAGTTCTTCCAATCAATTAACTCCATTGAGTCTTAAGGTTTTGGTTTCAAGTTTGAAAATCCAACCACTGAGACTTGAAAAAATAAACCATGTGTTTTATTACATGACAGTCATTCTTCTTGGTCACATACTAGGCAACTTTTCACTGTCAACTTTATAGCCTACATTTATTTTAAATTAAGGCCTTCAGGAAAGGACGACAGTGTATATGAAGTGTATTACTTTCTTTATTGTAGTGCATGCATTGTATTGCAAGAAAATGAAACTTATTTTTTGATATTGAATACCCCAATGCAGCTAATACTCTGGGAAAGGAAGAATAAAGAATCCAAAGGCTTCAAGGTAGGGCCCATATTTGAGTAGTCGTACTTGCTGATCACGGTGATGGAGAATTGTGACATGTTGCATGTTGATTAGACATGTAAATAAGAATTTTACAGTACTCTCTACACATGACAATAAATCTTTAAACTAAAAAACATTCTGACCAAAAGTTACCATAAAATAATTCACTGGTTGCTACTGGGCTTGCAGTGCTAAGGCGATCACACCTGTAATAACCAAGGTTATATGCATATGGTTAAATATTGGAACCTATGAATTCTGGTAATTATTTTCTTGCCCATTTTATAATATCTCCTACTTTTTAATGGATCAATCCTCCAGTGGCATCAGACTATGCTTCTACTAGATTTTTTGTCATGTTGCTATCACCACTCATTTGCATAACCCCACACCTCCTGTCTCACCTTCTCCGCTGTGCTGCACCACTTAAGTGTGCTCTGCTATTGTCAGATAATTATTGGCTTTCTACTATGCTGAAATACTCTTGTGATAAACTCCTGCATATTGGACAGTTTGTTCAGAGCAAATGGTCAGACTGGGATGAACTAAAAGACACTGATATTTTACAGTACCCAAAATAATTACATTGCGGGCCAGGTCATCAGCACAGTCAGTCTTGAATATAAAATTCACGGGCAGCATTTGTTCTGTTTTTAGCCCTCTGCTCTTTTGTATCTATAGGCTTCCCCTTGGCCGTATCATTCATAGCTATGGACTGGGTTATCATTTTTATGCAGATGATACTCAACTCTGTTTCAGCTCTATTTCAATGTTACAAGTGAAATTTTATCAGAGCTTTCTCATCTCACAGCTCCTGCAAATTGGCACTAAAATGCAACTTAAGAAAATGAGATCACTTTCAGTCACTCTTGATGATGATTTCATGAGACCTTCTAATGCAAGGAATCTTGGTGTTATTTTTTTATTCCTCCCTTTCTTTTTCCACTCACAACAACAACAACAACAACAACATGTATTTATATAGCACATTTTCATACAAAAAGTAGCTCAAAGTGCTTCACATAAATCACATCAAGAAACGTTCTTACTTCCACCTCTATAACATATCCCATGTTCTCTCATTCCTCTCTTTTTCTAAAGCTAAGAAACTTGCCCATGTTTTTATCACATCCAGCATCAATTATTGTAACTCCCTACTGTCAGGTACCCCTTGAAATCTTACATCACAGCTCCAATTGATTCAAGAGCACATCACATCCACCCTGCTTCGCCTTCACTAGTTCCCTGCGTCTTACAGGACTGAATATAAAACTCTATTAACAACCTACAAAGCTTTAATTGGCCTTGCATCAGACTACATCATTGACTTTCTCCATCACCATGCTCCTGGTTGCCCACTAAGGTCCTCTGATTCTGGCAATCTTACTGTGCCTCATACTAGCCTGCACTCTATGGGTGACAGGACCTTCAGCTCTATAGCACCCAGACTTTAGAATGACCTCACAAAATTAGATCAGTTGACTCCATCCATCCATCCATCCATCCATTTTCCAACCCGCTGAATCCGAACACAGGGTCACGGGGGTCTGCTGGAGCCAATCCCAGCCAACACAGGGCACAAGGCAGGAACCAATCCTGGGCAGGGTGCCAACCCACTGCAGGACACACACAAACACACCCACACACCAAGCACACACTAGGGCCAATTTAGAATCGCCAGTCCACCTAACCTGCATGTCTTTATTCTTTTAAAAACAACTTAAAACTCATCTGTTCAGAATGGCTTTTAACTTAATCTAGCATTCTGCCCCTTCTTTCAGCTTATCCATCCATCCATCCTCTTCCGCTTATCCAAGGTTGGGTCGCGGGGGCAGCAGCTTGAGCAGAGATGCCCAGACTTCCCTCTCCCTGGCCACTTCTTCTAGATCTTCCGGGGGAATCCCAAGGCGTTCCCAGGCCAGCCGAGAGACATAGTCCCTCCAGCGTGTCCTGGGTCTTCCCCGGGGCCTCCTCCCATTTAGACGTGCCCGGAACACCTCACCATGGAGGTGTCCAGGAGGCATCCTGAACAGATGCCCGAGCCAACTCATCTGACTCCTCTCGATGCGGAGGAGCAGCGGCTCTACTCTGAGCCCCTCCCGGATGACTGAGCTTCTCACCCTATCTTTAAGGGAAAGCCCAGACACCCTGGGGAGGAAACTCATTTCAGCCGCTTGTATTCGCGATCTCGTTCTTTCGGTCACTACCCATAGCTCATGACCATAGGTGAGGGTAGGAACATAGATCGACTGGTAAATTTAGAGCTTCACCTTGCGGCTCAGCTCCTTTTTCACCACGACAGACCGATGCAGAGCCCGCATTACTGCGGATGCCGCACCGATCCGCCTGTCGATCTCACGCTCCATCTTCCCTCACTCGTGAACAAGATCCCGAGATACTTGAACTCCTCCACTTGGGGCAGGATCTCACTACCAACCCTGAGAGGGCACTCTGGAGGTGCTGATTCCCATCCCAGCCGCTTCACACTCGGCTGCGAACCAATCCAGAGAGAGCTGAAGATCACGGCCTGATGATGCAAACAGGACATCATCATCTGCAAAAAGCAGTGACCCAATCCTGAGTCCACCAAACCGGACTCCCTCCACGCCCTGGCTGTGCCTAGAAATTCTGTCCATAAAAGTTATGAACAGAATCGATGACAAAGGGCAGCCCTGGCGGAGTCCAACTCTCTCTGGAAACGGGTTCAACTTACTGCCGGCAATGCGGACGAAGCTCTGGCACCGATCGTACAGGGACCGAACAGCCCTTATCAGGGGGTCCGGTACCCCATACTCTCGGAGTACCCCCCCACAGGATTCCCCGAGGGACATGGTCGAATGCCTTTTCCAAGTCCACAAAACACATGTAGACTGGTTGGGCAAACTCCCATGCACCCTCTAGGACCCTGCTAAGGGTGTAGAGCTGGTCCACTGTTCCACGACCAGGAACAAAAACCACACTGTTCCTCCTGAATCCGAGGCTCGACTATCCGACGGACCCTCCTCTCCAGGACCCCTGAATAGACTTTTCCAGGGAGGCTGAGGAGTTTGATCCCTCTGTAGTTGGAACACACTCTCCAGTCCCCTTTCTTAAAGAGGGGGACCACCACCCCAGTCTGCCAATCCAGAGGCACTGTCCCTGATGTCCATGCAATGTTGCAGAGGCGTGTCAACCAAGACAGTCCTACAACATCCAGAGCCTTGAGGAACTCCGGGCATATCTCATCCAACCCCGGGGCCATGCCACCAAGGAGTTTTTTGACCACCTCGGTGACCTCAGTCCCAGAGATGGGGGAGCCCACCTCTGAGTCCCCAGGCTCTGCTTCCTCATTGGAAGGCATGTTAGTGGGATTGAGGTCTTCGAAGTACTTCCCCCACCGACCCACAACGTCCCGAGTCGAGACGTTTAGCTTACCTCTGTCCAAATGCTAAGGATAATTTGTGTGTGTGTGTGTTATATCACAAATGATGTTATTTGTTCAGGCTTTTCTTCTAGTATTGAAATTTAGTATTAATTTAATGCTTTGTATATCCTGTATTTATCTTCTTTAGTGTTCTGTGCAGAAAATATTTGTATCCAATGATACATACAGTGCATCCGGAAAGTATTCACAGTGCATCACTTTTTCCGCATTTTGTTATGTTACAGCCTTATTCCAAAATGGATTAAATTCATTTTTTTCCTCAGAATTCTACACACAACACCCCATAATGACAACGTGAAAAAAGTTTACTTGAGGTTTTTGCAAATTTATTAAAAATAAAAAAATTGAGAAAGCACATGTACATAAGTATTCACAGCCTTTGCTCAATACTTTGTCAATGCACCTTTGGCAGCAATTACAGCCTCAAGTCTTTTTGAATATGATGCCACAAGCTTGGCACACCTATCCTTGGCCAGTTTCGCCCATTCCTCTTTGCAGCACCTCTCAAGCTCCATCAGGTTGGATGGGAAGTGTCGGTGCACAGCCATTTTAAGATCTCTCCAGAGATGTTCAATCAGATTCAAGTCTGGGCTCTGGCTGGGCCACTCAAGGACATTCACAGAGTTGTCCTGAAGCCATGCCTTTGATATCTTGGCTGTGTGCTTCGGTCGTTGTCCTGCTGAAAGATGAACCGTCACCCCAGTCTGAGGTCAGGAGCGCTCTGGAGCAGGTTTTCATCCAGGATGTCTCTGTACATTGCAGCAGTCATCTTTCCCTTTATCCTGACTAGTCTCCCAATTCCTGCCACTGAAAAACATCCCCACAGCATGATGCTGCCACCACCATGCTTCACTGTAGGGATGGTATTGGCCTGGAGATGAACAGTGCCTGGTTTCCTCCAAACGTGACGCCTGGCATTCACACCAAAGAGTTCAATCTTTGTCTCATCAGACCAGAGAATTTTCTTTCTCATGGTCTGAGAGTCCTTCAGGTGCCTTTTGGCAAACTCCAGGTGGGCTGCCATGTGCCTTTTACTAAGGAGTGGCTTCCGTCTGGCCACTCTACCATACAGGTCTGATTGGTGGATTGCTGCAGAGATGGTTGTCCTTCTGGAAGGTTCTCCTCTCTCCACAGAGGACCTCTGGAGCTCTGACAGAGTGACCATCGGTTCTTGGTCACCTCCCTGACTAAGGCCCTTCTCCCCCGATCGCTCAATTTAGATGGCCGGCCAGCTCTAGGAAGAGTCCTGGTGGTTTTGAACTTCTTCCACTTACGGATGATGGAGGCCACTGTGCTCATTGGGACCTTCAAAGCAACAGAAATTTTTCTGTAACCTTCCCCAAATTTGTGCCTCGAGACAATCCTGTCTCGGAGGTCTACAGACAATTCCTTTGACTTCATGCTTGGTTTGTGTTCTGACATGAACTGTCAACTGTGGGACCTTATATAGACAGGTGTGTGCCTTTCCAAATCATGTCCAATCAAGTGAATTTACCACAGGTGGACTTCAATTAAGCTGCAGAAACATCTCAAGGATGATCAGGGGAAACAGGATGCACCTGAGCTCAATTATGAGCTTCATGGCAAAGGCTGTGAATACTTATGTACATGTGCTTTCTCAATTTTTTTATTTTTAATAAATTTACAAAAATCTCAAGTAAACTTTTTTTACGTTGTCATTATGGGGTGTTGTGTGTAGAATTCTGAGGAAAAAAAATGAGTTTAATCCATTTTGGAATAAGGCTGTAACATTACAAAATGTGGAAAAAGTGATAAACTATGAATACTTTCTGGATGCACTGTATACTCTGCTGTTCTTTCTGAAACTCTGTGAAGCTCCTTGAGGATGGATAAGCACTATATGGATAAAATGCATTATTATTATTATCATCATCATGGGGTTTTACTTGCAATTATGCAGAAAATGAGCTTACCTAGGAAAAGTGGTTGTAAGTATCTTCCTTCAGGAAAGCTATCACTTCCCACCAAAATCCTACTTTATAGAAGTACTTTTGATATTTGAAATAGACACTCATAACAAGTAAGAGACATTTCTTAAGCCAGATCCTTAGTGCTATGTAGAGTTTATAAAATAAAAAAAAAACAGTGGAGGATTGAGGTCTTCAATAATAATAACTTAGGACAATAGATGTAGAGCTGAACATAAAACAACTCACCTTTGATCCTTTTTTAATTATTAAGGCTTCAATAATACTTTGAAGATGAATATCTTTAGGAGAAGCATCAGTGAAGACAAAGATCTCAGAGAGTGGCGGGGTATTTTCCAGTGCCAACTGTATAGGGATAAAGCCAGATTTATAACTCAGTACAACAGGAATTCAGCAAGCAAAAAATATAATTATACCTATTGATAAAAACTCCACCTGTAGTTTTTAAAATATTATGTTAATCAAAAACTAAAGTAATGAACTAAGACTAAGTATATAGTATGTGTAGTTGCTTCATAAACTGGTATCCCTCTGTTAGGTATTAATCCTTCCTTTTTCTTGTTAAATGAACTAAAGCCATGCTTATTTTCATAAGACTCAAACAACCTTGAAAAAACACATGAATGGTTTATCATTTCACCTATGACTTCACAACAAGTACCTTGGGGAACACCTGTTCTACAGTTCTTATACTGTAGTCAACTGTAATATGTGAAAATTGTATCTTTTGTGGTACCCAGCTGGGGTTCATGCCCAGCCGGGATGCCCAGGAGGACCGGAGGAGGGCTTGTGCCTCCTCCAGAACATGAGGGGGCGCCCGCCCTGGTTGCTTTGGGGGCCACGGGTACAGAGCTGGGAAGCTCAACCCTGTAGGGGCCCGTGGTCACCGCCAGGGGGCACCCCAATGCCTTGGGAGCCCTGGACCTCAGCACTTCCGTCACACCCGGAAGTGCTGGGGGAAAGAGGATTGGGGACACCCGGATACACCGCCAGAGCTTCCTGCCACACAGGGGTGTGGCTACAGAGGCTCCTCAGGATGCACCTGGAGTCCATCCGGGGTGTATAAAAGGGGCCGCCTCCCTCCAGTCATTGGCAAGAGTCTGATGGAAGTAGGACGGAGCTCAGAGGAGAGGAGTGGAGGCGGACCAGAGACTGAAGGCATTGTGTTGTGTGGCCAAGGACTTAAGGGGTGATTGGTGCTGCGGCACTGGGTTTGTGCACTTGGACAGTGTATATAGTGTATAATTAACATGTGTGTGGTGAAACCAACATGTCTACCTGTCTGTGTCCGGGCTGTTCCCCACACTTTATAGATCAAGGAAAATGTTCATCACTGATAAGATTTTGTTTAATAAGGTAAAACATGCCCACTATACAAAGCATTTTAAACAGTTAAAGAAACAGAAACTTCTTTTCTAAGTGCTATGGTGGACCCTTTCCCTGCCAGAAAGTCATAAAGGAGGGACAAGATGAGAAAAGGCATAACCCGGCTGGGATGGGGCTGAACTATTATCCCAGTCAAAGGGAAAGATTTGTGAATGGACTTGGGGAGGTTTTTTATCAAGAGCGGTTTCCTCCCCCTGTACGACAGGTGGCAGTGCACCCATTGGCATGGATCCAGTATGGACACCTGCAGGGATCTATGGGGTTCATATTCCTGAAGGACAACCCACAGGGTCTTT
Source organism: Erpetoichthys calabaricus (assembly GCF_900747795.2). NCBI lineage: Eukaryota > Metazoa > Chordata > Cladistia > Polypteriformes > Polypteridae > Erpetoichthys > Erpetoichthys calabaricus. The sequence goes on from NC_041394.2 coordinate 57,834,178, forward strand.
GTGTGCTGCCAGAGGGCACTGCAGGGAGAAGGACTCCCTGTTCCAGGGAGCTTCCATTTGACCTGGAAGTGATTCCATCGGGCTATGCCCTGGCACCAGCATGAGAGGAAGCCGTCCAGTCTCCTCCAGTGGAGTCAGAAGGCAGAAGGCAAAGCTCACCTGGAGGAGAAAAAGAAGTATTGTGAATTGGATATTGTGGTGTGAACTGTAACAAAAGTATTTGCAGAATAAAAAAGTTTATTTGCATCTGGGACTGTCTTGTGGTTGTGTCTGGGGTTTTGGGACTCAGTGTCTTTCACAGCTTACATCATTGAATAGGGATCAATCTCACACAACAGATAAGAGGTGTAATTTTGTCAAAACATATAGCAAAACCACTTTACTGTTAGAAAAAATGACATCCCGTGTGCATGCCATTCTATTGCAGTAGTTTCAGGTCCTGTGCTGGGATACCCACATGGCTGCAGGTTTCTATTCATTTTTACTTTGACATTGATCTCATCATTTAGCTATTTGACTACAAATATTTCAAAGGAATTCAAAAATATTTTTATGTTTTGACGTTGCTTTAAATGTTTTGGTTTCTATTCACATTTTCTTACAATTTTTACTGTAAAGTTTACTACATTAACTTTCAAAATTCTGATGATTACCAATGAGCAGTGTGCAAACAATACTGAATACTAAAGGGAAGAATTTACTCTAATGCTATTTTCACTTGTCTGCTCATTAGGAAATCACTCAGTCATTTTCTATCCTACTTAGTCCTGAACAAGGTCACGAGGGTCTGCTGGAGCATATCCTTGCCAGCACAGAGCACAAGGCATGAACAAACCCTGAACAGGGCACCAGTCCATCACTGGGTGAACACTCACTCACTCACCCACATTACACTCACACATTAGGGCTAATTTAGCATCACCAGTTCACATAATTTGCATGTCTTTGGATGGTGGAAGGAAACTGGAACACCCAGAGGAAACCCACATAGACACAGGGAGAACATGCAAACTCCATGCAGGGAGGACACAGGACGTGAACCCTGGTCTCCTCACTGAAAGACAGCAGTGCTCCCCCTGCGCCACCCCTTAGTAAGAAATGTTTCTTACAAATGAGCAGACAAGAACATATGGCACTTAAGCATTTTTAGCATTTGGAGATGTACATAAGGGAGCAAACTCTACAGAAAAGTGTGAATTAGAAAAGGAAAACAAAAACTTAACATTTCAATGTTTCTTAGAATATGAGGAAAACTTACTTAACAATTGTATCAATTAAAATTAAGGATGATGCACTGATTGTGACATTGGTTGGGATACAAACCTGCAGCCACACGAGGTCCTTTGGGACTGAACTTTGGAACTGCCAGTTTACAGTATTCTTTCTGCCCCCCATTTTTATTAACTTCATTCATGTCACAAATGTATTCTTCAGACTATCCAGTGTATTTAGGTTAGTGGTGTACTAATAATACTGCAATCAGAAATTCATAGGAATTGTATTTTGATCTGACAATACAGAAAAAAAATTCTGTCACATCTTGTGGAGTAGTATGCAGATTGTTTGCATTTACATTTTTATTGCCCCAATAGAGACATTTGTTTTGTTAGCAGGTTTTACAGTGAGGCCCCAACACATCATTAAAAGCATATCAACAGAGAGTACAATGTCAAACATAAACTTTAAACATGTACAAAAAATCAAGATACGACATGGAGCATAATACTGATGACTTAACATTAGTTCATACATGTTATTTATAAAAGTTAAGCCAGCATTGGCTAACGTTCAATGCAAATGTCATGATTTAAGACTATGAAAATTTACTGATGTTAAACATATTTAGAAGATTAATAACAGTTGGAGTGAAGGAGTATTTGACCTCTTTGTTTTTTATCTATGGAACCTTGAACCTGTGGCCTGATGGCAACAACTGGAATTGTAAAGAACACACAGTGCTTTCCATAACACTTGCTTATTAAACAGGTCTGTCATGTTTGATTGTTTAAACCTTGTGATCTTACCTTACCATTTTACAATCTGATTTATTTTGTCTTTGTTGCTGACATTAAGATTTCCAAACCAGGCCAACTGAATATAATCATAATCAAACTTCAGAACAACTATTCTGGTAAACAATCTTTTCAGATTACTGTACTTTAGACTTTAAATCATTTAAAATTGCTGCATTACCTTGATGGCTGATAGACACATCTCAGGTTCGTCACCTCCTGACAATGAAGTAAGATTGTTCAGAAACATAATAAACTGCTCTGGATCAGTGGTTTTGTAAACTGGCCCGAAGCCTGTAACAAATGGAACATAACTAAATGTGCTTATTTGGGGCAAAGAATCAACTGAAGCACATTTCTTCTTGCATATGTGTAACCAAAGGTGAAATGTATCTACTTGATAATTGTGATTTATGAACCTAATTGTTTAGCATACATGTAGCTGATGTAAGGACAGTCCTTTCAGGCAGAGATTTTGGTTGATTAAAGCCTAACCCATCATTTTCAGGCAGAGGCCATGAATGATTAGAGCAGGTGCACTGTGCACATATAGCAAAACAGGTGCTATTTGGGTCTGAGAAGGGCACAGTCCATAAATAACATAGCTCAGATGGTAATTATTCATACCAAGTTTCACAAAAAGCTCACGGAATATGCAAAATGTGTGGGTATTTATAATGACGAGGTACCCTCCAGAAGCCGCCACTACGCCGAACTGGGTGTACATTTATCAGAAGAACTAGATGATGATTATACCGTTATAATTGCTTCTCTTCAGCCTGGATATGTATGTATGCATATTATATATAAATATATATATATACATATATACATATATATACACATACATACACAGTGGAACCTCGGGTCACGACTGTAATTCGTTCCAAAGCTCTGGTCGTAACCCGATTTGGTCGTGACCCGAAGTAATTTACCCCATAGAATTGTATGTAAATACAATTAATCTGTTCCAGACCATACGAACTGTATGTAAATATATATTATTTTAAAGATTTTTAAGCACAAATATACATTTAGGTCCATAAATATTTGGACAGAGACAACTTTTTTCTAATTTTGGTTCTGTACATTACCACAATGAATTTTAAATGAAACAACTCAGATGCAGTTGAGTGCAGACTTTCAGCTTTAATTCAGTGGGGTGAACAAAACGATTGCATAAAAATGTGAGTCAACTAAAGCATTTTTTAACACAATCCCTTCATTTCAGAAGTGAAGTGGAGGTTAAAATCCAATAGAAGAAAGTCTTCATTAAATACGAGGTTAAAACAATGCTCGAATCAGTCTCTTTAAAAACAAGCACGGTGCATTCTTTAACTGCCTTCTCGTCCTTATGCGGCCAGCTCTCTCTCTCTCTTGTGTGTGTGTGTGTGTGTTTGTATGTGTCTCTCTCGTTCGCTCGCGCTCTCTCTCTCTCGCTTGCTGCACAGGGAATGCACAGGGAGAGACTGAACATGCATGGAAATCATCGGCGCGCACAAACGAAAGGGAAACTGGCTTGTTCATATACCGAGTGTGTGGTCGTGAACAGATGCAAAAGTTTGGCGAACTTTTTGGTCGTAACCTGATTTGTATGTGTTCAGAGACGTTTGTGAGCAGAGGTTCCACTGTAATATATATATATATATATATGTATATGCTAGCTGTACCCCATGGCTTCGCCCACATAGTAATGAAACAGGACAAACTTTAAAAGTCAATAGATGTTGGCACTATATCTGATCGTGTTCAGCTCTGATGGGAAAGCGTTCACCACATGGGCAGAAAAGCACATGGCCGTGATATCTCTGGCAATCTGCAGCTACCCTCTAAAACACATTGTGATATATGGCCGGCCGTTCATCCCGGCCAATACCCCCAGGCCACCAAGGTGCAGCTCTCTCTGCAGCATGGAGGTGCCCCGAAGGCCAGCAGGGAATCCTGGACAATGGAGTTTTTATCCACAGCCCTGCTGGATACCATGGGGGCCGCTAGAGGACGCTGCAGGGAGGAACAAGGATTATTTTCACTACAACCTGGAAGTGTGTCCTAATCACGTGGACAGAGGAAATGACGTGCTTCCGGGTTGAAGAAAAGGAGTTTTTATCTGACCCGGAAGTGTTAACAGTCACATGGACAGAGAGAGAAACACTTCCAGGTCAAGGACTATAAAAGGACTGTGGGAGATTCCAGACTTTGAGCTGAGCTGGGTGGAAGGGTGGCAACGCGTCTGGGAGAGTGGAGGATTGTTTATTGTTTAGAGTATTGATTTATTGAGTATTGTGGAATGTAGGTGCTTTGTGCACATTGTTATTTATAAATAAAATAACATTTGGACTTTTACCTGGTGTCTGGCGTGGTGTCCAAGGGTTCAAGGGAGCGATAGCGCCCCATATCTGCCACAACATGGAGCCCTGATCGCTCTCTCAAAAACGTCAAACGTTACTCCTTAACAATCTGTAGATGATAATGTCTGTTGAACAAACAGGTATCGCTAGCTAAGCGGAGGCAAGGTGCACTCCAACACATGGTGAGACGTAGACTAACTCGAACAGAGCTTGGTGAGAGAATGAGGAAGGCCCCGCCCCCCTGATTTTGTAATTCTCTCGTGAAAAGCGGACAGACATACAGACAGAACACGCTTGGACTACAAAATTTTTAAAAACGTTTGGGCCAAGGGTAACCCACATTCCAAAGTCATCATGGTTCGGGAGATTTCGTGATGAGTGAGTCAGTGGTATTTGGCATTTATATATATATATATATATATATATATATATATATATATATATATATATATATATATATATATATATATATATACACATGTATATATGGAAGCGAAGGTTTGTGATATGGTTTGCATATTTGTAGTTGGAGATCCACAAAGGGAGAGAATGAATCGCGTATCATAAAGTAGTTTTTATTCCTGAGCTTTCAGCTCCTGCCAGGAGCCGTCATCAGAGGATAATGATTAGACTTACAAGAATCAAAGGCAATATATAGCAAAATTAGGTAGGGTGGAGGTGGAGGGGGGAGGTAGGTGAGTGTGTATGGGGGGGTAATGAGGTGAGGTTAGGAGGGTGTTGGTCGTAAAGTTTTATTTATTATGAGGATGTTCTTCTTCTTAAGTTTGCATATGCTGGGTTCATGTCCAAAAGTCTGTTAATGGTGTTTCCGTTTGCTAGCCAAGATTCAGCCTGCTCTCTGGCACTTTTAGTACTGGCCTTAAATCTTTCTTGTACATTGTCCCAGTTAATTGTACAGTATGTCCGGTTGAATTTGTGTGCGTATAAATCAGTGATTATGAGTCCTTCCTTCTGACTGGGTTTTGATGCTCCTGTATACGTATTGTGATTCTTTTTGACGTTTGTCCTTTGTATACCGCTGGGCAAGAACTGCATGGAATGCGATAAACTGCGTTTTGTGTCTCTGTTGCCAATTTCTTGTTTTTGACATTAAAAAGGACAGTGCGCAGATTTTTCGTTGGTTTGTGTGCTATTCTGATGCCAGATTAGGACAGGATACGTGCTGCACCTTCCAACACTCCGTATTGATAAGGAAGTGTGTGTGCCAGGTGGGATGGTGGGTCCGATTTCAGTTGACTGTTTGCTGGGTTCTCTGGCATCTACTGTGTAGGCATTATTTAATAAATGCCTTTGGGTAGCCGTTTGAAGTCTTCTTCCTATTACAATGGATGTGAATTCTTCTGAATAAAGTCTTCATACAACACCGTTTATGAGATGCTGGGTGGTTGCTGGCGAAGTGTAATATCTTGTCTGAATAGCATTCCTTATGGTAGACACTTGTAATCGGTGGAGTTGTTACTTCTTTCAATGGAGATGTCCAGGAAATTGATGCGTCGGTTTGTTTCTTTTTCCATGGTGAATTGGATGGCAGGGAATATTGTGTTGATGTGGTTGTAGAAATCGTTCAGCTGATCGTTTTTTAATATGACGAATGTGTCGTCTATGTAGCGTATCTAAATTTTGGGTGTGAACTGATATAGAGCCACGTTTTCAAATCGCTGCCAGTTCTGCCAGAAGTTCTGATAACGGTGATCCCATTGGCATGCCTTCTTTTTGAATGTAGTGTTTTCCGTTGAAATGGAAGTAAGTTTTCTGGCAAAGTGATATTGGGTGCATTATGTCTTTAGTGGACAGCTTCATTCTTGTCTTTATGGTGGGGTCATTATTCAGTCTCATTAGTAGTGTTTCTGTGGCCAGATGGATCGGAATCAACTACAAATATGCAAACCGTATCACAAACCTTCGCTTCCATTCATACAACCTTCGGGCAAGAAGCCCTCCAAAGTATTAAGACGATGGGAAACCGGCAATCCGAGAAGCACACAGCTATGAAAAACTTTTCTTTCTCCATAGTTGTATCAGGCACGATTTACCTCCGAAATGCTTACGATTTAAACCACCGACAAACACTCCGAAGATGGCAGTCATCATGCAACAATTCACAAAACGCGTTTTGTACGAACTTATCACCGAAACACACCGCCAACAAACCAGTTACAGATCGAAACTACCAAGCAATGATCCAAACTCCTCGCAACATGCAGACAGAGGAATAGGCCAAACGGATCCAGGACACCACTTCCAAAAGCCGTATTACTAAGCGAGTTACACTCAACAAAAAATGGAATAAACGCACTGGAAATATACATACCAACAAACCGCAATCCGGATTATACAAATTCTCCAAAAGTCAACTCTCCACCACAGAACAAAATATTCTCGCTAGAGGAATGAAATTCAACCACAAAGACGCATCCAACATAAACTTCCTAGGTTCCCTGGAACACATCTTATTAACTGAGAAAATACCGACAGACAATGCACAAAAAATAAGGTGCACAATTGCCAGCCAGTTACATACATGACATCCGACCACACATATTTCGACAAAAGAACAGAAAGCTCTACGATCGCTACAGAATGATAACAGCATCGTTATCACACCAGCCAACAAAGGAGGCACAACTGTCATATTAGACAAAGAACAATATACCACAGCAATGGAAGAAATGTTTTCTGACACCAACACTTAACAGCTGAATAACAACCCAACTAAGATCACGCTTAACAAAATAAACACCACTCTGATCAAACCGCCTAGACGCACAGGTTAATTATTATAATTATTAATTATTATAAAATAAAATATAAATATTAAATAAATAAATAAATATTATGTTAATTATTATAAAATAAAATCCAGCAATGCTAACTACCCTGAATTCTATGGACTCCCAAAAATACATAAAACACCTCTGAAATTCAGACCAGTGGTCAGCCTAATAAGTGGACCAACTTACAACTTATCAAAAAGACTTTTTCAGGTGCTCAAACATTTAACCTATGACTTGAAATATTCGGTGAACAGCGCTGAGTTGGCATTGCAACGCCTGAAAGACGTATTAATCGCTGAGGACGAGGTCATGGTCTCATTTGATGTCATATCACTATATACAGTACTATGATTCCGAGCCATCTGGCCACAGAAACACTACTAATGAGACTTAATAATGACCCCACCATAAAGACAAGAACAAAGCTGTCCACTAAAGACATAATGCACCCTATATCACTTTGCCAGAAAACTCACTTCCATTTCAACGGAAAATACTACATTCAAAAAGAAGGCATGCCTCTGAATTGCTTCATTTCTTTACTTAAATGGCACCCTAACAGAAATGAAATGTGAAGTGAGTGAGCCAACAAAAGACCAACTAAGTCGGAGCCTCAAACTCCAACCAATTTCACTCCAACCAGTTGCTTAATTAGGCGCTGATTCTTGTTGTTAATTAAACCCGTTCTTTAATTCCATGGCTTGTTGCTGCTCTCATTGTGCAATAGCAGGCATTTCTGAAATTGCTGATTTTCTGTTTCCTAAGACCACTGATAAAATGTTTCGTGGACCTGAGCAGATTAGCATTCTTGACCTACACCTTTTTTTTCCAGATATTGTATGATGGACACAGTTTGCTGGTCATGTTTTGGTTTATTTTGTATCTCATTATTGTTTGGCTGCTAATTAAGGAAAAGAAACAATTAAGGGGGCTTAGTCTTCAAGAGCAAATCGATTAAAAATGAATTAAAATTAAGTTAATTAGCACCAAAAACAGGTCACTAATTAAGAAGAGGGTTAGAATGAAAACATGCAGCCACTGGGGCCCTCCAGGACTGGAGTTGGGGACCCTGCGCTACGTAGACAACACATTCATCATATTAAAAAATGACCAGCTGAATGATTTCTACAACCACATCAACACAATATTCCCTGCAATCCAATTCACCATGGAAAAAGAAACAAATTGACACATCAGTTTCCTGGTGCTGTATTAAGACTTTATTCAGAAGAATTCACACCCATTGTAACAGGAAGGAGACAAAAACGAACGAAACACGCTATTTTTTCCATCTTTTCACTTCAAACGGCTACCCAAAGACATTCATTAAACAATGCCTACACAGAAGACGCCAGAGAACCCAGCAAACAGTCGACTCCAATCTGACCCCCATCCCACCTGGCACACACTTCCTTATCATCACGGAGTGTCGGAAGGTGCAGCACGTATCCTGTCCAAATCAGGCATCAGAATAGCACACAAATCTACAAACAATCTGCGCACTGTCCTTTTTAATATCAAAAACAAGAAATCGGCAGCAGAGACATGGAACGCAGTTTATAGCATTCCATGCAGTTCTTGCCCAGCGGTATACATAGGACAAAAGTTAAAAAGAATCGCAACACATACATAGGAACATCAAAACGCTGTCAAAAGGAAAGACCCACAATCACTGATTTATACACACACAAATTCAACCGGACATACATTTAACTGGGACAATGTACAAATAAGATTTAAGGCCAGTACTAAAAGTGCCAGAGAGCAGGCTGAATCTTGGCTATCAAACGAAAACACCATTAACAGACATTTGGACATGAACCCAGCATATGCAAACTTATGAAGAATAACATCCTCATAATAAATAAAACTTTACGACCATCACCCACCTAACCCCACCTCATTACCCCCCCCCCCCCCCATACACACTCACCTACCCCCCAACCTAATTTTGCTATATATGTATCTTTTTGTATAAAATTTCATTCTTCTGATTATTTCCACCATGGTTACTGAAGGGGTTCATATACAGGTTCAAGCATGTCCTGCACATTGATTTGATTTTCTTTTCAATAAAGAACAGAATCCCAGGGAGCAAGCACCCCCTGCTGGAGACAGAATGTTCAAACACTAGAAAAGGGCATTCCATTTGAAAAGAAAAACACAGCATTATGTGTCCATTACAGCATTATAAGGTCTTTTCGAGCTGTAGATTAGCCCAGCAGCATTAAGTGCAAGGTCGCCTCCAATTCTAACTTGGAACACCAGCTTCATATGATAGACAAATTTATTTATATTTCTATAATTAGCATGACTGTGGAAAAAGAAACTTCCTGATTCCCAAAGATATGTTAGAAATAATGAAATTTCAAGAATGGACTGGTCTCAGTGTACCCTTGAATAAAATAGCATCCTATCCAAGGTTGGCTTTTCACTCTTGCACTCAAGTTCTGGGAGAATCAGCTTCATTTCCTGTTTCTCAATAAAGTAATGGAGGACACCTTCACCATAAGGTGATTTGAATCAGAAAAGAATTTCCTGCTTTAGTTTTGCTTTTGCCAAATTGTGTCTTTCTACATACTCCTGAAATATAAATTATTAACATAGTTTCTACACTAATTTACTTTACTTATTTGTTCCTAAATATTTAAATACTGCCTGTACTGAAATGATGAATGCTGCATAAATACATAATAAAATTTGCAGATGTTGTGTAATGACTAAGCCATTTGACTTTACAACACAATGCTGGTGGTTCAATTCTCTTCTCATTTAGCCAGCCTTTGTTTCAATAATAAAAAACTGAAGTTCCTAGCAATTGACTTTCCCTACATAAAGCAATGATTTTAGCAGTATAATGTTGTATTTTGCTTCAAAGAAATAGGCTTCTGCATTTTACAATACTGATAACTGTGCCAAGTTTCATTACGACTGAGTGATTGATTAGAGTTTGAGTCTACAGAGACACATCTTTACGGAATGTCTAAAATATGCAACTCAGTGAAAATTATGACTTTTTTGTATTTACATACAGTATATAAGCCCATATACTCTTGAAAAAAAATCACTGTGGTACAGAGGTAGTGCAACCAGACATCCTGTATCTCCTGAGCCTGTCTTGAATTTAGGGACCCTGATTTTTGCTTAACAAAAATATTTATTTGTCCTATGTTTAGATGTTACCAATTTCTCAGTCCAGAAACAAAATACCATTCTAGCTGCACATGTTTATTACCAATCACATCATTTGTGTTCAAAACAGACAAGGTCTAACCAACCAAATATTTTATGACTATGAAGCTTACACTTATCTCAGGTCATGCGATCTACATATCCATAATACTATAGTAGTCATTTATGCATCCTGTGAAAAATCCCCCACAATGAAATACACACCATTCAAACAGAGGATAAGTAACCCAGTAATACCAGTTAAAATAGAGCATTTTTAAGTTGTCTTTATAAATTATAATACAGCTATCACTTTTGAAATGAATGATATAACTTCACCCTGTGGTGGACTGGCGCCCTGCCCAGGGTTTGTTTCCTGCCTTGCGCCCTGTGTTGGCTGGGATTGGCTCCAGCAGACCCCCGTGACCCTGTAGTTAGGATATAGCGGGTTGGATAATGGATGGATGGATGATATAACTTTATTTGTTCCCAGGGGGAACTTTGGCTTTTTTACAGAAGAGCCTTTACATCTTCCTTTGTTGTTGTCACTTGTGGTTTCTGCCATATAGCAAACTGTCTACAGTGCAATAATAATGTAGCCTATATGATATGAGTGGCTGTGTCAGACCTCATTCTAGTTGTATGGAGTGGTTATCCATGAAATCAGTATTAATCTGGGTGAACGTTACAGTATGTGTGTTCTAATCCCAGAATTGAAGCAAAAAATTCATCCATCCATCCATTCATCCATTATCCAACCCGCTATATCCTAACTACAGGGTCACAGGGTCTGCTGGAGCCAATCCCAGCCAAAACAGGGCGCAAGGCAGAAAACAAACCCCAGGCAGGGTGCCAGCCCACCACAGGGCATACACACGCCCACACACCAAGCACACACTAGGGACAATTTAGGATCGCCAATGCACCTAACCTGCATGTCTTTGGACTGTGGGAGGAAACCGGAGTACCCAGAGGAAACTCACGCAGACACGGGGAGAACATGCAAACTCCAAGTGCTACCCACTGCGCCACCGTGCCGCTCCACAAAAAATTCAACTATAAAAAATGTGCATGCATTAATCATTATAATCCACTCAAGCAATGCAACACCCCTTCCAATATTTAAATTGGTTTAGAGAAACCTACTTATCTACTCTAGATAATTATCAGTATATAAAGCCACTAGTGTGTTAAATTATGTTTGGTTGTTGTTCTTTCAAGGAGAGACTTTTTTTGAATAACATCGAGCTGTGAATTCATACCTGGGTCATGAAAAGGAACCAGGACATAAAGAAATGTTTCAGGGTACAGACCCTTTCTCTCCTGGATCACTGAAATGGCTCGTTGACGTGCTGCATCAATTTCTTCAAACATGCTGCCAGTGGTGTCAATCACAAAGCAAAGCACCATGTGGTGAAGGACATTTAAAAGCCTGCACACCAACAAATATTGACTAATTAATGCCGATAAAACAAAACAATCTTTGAAATTAGTCACAGTAGTTAATGTACAAATCTGTTTAACTCTTGGATACGCACATTTTAAGCATAAACATATTAAGGTATGCTGTGTTAGTCCATTTTGTCTGCCATTCACTTACTTGAGAAAGGCTTCATTTCCAACTGCATTCCAGAGATCCTCAAGTGTGGCAACAGTTGCAAGAGTGGCAAGGTGAGCAGCATCCTCATGAAGATAATTGTGAGGAGAGAAGAGAAAAGAAGCAGTGTCTTTATTGATTCCACCTTTTGCACTTTGATGGCGGCTTTCATCAAATATGCCTCCATGACTGCATTTCCCTGAAAGAACATTGCTGATTTTAAGAAGTGTGACAGTTGCTGAAAATGAACTTTTATCTTGTAGTTACTGTTGGAGATAATTAACACATGGCTTCTGTTTCAGTCCCTCTTTTCACATGCTTCTTACTACTAAATGTTATGCAGTTAGTAGTAAAGACAGAAATAATTTTCAATATGGATCAGAAATCTCAATTAAAAGTTCATAACAAAAAATCAGCCAGAAACCAAAAGGCCAGTTGAGAAAAATAATGTGGGAACTCTGTACTTCAGAAAGTCAAAACAAGCATAAACCAAAGCATACTACATACAAAATATTTTTATCCAGTCTCTGGTACTCCTACATAGAAAAGAGGTTAGTAACTATTCACAAGCTAAGCCCAAAACAGAAGTGCCCATAAAAAAACAAAATGGTGTCACGATAACACATTAAAATAAACAGAAGTCTTTAAACACTTAAACACATTCAGATAAACTTTCAAAGTGCAGAATCCACAAAAGGTACATAATAAACCATGAAAAGTTTTAAAAGGAAACCAAATCATAGCACAAAACAGACTACCACATGCATTTAGCCCTTCACTCAAGGAGGATACAGTTGCAGTGTTATATATGAGGGAGTGTTTGCAATTCAAAAACACCTCCCTAAAAAAAAGTGAAAAAAAAGAAAATTATGCATAGCAAACTATGAGCTCTGGATTGAACTTAAAATTGAACACCAACTGCATATTGAACTGTTATTGATATCAGGTTTAATATATTTGTATCCTGAAGCTGAATTACTGGAGTTTATCCAAGCACTAATCAGATCTTAAGAGCAATAAGTACAAGAATTAAAGGATTACTGTAAGGAAGAATGGGCTAGAAGAAGCATTTGTTTTTAGTCATTACAACTAAAATTGAAGCAACCAGTCACTACAACACAACTATTTAATTAAAAACTGAAAATAATATTAATAAAAAATGACTGCAAAATATGATGAAATCCTGAAATGGGAACATTGATGAACAATAAGAAGTTGTAACAAGCACTCAAAATTTTTTAAAACACAGAGTTATAACAGTTTGTGCTCAAGACCATGAAAGGATAATTATTAAGTTTGGATAAAACTATTTACTGTCTATCTTGTATAACAGCACATCTTAAAGTTTGTCTGTTGAATATATAATTTTGGGCGGGCACGGGTGGCGCAGTGGGTAGCGCTGCTGCTCGCAGTTGGGAAGATCTGGGGACCTGGGTTTCGATTCCCGGGTCCTCCCTGCGTGGAGTTTGCATGTTCTCCCCGTGGTCTGCGTGGGTTTCTTCCCGGGCGCTCCGGTTTTCCTCCCACAGTCCAAAGACATGCAGGTTAGGTGGATTGGCGATTCTACATTGGCCCTAATGTGTGCTTGGTGTGTGGGTGTGTTTGTGTGTGTCCTGTGGTGGGTTGGCACACTGCCCAGGATTAGTTCCTGCCTTGTGCCCTGTGTTGGCTGGGATTGGCTCCAGCAGACCCCCGTGACCCTGTGTTCGGATTCAGCGGGTTGGAAAATGGATGGATGGCTGGATATATAATTTTACTATTGTATACAAAGTATCTATACTGTATAATATATATATATATATATATATATATATATATATATATATATATATATATATACCTATCTTAATACATAATTCGCCTGCCTCCTCACTCACGTCCGTCCGAAGCTGAATGCGCAGTCACCTTCTACGCACGTCCAAAGCCGAATGTGCAGTCGCCTTCTGCACAGAGACCGACATCCAACCCCAACATCGCGGCAGGCGGCGGATTTACGGTCGCAAAAATTCAAAGAGAAAGGCGACTTCAATTAAAGCTCTAGAGGCCTGAAAGGTGATTTCGACTACAGCTCGAGGCCTAATTACGCATTCTGATTCAATTACGCATTCATTCAATACACCTATATCAGGTTTGTGGTGCTTATACTTATTACTATTCCATATTGTACTGGAACATTCATCATTCAATATTATACTATAGGCCTGGAAAATTCATCAACTAACAGTACAACCCTGTACAGTAATGACTAAAGCAGACTACAATCATTACAAAACAACTTCTTCGTTACTTATCATTTGTTCTTCATACACTGCTGACACAAACTCGTGCCCGTTTCATCTTACGTTGTCGAAACAGGCTCTTTGTCTAGTCTATATATATATATATCTTTTTATGTGTGTGTGTGTGTATATAATAGCAAATACTTGCAAATGTATTGTGAAGAAAGCAAACGACACAGCTTTTAATTTTTGGGGTTTCCGCCCCGGTTTACTGCAAATAGAGTAACGTCTCCACAATACAAAGTAAATGGTCAACATAGGACCCAGTATGAAGGGAATGGGGAAAATTTATACAGGGAGACTGGGAATGAAACAGCGGAATGCTGGGAAAACTGAGATGCAGGACGGGAGATTGACATCATTGTCCCGGAACTGGAGGGTAGAAGGGAACCTGGAAGTATGGCGGCTTTATGTTTTTTCCCGGCTTTGTTACGGCGGTGAGTCCTCGTTCTGGCTGATGAAACAAGAAGAGAAAGGTTAGTGCGCCGTCTCTGTCCCTCGACATGAGTTATCGCGATATGGCCCGGGTCCTTAAACTGCTCCCCATGTGCTCGTGCGTGACAGTATATAACTGTATACATAAATGAGTTTTTGATTCTTCATAAATTGCAATCCTTTCTAATAATATGTCTTCACTTTGTCATTATGGGTTATTGAGTGTAGATTGATGGGTAGAAATGGCAAACTTAATCCATTTAACTAATAAAGTGTGCAGAAAATAAAAGGATCTGAATACTGGATACTTCTATGTTTTATATATATTGTGAGCTGGGGGACTGATCGCACCCCTACAGGATACGGACGCTCCTCTAAAAAACGCTGAAAGACTACCTTCACATTGCTCCCTTGCTTGCTGGGCTTATTTGCGGCTGATCTATCGCACGACCTGTGCGGTACTTCGCATACGTAAAAGCCCGAACAGCACCTATTGATTTTGAATGTTTGCCTTTCTCTCTCTCTCTCTGACATTCTCTCCTCCTGACTCCTTTGAAGAGGAAGATATGTTTGCATTCTTTTAATTGTGAGCCAGAACTGTCATCTCTGTCTTGTCATGGAGCACGTTTAAACTTTTGAAAAAGGGACAAATGTTCGTTTGCAATGTTTGAATGAAGTTCCTGTTTCTACAACCTCCTGTGTTTCTGTGCAAAAATTTGTGACACAAGCATGACAAGATAATACTTATTTTTATGGCTATTAGTTACATATTAATATATACAAACATCCATCCATCCATTATCCAACCTGCTGAATCCGAACACAGGGTCACGGGGGTCTGCTGGAGCCAATCCCAGCCAACACAGGGCACAAGGCAGGAACCAATCCCGGGCAGGGTGCCAGCCCCCGCAGGACACACACAAACACATCCACACACCAAGCACACACTAGGGCCAATTTAGAATCGCCAATCCACCTAACCTGCATGTCTTTGGACTGTGGGAGGAAACTGGAGCGCCCGGAGGAAACCCACACAGGCACGGGGGAGAACATGCAAACTCCACACAGGGAGGACCCGGGAAGCGAACCTGGGTCTCCTAACTGCGAGGCAGCAGCACTACTACTGCGCCACCGTGCCGCCCATATACAAACATACAAGTGAAAAATAGTTTTTAGCTTTGCATTAATAAATAAACCATACAATTAAAAGATGGCGTACTAGGTTTTTCACATGACTGTATATTATATTAATAGAAGCATGTTTTTAAATAGACTTTTAAAAATAAAATTAAAATGAGCTGATGTACTATACCTGGAGGCTTTTTGGGATCATCACCATAGTAGCCTGTAGTCAGAAAATTATTTTTGTTGATTTTCTCCAGGATGTTGTTGTTACAGGTAAATCTGTCACAGTCTGTGCATGTCTGAATATTCTCTAAACATAACAATGAATGGAATGACAACATTACAACATATTTCCATCATTCCTCTATTTTTTTAAACCTGCTGTTTCCATTAGAGTGTCTCAAGGAGCTAGAGCTTATCCTTGACATTTCAAATTACACTGTCCCTGGCTAGTGCAGTCCATAATAAGCCACACTAAATCATATGAATCCAATTTAGAGCAAACAATTAATTCAACATGTACATCTTCGGAATGAGTGTTGAACCTGCAAAAAAACAGAATAAATCCAAACAGATACGAATAAATAATGCAAACTGCAGATATACAGCGTCTACAGCAATGTATAAACCCTGGCTCCTTAAATTAACCATGCCTCTATTCTCCTGTTTGGATTCATGGCTTATTTCACTTTTATGGAAATATTTTTCCATTACTTAATATAAACACAGTGTCAAACACATGTGCTTAGGAGAAGGTTGATAGGCTCAAATAATGTTTCTCAGCCGGACCAGGGGGTGGCATTGTCATCTGAGCCTCTTTTCTTTTTTTCCCTCTGCAGATCAGCAGAAGAACCAGCCAAACAGTGACATCACCACCAAACCTTCCTCTGATAACATCACTTCCGTTCTTACCTGATGACAACTTCCCTCTCAGAACCCACCAACCGAAGACATCTGTTTCTATTCTGGCCACCCTGGACCATCCCCTTCCTGTCTCCACCATATAAATATCTCTGTTTCCCATCAGTATTCAATTCTGTGTTGAACTTGGTTGTAACCACGTGTTTTTTTTCTCATTGCATTTTTCAGTATACGGGGTGGTCATCTTCAGAGCATTTTGAGTATCCTGCTCTCCTTATTACAACAAATATTTATGATGGAACTTAAACCTGAAAGTTTTATTTTACTTTTCTTTTTAAAGGGCATACATATTTCAAAACCCAAAATGCATTCTCAGAAACATATTTAAAATCAGATCTTAGATTTGAAAGACTTGCTTATTGCTCCAGATACTTTTGTTCTGTGAACATACATTGATCTGAGTTTAGTGACAATTTATCCATACTGTACTTTCATTAGTCGTAATTTCAGAATTCAGAGATTTTAATTTAATATTGCAAGAGTACAAACCAGGTGCAAGAAGTCCAACTTTTTCTGTGGATTTCAGTAGCTTGGGGTGGATTTTTCTGAAGCCCATTTCAATCCAGTTGCTGTGACTGTAAAAGTCCTAATGGATCGAAAAAAATAATATTCAGGGAATAAAGGAAATTAATTTTACAATGGTAAGGATTGTTTTAAAAGTAGCGCTAAAGCAGAAGACAAATGTGTCTAACTTATATTAACCAAAAGTATGTACAATCTGTATTTTCTTTAACATTAAGACAGTAATGTGTGCTGCGGTGGGTTGGCACCCTGCCCAGGATTGGTTCCCTGCCTTGTGCCCTGTGTTGGCTGGGATTGGCTCCAGCAGACCCCCATGACCCTGTGTTCGGATTCAATGGGTTGGAAAATGGATGGATGGACAGTAATGAGGCCAGGAGAATCAAGTATCGTTTTAAGAAGAAAAAATAAAATAGTAAAACAATTTATTGCACAACATACTAATGTAAAATGAAATATGCACAAAAAATGATGAAAATGTTTTGACAAAAACTGAAGCAGGTGAGGGTGACCATATAGCATATACACAATATCAACAAACATATTTTTAGAATATTCCAGGTGTGTACTATATTAATAATGTAACATTGTGTTGTATTGTATTTCATATTAAATATTAACTGAACAATGTGCTTAAAAAGCAAAATAACCATTTATATTTAATGATATTAGGAGAGCCAATAAAAGAATTGGTTAGAAGCTTTTTGATGCTTCTGTCACCCTTAAAAAGTGGAACTAAATTATACAGACATAACATTCGTAAGGATGTTTAATCTAAAAAACTTAAATTACAAGAACACGGTGTACTTTTCTGTTTACGACGGTCAGAGTTAGATGACACAAGAGTGTATCCGTATCACAGTGTTCCATTAGGCTCTGTAACTATCACAACTCAGCCTTCCATTAAAACTGGCCAGTAAAACGCAATTATTCTGTGATCACTTTGACTTAGTTGCTGGTGGGTTATATGAGAGCCAAAAGTGTAAGAAGATTCATCCATCCATCCATCCATCCATTGTCTCCCGCTTATCCGAGGTCGGGTCGCGGGGCAGCAGCTTGAGCAGAGATGCCCAGACTTCCCTCTCCCCGGCCACTTCTTCTAGCTCTTCCGGGAGAATCCCAAGGCGTTCCAGGCCAGTCGAGAGACATAGTCCCTCCAGCGTGTCCTGGGCTCTTCCCCGGGGCCTCCTCCCGGTTGGACGTGCCCGGAACACCTCACCAGGGAGGCGTCCAGGAGGCATCCTGATCAGATGCCCGAGCCACCTCATCTGACTCCTCTCGATGCGGAGGAGCAGCGGCTCTACTCTGAGCCCCTCCCGGATGACTGAGCTTCTCACCCTATCTTTAAGGGAAAGCCCAGACACCCTGCGGAGGAAACTCATTTCAGCCGCTTGTATTCGCGATCTCGTTCTTTCGGTCACTACCCATAGTTCATGACCATAGGTGAGGGTAGGAACATAGATCGACTGGTAAATTGAGAGCTTCGCCTTGCGGCTCAGCTCCTTTTTCACCACGACAGACCGATGCAATGCCCGCATTACTGCGGATGCCGCACCGATCCGCCTGTCGATCTCACGCTCAATTCTTCCCTCACTCGTGAACAAGATCCCGAGATACTTGAACTCCTCCACTTGAAGCAGGATCTCGCTACCAACCATGAGAGGGCACTCCACCCTTTTCCGGCTGAGGACCATGGTCTCGGATTTGGAGGTGCTGATTCTCATCCCAGCCGCTTCACACTCGGCTGCGAACCGATCCAGAAAGAGCTGAAGATCACGGCCTGATGAAGCAAACAGGACAACATCATCTGCAAAAAGCAGTGACCCAATCCTGAGCCCACCAAACCGGACCCCCTCAACACCCTGGCTGCGCCTAGAAATTCTGTCCATAAAAGTTATGAACAGAATCGGTGACAAAGGGCAGCCCTGGCGGAGTCCAACTCTCACTGGAAACGGGTTCGACTTACTGCCGGCAATGCGGACCAAGCTCTGGCACCGATCGTACAGGGACCGAACAGCCCTTATCAGGGGGGCCGGTACCCCCATACTCTCGGAGTACCCCCCACAGGATTCCCCGAGGGACACGGTCGAATGCCTTTTCCAAGTCCACAAAACACATGTAGACTGGTTGGGCAAACTCCCATGCACCCTCCAGGACCCTGCTAAGGGTATAGAGCTGGTCCACTGTTCCGCGACCAGGACGAAAACCACACTGTTCCTCCTGAATCCGAGGCTCGACTATCCGACGGACCCTCCTCTCCAGGACCCCTGAATAGACTTTTCCAGGGAGGCTGTGGAGTGTGATCCCTCTGTAGTTGGAACACACCCTCCGATCCCCCTTCTTAAAGAGGGGGATCACCACCCCGGTCTGCCAATCCAGAGGCACTGTCCCTGATGTCCATGTGATGTTGCAGAGGCGTGTCAACCAAGACAGTCCTACAACATCCAGAGCCTTGAGGAACTCCGGGCGTATCTCATCCACCCCCGGGGCCCTGCCACCAAGGAGTTTTTTTGACCACCTCGGTGACCTCAGTCCCAGAGATGGGGGAGCCCACCTCTGAGTCCCCAGGCTCTGCTTCTCATTGGAAGGCATGTTAATGGGATTGAGGAGGTCTTCGAAGTACTCCCCCCACCGACCCACAACGTCCCGAGTCGAGGTCAGCAGCGCACCATCCCCACCATATACAGTGTTGACACTGCACTGCTTCTCCTTCCTGAGACGCCGGATGGTGGACCAGAATCTCCTCGAAGCCGTCCGAAAGTCGTTCTCCATGGCCTCCCCAAACTCCTCCCACGCCCGAGTTTTTGCCTCAGCAACTACCAAAGCCGCATTCCGCTTGGCCTGCTGGTACCTATCAGCTGCCTCCAGGGTCCCACAGGACAAAAGGGTCCTGTAGGATTCCTTCTTCAGCTTGACGGCATCCTTCACCACCGGTGTCCACCAACGGGTTCGGGGATTGCCGCCACGACAGGCCACCGACCACCTTACGGCCACAGCTCCGGGTCAGCTGCCTCAACAATAGAGGCACGGAACATGGCCCATTCGGACTCAATGTCCCCCACCTCCCTCGGGACATGGTCGAAGTTCTGCCGAAGGTGGGAGTTGAAGCTACTTCTGACAGGAGGCTCTGCCAGACGTTCCCAGCAGACCCTCACAACACGTTTGGGCCTACCACGCCTGACCGGCATCCTCCCCCACCATCGAAGCCAACTCACCACCAGGTGGTGATCAGTTGACAGCTCCGCCCCTCTCTTCACCCGAGTGTCCAAGGACATGTGGCCGCAAGTCCGACGACACGACCACAAAGTCGATCATCGAACTGAGGCCTAGGGTGTCCTGGTGCCAAGTGCACATATGAACACCCCTATGCTTGAACATGGTGTTCGTTATGGACAATCCGTGACGAGCACAGAAGTCCAATAACAAAACACCGCTCGGGTTCAGATCGGGGGGGGCCATTCCTCCCAATCACGCCCTTCCAGGTCTCACTGTCATTGCCCACGTGAGCATTGAAGTCTCCCAGCAGAACGAAAGAAAGAAAAAAAAAAAAAAAAAAAAAAGTAAGAAGATTCATTATCCATATTACTAACCGAGAATGCTAAACCGGATGATGGACGCAGGCACATCCGGCAATGGGCCGTAGCTGCAAAAAGACGTACTGCGCAGGCACAAAAAGAGTCCGCGAGAGTCGGCTGAGGAGCCGAGAAAGGGCGGGACAAAAGAGGGCGAGAGAGGCGGATGAGGAGAAAGGCGGACAAAAGAGGGCGAGAGAGGCGGATGAGGGTCTGCGAGAGGCGCAGGCGCAAAAAGAGTCTGCGAGAGTCGGAGAAAGGCGGACAAAAGAGGCCGACAAAGGCGGATGAGGGGCTGCGAGAGGCGGACAAGACCACAGAAAAAAGGAGTGAGCACATACAAAAAGGAAAGGAAAAGGCACATAAAAAGGTAGTCAAACGTGGCCAAAGCACGAAACACATTGCACACGAAACTAAACACACCAAAAAAAAAGAACAGACGAGCGCACAACAGCAAGGCACGACCACACACCCCCCCCACCCTACAGGCACGGGACGGGACGGGATGGGACACACACACCAAGAGGGGGATTCAACAAGCCCATGGAAGACAAAAAAAAAGAACACAAAACCCGCCCCACAGACCCTACAAGCAAGGGACGGGACACACACAAAGAGGGGGGATTCAAAGAAAACACAGGAACACAAAAAGAAAGAAGACGCTCGCCGCAACAACAATCCCCCCCACACATCCATAAGAAGTGACACCCAAAGCCACATATTCTAAAGAGTGAACGTCGACACCTTCACACTAGGCAGCATAGGTGTCGGCAATAGGTGTCAGCATAGGTGGATGTCCTTTCAATAAAGCACTATTAAACCGTTCAACTGCAGAAAGGATACATATTAACAGTGAGTTGCGATCCTCCCTTATTACTTATCCCATATTTCGCATGCTGAGAAAGAAACAAGTCATGAATACACGGTCACGGTACAAAACGATTCGGAAAGGATAACGGGAACAAACACACACGAACACGAAAAGAAAACAAGAAAATAGACGGCAGCGCATAAAAACGCGCTTCTGAAACACCGGGAGAAAAAATGTCTCGGATCAAAAAACGCAAAGCACAAGTGACACCGTTACAGAGACGTGCCCAAATGGACAGGACACAATGAACGTTGACGCATTCAGCGCGCGTGTCAAAGTGCTGCCATCGAAAGAAGCACGATTTCAAACCGAAAGAGCTCGCGTATCAGACATACAAAAAAGGGAGCGAAGCGACAAATAAATGAACGGAGACGTGAACAACGCGCAAAATGAACTGACAGAAAAAAAAAAAAGCAAGACGCGAAAAGCACCAAGCTCAAATGACCGACATACAAAAACGGACAAGGCTCGATACAAACAATGCACGGCGTAAACTGAAACGGACTTTGCGCAAAAGCGGAGGCGAATAAAAAAAAAGAAAAAAAATAGCGCGTCACAAATAATGGACATGCAACAAAAAGGCAATCAAACCGCAAAAAGCGAAACTTGCCCGTCGCGGACATCAACGCCACACACCTGTTAAACGCTTACGCAAATGGCTGAAAACGTCTTCAATAAGGAATCCACTATTGAGGGAAAATTCATTGGGATTAATCGAATGTCATTTGCAATCATTGTCATTCACTTATCTTCACAGAAGAAACAACTGGCAATACAAATATTGAATTTACACGTTGTTGTCAAAAAGGTCCAGATTAGACTGCTCCTTTACATTCATATCCTCAATATCTAAAGAAGCTTCTAACTAACGGATGTGCCTGAAAATAAAAACTTTATGACTGCATTAGATCCTACAATAGTTCATTTGCTTTTGCATCTACCGAAGTACATATCAGGCCACCAAAAGGCAATGGCCCATACTGCTTTCGCATATGTGGACAAATATTGCATCGCATTGGAACAGTGCACCCTGAAACAAATAAACAACGCAAATATGCACAAATCTACATCCTAGATCCAGATGAGGCAATCTATCAACGCATGAACCTTCCTTAAAACAAACAATGCACAGAGCTTATAATGAGAAACGTCACTCATATCATAAACAAACACCCATTAGCTAAGTCTATAAAAATGCTACATGAAGTTGAAAAGGAGGCAAATACAAAAGCAAATGCAGAAGTATAGCGGCAACTACAATTGCTTTGGTCTTGATAAAGGACAAAGGAACAAGATCCAAGATGATACAATCTGCCCGTCGTTAATGAAGTGGCAATTGTCTTTCAAAGTAAAGATGGTGAGCCTCCATTTCACAGAGATATTGTTCTACATTTACGTCCTGATAAAAACAACACACCTACATTCCAACGCATAGACATTTGCTTTCCGCTTCTTGATACTTTGTTATTTCTATGCTACATTCCAACGCATAGACATTTGCTTTCCGCTTCTTGATACTTTATTTGTTATTTCTATGCGCATCATCCAAAGCTGCACACTATTCTATATCTAATTCATACATCTCACTCTTTGTCATGTCCCAACGCCAGGGGTTGGCGAGCGAAGCGAGCAGGGGGCAGAGCCCCCTAGTCTTACAGGCTAGGCAAGCAGTGATGTTATGATCTCAACCTTAATTGGCTCACAGTAGGTTCCACCTTGGATGAGAATTCAGTGTATTGCAGACTGGACATAAACATTGCAGTCCAGCACAGTCATACTGAAATGATTACAATTGTCAATAACGCTGATACCTTAAGCAGGCAGAAATTAGAGAGACAATGGTTGAGGCCATTCAATATGCACAAAGTGAAAATCCAAACTTCACATAGGATGCACTCCCACCCTGATAAAACATTAGGGCTGACAGAAACTACACAATGCAACCCATCTTTTGTTGTTTTAATAACAAATCTCAGCAGCTTTTGGTAACTTTTACATTTTTATTGTATTTCAGGATTTGTCCTTTTCTTTAGGTTTTTTTTTCTATTCTGTGAATTTATTTGCCCGCTCTTATCTTTTTCTTTATATTGATTTTTGTAATTTAATTTGTATTAAACAAAAATTGTGTATGTTCTATAAAATATTTCTTTAATTTTTGCACAGGTAACTCAGTATTGCTTGCCTTGTAGTTTCAAAGTTAGTTCTTTCTTTTTACCTTTCCCACATACACCCTCACTCTTATGGGGCTACATAAACTCAAAGCTTCAGGACTGTGAGAGGAAACTGAAGAAAAACCCCATGCACATGAGAATTGGACTCCACATGGTCATCTTCAGAATAAACAGAATACTTGAATACTGTATCCACTTTATTCTTGGATTTTACTTAAGGAATGTTTTACTTTCTCACAAATGTTCTATCTTCAGAAGAAATTATAAAAACAGTCTAAAATGTAGAAGCTAAAACAACAAAAACTATAACTGGAAACTATACCTACCTGTAGCGAGTGTAGTACACGGCCTAGTTTCTCTCTGGCACCTTTAAAATCTCCAGCTTGGATTGAATCAATAATCTGTTTCCTAGACTTGAACAAAAGGTCGTTGGCTTCTTGGATTCGCTCTGAATCAAAATGGAGTATGGGGTTGCTTCGAGTAGAACTTACAAAGTCCATGGCAGCATTTGCTCGAACAATCTCATTGACTGCATGCCAGTAGTTCTTGGTGGACACCATTGGACTACCATAGTAGGCCTGAAAGAGCTGAATGGCAGTAAGCTGTTGCTGTTGAGAAAGTTGAAATATGCTCATTGCAGGTATCTTTTTCAGGATATATGTTTTGATGTTATCACACTCTTAGTTTGAAAAAGTTACAGTATGTAGTATGAAACAGAACCCACTTTTTACTTTTTTTAAACATTTCCTCAAACTCTGTTACTGTGTTAGACAAACATAAAATAATTTTGAGTTCTGACATTTACGTATTATCACATCTTATCTAATTATTCTCTAACCTGTTATCAAGTAACTAACTTAGAAAACAAGTTGTGAAAATGGTGGTCTGGGACCCTGTAAGTAACCATTTGGATCCCTTGAAAGTCTGAAAATCTAAATAGTGAGGGGTCAGTGCAAATAAATATTGAAATGTATTATGCTATTATAATTTGTTCAGTGTTTATTAGCGGATTTCTGAGAAAGAAGTGTAGTATCCATCACAAGCTGGCTGGGAAGGCAGCAGTCAGTGATTATCTTTCTAAACTTAGTGTTGAAAACAGAATTATTTTGAGAGAATCTGGGATGTTATTTAGTCATATAAATTACTGTAGATGGCAGGTAATCACATTATATACAGTTAATGAGATCAATGTGATATTGATCAGCAAATACTTCATGTATTCTATTCAGCAAACTGAATGCCTGGTATGTATTTGAGGAGGGCTAAGGGGGGTTATAGATGTTATAATATTTATTTAGGTAATTATGTATATGCTTTAAAGATAGTGAAATGACATACTCCAAAGAGTCACTAATATCATGACTTACCATTTTACTTTAATGTCATCATTGTGTACACTGCTAAAAGTTAAAATCAGAGCTTGATCATTCCCCCCAACGTCTGCAGCTACTGTTTTATAAAAAATAACATTCACCAGTAATTTGAACATAGTCTTTATTACTTTGATTGCCTTGCTTTATGGTCATCAATTTACTGGTAAACATTAGAATTAAGGCAGGGGTGACCAGACTTCCTAATTGCTGTGTCCCTACTTAAAGCCCACCCAAGACAGTAATACAGTAAAAGATACAAATACCACACTTTCTGAGAAGAATCCACTAGATGATAAGATCTCCAGTAAAACACTAAGAAAGTGCTACAACTGGTTTTTTAAATGTCCTACCCAGTTAAGACATACTATTAGCCCCCTGATCCTGCTGCAAGATTCCTACTATTCATTTCTGTCATTTAGTTTTGCAGACTTTTAACATCTGCTTGCAACTGAGTGATTTTGGAAAAAAAAGCATGTTTCATCTTGGAGTCACTCATAAAGTTGGGTCTGATTTTTTTTTCTTGTGC
Source organism: Erpetoichthys calabaricus (assembly GCF_900747795.2). NCBI lineage: Eukaryota > Metazoa > Chordata > Cladistia > Polypteriformes > Polypteridae > Erpetoichthys > Erpetoichthys calabaricus. The sequence goes on from NC_041394.2 coordinate 57,859,893, forward strand.
TTAGGATGAATGAAAGTTGCTTTAAAAGAGATTTCTAAAACAAAGAGTGATGAAGAATTAAAATGAATGGCTAAAAATGAAACTTAATGAAGATGCACAATGTGACATCACTGGTTCAATGCTTTAAATTTAAATTTAAATTTCCATCGAAAGATGCAGAGAAATTAGTTCATGCGTTTGTCTTTAGTCGGCTAGATTACTGTAATGCACTCCTCTCAGGACTCCCCAAAAAAGACATCAATCGTTTGCAGTTAGTGCAGAATGCAGCTGCTAGAATCCTTACCAGGAAAAGAAAATCCGAACACATTTCTCCAGTTTTGATGTCACTACACTGGTTACCTGTGTCATTCAGAATTGACTTTAAAATTCTGCTTATGGTTTATAAAGCTTTAAATAATCTCGCCCCGTCTTATATATCGGAATGTCTGACACCTTATATTCCCAAATCGCAACCTCAGTTCCTCAACTGAGTGTCTCCTTAGAATTCCAAGAGCAAAACTTAAAAGAAGTGGTGAGGCGGCCTTCTGCTGTTATGCACCTAAAATCTGGAATAGCCTGCCAGTAGGAATTCGCCAGGCTAATACAGTGGAGCACTTAAAAAACTACTGAAAACACATTACTTTAACATGGCCTTCTCATAACTTCACTGTAATTTAATCCTGACACTCTGTATATCCAATTCATTATAATAACTATTCATTCAAAATTTGTACTAACCCCTACTCTCTCTTCTGTTTCCTTTTCCGGTGTCCTATTGGTGGTGGCACAACCCAAAGCACCATGATGTTCCAACAATGATGGATGGATTAAAAGCCAGAAGTCTGTATAACCATCAGCATCAAGTGACTCCGTGAGAACCCGAACTACAAAGAGGACTTTTTCATTTATGTTAGGTAGAATGCCCAAAGGGGACTGGGCGGTCTCGTGGCCTGGAACCCCTACAGATTTTATTTTTTTCTCCAGCTTTCTGGAGTTTTTTTTTGTTTTTTCTGTCCACCCTGGCCATCGGACCTTACTCCTTATTATGTTAACTAAGGTTGTCTTATTTTAATTTCTTTTTTGTCTTTTATTCTTCTTTTCTTCATTATGTAAAGCACTTTGAGCTACTTTTTGTATGAAAATGTGCTATATAAATAAATGTTGTTGTTGTTGTTAAATGGTCAGCACCTCCATGGGGGTATTTTTCGTACGTGGATTACTCGCTTAGCCGGATGTAATTGTTGACGATTTGGCCTGATCCTGGATCTGTCGGTTTTTTGAAACTCTTGCTGGAAGTGTTGTCATAGCAACACATCCAAATCCGCAAACCTGCTCGGAGCAGGTTTGTTCTGCGTAAACAAGGATTAGTTTACACACGTGATCAGTGACGGTGTGGAAGTCATCCAGTCAGGGCTTCGCCGTTCATGAATGAGCGACCAATTGATATTGGTGCGCAAATTATACGAAGAGAATTTCATATAAAGAGGGTTTTGTGCGATCGGCAAGATCCTTTATTGCCCCCGGAGGAAATTCTGTACGAAAGATACCGCTTTAGCCGAGGGGGAATATTGTACCTCAAAGATTTATTAGCTCCGTATATTCGAAGTCAAACTCGGCGAAGTCGGCTCTCACAACCACACAGACAGTGTGCATTGCTTTGAGGTTTCTTGCAAGCGGCACTTTTTCATATACTGTAGGCGATGCGGAACATCTATCGAAAAGTGCAGTTTGCCAGGCAATTCGTGAAGTCTGTTTGGCTCTGAAACATTTCCTTCAGGTTTTCATTGTGTTTCCTGGACACCTGCGTGTGCAGACAATAAAAGAGGCGTTTCATGCCATTGCAGGTAGGTAATACACAGGCTAAAACACCCACAGTTCCACGAAGAATCTCACAATCAGCCTAACATTCTCATTACCCAGGATTTCCAAATGTGATTGGGGCACATGGGACTGATCAGAGTGGAGTTTGATCAAACATTTGGAAAGTGTACCTCTCCTCCTGATGAATAATCAGACACAGTGTCTTCATCAAATATTTGACCTTCGTTAATATCTCGTTGGTCAGACACAGGTTCAAGGGATATGACATTCCCTGCAACTGACCCAACAAAAAAGAGGGCTATATGGAACATACCTATAGCACACATGGAGGACAAATATGCAATGACCATCCTTTACCTGAAATGAAGTGACCACTACTTCCTGCCACTGGTTCTGAGGAGGAGCTTCCCCCTGGAATGCCCTCAGAAACAGGGCGATGGGCATTTTGCTGGAGAGCCAACTCTTCTGCAGGGGTTAGGTCTGGACCGCGTGGACCTCCACCTGTTTTTTGCTTATCTGCCTCCTTATTAGCTTTAAAATTAATGTTTTTTTATATTATATATGATTCTTTATGTCAACAATTCTTTAAATAGTTATATACCAATATTTACCAGTTTGAAGTATATTCTTGTACTTCACTTTAACCCTGTTCCCATGTTCTCCTTGTGCTCACGTTTGATCTGGAATTATGACGTATTAAATAAAAATTAATCTGACACATAGGAAATGAAACGCTGCATTCACTAAGTACAATGTACACTACTTAGCGTTTAATTTTTTCGGCCACTTTTTGCCAGCCGTCTTTTCTGGTCTGGGCTGCTTTTGCAGTGTTACCGCTTGTGTATATTAAATCTTGAAATTCTTCGTGTCCTTCGAATAAAAGGTCTTGCGCCGCGTGTGTGAAAAAAAAATGCGCCCGTTCTTTCGTCATTTTGTTACAGCCTATCAAAGACTTGCTGATCATGTTTTCTAGACTCAATATATATGGGCTTTTCACTCAGCGCGGGCACGCGCATTCATCTCGTATGATTAGATCCAACTACACTAATCTAATACACGGCTGCGTTTGAAAAACCGACTTATCTGGATGAGTTTCACTGGCATTAACTCATTCAAGATGAGGCACCTGATCTCGGATGGTTTAAGCGACGTACGAAAAATACCCCCCATGTCTTATGCATCTGGACTTTTGGATATAAACAAATCAAAACAAACTTATGTGCGATTTATGTGTGTGTTTAGCTACAACTTCTTCCTGTTCTCTACTTAAACTACAAGTATGGGTTAGGATGTGGGTTCTGGTAACAGTTTTGAGTTAATGAAGTTCCATTTAGTTAACAAAACAGTGTTAGACAATACAACGTTGTAACAACACAAAACATTAACATGTTTTGAAACCAAACAAAGGTGGGCTTTAAAAAGAATGACCTTCACAAAATTAGACATGTTCTTCAGTCTTAAAAATTAAGTCAATGGGTGTCACCATGATATATAGTGCATGTGTGGTGACTGCAACCGAGGCGAGATGGTGAAATTTTTCATTTCACATAATTACCTTAATAAGCACAATGAAATAAGCCATTCTAATGCTACAAACATAGTGTCTAATTGTGTGTATCCCATGAAAAGTACCAGTTCTTTGTCACTGAGCTCAAATTTATGTTATGATAGGGCTTTGTAAATTTTTAATGCTGACACATTTTTTCTTATACTCACTATCATTTTTGAAGGTTTTAGTCATCAGAGATCATTTGGTATGATTATGTTAGTCCCATTAAGCTTCTGGAATTATACTGATATCTTTATTGTTATTATTTCCATTTTGTTTTTCCATTGGCACCATAGCTGCAACAAATTGCATTGTTACTGGAGGCACAGTTCTATGGGTCGTACAATGTGATGTCACAGGTTCAATGCTTTAAATTGTTAGCACTGCATGTCTTATGCATCTAGACTGCGATTATGGATATAAACAAATCAAAACAAACTTGTGTGCAATTTAGGTGTGTGTTTGGCGATGAGGTCTTGCTGTTCTGTTTAGACTTTGAGTATGGGTTAGTGTTTGCGTTCTGGCAGCAGCTGTCAGCCTGGCCATTTTGACTTTTGTTCCATGTAAAGACTTGTATTCCACCTCCTGATCCGGTCTATATTTTTCCTTTGCCAGTTAGGCATTACAAAGTACAAGGTGCTGTGGCTTTTGTTTGCAGATTGGATATTCATGTACATGTTATTTATCTACCTACGATACACATATCCTGAGTGACAGCATTCTGCAAACAGCTAATTTATATTCCAAATAACAACAATGTTTCAATGTTTAACCAGCACTGAGGGCCCATGATTACCAGAAAGTATTTAACACAGTTCCTAGAAAAATAAAGTGAAAGCAGAAACCAACTATGGATTTGGTAACAAGCCTATCACAGGGCATACTGAATCCCACACCCAACACCACTCAATAATACTAGACCAATCAGACACCATTTTAAGTAAACAGTTAAGCTAGCACACATGTCTTTACTAGATGGAAGTAAAGCTTCAGGACTATTACCTCTGAATAATTTGAGCCAAGAGTTTTGCCTTGGAAATTTGGTACCGTCTGAAAGACTTGTTTGGTGATGATCAGCAGAGCCTCTTCAGTGATATTCTGATGGGTGCGCGAAGTCCAACTCAAAGAAATAATCTTAGACCAGACATTTGGGAAGAATGCTGAACATGTAGTGATGTTCAAGGACTTGATAAAGAGCATCCAAACAAACACATGTATTTCCATCTTACAGATATGTGTAAGAAAAGATTTCTGATAGACAGATTATAAATAAAAAATGGTTAAGTATAATATAGTATCACATTACTTAGCACAGTTTTAAAAACAAAGATTTCTGATGGACAGATTATAAATACAAAATGGTTAAGTATTCAATAGAGTAACATTACACAGCAGAATTTTACGTACAGTAGAAAATAAAACTTTTCGATTACAGCAATCTGTACATCCCCAGGACCTCGAAATGGATTTGGTTTGAATATGGATTGATCAACTACCTATAACTGAATTCACTCTTTAAAGTCACATCACCCATCTTGACTCAATTTGTAAAAAAATTTATAGTAGCAGATACAAAATAGCAGATTCCTCGTCCAAAGTTGGTTCCCACCCTGAACTGAGTATGTAGATTAAAAAAAAAAAGGATGGAAGGAAATGTAAAGCATCTTAATCTTGGATGTCACACTGGGTTATGGAGGAACCATATATATTACAATAATGATGAGTCCAGAACAAGACTTTACTTGCATAAAGCTGTACTTTTAGCAGTGTAACACTGCAAGCCAATGTAGGCAAAAACACAAAACCATTAGGCTTATAGCACTTTATTGTATCATTAATGTGCCAAGTTTAATTCCAAGTTAATCATTTTCGCATTATATACACAAATTTTATACACACATCAGATATATATATATAACATATACATATACTCAAAGTAAAAATATATCCATACACTCACAGTAAAAAATGATAATGCTTCATTAAGTCTAAATAAATTTTAAACTTGTCAGTATCAAGATACTAATGTTGACTTGATCCTGATAAATACTGACATGAACTAAAAATGGAGACCTAATAATTCACTCAGTACTGTACTGAGGGCCAGACACTCCAATAAAAAACTCACTGCTAACCTAATTTGTTTTTTCAGCATAGAAAACAGCAATTTATATGAAAAAGACATTTTGTGTGTTTTGAAAGTATAATGAATAGTATTAAAATATTAGACTAATGTTAGCTCCAATTGTGTTTTTCATAGTTGTATTATTAATATATTGCTACAAAAATTATTTTCACAGAGCAATAAAAATAAGTATGGCTGTAAAAACGATGAACTCAATCTGCTGACCTCTCCTGACTTCTCAAACACGCCTTATAAAAGGAAACTTCATAAACATTAAACGTGCTCAACATTTAATGTTTTTTTTGCTTCAGTGTTTGTTATATTTAGCAAACACATGTCATAATACAGCAGGGTCCAGCAGCTTTACAACCCTGCCCTGGACAAGCAGGTTAGGAAACTGGATGGATGGATGAATGTTCCTCCCAAAATGTATCTTTAGTTCTTAATTTTTTAAAAAAGTTTTGAATTATGTACTGTAAATAACTCCATCAAACTCATTTGGATGGCATATACCCAGATTCTCGCATTTTTCCCTGATTTTTATTATTACTACAGAGCTTAAATCTAACTATTAATTTCAACACTCCAAAGTAGTACTAAGTGCATAAGATAACCAGATTGTTACTAGTAAGAAAGAGCTGGCTTAGCTGTTTCAGCAATACAGTTGATATAATAGACAAAGTGTATAAACAGTTCCCCTTTTTCTAACTGAAGAGTATGACTTAACTTCTCAACTGTATCTAAAAATGTTTTAAGAGAAACAAGATAAAATGGTGTAAGATGTCCTTAATCTTTGTGTAAGACATAAGTGGAGATATAAAATTTGTTAACTGTCATTTTTCAGAAATGTTATGGCTTCATATGAATCTAGCCTTCTCTATTAAAGCTATTATATTGATTAACTAAAAAATTGGTTCTAGTTCTTTAAGAATAGTAAATTACTTCACATCCCATCCTGATACTGCTGTCTTTTATGAATTTCAATTCATCTACATGACTTGGTAGTTTGTTTCATATTCCAGACTCTTTGTATAAACATATACTTTCTGATTTTACTCTTAAATGTTTTTCCTTTAATTTTCACTTGAGTCCTGTTGAATATGATTCACCATTGAAATGACAATTCTTCTGAATGAGTTACTGTATATCTCAGAAAGATGGAAGACCTTGATTAGGTCCCCATGCAGCATTTTCTCTTCAAGAGTAAAGACATTTAATTACATTAGAAAAGTAGGAAGTAGAAAAGTGGAAAGTCCCCAATCTGTTACTCAGATGTCCCCCATACCTTGTCCATTCCTCTTACTAGATGATTGCCACTGATACTTACCACCAATTGCTGCCCTGGAGTTTACTTTGTTTTTTTGTCATGACTTTCTGGAAAGTTATTCACATGCCACACTTTTAATCCTTTCCACTAGCATACGTGCAAACTTCAACTTCAAGGTTATTTTCATGTGCACATAGTACAATGTAACTGTTACTTGCATGTCTCCTCAAAACTATACAACGCTACAATACCAACACATACACAGAAGTATACACAGCATGTAACATACAGCACACATACACACCCACATATATATATTACAATATAGATATAGATACAATATAGACAATTAATATTTGCTATTATTTGTTCATAACTTTTATGTATATAAAGTATATTGTCGCCGCACAGGCAGGAGAGGACTAATCAAGTAGATTTTTTATTTTGGCACCTGGAGGAAAAATACTTAAGCTTTATTTCACAAGTGGTACATGACATGTGGTACTAGAAGTGGGGTCTTTTGGCAATCTAAGATTTTGCTTCTTTTGCATTAGAATGCTTTATAAAAGAGTGTTCTTCCTGATGCTGAAGCTGTGCCTGGGATTCCAAGAGACAGGCAGTTAGTCTAGGAGAGCTGGACAGTGCTGTAGAAGGTTGTTAACCCATCAGCAGGACCGGTATCTGCTCCTTTGGGCAAGGAGGAGCAGGATGAGCACTGCCGGAGCCCTACAAAATGACCTCCAGCAGGCCACTGGTGTGAATGTCTTTGACCAAACAATCAAAAACAGATTTCATGAGGGTGGATTGATGGCCCGATGTCCTCTAGTGGGCCCTGTGCTCACTGCCTGGTACCGTGGAGCTCAATTGGCATTTGCCATAGAATACCAGAATTGGCAGTTTCACCACTGGCGCCCTGTGCTTTTTACAGATGAGAGCAGGTTCACCCTAAGCACATGTGACAGACGTGAAAGGGTCTGGAGAAGCCATGGAGAACGTTATGCTGCCTGTAACATCGTTCAGTATGACCGGTTTGGTGGTGAGTCAGTGATGGTCTGGGGAGGCATATCCATGGAGGAAAGCACAGACCTCTACAGGCTAGACAACGGCACCTTGACTGCTATTAGGTATCGGGATGAAATCCTTGGACCCATTGTCAGTTCCTATGCTGATGCATTGGGTCCTGGGTTCCTCCTGGTGCACAACAATGTCTGGCCTCATGTGGTGAGAGTATACAGGCAGTTCCTGGAGGATGAAGGAATTGGTACCATTGACTGGCCCCCATGCTCGTCTGACCTAAATCCAATAGAACACCTCTGGGACATTATGTTTCAGTCCATCTGACGCTGCCAGGTTGCATCTCAGACTGTCCAGGAGCTCAGTGATGCCCTGATCCAGATCTGGGAGGAGATCCCCCAGGACACCATCCGTTGTCTCAGCAGGAACATGCCTCGATGTTGTCAGGCATGCATACAAGCATGTGGGGGCCATACCAACTACTGAGTAAGATTTTGAGTTGCTGTAATGAAATTTCAGCAAAATGGACTAGCCTGCCACATCTTTTTTTCACTTCCATTTTTGGGGTGTCTTTGAATTCAGTACTCTGTAGGTTGATAATTTTCATGTTCATCAAACGATGTGGCATCCTTTCGTTCCTAACATATCCATATAACCCAGTCCATTATCACTAGAGATATCTAACATGATTTTTTCCCATTGAGATCTCATGTGTTTTCAAAGTGCTCATTTAGTTTTTTAGAGTAATTTATATATATATTAGTTTTTTTTATGGTACAGTATTTGTTATTATGATTTTTTGTTCCATAATATTAAGGTCTGTGTATAGAAATTTTCTCTGAATCTACTGGTGTGAGAGCCAATTGACCTGTAACTCCAACATTGTTTTTAAATCTCTACACATTCCATTTCAACCTTTATCTCTTCAAAACAATATCACTTCTTAGCTTTTTTTATAGGAAGTTAGTTCTGTGGAGGAGTGTTGTGTCAGGTTAATATTCTTGAAACCTTGCCTGCATGGTTTTGTCCAAATATGCCAAACAAAACATAGACTATTATCCTATACATGATGTATTCTACAGATAAGTACACAAGTGTTTTCTTGGGATACTGAACAAGGCGTTGTTAAAACACACACACACACACATATATATATATACCTCATCTTTACATCTGCTTTTTCTGGTAAGAATCACACTGATATATACAGTATATACATTATAATTACATTACTGAGATGTGTGGAAGTAGAATATAAGTGACTAAAGGTTTGGCACAGTTCTCTGCTCAAAGCTGGAGGATGCTGTTTCTCCTAAGTTTGAAGATCATGCACACAAACGGCTTTGTATGCAAACCATTCCACTGTGTTTGTATGATTAAAATTATGTGTATCTTTTTAACTTATTTACAGTCTTGTTATGTGCTTTTTATGAGAAACAAGTAGTAAGGCTCAAATGTTCCAGAAATGTTTAGAATTGTGCATGAGCAACACATGTTTATAAATTTATGTGCATTATATGATATGGGAATGTATTTTTTTCAGTGTTACATATCTATTCAATTTGAATGATTGCCAAAATCTGTATATCCATTCATTTTACCAACATCTATTCTCCTTTAGGAGATTATTAAAAGGTTGCATTAAATATACTGAGGAAAAGCACACACAGGCATGCATATCCCAAACAGACAGTGACTGTGTTCTGGACTCATGAGGCAAAACGCTCTCTCAAAAATAAAGAACCTTCATTTTATAAAAAAAAGTGTTCCCTTTTTATTAACTGGGGGCATTTTATATAAAAGAATTTAATGAATTACACAAGCGAAATTTGTTACAATAAACTTGAGTGACCTGAGTGAACATACAACACAGTTTTCACTTTCTTAGAGGCCTGCGTGGTATATAGCCCAGTGGCTCAGTCAGCTATATGCCCACCATTTTAAAAACAAGCACTGTAAAGGAAGATGGCACAGAAATGCAGATGGCATGTCTATAAAACCCTTTGTTGAAAAAGAGTATTGATATTTTACTGGAAAGGATGTCAGAGGGTAGCAGCACTGGCATATGCTGTGGCATCTTAACTCACGCTATGGAGATACCTGGTAATGCTGCATTGTTTCAGTCGGCTAGAAGCAAAACTCAAACTTGCACGGAGTTAGAAAAGCAATGGAAGAGAGGGTGCAATCAGCAGAGGAAAATATTGAAATGGGGCCAATGCTGCTAGGCCACTTTTAGTCCCAGTGAGGCAAGCTAGTCATCCAGGATGGAGCACTAAAGCAGTGGTGGCAAGACCATGCACCATGGGAAGGAAGGTGGAAGACTGTGGTTTCAAAGTGCTTTATATAAAGGAGATTCTGCAGTACCTGCCTGCATTTTCCTGTTGATTCAGGTAAAAGGTGGGGGTGCTAATGGGGTGAGTATCACAATCTGATGAATGTTACGTAAAGAGTCCAGAGACCTTTTTCCTGCCACACCAAGAAGCTTACATGGTGGATACTCCATGGGCTTATTTATGAAGCTGTCCAAGCGTGGGGCAAGGTGTTTCAAAACGTATGTGAACAGTTCAGAATAATGAAGACTAAAGCCATTAACTTGTACCAACAGAGTAAAAAGTTAGGCTACTGCCAAACAATTCACCTCTACTCAGAACACCCAGCTACTCCACATTGCCAGCCAGGACTGGGATGAAAACTCACCCTCCATCCTAATGGTTTCTCCAATCATAGTCGTACACAGATTGTGAACTCCTGTGGACATTGATTTTGGGTAGCTTCCTCATGCTTTGTCCTTACTGCGGACAACCACGGGGGTAAAGTAGACCTGGTGTAGTGACAGTGAAAAGTCAAAGAGAGAGAGAAGGAGATGTGAGAGTACACAACAGAAGGACATTTTGTGTGCCACCCTAAGACCCCCATGAGTGATCTTGCAGCCTGTGAATCAATAATTAAAGTGTTAAAGACCCCTTGTCCATACACCTGCACTTCTGCAACCGCAGCTTCCATTCTGGTGAGCTGACACAATTATTTTTGTTTCTACATAGGGGAGTTGAACTGCAAATTAACCTAACAAAGCAAATTCAGGTTCAATAAGGCTATGAGTACAAGTTTTTTTTAAGAATTACAGAAAGAAAAATAACTAAAGAAGCAGCAGGCTGTTATGTTGGTTTTTTTAAAAAGGCTTATATTTTCTACTTTTCTAAAAAACCTTCCATTTGAAGTAGTGTGGTGCTGAGGTGTCACCCGTTGCATGGCTGCACTCCGGTCCTAATCTGGGATCCTGACTTGGTTTGTCATGGGGTGGGTGCGGCAATGCGCTGTAGCAGTGAGTGCTCCTATCCTCTCTCTCTCTCCCTAAATTGCTAAAGTTTCAAAACAATGTAAGGGTTAAGGTATGTAATATTCACACATTTTTAAAATGAGGAAAACAGCCAAATGAATTCCAAGTTAACCTACTTTTACTGGTTAAAATATTTAAAGGGTATAGAATTTTGTAAAAGTGGACAAACTACTATACTGTACTGATCTGTGTGAGCACTAAACATGGGGTGTCAAACGACAAAACTGATCCTCTGCTACTTACTGTTAACTCACAATACAAAATTAATTCTAATAACGAATAACAATAACCAAATGTTGTCAAAACATTTATTATGCTACTTACCTAATTCCTTAAAGCATTTAAGGATACACTTGTAAATCGTTCAGTCCTCTTTCTTACTGCGCTCTTTCAACATACGATTTGTGAAATTCTTAGTTTGCCGAGAAGTTGAAACCCAACGTCCAAACTGCTGCTCCACTTGCCAGATCTCACTCACATGAACACCACGGCTGTGAAAAGTCTGCTGGCCTCTACTCCATCTCTTATCTAACGCGGGCTGTAGAGCTCGTACCAAATCCCTCTGCCTTATCAACTTCGCAAGGACAATAATCAGCCTGCTCTTAGAAAAGGCTACTGCGAACCGCACACGAGTTCAGCGGCGCGTCACAATTCAGGGAAAGACGCCGTGGCCGCTCGGTCTGCAGGGCGCCCTGGAGCAGTTTGCGCGTCTGTAGCTGCCTTTCACATCGATGGCTAAAATACACTAAATAAGATAAAAAAAAGAAAAAACATATGAGATATTTGCTGTCATATTCTTTTAGATTACATAAACATTCATCGTTTTATTACCGGTGATCGTGAGTGTACAACATCCATCCATCCATTTTCAGAACCCGCTTAATCCCGGTTGAGTCGAAGCGCCACTTCTCCTTCTAGCGGACAGTGAAACATCATTTACCTAAGTATTTACTTGTTCTGTTCGTCAGTAGCGTTGTTAAACTTTTAATCTCTAAAGGAATTTGCAAAAGAAACAAGTCACTGTCCCCTACATAGTCTGGACGGTCGGACTATATAATGCGATTGTTAACTTTGGCCGCGTTTATGGAACCACTGATTGCGTTTTTTCATTGTTTCTGCACTGTCATACTTTGGCGACTTTATTATTTAATATTACATATCTCGAAATTTCAACAATTCCAAATACTCCACAAAAGTTAAACAAACTGTTTTCATTAATAACTGTTTTCATGGTCGTTTAATATTACTTACGCGGCACAGGTGTTGCTTGGGACGCACTGATACAGCGCGCTGCCGCACACACCACATGATCCCAATTTAGGCCCCAAGCACAGCCGTGTAACGGGTGACACCTCAGCGCCACAACAGCTCGAACCGAGTGGAACAATGTGAGGTTCTTTAACAGTGGCTGCAGTGCCGATCCTGCCACCAACCCCCGTGTTATCCCATGAAGTTGAATTACCTGCACGTTAACGTCATACCCAGGCCGGAGCAACAGCATGTTTTAAGGGCCTTGCTCAAGGGCCCAACGGAGTGGAATTACTTCTGCCGTTTGGCAAAGTGGTGCACCATTTTTTTCTTCATAATTGTTATTTTTTGTACTCACATCTCGAAGATATAAGTGTACGTTAAACTGGAGTGAGTGGTTTGTGACATGGACTAGAAACCCGTCCAGGGCATGCTTGCTGACACTAAATTGCAAAATTGCTGATTTCTGACACAAACACCAAGACATGTTTGAAGTAGAAACCTTGTCAACCTTTAAGAAGAGTCTGGATGAGATATTGGGACAGCTTAGCTATTAACTAAACTAACAGGCTTGATTGATAGAGTGAATGGTCTCCTCTCGTTTGTCAAATTTCTTAAGTTTCTTGTGTTCTGTGTTCTTAAACGGCAGAAATTCATGATGTTCTCATAATAAACTCTCAAAACTGCGTAACCCCGAATTGGAGGCTGGATCCTAACTCAACAGCGCAGGGCAGAAGGTAGGAAACTGTCCCATACACTCATACTGAGGTCAAGGAGTCAATTTTATACTGTGTTATGGTAATGTAAGAGATATATTTTAGATATAGATAATAGCTTGATTTAATACAGTTAAAGCACAGATACATATTATTTTGTTATTGTATATAATTCAGTTCAGTTGTTTGTGATCTTTTAATTTTTAAAAGAATGATCTGAGAGGTATGGACAGAAATGGTAGATTGACCATTAAATCACCCACAATTTGTTGATCACTGCCTCTCAGCTTGTATAAGTACATGACTGCCATGAGCTGTCACAACCTCTACTTTGTCACAGTTAACTTGAGAGAGAACACAGATAATGGCCATATGAGAACCATCTGTAAAAATCTTAAACTCATGCTTGAAATCAGGGTAAGCCAAGACTGGTGAGTGTGTTAATACGTCTCGGAGAAAACTGAATGCTGTCTGTGTTGTTTCACTCCACTGAAAAGGTTTTCCTTCTGAGTGAGGGCATGTAAAGGCTGAGAAATATACACAAACAGGTATATAAAACGCAGATAATATGAACTTAGACTGAAGAATGCTCGTACTTCTGTTGGATTTCTTGGAACTGGACAGTTTTTTACTTTCTCAATGCATTTTCCATCTGGTTGAATACCAGCTGTGGAAACAGTATGTCTGAGAAATGTTACCTTTTTCTGAACAAAGTCACATTTTGTTGACTACAACTTCAGATTTGCCACCCTTAAACAATCAAATACTTCTCTTGAATGCTGGAAGTGTTCACTATAAATTATATTATCATCCAAGTAAACCAGACATGTTTTCTAAGGCATACCACGCAAAACTAACTGCATCAGATGCTGAAATGTTGGTGGCATGTTTACCTACCCCATTGGCATCACCTGAAACTAATAAAGTCCTTGTCCAGTCGTAAAAGCTGTCTTTGCCTTATCTTGTTCCTCTAGTTGAATTTGCCAATTTCCAGAGTTTAAGTCCATTTTACTAAAAACAGACAACCTTTCCAAAGCATCTAAGGTTTCATCTATTCAGAATGTCAGCATGTTAGGAGAACAGATTGGCATCCAATAGGAGGTAGATAGAAGACCCATACCCAGCCAGTGTAATGGATTCACTAGGGAGGCAGCCTTCCAAGAGTTTCTTGGGCCAGTGCACCCATATACACAACTATATATCCTACTTGGAACTGTAGTCTCGTAGGAGAGCCCTGTTGGGGTTCATGGGTGCCAGCAGGGGGAGCTGCAGGAGTTGGGTGTCCCTATGTGGAGTACCTTCTCTCTGACCTGGAAGTTCTTCCTCCATGTAATATCTTAGCACTGGAAATACTCCCGGGTCCTGCATGAAAGTGGCCTCCTTATCTCAATCAGGCAGTTGGAGCCAGGTATAAAGGAAGGACAAAGCTTGCCTGGAAGGAGTGGAAAGGAAAGAAGGAATTGTTTTTGTGATACTTTGGATTTGGATTGGGATAAGCCTGTACAAAGGTGCTTTATTTTATAAAAAAATAACATTTATTTGAGCTCTGGGCTGGAGTTAGTGCAGTTGTGTCTAGACAATCAATCTTAAAGCTGCATTTCAATACAATATTATTGTTTCGTATGGGAATGTGAATGAACGTGTCCTACAGTGGACTGCTTTCCTTTTCCAAAATTGCTTCCCAGGTTGCACCCATTGCACCCTGCAGATGTGATCTGATCCTTTGATCTGAACAGGGAGAATGACTGACAACATGCGACTGAAAAAACTGTTAAAGAAACTAGCTTAATAAGGTCTTTAACGTTTTCAAAAATCTTTTTTAGGTAATATTTTATTCATTTATGTTACAAGCTAAAAGTGAAATTTCCTCATGGGAGAAATTAAGTATTATCTATCTGCCTATCTAACATACTTGAATTATTAATTTCCTGCTTGTTTAATGCATAATTCTGAGTGATCTGAAGCTGAAATGCATCCTGAAGGTCAGAGCTGATGCCTCTCACATGAACTGCAATCTCATTCCTGCTCTGTTTTGTCTGCCACTATCTGTAATCTGACCCCTGTCCCACATGGCTTGGTATCTTTGTGCTTGCAGCCCTCTCTTCTTCCTTGCACTTGTCTAGCATAAGAAACCAAGGTATGGTTCTTCACTTAAAATCTAAAATTATTACAATAATGTTACATGTTAGTCATTCTAAAAAGATGGATAATTTTTCCATTCCTTAATTTTATCCATTTTCTAACCCACATATCCACTTCAGGGGTACAGACTTGACAATGCTTTTCTGGATAGCATTCAATTAACCCATGAATCTAGGCAGTGTATTCACAGACAAGGCACCATCATTGTTTAGCAGTTTATGTTTGCTATAAAAGAAAATATCATACAAAAATTACTTTTGGCTAAAGTCACTGTGAAAATTACACCCTCTGCTTACTGGATATTAAGCAAGAAAAATTTGAAAAAAATTAGAGGGAGTGTCAGCTTCTGAGATCCTTGACTCAAACCTTTGGAATCACATACCTGCATTCCCAAAATTACCAGTGCATGTTAACTTAAAAAAGTAAATAAATAAAACATAAATATTGCAACAGTTTGCTGCAGAACCTCATGCCAAACGTGCCAAGGGCATAGTGGAGACCACTGGATGCTTCAGGAGCTGCCTTAGAAAACCAAAATGTGTAGACAAGAACAGAACCATGAAGGGCAACAGGGACATCTAACTGAACTAAAACACACATACACACACAAACAAAAAATATACATAGCATGCAATAGATACATAATTACATACAATATACAGTACATGTTTGAAAGTCTATCTATCTATCTATCTATCTATAATAGTGTCATTCATATCAGTCTGTTGACCTACTAACCATGGCACCTTTCCTCTGTGTTTTGCATGTGTGAAAGTTGTAAGGATGGGCTTCCATGGATCAGATTTGCTTTTCAAGCACATCCCATAGATGCTCCATCAAAGTGAGGTCTGGGGAATGTGATGCCAAATCAACACCATGAATTTTTTGTAACATTCCGTAAACCATTTTTGTAGTAAGGCAGGATGCAGAATTCTGCTGATAAAGGCCACTGCCTTCTGGAATGCCATCTGACCAGACAGACTAGCCTTCACTCCCAATGCATGCCAATGCGTTGGTTCACCAGTTGTCCTTCCTTGGATAACTTTTAGTAGGTAGTTGGAACACCCCACAAGACCTGTCATTTTGGAGATGCCCTTACCCAGTCATTTAGCTATCACAATTTGGCCCTTATCAAATTCGCTCAGACTCTTATGCTTGCCCATTTCTCCTGCTTCCAACACATCACCTTCACAAACAAAATATACATTTGCTGCCTAATGTATCCCACTCCTTGACAGGTGCCAGTGGAATAAGATAATCAATATTATTTACTGAATGATGTATGTATGTATATACAGTGCATCCGTAAAGTATTCACAGCGCATCACTTTTTCCACATTTTGTTATGTTACAGCTTTATTCCAAAATGGATTAAATTCATTTTTTTCCTCAGAATTCTACTCACAACACCCCATAATGACAACATGAAAAAAGTTTACTTGAGGTTTTTGCAAATTTATTAAAAATAAAAAAACTGAGAAATCACATGTACATAAGTATTCACAGCCTTTGCTCAATACTTTGTTGATGCACCTTTGGCAGCAATTACAGCCTAAAGTCTTGTTGAATATGATGCCACAAGCTTGGCACACCTATCCTTGGCCAGTTTCGCCCATTCCTCTTTGCAGCACCTTTCAAGCTCCATCAGGTTGGATGGGAAGCGTCGGTGCACAGCCATTTTAAGATCTCTCCAGAGATGTTCAATCGGATTCAAGTCTGGGCTCTGGCTGGGCCACTCAAGGACATTCACAGAGTTGTCCTGAAGGCACTCCTTTGATATCTTAGCTGTGTGCTTCGGTCGTTGTCCTGCTGAAAGATGAACAGTCGCCCCAGTCTGAAGTCAAGAGCGCTCTGGAGCAGGTTTTCATCCAGGATGTCTCTGTACATTGCTGCAGTCATCTTTCCCTTTATCCTGACTATTCTCCCAGTTCCTGCCGCTGAAAAACATCCCCACAGCATGATGCTGCCACCACCATGCTTCACTGTAGGGATGGTATTGGCCTGGTGATGAGCGGTGCCTGGTTTCTTCCAAACGTAATGCTTGGCATCCACACCAAAGAGTTCAATCTTTGTCTCATCAGACCAGAGAATTTTCTTTCTCATGGTCTGAGAGTCCTTCAGGTGCCTTTTGGCAAACTCCAGGCAGGCTGCCATGTGCCTTTTACTAAGGAGTAACTTCCGTCTGGCCACTCTACCATACAGTCCTGATTGGTGGATTGCTGCAGAGATGATTGTCCTTCTGGAAGGTTCTCCTCTCTCCACAGAGGACCTCTGGAGCTCTGACAGAGTGACCATCGGTTCTTGGTCACCTCCCTGACTAAGGCCCTTCTCCCCCGATCGCTCAGTTTAGATGGCCGGCCAGCTCCAGGAAGAGTCCTGGTGGTTTCGAACTTCTTCCACTTACGGATGATGGAGGCCACTGTGCTCATTGGGACCTCCAAAGCAGCAGAAATTTTTCTGTAACCTTCCCCAGATTTGTGCCTCGAGACAATCATGTCTCGGAGGTCTACAGACAATTCCTTTGACTTCATGCTTGGTTTGTGTTCTGACATGAACTGTCAACTGTGGGACCTTATATAGACAGGTGTGTGCCTTTCCAAATCATGTCCAATCAAGTGAATTTACCATAGGTGGACTTCAATTAAGCTGCAGAAACATCTCAAGGATGATCAGGGGAAACAGGATGCACCTGAGCTCAATTTTGAGCTTCATGGCAAAGGCTGTGAATACTTATGTACATGTGCTTTCTCAATTTTTTTATTTTTAATAAATTTACAAAAATCTCAAGTAAACATTTTTTACGTTGTCATTATGGGGTGTTGTGTGTAGAATTCTGAGGAAAAAAATGAATTTAATCCATTTTGGAATAAGGCTGTAACATAACAAAATGTGGAAAAAGTGATGTGCTGTGAATAATTTCCAGATGCACTGTATAAATATATATATATATATATATATATATATATATATATATATATATATATATATATATTATAGTTTACATATACAGAGAGAGAGAGATCAAAACTAAACACAGATGTAGCCTTACTAGTGCGTTATATAGCTTTTCATAATCTCCCTTGACATGTACTCCTTATACATACTTATTAGGTTTTTTTTGTGACCCTACAAATCCTACAGTATCTTCAGTACACTGTCTGAATATAGAAAGTGAAGAATCCATTATGGCTAATATGTATACTCATAAGGCAGACTTTCAAGTTTCAAACCTCCCATTGCGTTTTATTTCCTCAATATAAAAGGTTACATTTATACTTACCAAACTTTATCCTCAACAAATTTGCTCAAGTCTGAATTTTCTCCCAGTCCATCTTTAATAATTCAGATTATCTTCCACTCCACCTAGTGTACTATCATCTGCAAATTCAACCAGTCATGAACCAGCTCTGTACACGAGGCCAGTCCTTCACAGGGAGTACTCGAGCACACACCCAATTTCACTAGTTTGAGCCTTATTTGGAGTCATCGGTTAACCTCACGGGTACATCTTTAGCATGTGGAAGTAAAACCAGAATCTTGAAAATTGCCTCAGCAATATGGGAAGAATATGAATACTCCACAAAGGTAATAATCCAGAAAGGTTGCTGGAGCCATAAGGCAGCAGCACTGACTACTGCAACTTCTTGTGACACTGTAAGTACTGTAATCATTATATGATCAAAAAGACATAACCCTTAAATGAAAAGAAAGTAAACATAATAGAGTTTGAAGAGCAACAGGCCATAGGTAAGAACTTACTTTGAAATGGACAAAGTAAATACAGAAAACAGAGTAATGGCTATATCTGAATTGCTGTAAAGACTGGGATTGTCATTATCCACTGTGAGTACCAGCATTATAATTGAGAAACGGAAGACATAGAAAATAAACCACTGAGGGGCCACAGTTATGCAAAGTCACAGTTTTGATGACCCAGACCAGGGGTAGGCAACGTCGGTCCTGGAGTGCCACAGTATGTGCAGGTTTTTGTTCCAACCCAGTTCCTTAACGAGAACTCAATTATTGCTGATGAAGCACATATTGCTTAAGTTACATTTTAATGCTTCATTTTAGTGGTCTCGCTTAAGGTTCTCCAACCTTAATTGCTTATTTCAATCTTAAACTGCTGCATTCAGTGTTTTAATTGCTCCTTATTAGCAATAAGATGTAAAACAGGGGTAGGCAATGTCGGTCCTGGTGAGCCGCAGTGGCTACAGGTTTTCATTCAACCCAATTGCTTAATTAGAAACCAGTCATTGCCAATCCTCAGACCTTATTTAATTTTATGGCTTGTTAGTCTGTGCAATGTAAGGCTTTTATATCGTAGATTTTTTTCCTTTCCAAGGATATCATCCAAATGATTTGAAGCCTAAAACAGATCATTTTCAGTCTGTCACATTTTTCTATTAAATGTTTTATTAAATCAAACCGTGCATGATGAACACACACAGATGTAATTGGAAAAAAGCTAGCTGGAGAACTGCTGGCTGCTTTGTCTTTTACATCTTATTGCTAATAAGGAGCAATTAAAACACTGAATGCAGCAGTTTAAGATTGAAATAAGCAATTAAAGTTGGAGAACCTTAACAAGCGAGACCACTAAAATGAAGCATTAAAATGTCACTTAAGCAATATGTGCTTCATCAGCAATAACTGAGTTCTCGTTAAGGAACTGGGTTGGAACAAAAACCTGCACATACTGTGGCACTCCAGGACCGACGTTGCCTACCCCTGACCCAGACTACTTAGCTGCCCATCCTTTCCTGCGTTTTTATCAGTATTCTAAGTACATTCTAAACAGTGCAAAATGAAGATGGTCATTAAACCCCATAGCTGCTAATCCCAAAGCTAACTGTCAATATTGCAGTGGCACTAAGTGACAGAGCAAGATTTTAAGAGTATAATCTCAGTAGAGAAGGTTCAGTAACAGTTCATAATGACTGCAACGCCTTTATCCATGTCCACTCTCTCCATATGTCTATCCATTTCCAGTTCTATGCACGGCAGTCTGACGTTATGTCAGTAACACATGGTGCAAAGAACAGCATCCTACACTTTATAATCAAAAGTTGGATTTTGATAGTCGGATGCAAAAACTTGGAATGTGACAGTGTGAGTCACTATTACAGTAACTTTGTGCTGCAGTTATCAGATGGCCTGTGGCTTTGAATGTGGGAGTCATGTCAGTGGAATCATCAGTGAATGCGTAGGCAGAGTTTGCTTTCGGCTTTCACATGAGAGCATTTAGACTGCTTTAAAACCCAGACACACAAGGACACGCCCTGTTTTGCTGGAAAAAAGTGGTTTCAGCCTGTTTATAAAGCCGACATAATATTCTAATGTTGCCTTATTTAAGGATGTGTGAGCAAGTTTCTAGCACAAGTGAGCATTTTTAAAAAGACTTCTTCTAAATATAAACCAGTCTAATGAAAAAGTACTGACCTGCTGCTCAAGATAAAGAAGACGACAAATTACATCAACTGACACTATTAATCGAGTTAGGCAAGATTCCAAAAGATTCTGTTTTGTAAACAGAATCATTCAAATGAATGGTGACCACAATCATTACTAAACTCCTCCACCTTCTCCATGACAATCATAAAGCAAATAAAGGTAGAACAAGATGACCATGACAGCCTTGTGTTCCATATTCTGCAATTGGTCATATTAGCCTTAAAATCTGACAAAAGCCTATTGCATGGTGCTATAACTGTCTGTGGTCAGTCTGCATCTGAAAGATTTGGTCACATCGGGGAAAAAGACAAAGGTTTTAAGTAGCCAACATACAAACTCAACTATGTGAGACAAGGTGGCTTACCATAACACTGAAATATCGAACAAGTGGATTCTTAACACTCATCATTTTTCAAGGTCATTAGTGTTTGAGACCAGATGTTAACTTTGATATCTGCATTAAATTGTTTTTGAATGTAGAAGTTCTTACCTCCTTTTTAACATTCGTTTTGAGAAACTGAAACATATTTTAATGGCCCGAGAATATGCAAGAATCAGAGGAATGGCTGGCGAGTAAACAAAAACACCATTTGGCTTCTTTAGTACCGCTTCTGCCACACCACTTTGATGATCTTTGGCTCCACCTCACTCTGCTCATCTGGGGTCAGAGACAACCCATTTGCCAAATTAACCCCTGGTTCCATGAGCCAACCCAAGGCCAGGGTGCCAGGGTTCACATCTAAGGCTCACCAGCAGCTATGCATGTGGGCTGATGGGCCCAGGAGACAGGTTTGAAGTTCTTTGTCTGCACCCTGTCTTGGTACTCATGGAGCTGCTATTTATAAGCAGGTTGTATTACAAAGAAATAGGTAAGCAAAAGTGAAACATGTTGAGCAAGTGATCTAAAGTGTGGAAGCTGGAACAGCATCTAAACAATGTCCATGACACAACATTAATTCTTTATGTTCATGCTTCAGATCAGTTTGAACTATTCTACCATGTGATCTAGTGTTGCTTCTTGCTTTGAGCCCTGAACTAAATCAACTGGGTTTGTTAATAGATAGATGAATGGATGGATAGATAATCATTCTAATCCACACATCTTTGGGATGCAGGGTAAGTCGAAGCAGAAACAGGCTTGGTGGTGAATAAAATCCCGGCACATGGAGATGTGAGTTGTTGCACCACTGCAGCATCCCATCTCCAGACACTTAGGTAAAAATACAAAATAACAGCTGATCCTTTCAAACCCAACTACATTAGTCAGTCTGTCTTTGTGAGATATTGTCTTTTGGAAACACTGAAAGCTTCACAAACTCTGGTGGAAGTCCTGCACATACAGCTTTATTTTTTTTTGTTATTGTTCCTCTCCCAACCAAATACAGTATGTCTGTGGCTATGATTTATCCTCATTGAGCTTATGTCACACTGCTTTTCTGTTTCAAAGAGACACAGAAAACTTTGTCCTGCCACAACTAAACCATTTGTGTACTTAACTCATATCAAGCCCTCTTCTTTCCATAATGCATTGACAATCCCCACCTTGCACAAGTTTGTACAGAGAAGACATAAACATTTTAATTTTTAAATAATGTCAATATAAATCTTATCAGCTTACCTTTCTTGATAAAGTAATCTTGACTGGAATAGAAAAGTTAAAGAATGTGCAATTTGGCACACTTTGTTTGCAGTTGAATACATTACTCAAATACTAGTTTAATTGGAATTGAAAAATGAAAGAATGTCAAGTTCAACACACTCTGTTTGCGTTTGAATACTCTGCATACATGGAACATTTTTGTTGGAACACTGAGGTCACTTACAAAGAACGCTTGCCATCACATGCTTTTTCTTTGTTAGCTCTGTTGTTTTAGTGGTTTCCGGCAGTGTTAGTTCAGTTATATGCAGCCTGCTCTTTTAAGTTATATATGAAGAAACGATATTCTTACCATTAGGAAAAACAAATGCTAGTTTGTTAATGTCTCCAAACAATATAAAGTGAAGAAAAATCTTGCAGAAACATAGAGTAAGACATGCATAGCATTCAGTTCAGTTCAATATACAATACTAACTAAACTAACCCCGCCAACACACAAACATAATTAGCATGCAATAAAAAACATATATATATATAAAATATATATATATATATATATATATATATATATATATATATATATATATATATATATATATATATGCTGTATATATAAAAAAAAATTTCTGCTGTGTCTTTGTTGTTCAGCCTAGTCCACTCCCCTCCACACCACTCACCCAATTATTACTCCTACTGCGCATATCCTCTCTCCGTACCACCCTGTCACACTCTCAGTGCAGCTGACTTGCCCTTCAGTGCAGTCGGTTATAATGGCAAGGCAGAAAAGCAAATTATCTGTTCAAGAATGTCAAATTTTACATCGCGATAGAAAAAGAGCGACAAGAGCTGATAATGAACGTCAAAAAAAAAAAAGAAAATGAACAAAAAAGAGTTGCATATAGTAAAAATCAAGAACAAAGAGAATCGTCCAATAAACAAGAAAGAGAAAAATATCCTGAACAATATGTGAAGAGAAATGCAAAAAAGCAACATTTATAGAATGTAAGTTAGAGGATAAAGTAATTCATAATATTGTTTTTGACGAAGCGTTAATGTAATTTAATTTTTTATTTACTTTTTATTACATTTTACTTTTTTACTTCTACTGTTTTATGTTTTACTACATTTTATTATTCATTGGTATTTAAAATAGACAGCTGTAGTGAAATGCTCAAGTAACTGTTTTTCTATCTATAATAACTAAGGACCAAAGCTTCTTCCTTCCACATCCCACATACCCTTCTCTATACCAATTCTCTAACGGAGGGGCGCCGTGATGCCCTTCAAGCGGCTCAGCTACGAGAAAGCAGGCGCCGAGTGCCCATCTCTGGGTGTTGGCTAGCGAAGCAAACAGGGGGCAAATCCCCTTAGTGTGCGTATATTGTGGACACTAGAGGGCACTGTTGCTCCTCAAACCCAACACGACAGACACCAGGCACAAGTTAAAAGCACCAAGAGCTTTTTATTTTTAAGGAAACTCTTCACACAGCGTTTTCTACCACTGCAGCCACACGTAAATAATAACAGCACACATAATTAATCTTCTTTCTCTGTCTTCAACCCTCTACTCCTTCCACAAGGTTTGTCTATCTTCCACCTCACTCTGGCTCTCCAACTGGGTTTAAGGTAGTTCCTTTTATATTGGCCAACCTGGAAATACTTCTGCCCTTCCACTCCTGTGGCCTGCCAGCTCTTCTGGGTTAGGAGAAAACCTCATCTCATATAAATTCTCCACAGCACCCCCTGGCAGCACCCACGGTACCCAACAGGGTTGAGATAAAGAACTCCAAGTTCCATATTGCCCTGTGGGAATCTGGGTAACCGCTGTAATCATGGGGAGTGGCCATCTAGCATCTTGGGGGAGGCAGTACGTTAAAGAAGCTGCCTTATCCCATCTTATATATTTATAAACATATAATTATATACAGTATTCATTCATGCAAGGAGCTATCTGTTTATCTACAGTGCCTTCAGAAAGTATTCAGACTCAGTTACTTTTCCCCCATTTTGCTGTTGCAGAAAAGAAGGATTATGGAAATTTTTGCAGGTATCACATTGACAGTACAGTACTCAGAGCCTTTACTCAGTACTCAGTTAAAGCACCTCTGGCAGTGATTATGAAACTCGGAGGCTTCTTGTGTCTGACACACCAAGCTTCAGCTACAGTACCTGGATTTGAGGATTTTTTAGATTCTCTCTGTCAGGTTGAATAGAGACCATCAGTGGATAGCTATTTTCAGGTTTCTCCAGAGATTTTCAGTTGGGTTCAAGTCTGGGCTCTGGCTGAGCCACTTAGGAACATGGACAGAGTTGACCCTAAGCCACTCTTGCATTGTTTTTATTTTGTGCTTAGGGTCACTGTCCTTTTCGAAGATGGACGTTCAACCCAATCCGAAGTCCAGAGTGCTCTGGAGTAGGTTTTCATTAAGAGTATCACTGTACTTTTCTCCTTTCAGCTTTTCTTCAACCTTGAGTGGTCTTCCAGTCCCTGACACAGAAAAACAACCCCACAATATGATGCTGCCAACACCATGCTTCACTTTTGGAGTGGTACTGCAAAGTTGATGAGAGGTGCCTGATTTCCTCTAAATTGATGCCAAACAATTCAGTCTTGCTTTTGTCAGACCAGAGAGTCTTATTTCTCATAGGTTGAGAGTCCTTTAGGTGACTTTTTACAAACCTCAAGAGAGCTATCATGTGTTGTCTCATCACTCTGCTATAAAACACAGATTAGTGGAATGTTGCAGTGGTGGTTACACTTCTGGAAGTTTCTCTCATCTGTATACAGGTACTGTTGTGCTCATCTGGAGTGATAATTGGGCGCTTGGTCACCTCTCTTACTAAGGTCCTTCTCCCCCGAATGCTCATTTTGCTTGGGCAGCCAACTTTAGGAACAGTTATGGTTGTCCAAAGCATATTCCATTTAAAATTATGGAGGATACTGTGCTGTAGGGAAGCTTCAATGCTGCAGATTTCTGCACCTTGACATAATCCAGTCCCTATGCTCTAAGGCAATTCCTATGACCTCATAATTTAGTTTTTGCTCTGATACTTATTGTCAGATGTGAAGCCATCTATAGATAGATATGTGCCTTTATTAATAATGTGCAATTAACTGATTTAACCACAGGTGCACTCCAAACAAGGTGTAGAAACATCTCAACCGCGATTAATAGACCAGAATGCAGTGGAGAGAAATTTCGAGATTAAGAATTGATTGGTTGCCACTGGTGAGCAACATGCAATAATATGTTGGTGTCAGAAAAAGGTGAACATGTACAGTCCAGCTGATCGCCGAGTACTGTGGGAACATACATGGACTCTTCGGTGGAGTTGCTGGAGATAACAGCGTCAGTACAGGAAGGGAGTCAGCTGAAAGACTGCTACCACTACAGCTCCACCATTTTGTGAATATTTGTCCGTCTGCTAAGGTCATTTGACCTGTATTCATGACTATCAGTGAAGCTTTGGAAAGGATTGTCATGGATCATCTCATGGAGTTGGGGGAAAGTGTAGCAAATCGTGTTGAGCAGTGTGAGGAAGAGAAAGCATAGGACAAGGCAAATTGTAGTGGCATTTTTTCATGACTCAGGCGCCGCCACAAGTGGCAGCTATTCCAGCAGCTCCGTGTATGACTTTATTTTTCTACCTTTTTCTCTATTTCACTGTTAACTCCTACCACTTTCTTTTATGTGGACTCGTTCCCTGGACACTTTTTACTACTTGGAGATGGATTTTTACACGCCGAGACTCGTCTTTTCAAGTAGTCAACTTCAAGCGCTGAGAACAAATGCCCGCTCCGGTGTGGTTCCCTATTTACCTGAAGAGGTAAGAAGGCGGTATTGTGGCAGCAGAGCCAGTGCTAAGATAAAAGCCAAGCGTTTGGCGAGAAAGTGGCACTACAAACCTTCGGTGCCTTCTGTAATCCAGGGAAATGTGAATTCACTACCAAATAAAATTGACGAACTGGCTGCGCTGGTGAAAAATGTCAGGACCTACAGAGAATGCAGTTTGTTGTGTTTTAGTGAAACGTGGCTAACAGCTAACATCCCAGATGCTAATGTGGAATTACCCGGGTTTAGCACAGTTAGAGCAGACAGAGACGCAAGTATCTGCGGGAAGCACAAAGGAGGAGGACTCGCACTCTATGTCAGTACAAGATGGTGCAGCTCTGGACATGTTAACGGTAAAATCTCCACTTGCTGCAGGGACATCGAACTGTTGGCCGTAAGTCTGCGTCCCTATTACTTGCGCAGAGAGTTTGGACATGTCATTGTTGTTATTGTATACATCCTTCCTCGGGCGGACGTGGAGATAGCGGGTGACATCATCCATTCCGATGTGGCTAAATTACAAACACAACACCCCGAGGCACTTGTGCTAATTGCTGGAGACTTCAACCATGTAACGCTGGACAAAACATTACCTGCCTTCTCCCAGTATGTGGATTGTAATACCCGGGGAAATATTACTATTGACCTACTGTATGCAAACGTTAAAGACGCATACAGCGCCACCCCACTGCCTGCGCTTGGGAAAGCAGATCGTAACCTGGTTCTGCTTCAGCCTCACTACAAAGCAAGGGTGAGGGAGTTACCTACAACCACACGCTTATTCAGGAAGTGGTCCCCTGAGGCAGAGCAGGCTCTGAGAGACTGCTTTGGAACTACGGGATATCCTGCAGGGATCTTATAGTGAGAACATTGAGGAGGTTGTTTACTGCACAACTGACTACATCAACTTCTGTATGGACATTGTAGTTCCAGTAAGAACAGTACGCTGCTATGCTAACAACAAGCTATGGATTACAAGTGACATCAAGGGCCTTTTGAACCAGAAGAAAAGGGCTTTTAAAGGCGGTGATCAGCATGAGCTCAAGCGCATGTAGAAGGAACTCCGAGTCCAGCTCAGGGCGGTGAAGGAGTAGTACAGGAGAAAGCTGGAGCAGAATTTGCAGAATAACAGCATGAAGGAAGTGTGGGATGGGATGAAGATCATCACTAGCTGCAGCTCGAAGCGGGGTGCCACCATCGAGAGAGACGTGGAGAGAGCAAACCAGATGAACAACTTTTTTAACAGGTTTGACCATCCTAACCCACTCTCACCTCGGAGTACTGCACCCTCCACTCATCCTTCTGCTGATACCAGCATATGAGAGAGTTTACCCCAACCCACAATTACAGCAGCCCAGGTAAGCTGAAAGCTGAGGAGACTTTGTGCCAGCAAAGCAGCGGGTCCAGATGGAGTATCGCCACGACTGCTGAAGGCCTGTTCGTTGGAGCTGGGGGGTCCTCTACAGCGCATCTTCAACCTGAGCCTGGAACAGGGGAGAGTTCCGAGGCTTTGGAAAACATCATGCATCACCCCAGTCCCAAAGGTATCACATCCTAGTGAGCTGAATGATATCCGGCCTGTCGCTCTGATGAAAACCATGGAGCAGCTGCTTCTTCACCACCTGAGGCCACAGGTCCGTCACGCCCTCGACCCTCTGCAGTTCGCATACCAGGAGAAGGTGGGAGCGGAGGATACCATCATCTACATGCTACACCGATCCCTCTCCCACTTGGACAGAGGCAGTGGTGCTGTAAATATTATGTTTCTGGACTTCTCTAGCGCCTTCAACACCATCCAACCTCTGGTTCTTAGGGACAAGCTGACAGAGATGAGAGTAGATTCATACCTGGTGGCATGGATCGTGGACTGTCTTACAGACAGACCTCAGTATGTGCGTCTCTGGAACCACAGGTCTGACATTGTGGTTAGCAACACAGAAGCACCGCAAGGGACTGTACTTTCTCCGGTCCTGTTCAGCCTATATACATCGGACTTCCAATACAACTCAGAGTCCCGCCACATGCAAAAGTTCGCTGCCAACACTGCTATCATGGGCTGCATCAGGAGTGGGCAGGAGGAGGAGTATAGGGACCTAATCAAGGACTTTGTTAAATGGTGCGACCAACTCAAACCACCTACACCTGAACACCAGCAAAACCAAGGAGCTGGTGGTGGATTTTAGGAGGCCCAGGCCCCTCATTGACCCCGTGATCATCAGAGATGACTGTGTGCAGAGGGTGCAGACCTATAAATACCTGGGAGTGCAGCTGGATGATAAATTGGACTGGACTGCCAATACTGATGCTCTGTGTAAGAAAGGACAGAGCCGACTATACTTCCTTAGAAGGCTGGCGCTTCTATGCGGTGGTGTGCTGGGGAGGCAGCATAAAGAGGAGGAATGCCTCACGCCTGGATAAACTGGTGAGGAAGGCAGGCTCTATTGTAGGCACAGAGCTAGACAGTTTGACATCCGTGGCAGAGCGACGGGCACTGAGCAGGCTCCTGTCAATCATGGAGAATCCACTAAACAGTGTCATCTCCAGACAGAGGAGCAGCTTCAGCGACAGACTGCTGTCACTGTCCTGCTCCACTGACAGACTGAGGAGATCGTTCCTCCCCAACACTATGCAACTCTTCAATTCCACCCGGGGGGGTAAACGTTAACATTATTCAAAGTTATTGTCTGTCTGTATACCTGCATTGTTATCACTCTTTAATATTTTTTTATCAGTATGCTGCTGGAGTATGTGAATTTCCCCTTGGGATTAATAAAGTATCTATCTATCTATCTATTACAAGGTAACTGAGATCTACAGTTGACCTGGAAATCCACAGAACAGACAGTTCAGGAAGGAAGACCCCCAAGAGACCATTACATTTGTAGCTTCTCACTTACTTTACAATAAAGAGTTCACCGCACAGATGTGCAGCATTAAACACCTCTTCTATACCACATCACAGTGAAGCACTAAACATCGTTGCTGCACCACCTGACATTGCAGTGCTCAAGCCCCCTGCTGATGTGCCCTTATAACAGGCCACACAACACCAGTGAAAGAGAAGACCACCCATTATGTCTACGGAAGCTGAGTCTTTTTAGTGTGAATACTACCATTATGTTATTCTTTCATAAATCTGGTACTGAGTCTGTTTTTATTTATGTTCTGCTGGCCTGGTTTGGAAATCTTAATGCCTGCAACAAAAATAAAATAACTCAAATTATGAAATAGAGCAAATAAATAAGCTCTCAGCAGTCAAATGTTACAGGCCTGCTTAATAAACAAGAATTACGGAAAGCAGAGAGTATCCTGTCAGACAGGACTCACCCTCTGCATTCTCATTTTCAGTTATTGCCTTCACGTCATAGGCTCAGGGTTCTAAGACTAATAAGCAATTGTGTCAGTTATTCTGTTATTCCAACAATAATCATTTAAATCTTAAGTTCAGTTTTAACTAACATCCACAAGCTTAAATCATAGGATGACCAGTTAACGTTTTTATCAGTCATCAGTCAAGTCTAAACATTGATTAAATCTTTGTCTAATATGCTTGAACTAATGTTTCACCACAAGTATTGTTATGTGCTTTTAATGTTATATTGTGGTCTCTCTGTAACACATGCTGACCAACCAGTTACCCTTTTGGGACAAGAAAATTGAATTGCTATGAAAGATTTTTTTTCCTTAAATATCTGATACGATTTCTCACTTGTATTCCAGGGTCAAACTGCTTCTAAAGAGAGGGAGAGCTGACAGACATTCATAGGTGATGGCATCGCAGCACCTGTTATTTCTATTGGTGTGCCATTTGAGATTGAGATCTGGATTGCACTATGGTCTGTGTTACTAGCACTGGTAAATCTGCCAGACGTCATTCCCATGGAAGAAGTGGGCATACTGCTTCAGTGGGCTCAAATTTAGGCCAAGACAGTTCCGGCTGCTTGAAGCAAACACTAATTTAGATGGAACGGCTGAGGGTACAATTACGGAAATATTAATGGGTGCTAAGTCTCAACATTATATTACAAACCATTGATGTGTCTAGATGTAGTTAATGCAAAATGATTTTATAGGCACTGTGTTATTTATTGCACTAACTGACTATCCTTCTTTGGAGTGTTTTTTCTGGACTTGCCAAGGCCTTCCTGCGAACTTCTTTCCACTTTTCAAACCTATATGGCCAGTATGTGGTACTGTAGAACAGTCTTATTAACTGCTGTCACACGCGCACACACACACAAGTGGTCCATTGACTGACAAGCACATTGGGTCAGCACATCTGCTGTACTGTTGACACATCCATATCCTTGTCCATTATCACCTTTAAATGGCAAGCCTGATAAATTGTGCTCTTGTAGTTAATACAAAAATAGTACAATAGGCATAAAAAGTACCAGACATAAAAAAACAAAAGCCATGGTGACTTCTAAAGCTAATTTTCATTCAAACCATTGTTTGTCAGAACGCAATCATCAAATAAAATATTCTTAATGGGAGTATGATAAAAACTCTACAAGGTAAACTTGATGTTAATGTTATTATGTCACACCTGTGCTGCAGAAGTTTAAGATCACATTCATTTTTGAATGTATGATTTTGGTTACAAAGCTTGACAAAAAAACACAGTGCAACACTACTGTAGATATTCTGCAAAGAAAAGCCAAGCTGATTGAATGTGTGTGAACCTCTTATATTTCATTGAGGTAAATTTTAATACAGATTCAGTTTTAATAAAAGTGTATTCGTAGATTCTATATAAACAAGATAAAAAAAAAATATTTTGTATGGTAAAATAACTGAAGTTCAAGGTTCATTAACTCAGTCATCAAAAAAAATGTAAGCTGGTTTTAACATAATTGGGTACAAACTCAGCCAATCAAACAGGTAATTACTAGGACAAAATCCGATGGCCCTCTGCTATAAAAGGTGAACATCTGTAGGTTAGTGTAACACTCTTCGATCATTGTGCTTAATCAGTCTTAATTAGATGGAAATGTTTTAAGAATTCATTATTCTGCTGGGAGATAAATGGTCCCATATACAGCATGAGTGTTGTGGGTATTACTAGAGGAGAAGGTCCTTTGAAATTATTCCAGATAACACTCAGAAAACTCATTTTATATACAAAAATTTTAGGACATCATGCAAAGATCCCATTTACCTAATGTGGCAGTTAGAGTTAAGTTTCCTAACTCAACAATTGGATGCAATGGTATTCATTTTAGGGCAGCTTGGAGAAAACCCTGCTTGGGCTCATATTACAATAATACAGAAGTCCACTTGGATTAACATACATTTTTTAACAAGAGTTTAAAGTTCAACTTTTTGGCAAAAAAAAAAAAAAAAAATCAGGTAAAAGGCAAACCTTTCCCTCACCAGGTATGACAATAGAATTCTCTTTATGGCAGTAGAATTACATCTGTAGCTGCTTTTCTGTGGCCATGGTCCATGAAAACAAATTAGTCCTCCATGGGATTAACTAAAGATTCATATATATAAAAAAAAAAAAGTAAGTTCCTGCCATAGCTGTGCAGTACTATACACTGGCTTTAGTACATGAGCTGATATTTTAAAATCAATTTGTAGGAACTATATGTAAAATGAATAAATAGTAAGCATTCTTTCTAATACAATTTCATGTAAAAACATAACATTTCAGTAACTGTAAAATGGTTCCCAATTTATCAGTTGCATCTCTGCATGAAAGGTCTAGTCTTAGTAGCAGGAAGAGGAAATTCACTCGTGTGATGACAAGTTTGGGTTGACCTGCATTTTCTTGTTGAAGTGGGAAAAAGTTTACATCTCACTGATGAAAACCTGAAACAGAAAGCCTCATTCATACAAGTTGGAATAAAATCCAGCACACTTGCAAAGTGTGCAAGGCAATGTCTGTAGTTTAAAATTGTTAAATGGTGTAAACAACCCTGAAAACTGAACATGTTTAAACAAAATCAAAACGATAAAGGAAAAACTTTGTAGTGCAACACAATGGAGTGTGGAAAGACCAGAAGGCAATGCAACTTCTGGTCTGCACTATACTGGACAAACACCCCAAGAAATCCCACAAATGGATTATTGTTCTATTTCCAAACCTTCATTCATTCATTCACTCACATTTATTCTTAAGGTGTGTTGTAAAGACAAAAATTGAAATGTAATACCAAGTAAAGACAGAAACAAATTGTGGATGACTAGAGCAATGGGCTGTTCCAGGTAGGTTTCTCTTTGGCTTTACTTTTTACAAGAATTTCTTGCATACTGAAGATTTTACGGATCATTGGTGCAGCTGATGGATATTTACTCTGAATATTCAGACTCTTCAGTCGGAACAATGATGACTGGATTAATTTATTGCTTTACTGATGGTGTAGTATCTTCACAGAAGACAACTCAAGGAAAACAAGTATATTAAACGGTTTATTTTTGTACTTCTTGAGCTCTTAATTTTACAGCTACTGATATTGGTCATCTCCTATGCACATTGTGCTTCCAACATTTTGAGGCTTAAAGAACAGTCATTTTGATGTTTGTACTAGGTCATTTCAGATCATCCTTTTGAAGTTTTCAGTGGCTTCTTCTACCTTTCTCAATTCAGTCTCACACTGTTTCAGCTGAAACAAAATAAAAGAATTTAGTATAAACAACCTGAACAACATCCGAGCAAATGTTAAGTCATTTGTATTAATATTTAGAGATCTGGATTTTTTGATTATACTTGACTTTGTACCTTACTTTATATTAATCAAAGATATACAGTCATGTGCTGGTATAGGGTCACCGGAGTTTGGGCGATTCGTATTTATGGTAGAGTTTAATAGGAAAATGATTGAGCAACAACATTCTAGAAAGAGTCAAAACCACCCACAATAATAAATCTTTCATTATTATTATTTCACAGGGTCTCATATGTTTTCTGACTCTTGGAGGGCCCGTTAAGGTTTGTTATCTTCAGTGCTGCTCCACATGGCTAATTCTTATGCATTCGGCCCACACTGCCTTCCTTACACCAGTGTTTCTCAACCTTTACGGACATATTGCACAGCGCTCCCTATAGCTTAGGCAACCCACCATGACTTACTCGCTAACCAAATATGGCAAATTGCAACATATTGGCAGCAGCCTGGGTTGGCACCCAGTGTTTAAGAACACTGGCTAAATTAACCTACCATAACCCTCTCATGAACTGGCAACTGTAACCTGCAACCCATCGTTGGTGTGATCCAGTGGTTAGGAAACACCGCTTTATATTGACCCAGTATACACCCACTGAGACATGAAGATTGGTTTGTGCTACACTGTAATGGCAGTTAAAGGTTGCCTACCTGTGAAACATGCCAGAGCCTCAATTACAATAACCTGTACACTTTGTGACCCACATATGACCAAATAGATGGTCCTACATGGAGCCATAAGTTGGCACATGACTGTATTAATATGTCCTGGTTGCTTATTCCATGTGGATAAAAAAACTCTTAACAGACATGCATCTACAACAATCTAAAACAATCAAACGGTACACTTCATATTTTGGACTTTTAATTTATCACAACCTGTCAAAAGCTGCTTTTTATTTTGTCAGGTACATTAAACTGAAAACACAGAAAGAAGAAGTTCCACCTTTTCGGAGTCCCCTTCCTGCACTTTCTGAGGTACTTTTTCTCTGTAGTCTGCTTTGGATGTTCTCTCATGTAGCTTCTCAATTTGTTTTAGCAGTTCACTTTTCTTTGTTGTTAATTTGGAGATCTCCTTTTCAGCATCGATTAACCCCTGGGTGTGTAGTAAATTGGTTTAAATGAAAACTCATTGGCTTCATTAACATCAACAAGCCCCAGAAAACTAAAGGATTTGACTCTCCCAAGACCTTTGCACATATGGCTTAAAAATGGTTGGGAAAAAGGGCAAACTGTCTTGTTGTTAACATATATAGTACTGGTAAAAAAACACACTAAATCTAATTTGTTTTGTCTACATCATTTAAATTTTTAGTCATTAATAATCTTAAGCTGAGTGAGGTAATAAACATGTTCTGAAGCCCCATAATATGAGTGAACTATACAGAGTACCCTAGGAGTTTGCGCATATAAAATAGGACCACAAACCTTAACACTATTTGGAACACTTGAGTCTCAAAGTCAACAACTGAGCCCAACTGGTGTGGGGTAGATCACTGTTGGCTTACCTTAAGCAGCAAGTTTACTGTACACTTGTCAGATGCTATAGCGACGGCACAGCCAGCAGGGGGTTCTCCATCTTTGAATGCCGATACCGTATTTGAGGAGGAGAGAGTCTGAATACAGGAAATGAACTGCGTCACAACAGCAACGGTTTCCGAGTCCAGACACTGCAAATAACCTATTAAAAGTGAAGACAGTGCACATTTTAGTCAGCTCATAAATACATTTAACAATGCACAGTATACACAGTCTTAATTTATTCTGATTAACTGTACAAACTGTCAAGAAGGCAGCAGATCTTTAATACACCGGGGACGGATCAGGGTTCATAACAAGAATCAATGCAGTATTAATTCTGTATTTATACGTAATTCATTCTTTATATGTTCTAATGTTTGTTTGTGGTAAATACTACAATATGATAAGTGTTGGTCAAGAAAACATGCAACAATCCATTATATCTAAAGTAACATCTCTGTTGATTTTTCATCAGGTAATTAATTCATTGCAAACACCGAATACAAGCAGGTATTTTCAAATACAACATAATTATGTTGGGCTCTCATCCGTTATCCAGTTCAGGGTGACGAGGAGGTGCTGAAGTATCCATTTATGTGCTTCAGTATATAATGTTATACATTTCACAGTGCTAGTGTATCAGTACTGACAGTGTGTACTTTTAGTTCACTCATTTATTTACTGGATGGCACCTCAAACATATTAAAGAACTTGTTGTGACAAATACAGCAATAATTACACAATCAATCCATTTTTATACCTTCTGTGCATTCCTGATGTGTGTTGATACTGTACTACACAAAAAAGCTTCTCCAACAATCTAAAACAGTCATTTCCTCCTTCAGATTTCAGATAAGATGGTTTTATACCTGTTTAATTTAGTAACTCCTAAATATTGCATGATACATGCTCTTTGCCCAATTTGTGTAAATTTGTTTACTGCTTATTTCAACATATTTTTCAAAACATTGAACGCACCGAGAACAGAAATTCTATCTGGTCAGTAAAAAAAAAAAAAGATGAGAAATCTTTGCTTGCCTGGTGCTTTTCACAAAATGGCACCTTAATGTCATGTATGGCATAGTTTTGCCAGTAGCACCAATTGAAGAGCAAAGCTTTCTCTGGATTTTATGATGATACCATTAACTCATGATACCAGCAACAGCAAGACAAGTATACCAATGGAAAGGAAAGGAAAGTTGACAAAATACGTTTAGACAGATTATTGCACCTTGTGCCTTTTTTATATCACAGTGAAACTCTGCAGTCATTTTCTTAGTTACATGCTTGAGCTACATTCGTCTCTTTTATCCCCCACATATAAAATGCATCTATGCCACTGTTTTCTCTCAGATGTTCCCCTCTCTCTCAACAAAACTCCAGTGATCCGTCTAATCATTTTTATGTCAATCCAGTCTCTCCTGGAATCATGTTCAATGTCTTGCTCATATATAAAGCCATCAGACAACTTGAATGATGCTTTTCCTTGTAACAGAAGCCAGAATAAGGAATAGTCTGTAGCAGCTTTATCTGGCATGTGTCACTCTTGGATCCCCCATAATCATTATTTATGAAGCTTCAATAGTCGACTTTCACCATTACAACTACTTCTATAATAATTAACGTACTGGCAGCATAATAATCAATATGCATTTCAAAATGACAGAAATATTTATTAGTTATACAGGAAGCAGGTAATTATTAAAAAAGTAAGCTTTTCTTAATCACAAGAATAAATGCATTTAATGTACACTCACAGTCTGCTTTGGTCTTTGTAAGATTATAATCTGCCCGCAATGAACGAATCGTTTTAATGACTGTCATGATGAATTCCATGTTTCGATCTATGTCATCATTCCTCCAGCAGAACTTAAAAGCAAAAATAAATTACACATTTGTAAATATATCTGGAATGTATGGAAGAACATAAAGATGTTATTGTGATAGACTTGACTAGATTATGAAATACTTGTAAAACTTGCAAACGGCGATTCAATACATTATTCCTATTTGTCTCCACTTTTGGATATTTTCAGTATGGTTATAGTTCACTTTTTTCAAAATTACCTCAGCAGAATCGGGGTAGGGAGTCACACAAATACTGGGAGGTGCTTGCTCTGATCTTCTAGGTAATCTCTGGAAAAGTTCTTCAGTCACAAATGGCATAAATGGACTTAGCAAGCGAAGACCACCATCCAAACATGTGTACAAGGTATTTCTAGAGATTAATATTGCTCTGGCATCATTACTATTGAAGACTGGTTTTAAGCATTCCTAAAGAAAGGAAGACAATAAATGAGAAGTTCAAACTTTGCCACCATACACAAAATAAAGCAGCAATTAAGATTACTAATAAGAACATTGCAGGCTGATGATTTTAAGGAACATGGATGTGGGTTCTTGAAACAAGTGATTGAAACATTTAAAACTTACCAAATACACATCACAAAGTTCATATAACCAGAAATTGTAAATAGCAGTAGTAATAGCAGGAAAATCATAAGTCTGAAATCCAGCGTTGCACAACACCACAGCATGGGAAAGACGAGACAAAATCCAAGAGTCTATCAGACTCTCTTGACCAGTTATCTATAGGGGTCAAAAAACAGAACAAAACTTGATACTTGTACAAATACGTTAATGTATCGAAATGGGAATATCTAATGATTATCAGGATATCAGATACTGTATATGTGCATATTAAAAAATAACTACATTATTGTACATTTAGCTAATGCTTTCATCCAAGGTGACTTGCTGTCAGAATACGTTACAATGGTTTACTGATAAATTTTTTACAGCTTAAGCTCAGGCAGTTTAAGTGACTTGATCAAGTGCAATTGAAAACAATTTCCTCACTAGTCAGATTAACTACATAAACAAAAGTAAAAAATAAACATCAGTTTCAATTTAAATAAAATCTTAAACAATAAACTTTCACCTAATTAATTTTATATCTAATGTAAAACCTAAGGAAATTAAAGTCATAGAACATATGACTTACATATGTGACTTACACATATATTTAAAGCTATTTTCCATGTCAAGGTCTGTTTTTTTACTATGTGTAAAAAATACTACATTTTGCTACATATTTACTTTAACCCCTGTGTGGGACCTTTTTGTGCTTTACATAAATAATCCACAGACATTTTCCAAAACCCAGTGACCTAAACATTGTAATATTAGGGTTTTAGTGGACTAATGATGGGTGCAACTAATGTAAAAAGTTTTGGCTTAAAGGTGAAAAAAATGAGGAAATTAATACTTTTGGTCTAGTCAATGTAATGACAAAATAGATGGGAGAAAATATCACTACACTGGAAAGTTGAAAATATTTTAAAGTTAAAATTAACACCCAATCAGAAAATATCACTACACTGGAAAGTTGAAAATATTTTAAAAGTTAAAATTAACACCCACTCAGTATTCTGAAAATCTTAGTAAAATGCTACAACATAACAAAACTGCAGGATTAATTCATGTTGCATATTCTCCCTTTCTTAAAAAAATGATATCTGTAGGATTTATGGCTTTCCTTAAAAGCACACAGAGTATATTAGCTTAATTGCAATTCTAAATTAACTCACTGTGACAGAATGTGTTCTCTGCAGTTTCTTACCTTGTGCTGGACACTGCCTGTATAGTGGCAATTGGATCACATAATGGATGGATCAAATGGAAATTTATAATATCAAGTAAAGATCTTATATTTTCTTGTCAATTAGCTATAATGTCAAATAGTGAATCTTTTCACATATTAACTCTGCTCCATGAGTCAGTGCTTTTATATTCTTTTTAAAACCTATCAGGGGAGTGTACTACAGGCAGACATTGGTGCTGCAGGACTAAAATAGGGTTCAGCAAGGCACTGAAATGAACTAGAAATGATTAAGGAGAAATCATAATTGCACACCAAGTATTACTCAAAACAAATCCCCAAAAAATTAAATGCCAGCAAAAGGGTCACTGGGTCCAATCTATGAAGGTCAGCTTAATTGTGACTTCTTTGTCATCCTATCTTCCCTACAGAAGTTAATGTATGTTATATGTTAACATATGTTAACTATTTTTGGGTTTAGCTTTTTTCTTGATTTATTTTTGAAATCCTCTTGAATTCTAAACCATACTAGGCAAAGTAAAAGACTGTAATATTCATACCTGGAACTGAGACTCTGGTTTAAAATGGTCCCCAAGACCTCGAATGGCAAACTTTGTAGCATTCCATAATTTATTACAGAAGTGTCGGTAGCCAAGAATACGGT
The DNA here is from genome assembly GCF_900747795.2 of Erpetoichthys calabaricus. NCBI lineage: Eukaryota > Metazoa > Chordata > Cladistia > Polypteriformes > Polypteridae > Erpetoichthys > Erpetoichthys calabaricus. The sequence continues at coordinate 57,898,432 of NC_041394.2, forward strand.
TAACATCCAAATTGATGTCACGACCTGAATGAACGGATTTAAAGCAGAAACTTAAAGATGATAAACAAATTAGTCAGTTATTAACATACCTATACATTAAAAGCAAATAATCTAAATATGTATGAAAGCCCCAGTTTATAATGAACTGGCCCAAACACCTACTCACTACTGTAAAACAATCATGTAAACAAAAATCTAATTAAAGATTGAGTTAACAAGCTAAAATAGGACACAATAATTTAGATACACAAACATATGAATACACAGAAAATGTATGTTCTAAGTTTGTGTTGAGTAGGAGAGATTGATGACAATAAGCCATTTAAGAAAATGAACTTCCCAAATTACTTTAAATATAAATATCTGTAGGTACAAATCACCCAACATTAGAGAGAATGAACCACCCTGAGGACCTTTAAATCATAACATTTTGATCATGAATAGAAACTGATGACCTGTGCCAGGCTAATACAATGGAGCACTTTAAAACACTGCTGAAAACACAATATTTTAACATGGCTTTTTCATAGCTTCATTTTAGTTTAATCCCAATGCTCTGTATATTCAATTAATTATCATTATTACTCATGGTGGCTCCAAAATCCATACTAACCCCTACTTTCTCTTCTGTTCTTTTTCCGGTTTTCTGTGGTGGCGATCTGCGCCACCACCACCTGATAAAAGCACCGTGATGTCCCTATATTGACGAATTAAAGGCCAGAGTTCACATGACCATCATCATCAAGTTCTTCCATGAGTGCCCTGAATACAATGAGGACTGATTGAGGTCATTTATGTTGGGTAGAATTACTAGAGGGGGCTGGGTGGTCTCGTGGCCTCGGAACCCCTGCAGATTTTATTTTTTTCCTCTAGCCATCTGGAGTTTTTTTTTTTGTTTGTTTTTTCTGTCCTCCCTGGCCATCGGACCTTACTTTTATTCTATGTTAATTAGTGCTCCCTAATTTTAATTCATCTTTATTTAGTCTTTTCTCTCTTTCTTCATCATGTAAAACACTTTGAGTTGCATTGTTTGTATGAAAATGTGGTATACAGATAAATGTTATTGTTGTCTGAATAGTCACTTCTCATCAAAGCCACTTATTTCATTTATATAGTAAAACACATATCAACACATTCACTAAAATTTCAGTGATATACATGTTTAGCTGTTGCAATTAAAAACCAACATTGGTGTGTAGTTATAGTGATTTATTTTCTAAATAAATAAAGTCAGTATTTAGTCTGAAAATATGCCTTAGCAAGCAGCAGTACCTTGACTGGTGTACGCACACAAAGCAAAACGTAAAGCATCAGTGCCACATTCAGGAATTCCATTTGGATAGTCAGACTTCTGCAAAGGATTGACATGGAAAAACATGTATTTCAATGTATAGTTACTCATCTTCAGCTGCACCAAAGTGAAGGATTAAACATAAAAGACATCAACGATTTTCCGTTAAAAAAGAATAATGAATCAGTATAATACGCTTCAAAATAATACATCAGAAAAAATACTGAATGAAAAATACTAAAAAAAATTGGGGTTCAGGAATATAATTAAATCAAATAAAATTATATTTTCTTCTTGTTAAACTGTACCCATAAATTAAATATGACATTTACATTACTAAAAATTGTGCAAGTTTGGCAGTATGAAGGTGGAAATACATGTTTGTAAGGTACACATTTTTAATGCAGCAAACATAATGAGAATCTTAATACATTAAGGAGAGTTTTAGGAAAATCGCTTTGATTTTTAATACAGCATACCCTTAACAAAGAAATGTGTTACTTCCAGGTACAGTATTTTTCAAGTGCTAACACTGCCATTTTTGGTAAACAATGTCTCATGAACTTTAAGAGTTTGAGCACAATGTGCTGATGTACTAAGTAAGACTTTGGCTTTCACATGATTATGTACAGTATTCCAATGCCACCACTGAACAATTAAAATAACCTTAACATTGGTAAGGGCATGTGTGTCTGTGCATATATAACTATTTTCTGAAGCTTAAGCAAGGAAGAAAACATACTCACACACACTTAATTATGCTCACTTACACTTGGTCAATTTAGAGCCACAAAATGTAGGTTTTTGAACAGTGTAAGGAAACTAGTCATCTTCATGTTCATATTTATTTTACTTGGGGGGCACATGCAAACTCCTCAACAACGAGTCACAGGGAATAAACACAAGTACCCATGTGCACTTTATGTCTAACAGGAACTGTCATGTGGCCAGTGCCTTATGTACAGCTCTCCTCTCTCCACATGAAGACAGAAGCTTGTTCCTTGTTCTTTGCCCAGAGAGTAAATCAAAACCATATCAGCCAGCTGAGCTCCATGCTGGTCTCATCGGATCACAAAGCCTTTTCCTATACTCTACACACTCATGTATTTTGGCAAACTCCAGATGTCCAGTCGGATGGATTTTTTTTTTTTTCCCCCTGTGCGTTGGCTTCTTTTGTGCAACCCAGCCATACAAGCCAGTATTGCGCAGTGCTCCTGATATGAATGATTGGGGGACTTTTTTCAAACAAGGAAAAATCACATTAAAAACTGACTTTTAGCTAAAATGCTTTTAGTTAAAAATATCACAGAGAACAAAATATCAGTGTAGGGTCAGTTACTCAGTAAAATTAGAGAACTGTGCCTATATTCAGTAAGCATCTCAGAGCAAGAAAACAGTCCCAACAGGCTTGCAAATCTCAGAGTGATGGAAATCTGGTCCTACTCTTAGGAGAAGGAGTAAAAGCATTTTATCAATTTTTCTAATTTAGGAAACTACTCCTAACTTCACCAGAATTTAGGATAGCATGTGAGCTGTCCTGATTCACTAGAAACTGCCAGAATATGGTCTTCAGGCAGAGATCGGCACACACATCTTGAGAAAGGAAAAATGTTTTGGAATGCTGTACAACAATGAATTCTTAAAAAGTTATAGATTTGATAGAGATTGAATAATATTTATAACAAACCTTGTACGTTGTGTAATATAGATCCATCTACATAGAGAAGCCATGTGCTGTTAGCTGAAATGGAAGTGCTGGTAGTAACATTACTTTTTTGGCCAATGGGTCAAATACAGTTTTGCAGTAGCAAGGATTTTGGTATATCACTTCAATAATTTCTCAAATTTTGCACAAACTTTGAATGGCCTTACAATGTGTCAGGTAATACACAGATTTATACATTTCCTCACGACTCCACTTAACGTATTGCAATGCTGCATTTTGGTAAATTGGTGCATACATAAAGATCATTGCCCCAAGTATGGATGAACACACAAATGTGAATCACAAGCGCGAACTCAGTATCAACAAACAAGTGGCCATGAATGCAAACTACATTGTAATAGCCAGAATATTTCCCTGAAGTTAAGAGATTGGAAGGGTTATTGACAGCAAAATGTCACACAGGTACATCGAGCTATGCATTCTATGAACCATTAGAACATTCACAGAAGATAAGGGGTAATGATGGAGAGGGATTCGGCATACAAATCTGGAGTGAACATGACTTAGAGCCGTGGCTAGTTTCAGTAATTATTATATTATGAGGGGTTTCCCATGGTCATAACAGCCAGAAGGAGATTCTTCTGAAAGTACAGCTATGAATCATTCATTGTTAAGTAAACATGTCTTTTATCTGGCTTTACCATCATTTGGGGTGTGCATCTCAGTGCTCATTGCAGTGTAATTTGTGATGCTGTAGCAAATTGTCAACAATTACATGAGGCTTAGAATAATATCTGCCTTCTTCCTCTCCTACTACTTTGAATATTATTATTTTTGTGGTGAATCTTTAAACCTTAGTATCAGAAGACTAGAAAATGTTATCATAAGGCCAAGTTGAGGAAGAGTTCCCGTAAAATCATGGCATCATTCATTTTCCATATGGCTTCCTACCCCTTGCTGGGAGTGGGATTAGGACTACTCGTGTCCTACACTGAGGTAGGACAGATTCTTATCCTTTTCAGACTTTTAGTGTAATTCCTAGAAGTAATTCTGAGACACTTGATAAATACAGGCACTGATCTGAAGATGTACAGATATTAAGCTCCACAGTATACAGAATGACTTAAATTTACATTCACTGGCCATCTATGAATCTAACGATGAATCACCATTGCCATTGTTTTCTGATGACACCTAAGAGCCCTGGATCTTAATACATTAATAAATTACAGGTTATTGTTGGTTTTAGCACTTAATATATGCTTTTGCACTTTTACTCCTAAAGTACAATCAGGGTCTGGCACATAATGATCATCACTACATAATAATAGTAATTGTGAAACACATTAAGTGGGTTTAATAGAGAATAAGGACAAGTTGACGGGAGGATAAAATGACACTCAATTATGCTTAACAGCAGGGGCAGAGCACTAATTTTATTTATTTAAACAAAAGCACATAATTTAATTCAAACAGTACAAATCATTCCATTATCATCAAGAGCCTATAAAAACTTTTTTCCATTTCCATATTTATTTACTGAAGCTAGTATAAGTAACAAATAAGTAAAAGGGTACAAAATTGAGCCGGCCAAAAATACAAAATTCAAAAAACGTCTTGACCCAGATATGGAAGGCAAAGGCCAAAGAATATTAATTCTGCAAGCATCGGGTGATTCTGTTTTGTGAATGCCTGCAAAATGCTCGTATTCAGCAATAGAACAGATACCTTTCTGAAATAATGTCTACAAGTAGCATTTTTTAAATTTTCTGTCACTCCTTTATCATTTGTCTTTAAATAAAAATGAGTTCAAATTACAGAAGTTACATTTTACTTCAGAATAAAATCCATATTGTATGCCACTCCTTTTTGTTATTCATGTCTCCAACAGCAGTGTCTTTTTTTCTCAGGCAATTGTTCTAAAAACACTTTACAGTGATTAAAAAAAAAACTAATTTACCACTATGTAAGGAAGAAAGAAATTACCTGTCCTTGTTTGGCACGTTCAGTTTCTGCTTGATCTAGGTTGCTGTCTGCAAGTTGAGCATGAAGGCCCTAAAATAGCCAAAAACAATTATTAAAAACTGATATTTTCAGAAACCATTGCAAATACTTTCCTAGTATAAATGTGTCAACTGGTCTGGCAAAGATTACAAAAATAAAACAAAAATAAAATTCTTCAATAAAACACAAAACTAAAATCCATTCGCACCTCTCCAACATCGTCTTTTGTCTTCTAAATGTGCAGATAAAAACAAGCTGCAAGCAGCCGGTTATTCCATCCCCCCACCGACTTAGAACATGCATGAACTTCTCCCAGCTCATGCCTTGATTGATTATCTGGGAGTGAAGAGGAGTTTTAGAGTGGAAATAATAGATCGTTATTTGGAACACACGCATTTCATGTGTTCCGTTTCTACAGTAATCTGTGTAAACACATTTTTAAAACAGAAACGTTTTTCATATTCTACTAGTAAATGACAAAATGTAGGCATAAACTATATAATGTATGAAGCCTGAAGTCCAAATATCAAAGAAACACTTTCACGAAAGGTACAAATATAACAGAATAAGTGCGCTTTTATTCAAAAATATAACTGCAGAAAAAAAAAAAAAGCCGCCTTAGTGTGCGACATTGACACTCATATACTATGCCTGCCGCCGTGGCGCAACAGTATCACTTGCTGACTGGGAATCAAATGGTCACAAGTTCGATCCTGTACGACTCCTTTTTGAGAAGTGAACTTCTCTTATTTTTACTATTTTAGAATAAAAAGATACATTTGATTTCAGTCTGAAACAGCTGGTGTAATTTATGATAGTTGTAAAGGTTAGCTTTGTTTTTGTTTTGTTTTATATCCACTTTTCATTCTCTCAGTTGCGTTCAGGATCCTTTCCTACCCCATCTGACACTGCTGTTTTCACATAAAGACGCGCTATAGCTCTGCAGTGTATCACGATACATACGACCGCGTGTTTTTTTCCCCCCAATCTTGCCAGTCCCCACATGTTGCTGTTTGCTGTTTCTTTTGTACTCCAAGACATGCAGAGGAAAGCATAGTAAAGAGCAGTAACTTCAGTGCTATATGCAATTATCAGACACTCCCCATCTGACACTGCTGTTTTCACATAAAGACGCGCTATAGCTCACCCAAGGAGTGCCCTTCCTACATTTACGACATGTGTACTTGTTGCAGTATACACACCTCTCTGTGCTATGGTTCCTATTACACTGAACACGCACCTGTAATTTGCAGCTCTATTCATTATCTCAAAACACCACTCACATTCACAGTAATTCCCAGTTATATTCACCACTCACACCCACAACCATGCAGATCTGATTCCACATCAGAGAATTTCCAGTTCCAGCATAAATACAGACCCAATCCGACGCTGTTCGTTTTCAAATAGTATTGCATTTAGTGTGATGATGTTTTCACATATATCGTCTTTCTTTCAGGTGTGTAATAGAAACCACAGCATAGAGAGAAGTGTGTACATTGTAACAGGTACACACGTTGTAAATGTAGGAAAGACGATCCTTGCGTGTGTGTGTGTGTGTGAACTGTTAACTGTTAACATTTGAATATGATGATTGCATATAGCGCTGTCTTATTCAAAAAGCATATTCAGTGCGCGCAAGAACATGCAGGTGGCCAGTTGCTGTGTGCTACAGCATGCTGGCGGTGATCACCGCACATTTTAAAAAAAGAAACAGACAAATATATGTGACGTTTTGAAGAAATCATTTTATGACGCGAATAGTACCAATCAGAAAACATTGTCGAAGTAATGCAATATTATTTGAACACGAACAGCGTCAGATTGGGTGTGATTTATACTGGTGCTGTTACTTAGAGTCAGATCAGAAGCTGAATAAGCTCCTGTTCTGACTCTAAGTAAAAAAGCATGAATTAATCAACAGAAATAACCGCGATCGACATTTTAAACTTAATGATTTACAGTGCATACCAATTTATAAATTTTATGTCCGTTTGAGGCTAAAAAGAATAAAAAAACACTTCCTCCCCAGCGGTGAATCGAACTCTGGTCTCTAAGGGAGTCAGCAAATCTTAGCATTACACCACGGAAGGTGTTGTGTCATCCCTGCACCTTTAGTGAAAGTGTTTATTTGATGTTTGGACGTCAGGCTTCACACATTCTATAGTTTATACCTACATTTTGTAACATTTATTACTAAAATGTGAAAAAGTTTCTGTTTTAACAATGTGTTTACACAGATTACTGTAGAAACAGAACACAAACGAAATGTGTGTGTTCCAAATAACATCTATTATTTCCATTCTAAAACTCCAGCACTTCAATCACTCCCAGATAATCAAACAAGGCATGAGCTGGGAAAACTTAGTGAACGATCTGCGACGGTGGGGGAAAGAATAGCCGGCTACTTGCTGCTCATCTTAATCGGCACATTTAGAACACAAAAGAGAGGTGAGAATGGTTTTAAGGTGGGCCGGATATATGAGTTTTTTCATAGACTCTGGTAATTCTAGTGTTACGGAGATTTGTGAGTACACATATAAATGCTTTATGCGTATTTTTCAAAAATCAATGTATAATGTGGATATTCCTACAGATTAGAAGCTAACAAATGTTATCCCATTATATACGAAAAACGGATCAGGCTGATCCACTAAAATAAAGGCCAGTAAACTTAACATACATTATGGATAAAATAATGGAAGCAATTATTAAGGAAAAGATTTAGCACCACATGTTAAGAACAGATATATTATTGATAGGGGAGACTGTATTTCAATAATATGCTTGAATTCTATGACCAAGCAGCAAAAACATATGATACAAGAGCTGCCTATATTATTATTTATCTGATTTTTCAGAAGCAACAATTTCAGTAAAATTAAGGAGTAAATTAACACTCTGAATACATGGCAAGGCACAGTGTTTTAACAATTCTCTATGAAGAACATTCACTTGATTCACTTAGAAAAGTTTCACACATAAAGAAAGGAATTTATGACATGGCAGAATGAAAGGAGCATGAAGGCATTAAAAAAAGTCACATTTCCCAGTAACAACAAGAACCAGCTTATAATTATGATGATTCAAAATACAGCATCATGTCTGGTGTTCAGCCAGCTGAGATGGGTACATGTCACTCCTCTCCGGATCATTATACTGGCTTCCTGTAGCAGCACGTAGTAAGTTTAAATCCTTGATGCTTGCCTACAGAGTAATCAGTAGGTCTAATCCTACATATATGGAGACATATCTGAGGTCCTATGCTCCTTCTCAACAGCTCAAGTCTGGTAATCTGGTGATGCCACCTATGCCTGGTATTAAATCTCAGTCCAGACTCTCTTCACACATAGCTCCTGGCTGGTGGAATGAGCCGCTCACCTCCATTCAAAACTCTGACTCCCCGAGTGTATTTAAGAAGTATTTGAAGACTCTTTTGTTTAGTGAATTTCTGCATGACACTAGCTGTTATGTTTTGCATTCTATTAATTGTTAGTTGTATTTTGTTCTAAGATCTTCACTTGTCATAATCAATTATACACCGTTGTTCTGTAACACATGTTCATAAGAGTCCCCCAGACGGATCTTTATTCAATTGTGTTAACCTCTTTTGTAAGTCGTTTTGGATAAAAACTTCTGCTAAGCAAATAAACGTAAATGTAAATCAAGAAAGTCTTGGTGAGTTTGAGGGCCTACAGCCACAGCAGTACTATAAGACCAGAGCCTACTCCTATATATAGATATAAAAAGAGGAGAAAATACATTCTGGGCCACGAATGTAACTGTTTTCTTTGACTCAGTAGCACTTTATACACATCATGTCTACACTACACTTCCCCAAAATGTGAATTTAGAACCACACCCTGCACAACTACGGCAAAGGAGGACTAATGTGGCTTCTGACAGGAAAGTTATCTTTTCTTGGCAGCAGACTTGTTCCATTTGATCCTTGCTATATATGTACATCAATTTCATTTTTTCTTTGTTCATGAAATTACTTTTACTTCCCAACCCTGCCTTTGTGTAGGTACAAGCTGACCTATGCATTCTCTGACTCTATATATGCAAACATATACTTACTGTATATGAATTAATATCCCAGCTATTGAAATTACTGATTATAAAGTGAATGATTTGAAAAAAATAAACACAAAAATACAGTACCTCAAGTGAAATCCCAGTAATGACGTCCAAGGGATCAATAACATTGCCAAGAGATTTGCTCATTTTTCTACCATGAGCATCTCTTACTACAGCATGCAGATATACCTACAATACAAATGACAACACAAGTTAAATATCGAAATAACCAACAATGCAAAACATTTGGTTTCACTGCAATAACATTACATTTAGTCAGATCTTGGCAATATATATTAACATATAACAATATAGTAAAGGCTAGGTAAATAAAGAAACAGTGCAATACAACATTATCAATTACTGAACTGTTTAGGTTTCATAAGCATATTGCAAAACTATTGCATGAATATCCTTTTACACAGTCAGCACCTTTTCAAGATCTAAGAAAAACAGCATTGACTTCAACATAATTCAGTAAGTCACATTCACTAAACTGTATGAAAAGCAAGCTCACAGGTTACGGCGCAAGTTAGTCAGCCTCTACACAATAAAGTTTTCTTTAGCGGTGCATTCAGAAATGTACTCACCTCTTTGAAGGGTAGCTTTCCTGTTAACTTAAGTCCCAGCATAACCATCCTTGCCACCCAGAAGAAAAGGATATCATGGCCTGTCTCCAGCAGGGTCCCAGGGTAAAACACTTGCAAATCCTCATTCTGTATAATAAATGCAAGTTTAAAATGTAATACAAATGGCTAAAATAATATAGACAGGAATAAGCACAACCCATAGGTACATAAATTAGCCTTGACCCTCTAAGAAGACCAGAAAAAACTCCCCCCCCACCCCCCCAAAAAAAAACCCTTGTAGGGAAAAAATGGAAGAAACCTAGGGAAAGGCAGTTCAAAGAAAGACCCCTTTCCAAGTAGGTTGGGCGTGCAGTGGGTGTCAAAAAGAATTGGGTCAATACAATACAGTACAATACATAGAACAGAATAAATCCTCAATATAGTATAAAAATAAAAATTCTAGAAGTACGGAGTAGAATTTCACATTAGATGATATCACATAATATGATTTGGATTTGTTTTAAGTCCTGGAGACCTCATTCATCAAGCTGCCTCCCCCATTTTGCCATTCCACATCTGAAATAGCGCTAATCCGATGAAAGGACCCCTCATTCCCACATCCCCATTCAATAGGGATGACTTTACCTTAGGCAGCAATCTACAATTTAAAGAGATTGTTATTTTCTTGTGAATTGTTACATATGCATTATTTTCACTTTTACTTTAAAAACTTTTGTAAAAACAATACTTGTTTCTTTATTTCCTGCCCTGCGCGTGGTTACATCTCTTTCTTCCCAGACGTATAATACTGCTCGTGTTGTGAAGGGTGTTGCGGTTGAACATAAGCTAAGGATATGCCTTTAGATCATTTGCTGTCTTTTTGCTGCTTGCTAGCTGCCTCTTCTGCCTGTCGCATGTCGTTGTTTTAAGAGCTCGGAGCACATGATGCTTGCCTGCCAAAAGCAATCCAACAACTGCTAGCTTAGAGGTCTGTTGACTTGTTTTAAATGATGGCTCACTGCCTGCTCTTGCGTGACGTTGTAAAAGCAATACCTGTCTTTTATTTCTGGCCCCGGGCGTGGTTGAATTCTTTCTTTCAGTTGGGGTAGCTGCTGTCGTGCTGCCCTTCGATCTTTTTAAAGCCTGTGCAGCCGCTGTCCTTTTTGCTACGGCCCTGGGACAATCTCTTGGCACCAAGTCTCATGATTACGGTCCCCGCGAGACGTACCGTGGCAAGTGTCCTTGGTCTCACGGGTCTTTAAAATGTCTTTAGAGATTATCACGTATGGTAGCCTTGCATTTGCTTTCCATTCCAGGATTTTCTTTTATATACAGAGAGATACATATATATATATATATATATATATATATATATACATATACATATATATATATATATATATATACATATATATATATATATATATATATATATATATATATATATACATATACATATACATATATATATATATATATACATATACATATACATATATATATATATATATATATATATATATATATATATGTATATATATATATATATATATATATACACACACACATTTATATTCAACTTCTCTGGGGGCACACTGAGGTGTTCTCAGGCTAGCTGAGAAATATAATCCCTCCAACATGTCCTGGTGTGTGACAGAAAAATTCCTTCCAGTTGGACAAGGAGGCGTCCAGGGAACATCCTAATCAGATGCATGAACCACCTCAACTGGTTCCATCTGATGCAGAGGAGCAGCAACTCTACTTTGAACTCTTCCCGAATTCTGAGCCCAGACACTCTGCAAAGGAACCTCATTTCTGCCGCTTGCCTTTCAGCTTATTCTGGGCACTTCACACTTGGCTACCGACTGCCCAATTGTGCGTCTTAGGTCACAGTCCGATGAAGCCAGCAGGGCCGCATCATCTGCAAAAAGTGATCCTAAGGTCACCAAACTGGACACCATCCATTTTTTGGCTGAGACCCACATCCAATGGGAACAAGTCTGACTTGCTGCTGCAACAGCGAATGAAGCTTTCACTCTGGTTGTACAGGGACTGAAAAGCATGTAACAGTATGCCTACCCCTACACTCAAAGCACCCCCAAACACAGGACATCAATGGTTGTGGTCATAGGTCTTATCCAAATTAACAGAACATGTGTAGACTGGTTGGGCATATTCCCATGAAACCTCAAGAATTCTTGTAAGAGTAAAAAGCTAATCCAGTGTTCCGCAACCAGGATGAAATTTGAATTCTTCCTCCTGGATTCGCCATCTCATCAACAACAGGATTTTCCTTTCTTAAAGATGGGGACCAGCACCCAAGTTTACCAATCTAGAGGAACTTTCCCTGACCTCCATGCAATTTTGAAGGGCTCAGGTTCCTTCCCTGCAAAGAGGACACATGCCATGTCCCTAGAGTTCATTTCAGTACCCGGTGTTGAGGGGTACAAAATCTGTAAATTTTGGTCTATATTTTCATTATACAGTATTTTGCTCAAGACAAAACAACTGATGAACTTAAATACAGGTCACTAACATGGACAGTTAACATCAAAGGCAATCTGTTTTCCTAAATTGTACCAGTACCATCTGTTAGAATCGAGCAGGAATTCAGGAGACACCTAAAGCTGTATTGATGATTTTATCATCTGTGAAGGAAAAGGCACTAAGACTAACTTGGTTTACAGCTTGGGAAAGGAAGACATGCAATGGTTCAAGCTGTACCCGATTACTTTACAATCTGTGACCAGAAGGAGATGCCATGGGACTGGAAATTACAGCTTCAGACTGGAGATTGTTAAAAAACATTAGAAACTTTATTGCTTAGAAATGCATTCATCATATTGAAAGCCAGCCAATCAGGTTCATGTAGCAATCGCATGTTACGAAACCCATGGTAGAATTTTATAATAAAATATGCCTCGTCTAAAAGCGAAGTCAGAAGAGGAACAATGACGACGGAAGAGTAACGTCAGAAGAGAAAACAAAGACACGTGACCATTTTCATCAAATCGTCAGTTATTGGCATTTCATGAACATCATTTGCTAATCAACGTCACCCTGGGACATTCATCCTTGACATCTCTAATTTCTTTCAGTAAGCTTTCTTTAAGACTACATATCCAGACTATTCCTTGTTCTGTTTGGTATTATCATTATTCATGTAATAAATACCATATTATTGTTGAAAGTTCAATACTTTGTTTTTATATCTGAAGTGACTAAAGTAATAAAGTAGATATTTCAGAGGATTGCCATGCGCTCTGTGCTGTGAGGTTTATTAAGGCCGAGGGTGAGAGCTCCACCCAATAATAGGGAACAGTACGTAAAGTAAGACATCTTTGGTTAATAAGAGAGTGACAAGTTGTGCTATTCCTATAGCACTTGTGCTTTAAAGTGCTCAAAGTTAACCAGCTGTGTGTATGCCATTCATATGGCATTGTTGTGGTTAGGGTCTGAGTGTATGTGTATATCTACAGTATGTATGTGTGTGTTATTCTTAAGGTGCAGGAGTAGACCAATCCAATAATGAACCTGGCAAGTGCATGTAAGGGGAGGGAAATATCACGATAACACACCCAGGGATCAGTCCACAAAAGTACTTGTGTTTGACTGATGCCCGAACCACAACATACTGGACACTTATGAATTCTCCTGTAGGTGCTGGGCCCACTGAGTATGCCCAGCTGGGCCCTACAGTTACAGACCCAACCACCAGCCACTCAACGACAACCTCTAGCCCCCCCCAGGCCTAGATTTAGGACAAGGTTTCTGGGTTCTTAGTAAAACTTTTAATAATTGATTGAAATATACTTTGTCTGGTTTCTCACCAAGGACTAATTTACCCTGGGTGACCCTACAAGGGGCAACTGCCCTGGACAACATTGCTGCTAAGGTCATTATCAATCATGATAAGGCGATGATTCACACACACCAACAAACACACACACTATCATATTAGAAACTGAAATAAAAGTGTTTGCTTTCCTCATACCTGATTGGGCCAGCCAAAAATAGAGAAAGGAAAGAGTCCAGAAGAGAACCATGTATCCAGAACATCTTCATCTATAAATAAATACATGTAAGAAGGGTTAAATCTCTATTTTTATGCTGATTAGTAAACTATGAAGGTCACTGAAACCTAAAAATACTTTGACACTCAAAATGTAAGCAATATACCAGCAATGAAATTTTGGCATTACTCAATGTTGCTTTTACCAAAGGACGTAGAGAAAAATGTTAGAAAACAAGACAGCAAACATCCTTTCACATTTTCTATGATGTTGTAGAAAAAATGAGACACATGTTCCAGTCTGTCAAAGTTATGCCTCCAGTTACTGGGGTCTATTTTAAAAAGCCACCTGTGCAGCAGAAGATAGTTTATCATTAAAATCCTTTGAAGTACAAACAATGCTAGTTGTAAACTGCTTCAACATGGAGTTTGCAAACTTAAAGTAGCCTTTTATACAGATGAGTTGTAATTGTGCCCAACATCACAGTAATATTATTTAAACATTTTCATAAAATAAAATTGTATAACATAACCAAAATTTAAGTTTTTTCATCTAAAGTACCATCACCACTGTAAATACAGATTCAGGCAGGCTGGTGTGAAACAGCTGTTAGGGTGACAGTCCCTATGATTTTATGAATGATGATAGCTTGGTAATAGGCTTTGCTTTTCTATTTAGTGGTTATAAAATGTAAATACGTTCAACAACTTCCGGTTACCATATGCAAAATTGCAACTTTTTCTAATAAATTAACATTATGAACAACTTAAAATAAAACTGCTTTACAGTATAGTAGCTATTATAAACTGAGATTTAAATATTATGCTAACCGGCACAGAATACAGGAAACTTGTACAGTTCTAAACCAAATGCATATTTATAATGAATTCCACACTCTTAAGAGAATGATTCATTAATGGTGGTTATTTTGAACACTGCACACTAACCCCGTCGAAGTGAGATCTTGTCTTCAGAGACTCCAAACACTCGAGAAGCTTTTTGCAGTGCTTCATTCTCACTGCGTCCACTCACCCAGTATTTTCCATCTATATCCTGTTTTACAAAACAAAGTTATAAATTATTTTGTACCAGTCCTTGTTAAGAAAACACAGTGATAAGACAAAGCCCAAAAACAAATAAAATTGAGCATCAAAATAAATAAATAACTACATGCATACATACATAAAATTACTTTAGGATTTAACGTTCTGTTCCTGCTTGTTTATTTCTCTCAACATCAGCTGCAACGTTCTGTTCCTGCTTGTTTATTTCTCTCAACGTCAGCTGCTCACATATGCCAAAAGACAAAAATGTAATATGTACCTCTCCTGGTGGAACAGAAGGATCATTTACAGTCACAAAGTATGCTGGAATTCGATGGCCCCACCACAGTTGCCGAGAAATGCACCAGTCTCTACAAAAAAGTTAAAAAGTGACATAAACAGTATTTCATGTCAGGAGGTAAATGGAGTGTAACAAAAAGATGTCATACTGTCTATTTCTTGAATGTACTTTTCTTTTACCTTATATTGTCCATCCAATTGAACCAGGTTTTAAGATGTGCCTCAGGAATAATCTTTAGCTCTCCAGACCGAACGGCCTCAGCTGCTTGTCGTCCCATTTCATCACATCTCACATACCACTGAGGTTTCATCAAAGGTTCCACAATATCCTTTGAACGACTATAAGGAAAAAAGAAATGACATTTACTTGTGAATAAAAACATGAATAAAAGAGCAATAAAGAAATTATTAGCTAACTTAGAATAGCTAACCTGCTTTAAAAACTTTCTTGTCACAAATATTTAAGCTGCTGTACTCTGCATTATAAAGTCTCTTGGATATCTTGAGCTACCAACAACAAGCAAGGAGAATAAATACTGACAACTATATTTGATAAAATGTTTTCCCCTTGGGATTAATAAAGTTTATTTTATCCAATCTAATCTAATTTACAAATTTTTGGTGCCACTTCAAAGACTGATGTACTGTATCTATCTGCTTCTCCACATATACTTTTCTTTCTGTTTCTTCCTTTACATTGGAAGAACAATGCATTGCCATTATGCTCGATTTTAGAAGGATTAGTTAGTGCCTGTTATCAGTCCTGACAATGTTTAACTCCACCAGATGAGAAACAAAAATACTTCAGGTTTGGATTTCTGTCTAATTGCTGAACTGGTAAAGCAAACACATTACAAGATTGACATTCTTGAATTGACTTTTTAACACTACATATATTATGGTCATTTTATATTACTAGTATCTATATATATATATATAAAATCCCCATGTGCGTCCAGGTGTCCGTGTGTCTTCTGGTGAAGTGCGCATGCGCGGGGCACGGTGCGATGCGCGATATTACTGTCAGAGAAAGTTGCAGGCGTTTTACGGAAATACAAACCAGTATTACTGCGAGAGGAAATTAAAGGTACACAATACAGTGACGCATATTACAGCCACATACAAGCCAGTATTACTGTCAGAGGAGATTAAAGGCATATTACCGACGCGCACGCCTGTATTACTGCCAGAGAAAATTAAAGGTATATTACGGACGTACAAGCCTGCGGACGTACAAGACGGTATCCTTCAATAAGGGCGCGCACAAAAAGACGAGCCTCAAAAGGGCAACCTCAATTGGGCGCAGCGAATAAAGGCGCGCATAAATAAAGATCTGCACCTTTGTTGCTCTTCACATATTCCAGAGCCATTTGAACTAAATTATCTATGAACGTCTTTATTCGCCGCGCTCAATTGAGGTCGTCCTTTTGAAGCTCGCCTTTTTGTGCACGCCCTTATTGAATAGAGCCGTACAAGACAGTATTACTGTCACAGAAAATTAAAGACACACAATACACGGCGGCAGCCCACGAAGAACGGTCAGCTCAGCAAGTAAACATCAACAAAAGAAAGGCTGAAAGAAAGAAAAATACGACCAACAAAATGAATGAGGTCAAAGTCCCTTGCCATTTAATATAGACTGTTCCTACTAATGTTTATGCACTACTGTTCTAGCGCCCGTTATTGTAACGGGCTAAATGACTAGTTACATATATTAATATTAGCATGAATATTTTGTGAAATTAGTGAAAATTCTAGAAAAACCTTATCTTACAATACAGCAGTCATTTGTGTGATGAACTAGCCCAAACAATGGATTTAAAAGAAATTGTTTCTAACTTCACAAAGATGAAGTTAAGAAAAAAACACTTTTGAATTTTGAATAACTAAACATATAATAATTAATGATTACTTTTTAAAAACTGGAATTCTGTTTGTAAAATTTACCTATTTATTACCTAAGCAATTAACTATTTATCATTACGTGGTTATTTATTTCTATATTTTATTATATACTAGCTGTCCCCTGTGGCTCTGTCCATGTACTAGTGAAACAGGGCAAATTTTAAAGATCAATTTTAAAATAAAAGTAATTCGGGTAGGTACGCTGCCACGCCTGCAAATTTTCAAAATAGCTAACTTTTTTCAAACTCTCCCTCTTCGTTACTGTCTTATTCTGTATTCTAGTAATTTAAAATCCTCTTTCTCAATTTTATGATACACTTCCTGTCTCCTTTGCAGTTGCTTAAACTATTTAATTGAAGGATAAATTTGGTACATTTGAAGTTGAACATATTTTTTCACAATTATGGTATACATTTATTTCAGAAACTATATCACTAGCTTAAAACTGTTTATACATGAAAAAATGGCTTATAATGGCAGTCAATTAAGCATCAGACGAAATATACAAAAGCCCTAACCTTTACAGAACACATTCAGTATGATGCAGAGAATATTCTCAAATATTCATTCATGTTTTTGGAAAAGCACAACATAAGTGTGATAGTGTACCTTTTTCCACAGATATAATTTGTTTTTGGGAAAGTGTGTTATTTTTAAAGTCAGGTCTACCCACATCACTTAATTTTCCTAAACAAATGCAGCAACTTTCCAACCTGTGGTCACTAGTAGCTGGTTTCATGAATGCTGCAGCTGTTATCATATTTTGATAGCTACACGAGTACTACGGCTATATATTTTTTTCAAGGTGAACTTTAGTTTTTCTACAGATATAAATTAGCTCTCACTCAATATGTCTGACTATATAAACAATAAAATGTTTAGCCTCATTGCTGAATTTAATGAATAAACTTAAGAAAAAAGAGAGAAGGAGAGAAGGAACTGGGAAGACACACAGAGCAAAATATACACAGCCTGTAGTTTTATGGTGAAACTAAACAACTTCTACCTGATGCTGTGCATGTGAAAAATGTCAAAGAATGCGTACAGAGGACAAATACCTTTGTTTTGGAGAGTGTAACCAAACAGTTAGTCTACTACCCTTCTTATGGATAGCAGCACTGTTCAAATCTACAGTGCATGTTAAAAACTTTTGTTTTAAAAGAGTAATGACAACTACAGACACACCATTTTTTATTTTATTTCAACCCTATGTATGTGATTTTTGAAGACATTTTAGTTAAAAGTAGTGTGTGCTAGACAGCCAATGGATATATGCTAAATTCCAGATATTGTGCAGCAGTACTTGTTTTCACTGTGGCTTGCTTATCACAAGCTGTGGTTTAGATCAGGGGTAGGCAACGTCGGTCCTGGAGTGCCACAGTATGTGCAGGTTTTTGTTCCAACCCAGTTCCTTAACGAGAACTCAATTATTGCTGATGAAGCACATATTGCTTAAGTGACATTTTAATGCTTCATTTTAGTGGTCTCGCTTGTTAAGGTTCTCCAACCTTAATTGCTTATTTCAATCTTAAACTGCTGCATTCAGTGTTTTAATTGCTCCTTATTAGCAATAAGATGTAAAACAGGGGTAGGCAATGTCGGTCCTGGTGAGCTGCAGTGGCTACAGGTTTTCATTCAACCCAATTGCTTAATTAGAAACCAATCATTGCCAATCTCAGACCTTATTTAATTTTATGGCTTGTTAGTCTGTGCAATGTAAGGCTTTTATATCGTAGATTTTTTTCCTTTCCAAGGATATCATCCAAATGATTTGAAGCCTAAAACAGATCATTTTCAGTCTGTCACATTTTTCTATTAAGTGTTTTATTAAATCAAACCGTGCAAGATGAACACACACAGATGTAATTGGAAAAAAGCTAGCTGGAGAACTGTTGGCTGCTTTGTCTTTTACATCTTATTGCTAATAAGGAGCAATTAAAACACTGAATGCAGCAGTTTAAGATTGAAATAAGCAATTAAGGTTGGAGAACCTTAACAAGCGAGACCACTAAAATGAAGCATTAAAATGTCACTTAAGCAATATGTGCTTCATCAGCAATAATTGAGTTCTCGTTAAGAACTGGGTTGGAACAAAAACCTGCACATACTGTGGCACTCCAGGACCGACGTTGCCTACTCCTGGTTTAGATGACAGCTTTCAGGTTTTCCCACAGGACATCATTGTAAGCGGCTGGAAGAGACACTTTTTAATGTAAAGATTACGCTTCACTTAACACAAGCTTATGGAACAAATAAATACATGCTGTGATTGTGGAGGAAAAAAAAACCTCTGAGCCTAATCCAAATACATCTTATTGCTCACCTGCAAACAGGAACCACCATGGGATTGTCTTTAACTTCTTTGAAGAGGCCTTTCTGTTTCAGGGCTTCCAGAACAACCTTACGTGCATCAAACCTCTTCATTCCCTGAAAGGTTAAAGATATACACAGATTATTTAATGCTTTATTCTTTAAATTTTAAATTCAATCCGATAATTTCACTACAACAAAATACATCACTGAAAAGCCTTTAAATACAACTATTCTTATAATTTTGGGCATTTACTTTACTGTATTTTTGGTGTTTACATTGTAAATTATTAGTAGTAACTATTTAATCTTGTAATTGCTATCTATCCATTTTGCAGACTCGCTTATTAAATAACAGTGTGATGTAGCTCATAAAGCTAACATACTGTATTTATATCACACTTGTAATATAATTTTAAAAATGTCTAAAAAATATAAATAATGAACTATAGATGAGTTTTCTCCAATAAATTTACTTACAAAGAATAGTGCTGGAACATCCTCACTTGCCAGCTCATCTCTTGGTTAACGTTACTGACGGTTATGGGTTCAAGAAGCTCCGGACATACAGAGCCTGTGGAGTCAACCCACACCGTCACATCTGGTGGCATCGGTAGGATGAGCCATGGTGGGGAGGACTGAAGACTGGACAATGGAGCAGCAAGAGGTTTAGGTGCTTGCCTTTTTAAAGAACCCACAAGACTCAAACCAGAGGAGGACATTTTAAAGACTGAAGTTTTTTAATGGACATTTATTTATTGATTGCTTTATTGTCATTTTAAAGTTCTTGTTTCTTTTAATGTCCTGTTTTTACAGAGGGGACTTAGGTTTTGGTTTTATGAATGGGTTTGTTTTAGTATTTTTATTGATGATTTTAGTGCAGTGCTGGACCATGCTGCAGACGCACAGGGTTGGTTGTGGCACTGAACCTTCCTATGCAACTAGTGTCTAAGGGAGGGGGGGCTTTGGGGGACTGATGAATTGGGGAGGGGTACGTGGTTTGGCAAGTCCGCAGCTTCATAATCAGGAGTCTGTTATTAGTAAGTTAATAATTAATTATTTGACTGGATGGTTCTCCGTGGGTGTGCATACTCATGCAGCTGCGGGCAACTGGTGGAGTGACTGGGGGCGAGACGCACCTGCACATTAGGGTGCAGTCTGTCTCAATTGCTTCATCTGCTTCCTGCGGTGTGCAATTGACACGCTGTGCCACGGAGGCCTATAAGAAAGATCTGGCACAAGACGAGGAGGACTGAGGGGGGAAAAAAATAATTCGGAGAAAAAAGAGAGAATGATCCAGGGAAGACAACAAAGAGAAAAGATGAGAGGCAAATGGATCAAAGAGAAAGGGAGAAGCAGGAGTGAGCCGGTGTTTAGAGAGAGAAGCAGACAAACGGAAATGGAGCCCCAGGAAATAGTGTGTGGCTAGCACTCAGGTGGGGGCTCAAGGATCACTAGGGACCATGGAGCAGGAGTATCCTCTTGCCAGGTGGAGCCAGTGGTCTGTAGTGGTGGAAGGATGATGCGCTTTTACTGGGTGGAACTCTATGGTGGTGAGTCCAGTGGCTCCCCATGAAACGCAGAGGATTGGGCAACAGGGACACAGGCCAGGACTGAAGGGTGTCTGCTCCTGTTGGTTAACGTCTCTGAAAGCTGCGAGGTCTGAATAAGATAATCTAGAGAGGCATCAGTTTTAAAGGGAAGCACCGGGAAGACCCCCATGACCCTGTGTTAGGATATAGCGGGTTGGAGAATGACTGACTGACTTTGCGCTGCACTTTTTGGGCACTTCTGCTTGGATTTTCTTTTAATAAAAGCACTAGATTTACCCTTGCACCTACCCTTTGTTTTGTGTGTGTGTTTTGTCCTAATCTGACAAGCTCATCCCAGTCATGACTACGATGGTGCTGGGTTCCAGAGGTTCCCAAAATTGGAGTGGGGGCATGGAGCCAACCCACACCATCACACATAAATCTAACATATTTATATCATCATACTTTAAATGTGATTAAAAAAATGACTATGAAATATAATTAATCAACTGTTGTTGAGTATTCTCTAATAATAAATTTACTTACAAGGAATGGTGCTGGTACATTGATTAGAAAACCATCATCATCAATTATGTTAACAAATTCCAGATTGTGTCTTAGGCCTACTTCATAATCATTGTGATCATGAGCAGGAGTAATCTTCACAGCACCTGATTGAAAGGAGGCAAAGAAGAAAAAAGTAAAGCTCTTCTGCGGTGTACAGTACACTATGTCTATTTATTATATTATATATATTATTATATATATATATATATATATATATATAATATATATTATTATATATATATATATATATATATATATATATATATATATATATATATATATATATATATATATATATATATATACACACACACACATGCACACGTACAGTTTTATAGCTGAAAGAAAGAAACAGTAGGTGCTTTCTGATGGCAAAAAAACCTAACACATGCATATTTATTTAAGGAATTACACCTGGGATGAGATAAACACCAAATAGCAACAATGGAGATGGCAGGCAGAGATAATAGGCAGCAAATATTCAGCAGTCTGGGCTCACAATATTGAGCGAGTACTAAGAGTTTTGAATAACAAATGTTTTATTCATGAGCAAATGCTATGTATATTGGATTGTTGTTCTATACTGGGCATTGAGCATAAGCAGTTGTACTCATTTTGTTTTTGACATAAGGAAAATGAAAGTTCTCTCATTTCTTGAGTCATATATTAAAAAGGTCAATAATTAGTTGCTTTAAAAAAAAATAAATAAATAAAATAAAATGGACCTTTTACCTGTTCCAAAATTAACATCCACAAACTCATCAAATACAACTGGCATTTTTCGATTGCAAAAAGGATGAGCAACATATTTTCCTTTAAGATGCTGTTAACAAATGAAAAAATATATATTACTTTTCAAAGTTTCCCCATCAAGAATAACATATGCATTTATGATACAACATACATTATGTACTGCCATTAGCAATATGTAAAGTTTGTAACTGCATTTTACCTCTGAACTTGTTACATGCTCTGAGCTTACACTCATTGACGATAATAAACTGAATTGAATATGCAGTATTATAAATAATAACCTACTAGATATCGAGAATCCTGTGGGTGAACCGCCACAGCTGTGTCGCCTAACATGGTCTCAATACGTGTAGTGGCCACCACAACCTCCTCATCTGAAATGGAAACCAAAAATTAATGAATACAATGTTATATTTCTTTTTTTTAATGTTGCACTCGCTTCACAACCTATTTTTGCTGCTTACATGTATGCATTGTTACTTTTGTAGTGTTCTTTTTTTCTTAAATCAGATAAAGTACCACTAACATGAAGCCATTACTGCCACCCCAGTACCCAATCCACTGCACTAGTCTAGACTTCAGCACAAACAATCTACACTACACTAACAATCTACACTGGTCAATACCTTGCTGGTCTATGAAACAGTTTGTAAAATTGCTTATCCGATGCTTAAATCAAAGTTCCCTTGCATCAATTTTAATAAATATTTCATTTGAGAATATTTTTGAAAAACTGCCCAATTAATTTCATGAAAGCTACAGAAATTTATAAAGTCTAAATTCTTATTTTAAAGTATGTTTGTAGTTTTATGTGCAGCTGTAGTCACAGTTCTACAGATATAGTCTCAGTAGCCCACAACAGCGTTTGTGCATGGTATACTTTGATTTATGTTCATCTATTACAGCATAAACTACAAACATTTTATTTGCCTTCTTGATCGTTTCTTGGTATTTCCTAAATAATAAAAATACAGTGTCAATATAAATCTCAACCCTTTTCAGAGGTTGCTTCCAGTAGGCCAGCATTGCCCAACTTTAATTATAAATACATGTTTTTTTTACCTGTATGTAGAGCTTTCTACTTTTCTACGGCAATTTCATTTTTAAAATATTCCCCAATTGCTTTGCAGACTCCTCAGATACTTGCTATCAGTTCAGTTTCAGCAACATGTGTGAATTTAACTAGTTTAACAACTCTAACAGAATGAACATGATTAATATGATTTAGAAAGAGCAACAACACAGGCACAAGGACTCTGCTGTGCATTCTTTTCTTAACTGTGCTACAGTCATGAGCCGACTTAAGACTCCATTTGGGGCTGGCCACTTGGCTTTATGTAAAATTTTCTTGGCACTTGTAAAATAGTAAAATTTTCTTTATTGGGTTTGTTATGTTTTGTTGTAAGACATGTTAGATAATCAATAGTGGGTAGAAGATTCAGTCTTAGAAATACTTTATAAATTTATGTATTTTATTTTTGTTCCTATATATTTCATGGCAATATACTTGTCAATTGGGGTTTTCATACATATTCTCTGCCTTATTTATAAGTTTTCCTTATCATAGTGTGCTATTCCATATTATTATAATCTATATAAAAACTTAAATATACTGATTTATGAATTAATTTACTGTGTATTCGATAGATTCTGCTTACCTTTCTTTGTAATTATACTTTTCATGAGCAGGTTACTATACTTTTTGCGGTTGTTACAGTGCTATTGTTTAATTTATGTTAAATTAGCAGTATGTTACACACACAGTGTACAGATTATTGTAGCTGAGACTCTCTGGGTCTTTTGTGTGTCACATGTGTACATACTTAAAAGTACAAACAGATTTAACTGTGCGTCACCTGTGTGCATGCTTTAAATGCAAACAGATTTAATGCAATAGTATAAACAGATCTTTGAATCTCTGCGGCCACACATGAGTTCTGTGTAAAGCTATGTTTCTCAACCACTGGATCGTGCTTGTTTCACCCAGTGTTCAGCTTGCAATTTCAGCTGGTGGGTCTTCAATGAATTTAAAATGGCAAAAAACTGGGCTGCAGGAGCACAAAGGCTGAGAAACACTGATTTAAGCAGGGTGGTGTGGGCAGAATAAATAACAATTATGCACATGGAACAGAACTGATCAAAAAAAACTTTAAAGGGCCCACAAAGAGTCATAAAACATATGAGACCCTATGAAATAATAATAATAATGAAAGATTTACTGTTGCAGATGATTTTAGCAATTTCTAGAAGATTACTACCTTGTTGTTTTCCTATGGCCCATGGCTATGATTGTATTTCTCTGGTATATTAACCAAACTGTAATTTAGTTTTTTAAGTTGCTTCTGATGCCAGAAGCTTCTAGTTTCAAATTTCAAATTGTTGAGGTGGTATTTATATTAAAAGCTTTTAGAAAGGCTAATTAGATTGCTTTATTTTTGTATTTTACTACATTTCTTTGTTTAAAAAGTCTTAACAGATTGGTTTTGCAAGATCTGCTCATTGGTTCACATTATATATATTTTAAAATGTGTGTTAAGTTAATTGGCTACTTTTAAATTTGGTCAGTCTTAAGGAGTGTTCTGCCCATCCAGAAGCCTGATGCTGCAGTGATAGGCTACAGTTAAATGAACCAAAAGAGTTGGAATAATTGGGATAAGGAAATAGAAATATGAAAAATTCTGCAAAAAAAAAAAAAAATTTCATACAAATGATAAATAATAAACAAAAAGTAAAAAAGAAATCAGCATCATACCTGAACCATCAATCTTATATGCAAAAGAGACTAAAACACCAAATTCTACTTTATCTTTATAACCAGGAACTGGAAGAAGTGTGCGTCCACTTAACTCTTTCTTGTCCACCTAAAAAAGGTAAATAATCCACATTTCAATGTTTAGAATTCTGGGCAGCAACACTTAAAAAAAAACACTGCAGCTGTAAACATATCTGCATTTATGTGTACAATTTATGTAGCAATGCATGACAGGATCTTTAATTAGTTAATAATGTTGGCTTATTCATTTGAAAAGAAGGAAAAACTAAATCTGCTTGATGTAGACTGAATAAGATATTTTAAAAGTAACTCAGAAAATAATTAAAAGTCTGATTTTATAAACAACATGACCAATATTTTGGGCACATTTATATGGATTTCCATAAAATTATTTACTAAATTTAACTTATCTGAGGTTGAAATACAAAAGGGTACCTACTTCTATATCTGAGATGGCAGAGTTTAGGGTACAAGACCAGTTCACCAGTCGCTTGCTGCGATATATCACACCTTCTTCATGCATTCGCACAAAAGCTTCTTGTACTGCATAAGACAGTTTCTAAAGAAAAATAAGCAAGTTTCATTAAAAATAAACCAAGACTCCTTATATTCTGTTGTAATCCAAAATAAGATCAATCTTAAACACATTTTATGAAACTTTAAGCTTTTAAAAACTGTGTTATATTTCAAAGTAACCAATTAGAATTATCAAAATTACTTGTTTGCTTTGATCTCTTCGATCATTACCAATTAAATTAGTGGGGCAAAGGAATCTCCCCTTTGTGTCAAGAAATACAATATTATCAAAAGAGACAATGGAAGTTTCTTCACCAAAGATATTCAGCCCCATGTAAATGACATGCCTAGGGATTAATCTATGACTCTGCTGTTTTTGTAATTTGAACACACAAATTATATTATATATATATATATATATATATATATATATATATATATATATATATATATATATATTGTGACAGACGACCGGCTATGGACTCCGGTCGTCACCCCCAGGCCGCTAGGAGGAGCCCTCCGGACAGCATATTTGTGCCCCGAGTTCCAGCAGGGCCTCATGGACTTTGTAGTGTTTTGACACAGCCCTGCTGGATACCTTGGGGGCCGCCAGGAGTCGCTGTAGGGGGGCTAGCGGGCTCTGGCATGCCCTATAACCCGGGAGTGCATCTCAGTCACGTGACTGGAAGAAGCGATGTGCTCCCGGGATGAATAAAAGGACTTTGCCCTGACCCGGAAGGAAAACGGACTTGTGGGTTTGGCTTGAAGCCACTTCCGGGTCAGGGGCTATAAAAGGACTCTGGGAAGCCCAGTACATTGAGCTGAGCTGGGAGGTAGGGTGGCGACGTGTCTGGGAGAGGAGGAGAGTTAGAGAGAGAATTGTTTATTGTGTTTATGAGTGTGTGGAGGAGAGTGCTTGGTGCACCGTATTATTATAAAATAAATATAATTTATACTTTCACCTGGTCTCAAGAGTGGTACCTGAGGGTTCGAGAGGTGGACAAGAGCCTCAACTGCTACAATATATATATATATATATATATATATATATATATATATATATATATACTAGCCATTTAGCCCGTTTCAATAACGGGCGCTAGAACAGTAGTGCATAAACATAAGTAGGAACAGTCTACATTAAATGGCAAGTGACTTTGACCTCATTCTTTTTGTTGGTCGTATTTTTGTTTCTTTCAGCCTTTCTTTTGTTGATGTTTACTTGCTGAGCTGACCGTTCTTCGTGGGCTGCCGCTGTGTATTGTGTGTCTTTAATTTTCTGTGACAGTAATACTGTCTTGTATGTCCGCTGGCTTGTACGTCTGTAATATACCTTTAATTTTCTCTGCCGGTAATACAGGCGTGCACGTCGGTAATATGCCTTTAATTTTCTCTGTCAGTAATACTGGTTTGTATGTGGCTGTAATATGAGTCACTGTATTGCGTACCTTTCATTTCCTCTCGCAGTAATACTGGTTTGTATTTCCGTAAAACTCCTGTAACTTTCTCTGACAGTAATATCGCGCATCGCACCGTGCCCCGCGCATGCGCACTTCACCAGAAGACACACACACACGGACACCTGGACGCACACAGGGATTTTATTAAAGAGGATATATATATATCACACATACACCTTGTTATGGCAGAAGGCTAGCCCACTTGCCCAGCCAGGATGCCTTCTTAATGGAAGGACTGGGGGAGAAAAGTGCTCAGGGAATTATCTCCCCTGGATTGCCACAGATTTCCACACAACATGCTGGGAGTTGGAGTTTGGGAGCTCAGCCCTGTTGGCTTTCAGTGGTGCTGCAGGCACTGCTGTGCTCTACTTTGTCAGGCTCCCACCTCATCTAGAGGTTTCTTCGGACCATGCTAATGGGCCCCTGGAAGTACTCCCAGGTGCAGCATAAAAAGAGCCACCTGCCACCGCTCCAGGAGCAAGGCTTGCCTGAAGATGGAGCCTGAGTTGCCCCGAAAGCTTGTATATTGTATTCTTGTTAGTTAGCCAATGAAAGTTGTCATTTTGCATGACTTCTCAAAGAGCAGGGACTTTGATGACACACAACATGTAATAAAAATTAGTACTTACATCATCCATTGTAAAACATGCTCTGTCCCAATCTAGAGATGATCCCAGTTTCTTTAGCTGATGGTAAATGCGATCTCCCTTTCTATAAGGCAAACAGCATTGATCTTTGTAGTATCAAACACTTATAAAATTTTGCTTCTAACATTTTCTTCCAAAATGTAACAATAAGGCTAATCATATGATTAAGTCATGCAATTGCATAACTCTATACAACATTAAAGTTTGTATATAAACTAAATTATGGGACTTCTCTCAAGGACATCGCCCTTCCATGCCCTGAGAAACTATTTGTTTTTGTTCTTTATTTCTCTTTATACAATTTCTTGTATTAGGAATTTGTTCATTTACGTATACAGTAATCCCTCCTCCATCGCGGGGGTTGCGTTCCAGAGCCACCCACGAAACAAGAAAATCCACGAAGTAGAAACCATATGTTTATATGGTTATTTTTATATTGTCATGCTTGGGTCACAGATTTGCGCAGAAACACAGGAGGTTGTAGAGAGACAGGAACGTTATTCAAACACTGCAAACAAACATTTGTCTCTTTTTCAAAAGTTTAAACTGTGCT
This sequence comes from Erpetoichthys calabaricus, assembly GCF_900747795.2. Taxonomy (NCBI): domain Eukaryota; kingdom Metazoa; phylum Chordata; class Cladistia; order Polypteriformes; family Polypteridae; genus Erpetoichthys; species Erpetoichthys calabaricus. Next base: position 57,926,414 of record NC_041394.2, read on the forward strand.
CCATGACAAGACAGAGATGACAGTTCCGTCTCACAATTAAAAGAATGCAAACATATCTTCCAATTCAAAGGAGCAAACAAATCAATAGGGCTGTTTGGCTTTTAAGTATGCGAAGCACCGCGGCACAAAGCTGTTGAAGGCGGCAGCTCACACCCCCTCCATCAGGAGCAGAGAGAGAGAGACAGATAAAAAAATCAATACGTGCCCTTCGTGCTTTTAAGTATGCGAAGCACCGTGCAGCATGTCACTTCACGAAGCAGCTGCACGGAAGGTAGCCAACGTGAAGATAATCTTTCAGCATTTTTAGACGAGCGTCCGTATCGTCTAGGTGTGCGAACAGCCCCCCTGCTCAATCCCCCTACGCCAGGATCAGAAAAAGTCAGTGCAAGAGAGAGAGAGAGAGAGAAAAGTAAGTTGGGTAGCTTCTCAGCCATCTGCCAATAGCGTCCCTTGTATGAAATCAACTGGGCAAACCAACTGAGGAAGCATGTACCAGAAATTAAAAGACCCATTGTCCGCAGAAATCCGCGAACCAGCAAAAAATCCGCGATATATATTTAAATATGCTTACATATAAAATCCGCGATAGAGTGAAGCCACGAAAGGCGAAGCGCGATATAGCGAAGGATCACTGTACCTTAGGGTCAGAGTGTAGGGTCAGCCATTGTATAGCGCCCCTGGTGCAATTACAGGTTAAGGGTCTTGCTCGAGGGCCCAGCAGAGTAGGATCTCTTTTGGCAGTGACGGGGATTCGAACCAGCAGCCTTCTTAATACTAGCACAGATCCTTGTCATTATAACAGATCTTTTAGGTACAGCTTAATTTCTACTTGTGACTGTGTTAGATTATTGGTTTTTTGGATCAGCACTAAGGTTATTGATGCAGAACATATACAGATACAGACCTTGTGAAAATATAAAATCTATCAATATGACCTTAATTTTCTTGTCCACCTTCAGCTCTCCCTATTTATCACAAATGTATTACTTTGTTTGCATTGTTGTTATAAAAATTACTTTTACCAAGGAAGCAGCACACAAAGAAAGATCTAGGTAATAGGGTTGGCTTAGTGAAAAAGAATTAAATTAAATAAAACATAACACAATACATAACACAAACATATTTAGGCATAGAGGGGGATAAATGGAGCCTATGATGAAAACCCATGTAGACTTGGTATGTAAACTACACACAGGTCAACAGTTGGATGCAGGATTCATACTCAAGAAGCAGCAACTCAGCAGTTGTAAACACTGTGTTACACTGTTTGCCACTTAATAAAAACAAGTGCAGTCTGCACTCACCTTTCTTATACAGTGCCATGTTAAAATTTTATATTGCCACGTCCAAATGTATAATATAATCTATTCTTACAGAAATTCGGACATGTCAGTATAAGACACACTTAGTATTTTAAGCCAAGTTCTGAAGAGTACAGAAACTACTAAATAAATTCATGAAACTATCAGGTTAATAAAAGAAAAAAAGCTTCTTCTAAAAAAATTTTCTGCCGCAGGACAGCAGTAAAGTCCACTAGGACCGACACTCGGAAACTAGACTCTTGGAAGGAAAAAAGGAAATTACACTGCTACTAATTGAATTGCTCATTTGTAATATTCTACCATTTAACTATTGAAGCAATGCATAAAGTTCATACACAGAAATAGTGACACTAAGTACTAGCAATGCAAAAATCAAAACTAATTCAATTTTGGATGTCACTTTACAGCTTTTTTTAAATTCTAGTCCCATTGCTTAGTGCAATTTAATGCCACAATTTCTCATACATACTCATTTTTCCATTTCCACACTTCTTGGATGAATGCCTCTCTGCCAAGGTCATGACGTGTTTTCTTCTGTTCACGCCACAGTTTTTTTTCTACTACTACCTGTGTAGCAATGCCAGCATGGTCACAGCCTGGATTCCACAATGTGGTCTCTCCACGCATACGATGCCTGTTAAAAATGTAACATTATAGCTGAATAGTCAGAAAATAAAAAGACCTACCAAAAATACATAGAAATAAGACTAACTTTTACAGAAATGTCAGATATGATTAAGTAAAAAAAATATAAGAAAACAGAAAACTCATTCCAAAAAGGATGCATAATGAGTATCACTACAGTATCTGTTGAAAATTACCACAGGCTGTAGTACTGGGAAATGTTTGTCTTTATAACTCTACTAAATGCACATTTTTAATGTAGCAATTGTTTCTGATTAGTAACATATTTCATTTATCAATCTATAAATTTTTAAATCAATTTAAAATCAATTTATTCTTAATTAGACTTGTTTACAGGTGTTCATGAAGAAGTACTTCAAATGATTTCCCATTCACACCTGCATCTGGTCACCACAGACTAATGAGTGATCCAAAGAAATGATCAGCGTCTAACTAAAAAGGCTCCACAGTGTACTCCAAAAAATTTGGGAAAACATATCTTCTACTACTACCATCTTTAAAAAGAATTAAGGCAAAAAATAGCAGCAGTTTGACTCTACTGTACCTTAAAAATAATAATGCTTTCCAACAGTATAAACTATGGAGGAGAGGTTGAGAGCATGCACTGATACAGCGCATTTCTGCACCCACCACATCATCGCAGGATCCCAAATTAGGGCCCGAGTGCAGTTGTGCAGTGGGTGGAGGACCATTATAAATAAAATGGTCCAAATTTACTAATAAAAGCTCAAAGGGAGATATATAGATACTGCAAAAAATGGTGATTCCTCTTGCAATTTGGCAATCTCTTTATGTAAAAGAATACTGCCATAAAAACTTTCAGCAAGTAATTAAAATGAACAGGAAAAAATTAATATTGTTTGCTTTTATTAATAACCACAGGTATTATGCCCACACTAAAATGTAGTCACATATACTTACCAACGAGTAAGAGAGTCTTGAATAGAATTGGTGAGAGCATGGCCCAAGTGGAGAGAACCAGTTACATTAGGGGGTGGGATGCACATCATGAACACACCTTTAGGATTAGGTTCTGAGACGCTTTTCTTCTGCAAAAGGAAGTGTATTAATGTACGTGGTGCTAAATTAGAGAGACTCCCACATCAAGACTCACAGGATATGTACTGGATTAAAAGAAATGGACAATTCTAATGTATTTTCTATGAATGGTATTGTATAATGCAAAGGGTATTACAAATTTTTTTTCAGCATGGAACAAAATAATAATCCAGAAAAAAGTATAACAAACTCAAAAACATACATTTATATATTGCACTTCATTCTCCCATACAGCAGGTGGCAGTGTGCTGTAGAGCTAAACCCGATCAGAGTTTGGAGTTGAAATATGGAGACACAGCCCTGTCAGGGTCTTTGTGGACAGCTAGAGGGCATTGCTGGGGGAGGACTGCCCTGGTTTTCATATAACTCGGAAGTGCTTTAGAGGACTTGGACAGGTGACCAAAAGCAGTTTTCGGGTCTACCTTAAAAGGAAAATTGCTGCCTCACTTAAACTGAATTAGAGTCGGGAAGCAGTGGGCAACGTTCTCGTGGAGGATGAAGGAGAACTTTGGATTGGTTTATTTTTCTTGTGTTCATATGAAGAAGATGTCTTGTCGAATAAAAATCATTTTTGAACCTGGAATTGTATTGAATATTGTGGCGTCTGTGGTATGGGGCTCAGTGGTGCGTTGACGGAAGTTTTGTCCTACACACAAAATAAAAAAATGTGTTTTACTGAACTTGTGTTCTAAGTCTGTCGGTGGTGGGTTTGGGGAGCTGGTGCGCCCCCTGCAGTCCACAATATATAGATTAGGGCTGGGAATCAATAAAAAAAATTAATTGATCGCATAAATGTATATAATTAATTGCAGTTAATCAAATCTAATATTAAAACACTTAAAAATAAAATTAATACAAAAATCATGTAGTAAATACACAATGAATCACAAATTTAATTTAGAATCGACATACAAGAATTAAAAAAAAAATACTGGCATTGTTAAAGTTTAAACAGTGACCTTAAACCTGAACTTTTAACAAAATACTGCTTGAGCAAGTACAACTTGAATTTGAATGCCTTCCTGAAAGGTAAGTTGAAAAGAAGGCAAAAAGAAAACAAGGCCAATGTATTAATTATCAGATTGGCACAGTAAAAATTCAATGATTGAAACGACTGTTGACTTTGAATGCATTGCTGATGACTGATTTAACTGAAAGAATAAGCATTTCTTGAATGGGCATACTTAAAACTTGTGTTAAAACTCTGCAAATACGAGGGACGTTCAAAAAGTTTCTACATTTTTACATTTTCTTTGGAAATGTTGAAAGCGGGAGGAGTAGTAATTGGTCGTGTCTGAGAGTGTCATGTGACTGGGAAAATTGCATCGCAAAGGAAGGTGACTATGTAGAAAAGTGACGTAACTTATTTTTGAAATTCTTAATGAACAGAGTTAAAAAAAAAAGTGTGGAAACATTTTGAACATCCTTTGTACTCTCCTCAATTTTTCATCACCTTGAACAACTTGATAATTATATTCTAAACATGTGGTTTTCAAATGGTGAGCCGTGGAAATAACAGCATAGTGCTCCTGGGTCCTGACCTGAGAAAGACATGCTCCTCTGGTGGTTGAAACCTGTTTGAGGAGGAAGGGACTACGTGGAGAAGCCAACATAAAAGCAACTGTCTTCACCTTAACTTTAATCACACTCAGACTCATCTAACCTCTCTGTACTGTCTTCTGCCTTATTGTTACAGTCCAGAAAAATTCCGCTCTTTCACTGTCCCTCTACTCACTTGTTCACTCCATGCTGTTCGCAAATACTGTGCTGCTCCTGCTCATCCTCATCTGTGACGCAACCGCCCTGTGTGACTTCTGCGTTCCATTACCAATGCTGAGTAAAAGCGCATCTGTTCCAGTCCCTTCCACACTCAAACCGGTCTGTTGCACGCCTTCCACCATTTTACCTGGGCCACTTCCTCTCACTTAGATATTTTATTTGTATAATGCACTGTGCCTTCTGAAAGCCCAGGTCTTAGTGACCCTCTGCATCCCCTGCCTGATCATTACAGTACTGCTTTTTCATAATGTAAAAAACATCAAAGGACCACCTGACCACTTGTTTTTGGCTCTGAAGTCCCTGGACTACTGGGCTCACCAGCCATTTAATTCTTATCTAAGATGCCTAAAACAGCAAGCAGCATAATTTAAATACTTGAACAATAACTGTGTATGAATAACCAATGCAGGAGAATGTAAGCAGATACAATAAAGATTTTACCTTCCTATATCCAGCTAAAAGTATTCTTGGTATTGAATGCCATTACTCTTTTTAAGGCACATAATTAAATTTCTTTATTTTATACTTTATTGTAATGAAATGTATTCCACTAAGGTGTCTTAATTGACTTTATGACTAGCAACCAGGAGCCTGGCATTAATTTCTATTACATACTGTATTTTGCAAAAGACTGAAACCCACCCAAGCGCTATGCTGTATACCTTAAAGTCCAAAACTTATATTACTACCCTGTTGGGCACTGTATTGTGCACAAAACACCAAATAAAAAACACATACATAATTCTGCATTTATACTCATATAGCCTAGATTTGAAATAGCCTTACAATAAATATTGGAAGAAAACTTTGAATGTTACATTGAGTAACTGAATTTGTGCCAATCAATGACTGTTATGATAAAAAAGTGAATATTTTAATACTTGTAGCACCAATTTCACTAACAGTACAGGAAAAGAGGATTCTGAATAGTGTTTACCATCCAGAAAAAGCAGTTCTTCCACTCCTCTGAAACAGCTAGATCTAAAAGCTGGGGCTCAGTATTGTGGTTAAACAAATGCAGCTGAAGTTCCTCAATGCATGCAAACTTCACACTCACTGTACTTTTACCCCCCAAAAAAACAAACAAAAAAAAAAAGGACAAAAACTATCTCCCTGCCAGCTTCCACTCAAGATTTAAATACTTGCACACCAGTCAAGACTGAGAAAGACTCAAAACTGTAGGCCTATTTATTCATCACAGTCACTCTGGAAGTCTACTTACAGAGACATCGCCTTCAAGACAATACTACACTGACAGAAAAACCCAATATAATCACCTGCCACATGACATTTCTCAGCTGCCCTGCTAGCACCCAAATGAGGCTGCAATGATGTCATGATTACTAACTGGTTGCCATCAGCTGGGAATGCAATAGAATTTTCAGTTAATATATAATAATATTTTACAACTTATTACAAGTATATAACAGAATGAAGTATTAAACATAAGGAAAAGGGATGAATGTAACTCAAGGGTTAATTAAATGTAAATTAAAGCTGAAATCTCAAGAGTTTTCTGCCTTGTCTTAGAAAAGCTACCAACGTAATTTTCCGAGGTTAGAATGAAGTAAATGAGTAACAAACAACCTTTCAGAAAGCAGGAATAAACTGATGGGAAGGCCCACCAGATTAAAAGGACAATCCGCTAAACACCCCTTATAACAAAGCCATGTTCAAAATACTGGGAGAGTCAACTAAGTCAGAAAAAACTGGTGGCATTATTTGATTGGAGGAGACAATAAAGTTCTGAAAATCAAGAGTAAGATGACATGATGTATTAAATGAGGTAGTGGTAATCAAAAAAAGTATAAAAACAGATGAATTGTTAAAATTATCGGTATCTCCATAGACCTAGACCTTTGTGCTTTTGCGCAAATAAAGAAATGCTCTGTCTTCTCATCTGGGCTCTGTGACAAAGATGGAGTAAAGTTTTTTCACAGCAACACCTGATTTAGCTGATGCATTGAAAGCTACACAACAGATGTTTAATTGAAATATGATTTTTTTTTCCTATAGTATAATGCTTTACAAAAATAATAATAATAAAAGTTCATATCTACAATCACAAAAATTCATTAGTAACGTACGTACCCCGCATTCGGGCTTGAAGAAACCTTGCTTCTCCCACCATTGGTACCAGGCTGCCTCCACATACTGAGGACTGTAAGAGTCTGGCATTGTGCATGTTACATCTGTTATTACAGGAGAAAAAAAACAAGGTAAATTTAATTTTCATGGACAGGAGTTGCTGCTGAAGTAAATGATTTTCAGTTATTTATTTCAAGAATTCTGAAACTATACAGATTTTGTCTAACAAAGCACTATAAAATCAGTTTTACTTCTTCCTTTCCTACTTTCAGATGTTTTTTTCTATGATTGTCATTTTCTAATTTCAGTACATACTATTTTTTACTTTTCTATGATTGCACTCTAAAAAATGTTCCTATAAACAAATGTACCAGAAATTCTCACTTTATGCAGATACTATATAAATAGCTTGAGTACAAATTCTATCAAAGCTAATTTTCATTATATAAAGCCTAAATGATATACTACGATAAAATATTTAAAAAAAAACAGAATAAATAGCAAATGCAGCCCAATTTAAATGTGACATTATTTTTCTTCCACCTCTACCCAACATCTATGTTATGCTGATTTGGCAGATACATAGTATTCACCACTACCTCAGACTGCCACTTATCTGTACCTTGCTCTTGATGGATCTACTGTAATTCATAGTTTGCAAAAAGACAGAATTAGAATGCATGTAAAGACATATAACCATAAAACTGAAATAGAAATATATAGCATCACCCCATGTATACACCTACATTTTGTTAAAACAAAGCTGCAAAATGTGGCAAAAGCTCTGTAATTTAAAAAAAAGGAAAGAAATACATAAAAAGATGTACTTATGCTGGTCCACTTCTAGTGCATCGCCTTAGAGAAGCAGGCACATTTGAGTTTTGAAACCCTATAGCTACATATTCAAAATCTAAGCATATGTTTGCTATCGGGTCACAGGAAAAGACAGGCTACAAAAACTTCTATTTTCTATATAAGAGATTTTGTCTGCTTTTATGTTTCAAAGTATTGGTCTGCAATATAAAACCATGTCTAAGAAAATAAAAAAATAAATAAATAATTGAAAGTGAACATGTATATACTTTAGTGACCGGCTGCTACTCCCGTATCAATGATTCATCAGTTATGGACACAATATTATGATCAAACAATTTTGTATAGTGCATTTAGGAAGGAATTATTAGATGCTGTGTATGTGTACGTTTGAATGAGTGTATATAACTTGTACGAATTGAAAAAGACTGAAGATTTAGGTCACTTCTAATTTTGCATGGTACTAGACGGCAGATATCAGCTTGAGTATTGGCATCCATTTATTTTGGCATTTTCATTCATGACAGTATCACATGCATACTATTAATAGGACAGCTTTATTACATATTTTATATATATATTATATATATACCCTGTATACAGTGCATCTGGAAAGTATTCACAGCGCATCACTTTTTCCACATTTCATTATATTACAGCCTTATTCCAAAATGGATTAAATTCATTTTTTTCCTCAGAATTCTACATACAACACCCCATAATGACAACGTGAAAAAAGTTTACTTGAGGTTTTTGCAAATTTATTAAAAATAAAAAAACTGAGAAATCACATGTACCAAAATCTGAATTTTGCTGCTTTGAAAGTATTAGCCTTTCACTAATTTGCGCATGTGTTTCTTCAGTGAGATAATGGTAAATGTCACAAGGGAATGTATTGAAATAGCTGTAGCAATATGACAGTGAAATCTGCTTAATGTAATAGCTTTCTTAGTTACTAGATCACAATCACGTGCAGCATCAGTAGGTGAAATATGCCAAGCTATTCACAATGGACATTCAGCACCAGCTAATTTACAAAATCTATAGAACACTAGGTGGCTCCGCCCCCTGCTCGCTTCGCTCGCCAACCCCTGGTGTTGGGAAATTACAAAGAGCGTGATGTATGAATGAGATATAGCATAGTGTGAAGGTGTAGATGACGCAGATAGGAAGCAAACAATAAAGTGTTTGGCACAGTGTAAAGGTTTATTGGAAAATTTCTTTGTAAATAACATTAGTAGTAAAGATGGTGTCTTGACTTTGAATGATTTTTCCTTGGCATGGAGTATTTATGACCTTAACTTTAACGTCAGATAAACGTCGAAGTTGTGAGAAGGCCACATAAAGTTGTCCATGTACAAAAATGGGCTCAGATAGGTAGATGCCAACCTTGTGCATGGTTTGTCCTTGTGATTTGTTGATGGTCATGGCAAAGGCAGGTTTAATGTGGAATTGTTTCCGTTTAAGTGTAAAAGGTAATTCCAGGTGAGTACTTGTAAGGTCAATTTTAGGAATTAGAACAGTATTGTTAGCATGTGATCCTGTAAGAACTGTTGCTTGAATAACATTGTGTGTTATGGTGTAGACGACTAAACGTGTACCATTGCATAAACCCTGTTTAGTGTTAAGATTTCTTAGTAGCATGAGTATTGTTCCGTTTTTAAGGCTAAGACTGTGTTGTGGTAATCTGGCTGGGTTAATAGTGTTCAAATATGCTAAGGGGAAATGAAGATGGTCATTGTCGTCATAAGAGTCAACTTTGTCAGAGCTTAGAAAGAGCCGTGCCTCTCCAGGAAGTAATGAAATGACCTGGTTATTAATGTGATCAACAGTAATATTTTTTGGACATAATATACTTCGTTGTGTTAAAAGGGGCATTTGGTCTAATGAGACCGCTGTTTCAAATATCTCCGTAAGTAAGTCGTCGCAGATGAAAGGTTGAGGAATTGTAATAATATCTGGGTGAAGTCCATTTGTATTGGTGAGTGTACAATGTTCTAGTTGTAATAACCAATTGTTATATTCGGGATCTGGAAATCGCATGTTTTGTACCAAGTGTATCTTTAGAAAGCAAAGCCAATTGTTCGCGTAACATTTTTTGTTCCCTAATTTTTTTAGAAGCGCGCCGAGGTGAATTTTTTTGTTTGATGCGGGTTCGTGTTTGTGGTCCCGTTACTCGAGCTGTCTAGTTTTGTATCCATGATCGTGAATTGATGACTTGTTTGATCTTTATCGTTAGGAATATGGATAAGTAATAAGTAGGATCGAACTCACTGTTAATATGCGCACTGTTCGTTTCGTCGTATTATCACCAATCAGGTCTCGCGGCTGTATATGTATTGTAGTTCGGTCTCGTGTTGTTTATATGACGTCGTCGCGTATTTTAAGGTGGACTGAATAATAGCTGAGCGCATGGCATGTGGAGCAATAGGTAAGCACAGTCTAAAATCTACTCCTAATAAAAGTACCTTTACTCCAAAGGGAATAGTATTATTCATCAACGCAATGCCAATTGTCCGCGTATTTTAAGGTGGACTGAACAATAGCTGAGCGCATTGTAAGTGGAGTAATAGTTAAGCACTGTCTAAAATCTCCTCCTAATAAAAGTACCTTTCCCGCAAAGGGAATATTATTATTCATCAACGTTTGTAGAAGTTTATCAATGGTGTTGAGTAAGTGACTGGATGCCATTGTACATTCATCTATAATTAATAGTGTGGCAAGACGGATGTCACGTGCATTGTCATTGTGCATTGTCATAGTGGATACCGATGTTTCTGTGATTGGGACCGGTATTTGGAATAAGGAGTGACGTGTTTTTTGAGCCGAGACATTTTTTCTTCCGCGGTTTCAGAAGCGCTTTGTAGGTGCCGACGTGATTTGTGCATATTTGCGTTATTGATTTGTTTCAGGGTGCACTGTTCCAATGCGATGTAATATTTGTCCACAGATGCGAAAGCAGTATGGGTCATTGCCTTTTGGTGACCTGATATTTACTCCGGTAGATGCAAAATCAAATGAACTATTGTAGGATGTAATGCAGTTCATAAAGTTTTTATTTTCAGGTACTTCGTTAGTTAGAAGCTTCTGTAGATATGCAGGATATGAATGTAAAGGAGGCAGTGTAATTTGACTTTTTTGACAACAACGTGTAAATTCATTACTTGTATTGCCATTTGTTTCTTCAGGGAAGTTAAGTGAATGACAATGATTGCAAATGACATTCATTAATCCCAATGATTATTCATGAAAAGTGGACTTATTATTGAATGCGCTGTCAGCTAATTGGCACAATCGTTAGTGTGGTCGTGGGTCTGAGTCGTCGTTTTTGTGTACGTTTTGCGTGCTATGTCCGTAGACTGTCCCGTTTCGTGTCCAATGGGCTTTGTGTGGCGCTCGCGGCTTGTTTTTTTTTGTGTGCTGGGGGCTTGTTGCCTGAGTTTTTATTTCTGTTAGTGGAGGGGGTGTTTGTGTGTCGTGGGGCTGAATCGTCCTTTTTGTGTGCGAACCATTTCGTGTGCTATGTGTGCCTGCGTGTGACTCCTTTGTTTTTGGTGTCCTAGGGGCGCGTGGCCTCATTTCTTATTTCAGTTACTGGAGGGGGGCTTTGGGTGTTGTGTGTCTCAATCCTCTTCTTTGTGTGTGTCCCGTTTCGTGTGCAATGGCTTCGTGCGTTTACGTTGCATTCTATCCGGCCCGTTTCCGTTGCTTGGGGGGGGCGCCTGCGCAGTACGTCTTTTGCGGCCACGGCCCATGGCCGGATGTCCCTGCGTCCATCCGGTTTAGCATTCTCAGTTAGTAATATGGATAGTACAGCTAACATACATCCCTATAGGCTTTTTCCAGGATTAATGGAGGACAAACTTATTGTTAAGCAGATATTTCCAAATGAAGTCGAAATCATTATAATAAACATTTTGGAAAATGTTTTCTGGATCTTGATATACAGTTTTACATGCAATATGTGATAAGCATGAGCTAGCACATCAGTACTGTCCAAACATAAGCTTTTACCTTTTTTGTCTCCAGCTGGAGTTGGTATGTCATAGGTAAACACTCCCAGTTCCTTCTTCTCAGGTTTTGCTTTTTTCTGGAAGAAAATTAGGAAACATTTTTCGCAAATCAATATATTTAATGCTATTGTCAGTTGAGCATCAGAAACTGAGTCCAGTACATATTGTAGATTAATACCTTATATTTACAGGAGACTATAAAACTTTGCCCATAAAAATTCTTGCACTATCTGAATTATCTGAATCCGATTTGATTCCATTTTTAAGCTAAGGAATTATTTTCACTTTATACCATACACTGATTGAGTTCTCCACTGTCATTTGCCTATAATACATCTTAATAAATGCAGGCTTGAGTATGCACAAAGAATATCAATCTTCAATTCAGCAAAAGCAAAGGCCAACTTTTTTGTCTTTTAAAAGGTACAAGCTGTTTGTCCAAGAGGAAACAATTCCCTTAATTGAGAAAATGAGGAAAATCCTCTTAAATGGAAACAGAACACTCTCAGACAAAAACACCACCACCACGACCACCACCAAAAAACAAATGGAGGACGGACTGAGGAAGATCAATAAATGTGGATTGCCAGGAAAGTGCAAGGTGTGACTCTCTTAACATGGCTTGCTGCCAAGACTGATGTGGCTGCTGACAGTATGAAACATCTGTAAAAGGAATGGAGTGCTGTAAGAGGCTTGTTACCATTGCACCTGTCAAGGTGTGGATAATATTTGACAGCAAATGAACAGATGGTTCTTGAAGGTGTTGTGCTAGAAGAAGGAAAAATAAGCAAGCAAAAGGATTTGTGCAACTATGACCAGGGCCAAATTGTGACAACTAGATGACTGGGTCATATAATCTCCAAAATGGCAGATCTTGTGGGGTGTTTTCAGTCTGCAATGGTTAGTGCCTCCCAAAGGTGGTCCAGTTGAGAGGTCAACCAGTAAAATGGCAACAGGGTCATGGGTCCCCAAGTCTCACTTATTCAGTGCTACTGTAGTACAATTTGCTGTAAAACATAATGTTGGTCATGAGAGAAAGGTGTCAGAAAACACAGTGCATCACAGCTGTCTGACTATGGGGCTGTGCAGCCAGAGTACTCATTCTGATCCCTGTTCAACGCCGGCAATAGGACAGCCAATACCATTGTACAACGGGCAGAATGTTTACTTAGGATGAGAGATTTAATTGTAATCGGGAGACAAGGCCTCAGGACATCCCACTTCCAGCAGTGGGCATAAGCAAAAAGTGAAGTGAGGAACCAGGGGGATGAAAGTAGGAAAGTATGGGCTGTTGAGCTGGGGACATAAGGAACATAGACAAGGGAAGACCTTCCTAAATAATAAAATCACTTGGACTGATCTGTGGAAGTAGTAGCCATTCTTCATATCCTTCCTGCTGAAAGCAGTATATGACACCTTCCCTACATCAGTGAACTTGCACAGGTGGTGGATGAGGGAGGAACAAATGAGCAAGCTGTGTGGCGGGAGGGGAACAATGGTGCACATCCTATCTGGATGTAACACATTACTTATCCAAAGCAGGTACAGATGTCACCATGGGAAGGTACTATTGATACCTACAAATATTTTGGAACAGTAAAGCAGGAAGAAACACCAAGCCACAGCAAAATTCATTCCACAGAATCACATTTAAGGATGGAGGAAATCCTGCACTCACACTGCTTCTGTTGGCCACTGAATGGGAGCGGACCTAGGAAGGAAGATCCAGTTTCCCAAGGCCGCCCAGTTTACTACTCTGAGGCCAGGTGTGGTTATCTGGTCATCAGAAGGAAAAACAATTATAGCACAGTTGACAGTACCGTGGGAAGCAGGTTGTGAGGAGGAAGCAGAATGGAAAGCCAGCAAATACCAGTAGCTTACAAACAATTGGAAAGACAGAGAATGACACACTTGGCCGTTTCTAGTGGAGGTGTCAAGGATTTCCTGCACAGTTGGTGTTGAGTCTACTGACCAAGATGGGAGTAAATGGCTGGGACAGAAGAATAGAAGGCCAGAGACAGAGAGGCACCAGAGAAAACCTTCTGTTGCCTCTGGTACAAGAGGGAGGAAATAAGCTGGAAGCCAAGAAGAGAGGGGCAGTGAGCTGGACACCACTCCAACTCACCAAATGGGCAGTTGTGGTTAGGAAGTTGAAACACTTGAAAGAAGGATACTATCTGATGACCCCTTCTCCTGACCAAGACTATGGCTAGACTAGACTCGTATGGAGGGCATTCCAGAGATCGCTCTTAAAACTAAAGTGCATTACTTAATCACAGATTTATTATATCAAAACTATAGACATAAACAATATATATGTATCTTAACATTTTAAGCAAGATCCTGATTCTTTTGCTACCAATTTGGTAGAATATTTGGTAGAATAAAAACAAATGAATGGGAATCTGCACTGAGTCAGTGCCAAATTATACACTAGCAAAATGTCTTTGTAATGCTTGCACGCCCATCTGTGTGTACACAGTCTATACCTCTGTCTGTGAATGTTGTTTCTTTTGTTCCATCTCCTTCTTCTGTTGAAATTTTTCCAGTTTTTCCCTTTTCTTAGCTTCCTTCTTTAGCTGGGCTTCTGTTTTCGGAGGTGGAACGGCAGGAATGTCTTGGCCTTAGACATAAGATGAAAGGAATACAAAAATACTTACAATTGACATAAATACAAGAATCCATGTTGAAACAGAAAATTAGAAATTATGCCTGTACTGAACTTTTTAAGGTGATTTTTTCTTTTGTTAATGTATTGTTCAGAAAAAAAAAAATACTCTCCATGAGGACACTAATACATACCACAATAAAAATAATCTTCTGCTTAGAGTAGCAAAAAAATGCAAAAATATCAGCCACTCATGTTTATGAAAGTGAATGTTTAATTAATATAAAATAATACATATCATGTTTAAACCAAAACACTTTACTAAGTAAATATGCTATACCTCAAACTTAGTTAAAGCATATATTAAAAAATACAGTGGAACCTCGGGTGACCCGAAGTAATTTCCCCCATAGGATTGTATGTAAATACAATTAATCCATTCCGGACTGTACAAACTGTATGTAAATACATATTTTTTAAAGATTTTTAAGCACAAAAATAGTTAATTATACCATAGAATGCACAGTGTAATAGTAAACTAAATGTAAAAATATTGAATAACACTGAGAAAACCAACATTGCAGGAGTTCAAGGCTGTAGCCTTAGGAACCGCTCACTGTAAACACTTTTTTTAATAAACAACCAAGAAAAGTAACATTGCAGGAGTTCATGCTATACCCTTACGAACCGCTCGATGTAAACACTTTTTTTAATAAGCAACCAAGAAAACTAACCTTGCATGAGTCGAGTTCTGGCATGAAGGAAGTGAGCAGGAAGCTGGGTGGAGAGAAGGTTACAGTTTTGAGGTAGAGTCCCTCTGCACGATGCACGTCTGACCGAGAACAATGTACTACAGGGAGAGACTGAAACGTACGGAAATCATCGGCGCATGCAAACCAGAAGGGAAACATAATAGCGCACAAAGACTTCACAGCAAAAGCACGCACGTCTGACCGAGAACAATGCAACATGTGCGGAAATCATCAGCGCATACAAACCGGAAGGGGAAACTGGCTTGTTCGTCAACCGAGTGTGTGGCCGTGAACAGATGCAAAAGTTTGGCGAACATTTTGGTCGTAACCCGATTTGTACATGTTCAGAGACGAACATGAACTGAGGTTCCACTGTACATAGTATACTACTTTATAGCTTATTTTAAGAAAGTATTAAATGGCATTTTACATAATGCTTTTTTGAAAGTATATTTGTGAAAGGATTAAATATTTACTTGACAACAGATAAATGCTGCATATTTATTTGACAATAAAAATAATACCTTTAATGACAAACACCTACATGATTGAAAAATAAACACATCAAAATGCTATTACTTTAGTAAACTACAAGATAAGTTCATGTAAAAAAAAGTTTTAACTTTACATTTTGTACACTTTTATGTTGACTGTCACCTCTAAATTGGCCTGGTGTTAGTGAGTGTGCCTGTCTGCATAACCTTTTGATGTATTGCATCCCAGTTCAGGAGTGATTCCTGCTTTACTCCCAGCACTGTCAAGTACAGGCACCATCTCTCTAGAGCTCTGAACTAGACTGACAGCATATATTAGGTATATAAATGTTAAAATTAAACTATTGATTACTGATAAATGTTTTTTTCAAAAAAAAACAAAAAAAAAAAAAAACGAAGCAAAACATTGACTTTTCATTGAAACAAAGTAAACAAATCTGCTAGGTAAGGATTTGACCCAACCTTTTTTTTAACCAGAACTTTCTACTTAAATAAGTTTGAACAGTATTTCTTTGCTGTAAAATGTTAGTGCTGTAAGATCCCTACTCATCTAAAACAAACATGTCTGAGCAGCTACATTAAGTCTGGGATTTAGCCGTGCTAAAGAGAACATGCCCATTCTCCCTGCCAAAGTTGAAAAAGCACCCATTTATGAAGAACTAGCTTCTAGTCTTAATTCAAAAAGAAGAACTACATAAATATCAAATTGAAAAGAAAAAAAAATATTATTTCAATAAAGAAAAAACAACTACTACCTTTAGACTGCAGGATTTCAGTGGGCTTGGCATTTTTCGAATTAATTTGGACCACCTTCTCACAAAGTTTCACCTCTCCCAGAATTTTCTTAAACTGAGGTTGATTGACACAGGTTACAAACCAACGGGTGACATTGATGAAAGGTTTTCGTACAACAGGGTCTAGGACCTGAAGAAAACAATAAATAAAATCATTTATTTCTAATCTGAAATATATTAGAAAGTCATCATTATGTTTTTCAATCCATATTCCAATAATGAAGTATAGTATATGCTGGACAGTTTTAAAAATGAGTGTTAAGCGTACAGTCAACCTTCTAAAACAAATTAAACTGTTTCAAAATGAGCGTTTCAACATGGTGTTATGCATATCAAATGCTAATGAATAAGAACAATCTCCTTTTATATATAACTAGATTTACAAATACGCCTAACAAGCCTGATAACACATGTGCTGTAATATTTGGTTTTTAAAAGTAAGCTAAAATAGAAATGGATAGGTCTCAAAGAAATTATCAACCTGACCAGATGTGAATAATTAAATATATAACCAAACTTGACACAGACCCAATATATGATTCAGATATGAAGGTGTTCAATTCAACACAAAAAAAACCAAAACAATTTAAATTTAAAAACTAGAAACCGGTTTCTGAAAAAAAAAAAAAACACTCACTCAGCAGCATGACAAACACACTGCAAAAAACATCCAATGTAATGAATGGCCTAAAGGTAGGAAGGTGAATGAGTGGCCATGACCGAGACCAGACTTAAATTAAATAGAAAATTGGTGAACATAGAGGTTCATTTCCACTGACCACAAAATTTAACTGAACCTGTAAGAATAGATAAACATTGCCCAATTCAGAGGCATCATTTGTAAAGTTTGTGTATGCACAAAAAGAAGCTTGAACTGTGCATACACAATTTACCATACAAATATCAGGTTTTATAAAAGAAAACTTGACGCAAAAGCTTGAGTATATTTATGGCAACTCTGACCAATGCATACTATACGCAACATTTCAGAGAAACTAGGAAATGAGGACACCTTCGATCAAGTAGGAAAATGCATCCAAACCAGTTACATGTCAATTGTATGCACAATAAATCACATCCCAATGTCGTTACTATTATGTGCGTTGACGTGACAAACATATTAAACCTCAAAAACGATGAATATGATGCACTGACTGTATTTTACTTCCATGCTACATACCGAAGAACTTTTTTTGCCAGATTCTATTGGCTAGCTGTTGTCATTTCTCAACAAACTGACCATCAGGTCAGGAAGTTTTTGACCAAGCCTCACTACCTCATGCTTGCTGTGGCTAAAGCCAATAACCAACCATTGAGGCATTATGTCCAGTTTTCCTATGGTGTGGGTGCACATACATAAAACGTAACATGTTTGTTGTTGGTAAGGTAACTTGCTAAACCCTTTATTTCAAATGGCCTGTACTATGTGAATGGTACACTAATGGCATGTGAATTTCCCCTTGGGATTAATAAAGTATTTATCTATCTAGCCATCTATTCATTGTAATAGCAATCACATCATTACATGTGCAGGACGATAGCAGCTACCCGCCCAGATGCTGTTGCTTTATGCCTTTTTCTGACCCCAGAAAGCTGCCAAGCTGCTATCTAACACTCTTCACATGACACCATAGTTAGTCAGCCTAAAGATCACCTTCAACGCAAGGCTGATCCAATCACTCTGTTCCAGGGACCACTATTAGACGTCTTTCTTACAGGCTTACAGAATCATTATTGTCATGTGTACAGAACAGAATTAAATTCTTACTTGCATATGCTATTCAGCATGTTCTTACAACATAAAAATCTTGCTAGGTTTTTTCCTTCTATTTTAATATTAATATTAACCAAATAATGGACACATTTATTTATCTACTGTAACCCTAATTTTCACCTTAATTGTATTGTGTGTAGGTTTTGTGTATTAGCTGCACACAATACACTGCAAGTTTTCCTTCCCCTTGAAATCAGTAAAAGATGTGTCAATATACATATTCACAGACCCAGTTCAAATACAAAAATGTTATTATGGGAAAAAATACGGAGGTATAGTATATGTGGGTGTTAATAATAATTTGCTCTAATAATGGAGAAGGTGACCAGACAAGTATCCAACACACCGCTCTTATACAAACATAATCTTGTAATAGTGCGAATATTTAGTTAAATTGAAATGTAATATAGACCAGGCTTTCATCAATTTACAATACAAAACAGTTATAAGGAGAAATTTATATACGTATTTAAGGAGAAATTTATATACGTATTTTGCATTTGGGAATGAACTACTGTATACATTTGTGTTTCATTCTAAGATTTACTAGGTGTGGGAAAGGAAACATACATTCTTCCTGTTCCCTATTTCTCCATTATTAATTTTTAATGTACATTAATTTTATATTATTTTTTGTCTGTCAAAAAATTTACTGTGCTTAAGATTAAATTTAATGCTCACTTATGAAGGGCTACGAGCATGCTAACTTATATAATCAACAGACATAACTAAAAAAAATGTGTTAAAATGAAAAATGCCCCAAACATCACTTATTACTCACATATTTGAATGGAAGCAACAGGGCACAGGCCACAGAAATGTCAGCAAGGGTTATACTCTCTCCAACCAAGTAAGTTCTTAATTTAAGGTGCATGTCCAGCACATTCAGTATCTTCTTTAAATCTGCCTCAGCTCGATCTATTATCTGAAGGAATCAAAGAAATTGGCACAACAGAATAATTACACTTGTTACATACATAATAAAATTAACTTGTAGGGAAATGTACCCTATCTTAGGAAATTTATTTTCCATGGCACAATTACAGCAGTTACTCAATTGCACACATACATGTAGACCATTATTTAGGATAATTTAAAATCTGTCATATATAAATGAAACTATTTATGTTAGTAATGCATTAGTTCAGGCATTAAGTCTTTATCTCATGCCAGCTTTTGACTAAAATTTCAGCTTTTTATTAAATTATAATTCAGTTCATTATTGCTGAAAATGAACCCGTTAAAAATGTTTCAGTTTTCTAACACAAAGAATAATAAAGATAAGTGAGGGCTGTTTGTCTTACACACATTCAAGTCTATATTAGCTTGGTTATATTACATCATTTGTGCTTCAGTCATATCCAAGTACAAAGGGAAAGATGGTGATTAATACACACTGGGTATTCTCCGAGATAAATACAAAAAGTGTAACAGTTTATTATTCACTTTTGCTCCTGTGTGTATGTATACACACACACACATTACTTCAATTGCACTTAGACTCCTTAAAAATGTACTCCTTTAAATTTAAAAGTCAAAATATATTTTTCTAATATTTATTATTGACATCTAACCTGTTTACTGCTGTTCACTACTCCAAGCACAGGAAACGTCCAGGCGCAGCTTGCAGGAATAATCTCATTCTCTGAAAAGCTAAGCCACTGCCTGACTAAAGAAGAGTTTTTTTCTCCAGAACTACTAAGATGCTCTGGAAACAGAACAAATCCCACCGCTGCAGCACCTGAAATGATTAGGCCATCGCTGGTCACCAAGCAAGGCAGCCTCCGGCCTAGAGATGCCCCTCCTTCACTGTTGACTTTTGGTTTGAAGGAAGGTGCGGCAAACTCGGCTGCAATGAGTGCAGTTTGGCAGCGAAAGTCATCAGCATGTGGCGTGATAAAAAGTGTTGACATTCTGTCACAGTGCAGTAGTACAATTCGAAATTATCTGTTGGAGAAAAGGGACAAATATATATCAGGGCGATCAAAATAAATTGAATGGGGTGGATTCTACATAAAAACTGTAATTCAATGTTCACAGTCACAATTTTGTTTAGTTATCCATTATAAACCAGCTATTAATCAGCTGTCATTTTTTACTGCTGTACGCAATGCCAAAAAAATCTACATTTTTAATAAAACGCTGCATAGTAATAGCTGCATATAATGAACACAAATACAAGAAACATATAGTAAACTACAACATGTTCATCTTTGAGAAAAACAGAAGACAGTAAGTTTAATCAATGATGAAAAAGTGCTAAATATATGTAAACTTGTGTCTAGCAACGTGTAAGCTGACATCCATGGACTTATCAAATTGTTACCGTGACAAGTGTTAACAAAAATTATAATGTACCGTTAAAGCATACCAAATAAATTGGATTCTTCCAAATAATGTGAAAATTCGGAACGAATGCTGCATCTTCCATGTAGAAGGCGACTTTAATCATAATTGATTAATAAACTTAAATATACCTGTAACTGACAGCTGGAAATCTGAGTCATGCTAAGATAAATTTTATAAGCCTTGCAATTTCTGGCTCAGTGTATACGACTGTGTGAAACATTAAATCGGAAGATCGCGTAGCGCTACAAAGGACTTAAGTATTACATCAGATCGACTAAGGAACTTCCCAAATGTATTCGCGATTTAACTTTCATTTGCTGTAATCAATACGCAGAGTACTGACGAGCTCTGGCCCTTTCAAAACTGCAAAAAACTAAAGAAGTAATGTTTAACAGGCACTCACTTGTAATGCGACAGCTGAAGATTTTAATGACCTAGAATTTTGTAGAATTAAGACCAAATCGCCCCTCTCACTTACACTTTCATAAAGCCGGTTTCTGATGAAATTCACTGCAAAATATGACCACGTGTGTAGGCGGAGCTACCTGTCGAAGAGGACCCCTGACTACTCAAATATAGTTGCCCACTGAAATGCCTGAGACTTTCTAGCAGCATTACAACCTATTATTTCAACTATATGTATATATGCAAGAAGTAATTCCTATAAAGGGTAGATGTGCCGTTCCTTCATGGAGAGGACTAGAGCCACGATTAGGTCGTACCGTATATCAGTCATACGTTCAAAAATTGCTTTTCGCCACAGTGCTGCGCTATGCAAAACACTGCCTGAGTGGCGGCATTTATGCAAATACATTCACTTGAAGGTCCTCGCAGGAAGGAATGCAGATGGGCGGAGTTATGCTAATAGAATATGTTTATGGATTGATCCGGCGTGCGTAGCCTTGTCACGCGACAGTCTCCACGTACTTTTCGCGATCTGATAGATCCTCAATGTAGCTGTTAAACAGCACATAACAATACTTATAAAACACTGGTAATGCCTGCATCCTGGGCTATATCCATTCTTTAATATAATGAGAGTGAGATAAATTCTTTTCACAACTTGTACTCTTGGATTATACTCATTTTTCTAAAGGAGTTAACTTGCAAAACTTTAAACTTCAAACTCACAGTAAATCAAACACATTATTTAAGTGCAAAGTGCAGCACGAATGACACAAACATCACTCTGCTTGGCTACGTCTCCTTTGGATTGCTGACTGATACTGAGAAGTTAATGCTATACTGAGCAAAAATGTACACAGCTGTAAAAAATATATATCACATTAACGAAAACGTTTTACAAATCATTTTATATGTAATTCTGGGTTTGAATAAGAAGGGAGGAAATTCAAGCAGTCAGAATCGAAAGGCAACAGGACAGGATGAAAAATCAGTGGAAGTGTGAAAGAGTTTAGGGGATGAGGAAGCAGAAATACCTTCGTTAAAAGCAGATGATCCACAACATGAGAGAATGCCGGATGAGTGGAGGAGAGGAGTGGTTGTACCCATTTAATAAGGAATAAGGATTGTTGTAACTATACTGTAGAGGGATCAAGCTGATGTCACCATTTGGGAAAGGGTTATAGATAGAAGGCGTAGGGACGAGACCAGCGGAGAAGCAGTTTGATTTTATGTCAGGATGCAGATTTTGCATTGAGACAGCCCATAAAGAAACATTGAGTAAAACAGAAAGGTTTGCATATGATGTATATTAATTTGGAGAAGGCTTATGATAGAATACCATGTAGCACCTGAAGCCATCTAAATCTCCTAATGCAGTAGTATTTTTTTTCCATGTTGTACTCTCCTTTTCCCATTTTGTGCTATTTATTACGTTTTGTGTTCCTGCAACCATTCTGTTTTTTTTTTTGTTTTGTTTTGTTTTTTCAAATTTTCACTAAGCTATTTTGGACTTTGGAAACTGATTTAGTGGAGATTTAGCTTTGATTAAATTGAATTATTCTACAACTCTGCTCTTGTTTGAATAATTTCTGAATTTTATGCTTAGATTTTTCAATTTTTGAATTTTTAATTTTTGCATTTTTGGGGCTGTTGGATTGTTTTTTTTACTTTCTTTTGTCTTTATTTAATTGAATTAAATGTCTTGGTTTTGGTCATCATTTTAAAGACAGTTTCCCTTCTGGATGAAATCATAACAGTACCCACTAAATGTTTATTCACCAATCACTTCTTTTCTTTTTTTTTCCATCATGTATGAGTTTATTTTCTCAATTGACTGTTTTATCCTGGAATCAGCTGATGTAGCTTCTTGTCAATCAACTGTTGTCTACCAGATGTATTTTTTAGAATTTTTGAAAGAAGGAATAAACTTTAGCTGGTTATGTTCCTCCATTTGCAGCATACTTTCAATTTTGAGGGAAACATCCACTAACAATGTCCATTTCAGATGCTTTGTTTGGGTCCCAAAGGAGTACAGGATTTCAATGATGAGGTGCAGACAGGTAGATGATGTTTCACAACACATTCTTTGATTCTCTTCAGATGTAATCCTTACAGGTGGAAACACAGAGAGACAGAAGAACTTCAGAATTACAAGCCTGACCTAAACAATATTTTAGGCTGGCTTGTTAAAAGGACTTCCTAGGAAAGTGTATGGATGAGGAGCATTTATTACCATAGTGGTTTTACCGCTTTAGAACTGAGATACAGCATGTCTAAAGACAGCAAACTACTGACATGGCAACATGACCACCCCTTTCAGATATGAAATGATATAAAATATTAAAAATGATATGTATAAGGGAAAAAAGGAAAAAAATGGTTTCCTGAACTTTAAGTTTTAAGACCTTGCCTTTATACTATACAGCTTTATATATTTCAACATAAGCAGTGTGGCGTAGTGGTTAAGGCTTCAAATCTCCTTACTGAAATTGCATAACGAAGTGCAAGTCATATCATCTGCCTGCGTTCCAATCAGAAAAACAAAAAGAAAAGTCTAAGTTGTCTTGGATAAACACATTAGCCAAATCAGTAAATAAATGTAATGCTGCACCCAAGCAGTTATTCAGTCAGCTCACCCAGTGTTCAGTGTGCTATTTATAACATCAAGGCTTAGGAAATGATTAACAATGACAAGTGACCATCTGATGCTGCTCGGGCATTTTCAGATTTCCAGTGCTGTAAAATGTAAATCTGCTGCATGGTACAAAATCTGGCTTTAAAAGTCCATAGTGTCTCTATAGCAGGCCAAAATCATCTTACTGAAATGTAAAATATACTGCATTATATGCAAGATTAAAAAAAAAGACTGCAGTCAGGTTACATTAGAAACACTAGGAGGATTGAATAAAAGAACAGAATTATAACAGAATATCAATGAAGTTCAAAGCTGACAAAGTGTGTTTGATTTCAACATAATAGTTAGATCACACTGAGGCATACTGAAGGAAATAATTTTATTTCTGTATTTTTCATTTGTGAATGATACAAGTTATGAACAAAAAGAATATATTGATAACAACTTTAAAAATCTTCAATGAAAAAAAATCATTTAGCATATGTTTATAATATAAAGGAAATTTGCTATCCTCTGTAAAGGTTAAAACATATTCAGCTTTGTAAAGAGGTTAATTAATAAGGCACCGTACAAATAACATTTTTCAAAATAAGTAAAATTTAATTTCTTACTAAGTTGTGTCGCATAAATATTTGTGGATAGTGTGCAATAGTTATTTGAAATTATTTTAAAATCACTACAAAAATACTTTAATTTATGAGACAGGAGGCATTTACCATACACTTTTAATCCATCCATCCATTTCTATTTAATACAATTCATGAATATGTGGAGGAAGAACATATTTATCAAATGTATTCAATGAATTAACCTTAGATGGGTTCTCTGTAATCCTAAAATTAAATTAAAAGGGTTCAGTAAATAGATGAAATAGAAAACCTGAAGATTAGTATTTTTCTCTGAAATATCAAAATTTTTGTCTCAAACCATGCAAATGGTTACTGAGTCACACGTGTGTTTCAGAAATTATAGTTTTGTGTCATCTACAAATGTAAACAATTTGTTAGTTACATCCATCCATATTCCAACCTGCTGAATCCAAACACAGGGTTATGGGGGTCTGCTGGTGCCAATCCCAGCCAACACAGGGCACAAGGCAGAAACCAGTTCCAGGCAGGGTGCCAACCCACCGTAGGACACACACAAACGGGCCAATTTAGAATCGGCAATCCACCTAACCTGCATGTCTTTGGACTGTGGGAGGAAACCCATGCAGACACGGGGAGAACATGCAAACTCCACGCAGGGAGGACCCGGGAAGCAAACCCGGGTCTCCTAACTGCGAAGCAGCAGCGCTACCACTGCACCACCGTGTTAGTTACATTTTTTTGTAAAATGTTTATATAAATTAGAAATGGTAGTAACTCTGGAGGTGATGATTGTGTTCCACTCACTATATGTAACACATTTGTTTCTTTTATTAAGTCAAATTTACATCAGGAATTACCACCATGAAAACTCACGATGACTGTCTGCTAAGACACCATACTACACAGCTGCTTGTCTTACATAAGCGATTCCCTTCATTTACGTCTAGTAGATAAAACTGTCCTAAATTTATCAAAGTTAGTCCAATCAGCACACAAAGAAAAGAACATTTTGCACCTTTTAAAATGCAGTACTTTATGGTCCAGAGTGAATGGTGTTTCATGTCATGTCATGTTTCAAGCTGATCTCCACATACAACATCCTTTGTTTCAACAACAATTTAAGCTTAAGCACTTGCCAAGGAGAGAATGACAGTGACACCACTTCATACCTGATGAAGAGCACAGAAAGAAAAAAATAGAAGAAACCAAGACAGGGCAGAAATTGGGGATAAAGTTATTAACATCTACTTGAATTATGCATATATTAAATAAGAAAAGAGTAAATGATATTTATTTAAATTAATTTAGTCTTGTTCTTATACTGTGTAATGTCATATAACATGATATATATGTAAAGGTGTATTGATAGATACTATAAGCATATTGCTGAGACTGCAATCTTTCAGTTAAGAAACATCAAATGAGTTAGATATTTTATATCACTACAAGAAGCTGAAAAGTTAATACATGCATTTGTCTTTATTCGTTAAGATTATTACAAGGATTACCAAAAAATATAAGTGAGCTGAAATTAATTAAAATTGTAGCAGCAAAAATTTTAACTAAAAGGAGAAAATCTCAGCAAACATATCTCCCAGTCTTAGCATCATTACACTGGCTCCCTGTGTCATTTAGGATTGATAAAAATATTTTTAATTGTGTGAATGTCTCTATCCAATCTAGTATCTTACTATATTTTGGAGTGATTGTCCCCATGCTTCCTAACTGTAATCTTAGATCCTCTCTCTAACACTGCTTGCTGAGTATTCCAAGAGTGAAACATAAAAAACTGAGGCAGCTTTCGATTTTTATGCACCAAAAATGTAGAATGCCTTACCATTAAAAATATACCAGGCCCATACAGCTGAACACTTCAAAAAAACTACTAAAAGCCCACCACTTTAAGCTGAATTTCTTGATCACTTATGAAATCACTAGCATTCCTTCATAATGAATGGAAAAAAATTATTCTTTTTAAAAAATGCAATTTTATTTGCTATTTTATAGACTGGTCACTAATAATTAAGTTTGTGTGTTTCCTTTTTTCCACGAGTCTGTGGAATATGTCACTGTTATCTGGTCTAAGTATGTTGCAGCCACCTGAGATGCTGGGGAAATGAAGAGAGCCACACAAGAGTATCTTTTTAATGGTGAGACATTCATGACTGTAGAATGCCCTTCAGGTGGGTTTTTATTTTCCTGGCCTTCCTGGCAATATGAGCACAATTTGGAATTAAGCTGGGCATTATGATTCCTTGCTGATACAAATACCTGATATTTAGCTTGTACTTTGTTTTATGACTCTGTTTAGTTATTATTTTAGAAAGGCAATTTGAGCTATTTTCATGAATGAAAACGTAATATAGAAATAAATGTTGTTAAAATGTAATATTTATAACTAATTATATATAATATTTGTAAATAATTATATATATTTGGCAAAACATTTACAAGTACAATTTTATAATGGAGTTAATTTTCAAATATATAAATCAGGGGTCTCAAACTCAAATTGGCTTTGGGCCACTGCTAGTATTGTCATATCATACAGGGGCCACATGAATGTTCAAGTACAACAAGAGATAATATCCTTTAAATCTATTTTTATTTACATTATTAACATCCATCCATCCATTTTCCAACCTGCTGAATCCGAATACGGGGTCACGGGGGTCTGCTGGAGCCAATCCCAGCCAACACAGGGCACAAGGCAGGAACCAATCCCGGGCAGGGTGCCATATTTTTTCAAAAAGCAAACTGTACTCTCAATACCTTACTTTTAAATGTGCAATTCTTTTTTCATTAAATTAACTTAAATAAATTAACAAAACTTTGCATTAACCTAACACATGCAATACCTGAATATATTTGAACTTATATTTTATTTCTGTCCAGAAACCTGGCAGCGATTCTGCTCACATAGCCTTGCCACATTTGCCATAATGGAGTTTACAGTGTAAACTCTGTACAGCTTTAAGATTAGAATAAGTAAACCTACACCTGTACTTGCATTTATTAAAGTTCATAGTTGAGAAAAGTTTCTCACACAGATATGTGCTTCCAAAAAGGCACATTACCTGTCTAAACACTTTGGACAGCTCTGAAAAGAATGGAGCAGTCAAGTCTGCTTTTCCCTGTGCCTCTCTGAACTTAGAGTTTAGCTGACTATTGCCCTGCAAGTCCATAAGTTCCATTTGGAACAAACTTGGAACACTCTCCATATCTGCTGAAAAGGGGTCTGCAAACAGCTACAAGGTGTTGCGGGTGTGACCTAAAGTCAGCAAAACTGTGATCAAATTCCTGCAGTAGGTTTTCAATAGCAGATGTATATGTATCACTCCTGAATGCCATGCCAACTTCCACAAGACATCTAAATGTTGGGAAGTTATATTTTTGGTAGGAAGCTGTGTTTTCCATAATTTCAATTTTGTGGTGAAGGCTTTCACACTTTCATTTAGTGCTGTGATGAGCTGATCAGGGCCCTGGAGCTTCAAGTTAAGTATGTTCAGCTCCTGTGTAATGTCCACTAAGAAAGCAAGGTCCATGACCCATTCTGGATCTTCCAGCTCAAGAACATCCATTCTGCCATCTGCTATGACATTTTTCACCTCTGTTCTCAACACAAAAAATTTGTTCAGGATATTTACCCCTGTTGAGCAAGCGCACCTCAGTAAAGTACATCACCATAAGTTGACTCAATTTCTTCTAAATGGGCTCTGAACTGGTGATGCTGTAAACTCCTTGACCTGATGTTATTAACACATTTCAGAACAACAGACATGACACGTTCAAATTTTAAGCATTTGCTGCACAGTGCTTGTTGATGAATAATGCAGTGTGGAACTACTGCTGGATCAGCGTTTTCCTCTTCTTCTTTTTTTTTTTTTTTTTTGAACCTCCGCTACTAGTCCGATTTGTTTGCCTGTCATGGATGGGGCTCCATCTGTGGTGATACCTGCCAGTTTGCTCCATGGCAAACCAGCAAGCTCAATCGCGTCACACAGAAGCTGATATACAGTGGTGTGAAAAACTATTTGCCCCCTTCCTGATTTCTTATTCTTTTGCATGTTTGTCACACAAAATGTTTCTGATCATCAAACACATTTAACCATTAGTCAAATATAACACAAGTAAACACAAAATGCAGTTTGTAAATGGTGGTTTTTATTATTTAGGGAGAAAAAAATCCAAACCTACATGGCCCTGTGTGAAAAAGTAATTGCCCCCCTGAACCTAATAACTGGTTGGGCCACACTTAGCAGCAATAACTGCAATCAAGCGTTTGCGATAACTTGCAATGAGTCTTTTACAGCGCTCTGGAGGAATTTTGGCCCACTCATCTTTGCAAAATTGTTGTAATTCAGCTTTATTTGAGGGTTTTCTAGCATGAACCGCCTTTTTAAGGTCATGCCATAGCATCTCAATTGGATTCAGGTCAGGACTTTGACTAGGCCACTCCAAAGTCTTCATTTTGTTTTTCTTCAGCCATTCAGAGGTGGATTTGCTGGTGTGTTTTGGGTCATTGTCCTGTTGCAGCACCCAAGATCGCTTCAGCTTGAGTTGACGAACAGATGGCCGGACATTCTCCTTCAGGATTTTTTGGTAGACAGTAGAATTCATGGTTCCATCTATCACAGCAAGCCTTCCAGGTCCTGAAGCAGCAAAACAACCCCAGACCATCACACTACCACCACCATATTTTACTGTTGGTATGATGTTCTTTTTCTGAAATGCTGTGTTCCTTTTACGCCAGATGTAACGGGACATTTGCCTTCCAAAAAGTTCAACTTTTGACTCATCAGTCCACAAGGTATTTTCCCAAAAGTCTTGGCAATCATTGAGATGTTTCTTAGCAAAATTGAGACGAGCCCTAATGTTCTTTTTGCTTAACAGTGGTTTGCGTCTTGGAAATCTGCCATGCAGGCCGTTTTTGCCCAGTCTCTTTCTTATGGTGGAGTCGTGAACACTGACCTTAATTGAGGCAAGTGAGGCCTGCAGTTCTTTAGACGTTGTCCTGGGGTCTTTTGTGACCTCTCGGATGAGTCGTCTCTGCGCTCTTGGGGTAATTTTGGTCGGCCGGCCACTCCTGGGAAGGTTCACCACTGTTCCATGTTTTTGCCATTTGTGGATAATGGCTCTCACTGTGGTTCGCTGGAGTCCCAAAGCTTTAGAAATGGCTTTATAACCTTTACCAGACTGATAGATCTCAATTACTTCTGTTCTCATTTGTTCCTGAATTTCTTTGGATCTTGGCATGATGTCTAGCTTTTGAGGTGCTTTTGGTCTACTTCTCTGTGTCAGGCAGCTCCTATTTAAGTGATTTCTTGATTGAAACAGGTGTGGCAGTAATCAGGCCTGGGGGTGGCTACGGAAATTGAACTCAGGTGTGATACACCACAGTTAGGTTATTTTTTAACAAGGGGGCAATTACTTTTTCACACAGGGCCATGTACGTTTGGATTTTTTTTCTCCCTAAATAATAAACACCATCATTTAAAAACTGCATTTTGTGTTTACTTGTGTTATATTTGACTAATGGTTAAATGTGTTTGATGATCAGAAACATTTTGTGTGACAAACATGCAAAAGAATAAGAAATCAGGAAGGGGGCAAATAGTTTTTCACACCACTGTATATACTGTATTGCTTGTGGTACGGCCGTGCATCGGACATAAACTTAACAAATCCTCAGTTACATCAGATTGGGGATTAACACCCCTAATGAAAATCGCCAGTTGATCAGTGTCGGTTTTGTCGGTGCTTTCGTCATGCGCAGTAAAAACTTCAGCTTTTTTGCGTAACTGATCATAAATGTTATTTGATAACTCGCCTATTCACTCTGCCACTGTGTTTGCTGATAAGGAAATATTTTTGAACAAGCCTGGCTTATCTGGGCACAATATTTTAGTTATTTTTAAAATACAGCCCTTAAGAAACTGCCCTTCGGTAAATGGCTTTCCTGTCTTAGCGATTAACTCAAATAAGTAAATTTACCGTCGCGGGCCGGATTGCATTATTTTGTTGACGTCATATGCGGGCCGGTGGGAAGATGACGGGGGAATGGACCGCGGGCTGAGAGTTTGAGACCCCTAATATAAATGAATTCTATATGCTAGCAGGTGGAGTGGTATGTAGTGGGTACTAGTAGTGCTGCTGCTACATGCCACCTGCATCCTGCTGTCAGTTCTTGGCTGGAATTAATGTTGTGGGGAATTTGTTCATGTAAACTTCCTTCCACAGGCAGAAGACATACAGTTACGCTGCTTTCTGTTGTAAATTGTGGGTGAAACTGGATCTTTTTTGCATGAGTGAGTCCTGTAGTTGTAAGTAGAGAAGTGGAGCTTAAAAAATTATTGCAAGACGTTTGTAAAATTTTAAATATTATTTATTATTAGGTTAAAGACTTGAATCTCATTCTGTTTTTATTTCTGTTAAGTCATACAAAGGCAGAAGGAGCTGGAGCCTTTCCATACAGCTCAAAGGAATAGATAGGCCTGCATCCTGGATGTGATTGCCTTATAGTAATAACATCAATAGCTGTGCTGCCCATCTAAGCAATCAACATAGACCTCATGTTTTTTATTTGATACATGGGTTGCCCATTTGGCCAGGTACAATAATATGCATTAGATCTCTTTCCCTCATGGTATTCTTTTCCTATTTGGATAGAGCCAGCAGTTTTCATTACTTCTTGTTGTTTGTCAAACTGAATATTCTTATAGTTGAAGTGGTTTGCTGGGAAAATGCGATGGTGGTTGCTATCATATTGGCTAGGTTTAGCGACTGTAGCCTAGTTGTGTTGGAACTTTCCTGATGTTCACATCAATTTACATTATTTTCAATTATCCCTGCGGTGGGTTGGTGCCCTACCCGGGATTGGTTCCTGCCTTGCGCCATGTGTTGGCTGGGATTGGCTCCAGCAGACCCCCATGACCTTGTAGTTAGGATTCAGCAGGTTGGAAAATGGATGGATGGATTCACTTATCCATTGCCCATCACACAAAGTTACCAGTCTTACAGCATTACAGCTATAAACCTTGTTCATGTGGCCTGAAGTGGGTGCAGAAAAGTTGCTACCACATCATTGCTACCACACGATAACAGAAAAAGCCAACAAGATACATTTTCGTATTGTTAGAACATTTAGTATTTTTATCATCATGTTTAATATGTTGACTGTTCTATATGTTTTGCCTAGTTTTACATTTTTTCCTAACCCTAGCAACTGAACGGACACACAGACACACACAGACACATATCATTTTATTAAGGTGGATTAAGCCATTAAAATTAATTAAAACTGGTAATTAAATAGAAGATTGTTCTGAAAAATGTGTTGTTCAAATAAAACATGCTGATTTTAAAAATTTAATTTACTCAATATTTAAACTGCACTTTTAAAACGGGTTTTCACATAGTTTGCATTGGTGGTTTCTTTTACCATTTCTTTCACTTTTCCACAGGAGAAATTCTTCTTACTCTATAGGTTTGCTGATGAGGATATTAACCTTCAATTTTTATACTTCTGTAGAACCAGATTCCAATTATCAGAATAACGGAGAAGATAAACAAGGAGGAAACAATTAGGGTTATCAGAAGAGATTGACCTGGAATGGAAGAAATAAACATTTATTTTAAAAAAATCATCTGTATGGTATACAGAAGCCTGGTAATTATTACAAAAATACTCAGCTATGGAACCATTTTGCTATCTGTTGCGTGTAAAATTAGTTCACAAAATGATTGTGAGTTTTTGTTATATTGTAGGAATTTGCAGATATCATAATTATTCAAATGCATCTGGAATTATGACAGCAAAAAGATACTTACCTCTCCTGTTATTTCTGATATTGAATAAGAACAATGGAAAATGGTATACTTGCCCTGAACTTACTGTAGCAAGAGAGATCTATCCAAGCTGTGAAGTACATTTAATAAATATGTATATTTAGGGGAGGGCCTCCCATAGTTTCCTACGGTTCTTTGAATGTGCTTGGGTGTGCAGAGTTATTGTGAGTTTTCTGTTTATTTGTTATTGTTTCCGATCTTCTGAGTTTTTGAACCTCTGCTCTGTTTTTGACCTTGCCTCTGGATTTCATATTGCGATTGTGTTTATTGATATTTTTTAAATATCTGCTATGTTTTGACCACCGCCTTTGGATTCTGTTTTGGGACTTGCTTGCTGTGTCTGCCTTGGCTCTTCAGGCATCTCCTTGTGCTCTTCAGAGCTTTGGGGCTTGCAATGACTTTTGCTAAAGTAAATCTCTTATTTTTATAAAGATTAGCCTTGGCCCTTTGGGCATCTAGTCAGGGTATTTGATGGTGTTTATCCCCCCCAGTGGGCAATTTTTGAAAGTGCATTGGCACCTGTGCTTTTGAGACTCCTGCACATCACAACACAGGCTTCCTGTCCAAGTGTCTGTTAGTGGCGTTTTCATTAGATAGCCATGATTCACTTGAATTTTACTAGCACTGTGTCCCTGTTAAACTTGTGTCTGGTTGAATTGTATGGTGCATAAACAGTATCAAAGACCACTGGTCCTTCCTTCTCACAGAATTGTGATGTTCTTGTATTCGTGTTCTAACAGCAACCCAAACTTTTCCTAGATGGTTGCCCATCGAAGTACTGGCTGGGCCCACACATGCTTAGCTTCAAGTAGATTACCTATGCCAGGATATGGCTGACATGGTGGCTTGTATTGGATTTCCCTACAATTAGAGTATCCTCAAGTACTATAGATGTTAAAATGTAATGTTGAAGAAATAAAAGGTAGGATGCCACCTAGTTATACATACAAGCAGTCATAAATTCTTCATTTTAAACCTAAATTGCTATAGATTGTGGCTGCTGTGCAATCTTTAACAATAATGACATCAAAATGTAAAGGTCAAATAAATCAAGTGCGGCATAACAGGTGCCTTTATCATTATTCATTGATTTAGTAAACTCATATTTATTGTGTAACAATATATTGCTAATGAAAATTTCTCACCTAGGATCAAAGACCACAAAGCAGATTTCACAAGTTCGCGACTAGAAATGAATTTTAGTGTGGACCTTTTGTTCCCATTCTCTTCATGATTAATACTCAGGCAGTACTCTGAAGTGCTGGAAGCATTTTTCAGATATCCACAGCTCCATTTTCCTTGATGTTTAGCATGCACATTTTCTATTGTTACTTCCTGATTTTTAATTGTAAAGTCAGGTGAACCCTCTATTGGGTTTCCATTGAAGAACCAAAAGAATGTTGTGTTTGAATCACTTTCATTAGAACAAAGGGAACAAGTCATTCTTAAGCTGTTTCCAATTCGGGGTTCGTTATTGTTCCATTCTGCCTTTAGTTGAACATTTCTGTAGCAACCTGTGAAAGATGTACTTTTGTAGAATAAGTTCTGAAAAACAATGTTAACCATACTAAGTACAATACAATATTATATTATTGTTCTAATGCTGAGTTGAGTTGTTAGTGTAAATGCCTACAAGTAAACATTTCTGGTGAAAGAAGTTCAACTAATGGGTGGCATACTTAAAAGTGGTCCCAAACTTGCACAGCCTGCTACTAGGCAGTAGTATTTGTTTTGGATTCATAACCAGAAAAAAAAACAAAAAAAGTTAAACACTAAGGTAACAAATAAAACCACACACTTTTTGAACGTGTAAAGTTGCTTACTTTTCACTGCTTACTTACAGGGGATCACATGAAGGTACTGCAAGACCACATAGGATGTGTTTATTTCTAAAAATTGAAATTATAATCCAATTACCATTTGATCTAGATAAGACTATAGTGTAAACATGCCATGTTCAGATCAGATCATTTATTCTGGCAGGGTGCTATGGGTCCATATCATTGTTATCATCGCAGCATAAAGGCTGCAGCTAAGCTCAACATATGGATATCTTAGAAAAATACAGAAGTTACATGTTTACTGTACAATATTCATGAAATACTGTAGTAGTTTTGTACATAAAGACTCTACTTCCCATAACCTGTCACAGTGTGAAAATCAGTTGATGAATCTGTAAAAATGAACTTATAATTTGTAGGGTTTCTTCAGTGTATTTATTTCATGTGTATAGGGTAGAGTGAAATTCTTACTTGTGTGCAAAATAATATGCAAGGCATTTATTGAGGATTGACAGTTACAACTTAAAGTTTTAAATCACATTTTTTATTTGAATTAATCGATCATGTCAAAATCGGTGCAATGGTTTATTCCTGTTGTAAAAGAGAGGTGTCAGGGATCTCTGGAAATGAACTAATTCGTGGGGTTTAGCTAAGTGAAAACCAAGTGCAGGAGTCACGGTCAGATGACTGGCAATATGAGACTGTTGAATTCCAGTATTTTATGTTTGTGAATTTCCCATTGGGATTAATAAAGTATCTATCTATCTATCTATCTATCTATCTATCTATCTATCTATCTATCTATCTATCTATCTATCTATCTATCTATCTATCTATCTATCTATCTATCTATCTATCTATCTATCTATCTATCTATCTATCTATCTATCTATCTATCTATCTATTGAACGTATAAAAACAACTGAAACAATAAAGAAACAAACTAGCTGTAGATAAACCAATATGGCGGAAAGAAAGGTCTGTCATGAACAGGCAACCACTCCTGGTCGAGGACATGACCTTATTAAAATTTTCTTACACCTATATCATTTAGTATTCACATATTTGTGTTTCCTTCTTAACTGTAATTTCCTGCAAGCTTGATAATTAAGGACATTCATGTAAGCCTCAAGGTACACTTTTCCTTTCCAGCTAGATGACAGTTTCTTTTTTTTGCTTTGCTGGGAGAACAGAATTGTTCTCAGATGTTATGAAGGAGGAGTGGTGACTGGGAAAAATGTCCCTGTTATGTCCCATATTGAAAGTTCAAAGCTTGCAATGTCTTGATCAAGTGGAGGCTGCTTCAAGAATTCAAGAGAGTAATATAAGCTAATTTGAAAGTTACATTATCAAAAAAATGATAAAAAAATTTTTTTTCTGTGTCAGTTTTATAAACATAATGTTTTATTTATTCTTTGTTAATTTTCTTTAATTGCTGGTAATGGGCTCTATTACTTCATAATAAAAAGGGTGGCACCTTGTATCATTTTCATTACCACAAAGTACTATACGAAGGATCATATATCCACCTGAAAACTTAAGAATAAGATAGAGAATCAAAATGTTGCAATGCATGTACACCCTTTATTATTGTTGGCTTCACTTTATGAGTAGATACAACAATATTTTTCTCTTTAGGATATCACACACTTGCACTTGGGAGTCATCTTGAGGGCTCATCTAATAGTAATTCCACCCAAAATCAAGTATTGACCATCTTGCCTAATGCTTCTCCTTCCCTCTCCCTTGCAGATCTGATGACTGGAAGCATCAGTTACGTCACTTCCGAGCTACGGTTCCCTGGACCCACCTTTTCCGGTCTGGCTTCCTCTTAAGGAGTTCCACCGCCATCTTGAGCCAATCTAATCTGCTGACTTGTATGTGAAAAGACGTCTGTCTATTACTGCAATCTTTTTTTAAATATATGTGGTTTGCCTGCAAGGTACCCCAACACTTCATAATTCTCCTTTGTTTAATATTACAAGAAGCATATATTTCAGGCATGTATATTTACTGAACACTACCAAAAGACAATTACCTCACCATAATAGAAAGTACTGTATAGTAGTTTCTTGGAATTTGTGGTGATGGTGAGGTGGCTATTCACTGATATACAGTAATGCATGCAAAGACATAATGAACTCTTAAACCTTGAAAATAACTTACTCGAGGGAAGTAATATATGCAAGTTCGTCAAACTCTTGTATGAGTAGATTGGTAGTTTCATTAATTCTCAACATAGGCACCCCATAGGGCAGTGTGCTGAGCCCCACCATACTCCTCTTCATTGTGTTTAACTTAGCTGTATTTGCAATTATTAACAAAATGAAGTGAACACATTTCATCTTTCATCAAGAAAATTCACTAATGGCTTTGCTTCCTAAGATGTCTGGAGAAAGTCCAGATGTCTCCACTAACTTGAATACATCCACAATAGTGTCCATCATATGACAGCTGTATCATATTCTGGTATGGCATTTGTTCAGCATTACATGGGATGTTGACATTCACTCTAATTATTGCTGTCACAAAGCTTCCTTCATTCCATGACTTAGAGTATATAATGTATGCTTTCTTGAAAAGGCAAACAGTATAACTAGGGACCTCATTTTTCTCTCTCTAGTCTATTTTTGCAAATGTTATAGGACCACTAGCACTCATGCAACAAGAATTAGGGACACTTTTTAATCACAGGTCATAAGGCTACTCAACACGTACTCTTTTTGACAACTGTATTAGTGTTTCTTATATATATTATCCATCCATCCATCCATTTTCCAACCTGCTGAATCCGAACACAGGGTCACGGGGGTCTGCTGGAGCCAATCCCAGCCAATAAAGGGCACAAGGCAGGGTGCCAACCCATTGCAGGACACACACAAACACACCCACACACCAAGCACACACTAGGGCCAATTTAGAATCGCCAGTCCACCTAACCTGCATGTCTTTGGACTGTGGGAGGAAACCAGAGTGCCTGGAGGAAACCCACGGGGAGAACATGCAAACTCCACACAGGGAAGACCCGGGAAGCGAACCCAGGTCCGCAGGTCTCCCAACTGCGAGGCAGCAGCGCTACCCACTGCGCCACCATGCCGCCCTATATATATCACCTAATGTTAAATTTAATGTATGATATTCTGTTCACTGTCTGTGTTATCCATTATCTATTCTTCATTAGTGTACATCTGTTGATGGTCCTTGTAAATATGAAATTTCATTGTGCTATGTGCAAGTGATGATAAATTTGAACTTGACCCCAGAGAAAGATCAGGCAATGAACAAAAGTTGTAGTCTATTCTCTGCATCCTGTTGTGATACTTGGTGGAACTGCTGATTTGATAAGGTACATTGAAAAAAATGGCATGTCAGATTAAAATAAAAAAATATGTACATCGGTTGCACATAATAAAATTGTTTTTATCAAAAATAATTTAATTATGCTTAATGCACTAAATTATTATATTCTGAAACAACATATTTTTATATAAAATGAATTGAACTTTTTCATTCTCTGTTAAATTAATTATGTTATGTTAAACATGGCTCATGTCAATGAAACAACTCCACACAGGGAGGACATGGGAAGCAAACCCGGGTCTTCTTACTGCGGGGCAGCAGCGCTACCACTACACCACCATGCCGGCCTTGATCAAACATTAAAAGAGGATAAAAGAAAAACACAAAACGGAGTAACGTTAGTCTGTGTGATTATGTATTTTAAATGAATATCTGAATATTTCTCATTGTATGTGTGTGTTTTTATTTTTTTAACTTTTATTTCACTAACCTTAACCAGTGACAATAACTCAAACGAACAACCTGTTGCTTCTTTGAAAGTCACATGACTTTCCTGCCAAGTTATCCAACCTCTGCTGATGATAAATCCGATTGGTTCTTATTAATTTCCGGTCAGGACTAAACATAACTATTTTGACTTCTACCTAAATGACTGAAATTAGTATATTGCACATCCCACAAGATTCAATAAATTAAACATGATCGAGTTATTTTCAAAAGTGGAACATAAACGATACATGTACTATAAAGTAAATACATTCTTGTAAATGCAACAACCTGCCATTTCCCTTTTTTTCAGTGTATGGTTCTGGTCTAGTATCTGGGAACTCCAGGGAGAAGGTTAGTGGACTTCTTTTCTGTACTACATTTCGTACTGTCAGGTGATAGGATAGTCTGTTGGCCCAGGTAGACAAAACTGTAGATAAACAACTGTGAAATTGTCCGTTTTAAATGGACATGGACTTAAAATAGGTTTCCTTTTCCCAGGAATTCTGTTGGATAAAATTTTTGCTTTCCTTTTTAGTGAAGTCACCTGGACATATCTGGATTCCTTCACTTAAAGAATTCACATTGCCATGTCTCTATTTATATTTAGCCAGTAATTTCTGTTTACATTTTTTACTTTTTTGATTTTTCTACATTAAACACATCACTGATATCAATATTGTCATTTTGAGCTCTATTATTACTTTGTAATATTTATAAATTTCTTTAAACCTGTACTTCGATTGAAACACTGGTAAGAGGTAAAAGACCAAATGCTGGTTCCAAGTACACTTAACAGTCTTTAGCCTGAGGATGTTCACACATTAAGGAAGACACTAATGACGGAGTTCCACCTGTTTGGGAAAACCTGGCCTATTCTCAAGTAATACAAAAACTGTCTCTTAAGAGCCATTAAAGCTTCCAAAGACATCATGATCGATGGGTAGTATGTAATAGAATTGAAGCACAGTTACTGTATGTATGCCATTTTACAATGTTATACAAGCAACGACAAGTTACAGTGACTAGCATATGCGGAGAGTTGTATAGTGATTGTTGGGCAGAAAATAGGCATTAGGCATCCACTAACTTCTCATAGTAACACTATAAACACTTTGTAATGTCTTCAGATAATAACTGCAAAGTCAGTGTTCTGTGTCAAAACTTGAATGTTTTGACATAATAATAATAGGAAACCTTTTAAGCAAATTATGACTTATTTTAAAACATCAACACATCCATGCAATACCATAACTTGCTTATTGTAGTACAGGGTCTAGGGATGCCACAGCAGCACAACAGCAATAGGCATAAGGCAGAAAAGAGTCTTAGACAGGACACTGGTTCATTGCAAGATACACTCACACTTACTCATGCTGGACAAATTAACCTCTTTGGGATGTGAGGAAAAAGTGGCCTACCAAGTAAAAATGCCTATGGATGCAGGTTGAATATTCAAACTTAACATAGACCGTCACCTGGACCAGTGCCACAGTGCCACCCATTAGCAATACTTGTTGAGTAAAAAACAAAAAAAAAATTCTATTAAGCTTCTAATGCCAATGTGTGAATAAAATATTTAATTTACAATACCTGCAGAAACCTCCAAGTTGTAATGTGTTCCTTCTCGTTTTTCATCTGTACAAGAAAACTTTCCAGAGTCACTCACAACCACACCACTGAGAAGGAGAGTATAAAATCCGGATGTCTGATCAAACATCACCCGTAAACGGCCCATAAATCTATCTAACTGAAGAATTTCACTTTCTTTTCTTGTAGTATAAATGACGTGGAACGATTTACTGTTGTTAACACATCCGGGACGCCACATCCAGTGCAAGACATTATTTTTTAAATCACAAGGGAATGCGACTTGAGAACCTGGTGCTGTTATTTTTGTTTCTGTTAAGTAAAAAAAAAGTGTTATTTTTTTATGGCAGAATTTAAGATAAAATAACACCAAAAATTATACAATGCTATATTTGGGTTGGCAGGTATATGATAAGAAAAGTAAAGTGCTTACTTTGTAAAGAGTAAATGAGGACTTTATAAAGATACCCATGTTAAATGGCTAGAAAGCAAACTATTGTTGTCAATTTAAAGGAACAAAAATAATCTTCCTGCCATAAACACCTTTGTAGTTTCAGCCCCATCCCTTAAAGGAAAGGTTCAGTATCTTTCAAGACATTACCAAATTCAAGAGTTAGCTAGTTACTTTTTTAAAATTTTAAAAATATATTTCACTTTTAGAATGCATTTTTACATGGCAAAATATATACCATAATTGTGAAGAAATAATTTTGGCTTAAAAATACTGAACTTATCCCTCAACATAAATTCAGATTACTTCTGGAACTATACAATATAATAAATACCTTGGTGACACTCAGGGATATGGAGACAGCATTGCACATTTTGATTGCTTCACTTTAAATGCTTTGTATAGTTAATAAACATTTCAGCACTGAAATTATGTTTTAGCATTGCTGTCTTCCAGTTTTAAATGGCATTGATAAAAGACTTTGTAGCAGTCGAGTTTCAAACAAAGTCTATCTGTTAAATGTTTATTTATTTCTGTGATGAGTATCAGGTTTATCAAAGCTTTATTCATAGCTCACATAAACTATAAAGCAAAGAGTTTTTGTGCAACTTTTTATAGATTTTTGGAATCCGCTTTTGATAACACAATATTCTCAAACACACTCAATTCATTTCAGGGTCATCCTGGCTGCATCAGGATCAAGAAAGGTGCAAGCCCTGGACAAGTTAACAGCCCAGTGCAGGGGCCACTCACATACACACACACACACACACATAGAAAAATCCGTATTTGCTACTGAATCTAACCTGTGTGTTTTTGGGAATCAGCAATAAAAATAGCAAAACCAGGAGGAGATTCAAATTTGATCAACGAGGAACCAGCAATAACCACTTCACCAACAAGCCCAGTTCACTTTTGATGTGAATTTAAAGGTAAAAAGTATTATCAAAGCTTTTAATCATGTTTAATAGATAAAAAAACACATTAAAAAATGCTTTTGCACAATTAGCAGTAAAGTTATAATAAAAGGTCTTACCTGAATGATTGCTTACAGCAATTCCCAAAATTGAACCAACAATAATTATTTGAATCCTCATGGTGAATATCATGTTGACTATGCAACTCAACTTAGTCAAACATTAACTGTGCCAGAAAGATGACAGTAGATTCGGTTTACAGTAGCATAACCCTAAAACAAGGAAGACCAAGTCTGAAACAGCAGATTCCAGAAAATAAATGAGCAAAAACTGCTAGGTAAAAAAGTCAGGTGAAAGTCGTGTAATTAAAAGTACTGTATAAAAAAATTACAAAACATAAAGAATATTATACTAAAAAATACATATATCTGATAAATGATATTTGATTGATAATATTTTTTTGGAAACAGCTGCAGGCTGAGTGGAAGCTTCTCATTTTAAACCTGCACAATTATATTCACTTTCGCCTTCAACCCTCACTTTGCTGTTATGGTTATCTTCCTATCAGCATGAAGACATTCATGCCCTGTAACGTCTTATCAATTTAGCACAAATACCCTGCCTTTTTTTTTTTTTTTTTTTTTACTACTAGCAGGACACATTGAAAATGACATTTACTGAGTAGGTACACAAACCAGAGACGCACAAGCACTGAGACAGCAGCCAACTGCAGTATCAACAGTATTAAATAATAATAAAATAACATGATGATGACATTTTACACTATATAAAATTAAACTATTATAAACTTTTAATTTCAGTCTTTTATTTAATACAACTAAAACATTTATGCCATTTTTGTCAATGTAACTGATTATAATTCAAGGTAGGGTAGCTCACTAACTATGGCACCAGACAGTGGTGATGTATTACATGTTGATTGTGCTTTACACAATTACATGTGCAAGTATGAATTTCACTGTACTCTGTTGATCTTATGAACCTATAAACTCTACCAATCATTTTCATAATAATGATTGTACAGTATTTATGAAGGTTACGTAAAATAATTATCAACTGACGTGGAATAAGTACATAGACATTTTTTATTGTAGTTATTTCATCTTTGTATGCACAGATAAGCCTTTTAGAAGTCCTACAGTGATGGACATGTCTGTTTATCTGTTTCACTGTCCACATGAAAAAAATCACCCTCCCACCTATGGACTGCAGTTGCCTAATTCTGTTGAAATTTCGCACACTTATTCTTCAGGGAAATCTGTTGTGACACGTCAGTTCTTAATTGAGATATATGGAACAGATTGCCTATACATACTTTTCAAATTTCAAAATCTCTCATTGAAATGCATTGGCAAATTCATTTGTCTTAAAACAAAGAAACATTCTGTGTGACTAGTACAAATTAGTTTACTGTTTCAATTTTACCTTGACAGTGGTTTCACCAACTTTTATATTCCGTATTTTTTTCCGCTCAGATCCCCAATGCAACAGCAGGGAAAGGGCATGCACTCTAAAGCAGCTCATTCCACAGCACCCCTCTTCTCCTACTTTGTGTAAATTAACCATATAAGTACAAAAAAAAATAAACTTCTCTGGAAATGAATGGAACAGGAAAGCAATTATATAAGCATACATAAGACTATAAGACTGATCTGATTGAGCTAAAATTTTCTGCAAATTA
Source organism: Erpetoichthys calabaricus (assembly GCF_900747795.2). Classification (NCBI taxonomy): domain Eukaryota; kingdom Metazoa; phylum Chordata; class Cladistia; order Polypteriformes; family Polypteridae; genus Erpetoichthys; species Erpetoichthys calabaricus. Next base: position 57,968,609 of record NC_041394.2, read on the forward strand.
TTATCGTAAAGAATCTGTAGGTAAATGCTGTTAGAAGTAATTACTTACACAGCAAAGTTGCCTAATTAATTTAAAAGATAGATTCAGAAAGAGAACTTTAGTTGATCTGCTGCTGGGCATAAAACCTGCAGAAACAGGCTGATTGTGCCACAAATGGCAGGTACAGAGCAAGATTACAGTTAACACATGCTCAGAGAATGACTTAGTGGTACAGTGGAACCTCGGTTCACGAACATCTCGGTACACGTACAAATCGGTTTACGACCAAAAAGTTCGCCAAACTTTTGCCTCGGTTCACGACCACACACTCAGTATACGAACAAACCAGGTTCCCTTTCGGTTTGTACATGTTCAGTCTCTCCCTGTGCATTTCCTGTGCAGCGAGCAAGAGAGAGCGAGAGGTCAAATATTTGATGAAGACACTGTCTGATTATTCATCAGGAGGAGAGGTACATTTTCCAAATAATGTTTGATCAAACTCCACTCTGATCAGTCCCGTGTGCTCCAATCACATTTGGAAATCCTGGTAATGAGAATGTTAGGCTGATTGTGAGATTCTTTATGGAACTGTGGGTGTTTTTGTCTGTGTATTACCTACCTGCAATGGCATGAAATGCCTTTTTATTGTCTGCACACGCAGGTGTCCAGGAAACACTATGAAAACCCGAAGGAAACATTTCAGAGCCAAACAGACTTTACAAATTGCCTGGCAAACTGCACTTTTAAAGAGATTTTCCACATCGCCTGCAGTATATAAAAAAAGTACCGCTTGCAAAAAAACCTCAAAGCAATGCATACTGTCTGTGTGGTTGTGAGAGCCCGACTTCGCCGAGTTTCACTTCGAATACGCGCAAAACCCTCTCTATATGAAATTCTCTTCGTATAATTTGCGCACCGATATCATTTGGTCGCTCATTCATGAACGGCGAAGCCATGACTGGATGACTTCCATGCACCGTCACCGATTACGTGTGTAAACTAATCCTTGTTTACGTAGAACAAACCTGCTCCGAGCAGGTTTGAGGATTAGGATGTGTTGCTATGACAACACTTCCAGCAAGAGTTTCAAAAAACCGACAGATCCAGGATCAGGCCAAATTGTCAACAATTACATCCGGCTAAATGACTAATCCACGTACAAAAAATACCCCCAGAGAGAGAGAGAGAGAGAGAGAGAGAGGGAGGGACGCATAAGGTAGAGAAGGCTTGTTTTTGTTTTCAGTTCTGTTTACAGCAATCGGTTCATAGCCTGCATTGTTGCAATGTTACTTTTCTTGGTGGTTTATTAAATTACGGATTTTTCAAATGTTCATTTTTTTCCCCTGTGCTTAAAACTCATTAAAAAAAAAAGTGTTTTTAGCAAGCGGTTCCTAGCACTATAGCGTGAACTATTGCAGTGTTAGTTTTCTCTGTTGTTCAAAGTTTTCTCAGTGTTATTCAATGTTTTTACATTTAGTTTACTATTACGCTGTGCATTCTATGGTATAATTAACTTTATTTGTGCTTAAAAATAAAAAAAAAAAAATATTTACATACAGTTCGTAGGTCTGGAACGGATTAATTGTATTTACATACAATCCTATGGGGGAAATTGCTTCGGTTCACGACCAAATCGGTTTACAACCAGAGTTTTGGAACGAATTATGGCCGTGAACCGAGGTTCCACTGTATAACATAAAACCAACTGAGCGTGCATATTGGTTTATTTGTACCAGAAGGGTCTGTGAATTTTCAGACTGGAATTAAAATATTAAAGGTAATTGCCACCTTTTGTATTCTCATTATACAATATATCCCCTCCTTTCAAAGTTCTTAGTTATTTAGAAAATTTTTATGAATTACTGGGTTTTAACTAATATTAGTAGCTAGATGGACAACTTATTTCAGTTGTTTTTCTTCTTCCACAGGGTATTATTTATTCTAATTTTATGTAGAGAAAAGCCAAGGAAAATGACACCTTTTATTTGTAGAGAAAAGCCAAGGAAAATGACACCTTTTATTGGCTAACTAATTAGCCAATAAAAGGTGTCATTTTGCTTGGCTTTTCTCTACATTCATAATGGCTAACACGGTACAACACCCTAGTACTTCTAATTTTATGCTAATACTGGCCATTTTGTATTAATATTTTTCTTCTAGTGTATTACTCTATTGGGTATACTTTCAAAAATGTTATTTTAGGAAAACTGAAAACAGACACAGACCCACCACCACATATCAATCAATGTCATTTTTACATTACTTGAATTGGAAGTATTTCTGCTGTATATCAAAGCTTTTGAGCCTCCACAAGCATAGTTAGGCTACATTTTTAACCAACTGACATTGTAAAGCACTGTTAAAACGTTCATATCTAATGCAGTCAACTAACACATGTAATGACAGTCTGTTATTTTTGAATTTGACTCTGTCAGGCACATTCACATATGGTCAGCTAAAGGGCCCTAGTGATTGCAGTCCTACCACTACTCCAGGGCTTGGCACTGTGACCTAATCCCTCCCTCTTATTCTCCCGGTTGATTGATAGCTAGGGCACCTTTCACATCACTTCCGGTGTCCATCCACCTGGACACGCCTCTTCCTGTCAGAAGGGCCTGAAACTGGAAGTTCTGCCATCTTGGAACAGTTCTTTCTTGAACTTGCATTTGTAGAGACAACTCTGCAATATTTTGTATGTGCTTTTTAATCTCGCTGCCTCCAAATATGTGGGGTGGCTGTCTGGGCACCCCAACTCTTTATCATTTCCCTCTCTTCTGTTACGGACTCATCATTGAAAAAAATATTTCATAAAAAAAATAACTGACTCTTGGATGAAACAAATAAAAATGTGAAATGCTCCAACTTTCATATCAGTTAACTCAGTTGCTGAATGCACCGAAATATTACGCCATGCGTACAATTTCTAACTTGTCCAAATAATGTTGTACACTACAACTAAAAGTTATATACAGTACTTCACATTAACTGTACTATGTTGCAATATTATATTTCATTATGGTAAATGTATATTTTGTAATAATGTTTATGAATGAATACACATTGCTGAAATCGTTTCCTCTTCCTTTTTGATGCATACTGCAATTCAATTACAACCTTTTTAGTTCTTACTTGCATTAATTCCACAGTAAATTTAAAATGTGTTTGCTCTGTACTTGAATTTTAGAAATAGTTGTTGATTAATTATTTTTTAAATAAAGGCACCTATATTAAAATTTAATTGCTAATAAGAAAGCATTCAAATCCTGTTTGTGTTGGTCAGTTATTTGCATGATGGTTACCGTTGCCACGTGCATGCTCATGGGAGACAGCTTAATGACTTTGGTGATGGTAATTGCCCACCAGACCAGGGGTTGATGCTGTGTGCTAATGCCTTCTCTTCTCCTCCCGCTGCACAATGGAAGATTGAAATCCACTCCATCATTGACATAATTTCTGGGTCCATCTGTCTGGATCCTCCGTTTCTTGCTACTTGATCTCATAACCCAAAAATTGGCCATCTTATTTCAGTTCCCATTCAGAATTCATGTCTGATCCACATTTACTGCATGCTTTCTTTGTTTTTTCAAATTCAGTTGAACTCATCAAAGTGGTGCACCAACTCTGTATCTTTTTTGTGTCATTTGTTTACTTATTCATTCATTCGTTTTATCAATTTTTTTGTTTCATTGCATGGTCATTGGAGACCTGTTTCAGTAGCATTGGTCAGTCAGTCTCTCACACAGGCCCAGTTTAGAGTCATCTTAATCTTGATGACTTAAAAATATGAGAGAAAACTGAAGTACTTTACTATGAGAAGACTTACACTAATGCATCTAGGTGGCCTTTGGAGTATGTTTTGTATTTTTGATATGGTTTTATTTGTTTATAGATAGAGATAGATAGATAGATAGACGGACGGACGGACGGCCAGCCAGCCAGCCAGCCAGCCAGCCAGCCAGCCAGCCAGCCAGCCAGCCAGACAGACAGACAGACAGACAGACAGACAGACAGACAGACAGACAGACAGACAGACAGACAGACAGACAGACAGATAGATAGATAGATAGATAGATAGATAGATAGATAGATAGATAGATAGATAGATAGATAGATAGATAGATAGATACTTTATTAATCCCAAGGGGAAATTCACATACTCCAGCAGCAGCATACTGATACAAAAAAAACTAATATTAAATTAAAGAGTAATAAAAATATAGGTAAAAACAGACAATAACTTTGAATAATGTTAACGTTTACCCCCCGGGTGGAATTGAAGAGTCGCATAGTTTGGGGGAGGAACGATCTCCTCAGTCTGTCAGTGGAGCAGGACAGTGACAGCAGTCTGTCGCTGAAGCTGCTACTCTGTCTGGAGATGACACTGTTTAGTGGATGCAGTGGATTCTCCATAATTGATAGGAGCCTGCTCAGCGCCCATCGCTCTGCCACAGATGTCAAACTGTCCAGCTCCGTGCCTACAATAGAACCTGCCTTCTTCACCAGTTTGTCCAGGCATGAGGCGTCCTTCTTCTTTATGCTGCCTCCCCAGCACACCACTGAATAGAAGAGGGCACTTGCCACAACCGTCTGATAGAAAATATATATGTTTTTATATGTTTTAATGTTTAGTTTATTTAAATAATAAGATTTATTAGTAAAATAAGAACTAAGGTTGTTTGTTCCAACAAACCACCTTTTGTCCACATATTTCAATATATTATTTCAGAACTGTGAACCTGATATCAGGTTTCTGTTGTTCTTGGATTCACTTTTAGCTGTAACTGAGCCTCTGATGTCAGAATCAAAGAAGTGCATAAAACAAATGCAAAATCTCTTGATCGCAGAAACAAAAACGTCTTGTACTTTCCAATTCACAAAGACAATTCTTAAGGAAACCATTTTGTATCCCTTATTAAAAATGTGAAATTGTGTGCCTTCAAGCATGATGTTCCTTCTTAATTAATGATGCCAGAGGCTAACTGTAAAGCTGATTTGCTAAAAGTGAATGACACGACTGGGACCAGGAGCAGCAGAAACCTGACAATATTGGATTGACCATTTAAGTAACCACTGAGACAAAAAACTTAATGTATTAACAAATGAATGACTGTCTCTGATTTAGCTGATTAGTTTTCATTCAAGTTTCTTGTTAATTGGCTCCTAATTGTTTCTTTGACTGCAATTAAGCCTAACTTTTGTGTTTTAATTTCTGACCACACATCTTTGTGCCTGCTTTTAGATGGTCTCCCTGTGATCACAACATTATCTATAAAATATATATGCTTAATAAACCTAAGGTAATAACTTGTGCACTTTCAGTGATTTTAGTTTTTGATTCCTGTTTGTGTTCTTGCTTTGCATTTTTGATCATTGGATTTCCTCTACTTCATCAAAGATACTGTCTAGAGATTGTGATTCTTGGATTTCTTCTTAGGTTTTCCTTTTGTTCTTATGTATTTTCTTCTTAGGTTTTACATTTTATCAGTGTTATGTTACTGGCAGTACTCTTTTGATGGTGATACAGTAACATTCATTGTGCCCTGTCAAGCTTTCAGTGCCGGGTAACATCAACAAGTGATTGAAAATTGTTTTTTGGGGGATTGGTGTCCCCTTTAAAGATTTACTAGGAGATTCTGATGCTAAATCGTACACTGAGGAAAGGTATTGGTATTCTTTTGGAAGAGGTGCTGGACCTGCCCAAGACTTCAAGCGCTGATCTGTGTCAAGAAACAGAGTCTCTGAGAATTTTTGTTAGTGAACCAAAAGAGTGGGAAATGCAAGACAACAATCAAAGTAAAAGCCATTGTGGTACCCGGATGGGGGTGGTACCCAGCCGGGACTCCCGAGAAGACCGGAGGAGGGCTTGTGCCTCCTCCAGACCTCGAGGGGGTGATCGCCCTGGGGGGCGCGGGTACAGAGCTGGGAAGCTCGACCCTGTAGCGGCCCATGGTCACCGCCAAGGGGACCCCAATACCTGGAGGACCCTGGACCTCAGCACTTCCGCCACACCAGGAAGTGCTGGGGGGAAGAGGAACAGGGACACCCAGAGTGCTTCCGGGAAGACAGCCGGCACTTCCGCCACACTGGGACGTGTCAGTGGGAGATAGCCAGGAACACACCTGGAGCACATCTGTGTGCTTATTTAAAGGGGCCACCTCCCTTCAGAGATGGACTTGAGTCGGGTGGAAGAAGGACCAGGTTTCTGGAGGAGAGAAGGAGGCGGTCTGAAGACACAGAGAGAGAGAAGGCATTGTGTTGGCCTGGACTGTGGGGTATTGGGGGTCTGTGAGTGATTTGTAAATATGGAACGCCTCAATAAATGTGTGTGGGGTGATTTCAATGCTTGTCTGTGTCCGGGTCAAGTTCCACACCATGCGAGTACAAAGGAAATCAAGAAAGGTGAGAAAACAAAGCACAAGGGAGAAAAAAATATCAAAGTTAAAGTAAAATAATACTTCAGAACAGAAATGAAATCTTGTGTTAGGGCTCCTTGAGTAAAAATGAACTGTCACAAAAATTGGTTGTTGCTTATGTTACCAAGAGATAACCCAAATTGGACCTCACACCACCATATTTATGCCTATTTTACTGCTAGAGATATCACAAATGTGACAACTCTAGTCATGTTGACACTTCACTAGGGTCTCATGTATAAATGGTGCCTATGCACAAAAATGTTGCGTACTCCTGTTTCCATGCTCACATTGCGATGTATAAAAACTAAACTTGGCATAAAGCAATGCACATTCTCACGCCAGCTCAAACCATAGCATATGCAACTTTTCGGCTCGGTTGCAACCAGCGTCAAAACAGTGCTACTGTTCCTGGGTGACTTCCCTTTCTTTTTTAGATTCACATCCCTGACACGGCTTTATCAAATATACTGAAATTAATGACATATCTTTTTTAGTTTAAGGCATCTGGATGTAATAAACCTGTAACCATATAATGGTGCATGGAATGGACAAACTATTTCAAATACTATAGTTGCTTTTGTGTTGTTACTCTCAGCCACCACTCAGAGTATTTAAACCCACTGTATCTGAGTGTGGAATCACAGCTATACAGCAGCTGATCGGAAAGCTCTACGGCAGATTGTGTCAAGAACGGAGAGAATTATCTTGGTACAGCTTCTTGCATGCGCTGCCTCAACCAGGGGCACAGTCTATTTGAACTTCACCCATTCAGCAAATGCTTCAGAGGCTTTCCTGTATGAACCTCGTCGTTCAGAAACAGTTTCATCCGAAGAGCTATAAACACACTCAATCAGTCCATGAAGTGCTCCCAGTAGAACTGTTTGTACTTATAAGTACATTTACCTCACTGTAAACTTGCATTACAGTTGACATATTGCACAACCTGAGCCACTTATGCTTTCATATTGCATTTTTCCATTGTTTTTTATCATATTATTATTATTATTGTTGCTGTTGTTGTTATTTTACCATTTTATAGGAAAATAACTTTATGGAGGATTTGCATATTGAATCTCATTGTACCATACAATAACAATAAAGGAATTCAATTCAATTCAATAGAAGAGAGCATGTACAGTATTTACAGATGATGATGACTGGATTCTAAGTCAATTTAGATTTCCAGGCACTATCTTCTTGGAGCTCTTGATATCATTTTTAGGATGAAATGCAGTAAAGTCAGTCATTTTCCAACCCGCTATATCCTAACACAGGGTCATGGGGGTCTGCTGGAGCCAATCCCACCCAACACAGGGCGCAAGGCAAAGACAAATCCCGGGCAAGGCGCCAGCCCACCGCAGAACACACACCCACCAAGCACACACTAAGGACAATTTAGGATCGTCAATGCACCTAACCTGCATGGCTTTGGACAGTGGGAAGAAACCAGAGCACCCAGAGGAAACCCATGCAGACACAGGGAGAACATGCAAACTCTACGCAGGGAGGACCCGGGAAGTGAATCCAGGTCTCCTTACTTCAAGGCAGCAGCGCTACCACTGCACCACCGTGCCGCCCTTATACAGATACATTGCAACTTAATTTAAATAATGCGTATTGTTAATAATTAAACATTTGAATACATGGGGTGCAGTGATAGCATTGATCTGGAGCCCTGTTCAGGGATCATTCCTGCCTTATGCTGTATTCTTGTTGGAACTGGCGTGACCCTGGATGGATAGATAGATGGAATAATTAAACATGTACTACAAAGATATTTCATGTTCCTTAAAAGTTGTGAAGACTCTGCATTCTAAACTTACAGATGGCTTGACATTTATTATAGAGCTGATTGTGTGGCAATTGGTTACTTGGAGAAGGAAAAGGAAGGACAGGAATTGGGGGTTAATACATTTGAAAGAGAAGTTCTGCTGCAATAAATTATTTCATGAAGGGTAGCGTACGGCACAGCAAGCATCCTGCGGGAGGCAGGAACAATCTCTGGACACGGCGCCAACTCGTCGCTACCACTGTGCCCCCATGTTTAATACATGCTTTAATTTATTTCATCATGAAAATGATATCAAGCATACATCTTAGTATTTAAATTCTGCAGAGAGCTGTAATATCATGAATGTAATGTATTCTGTGTCCTATCGGCATAAGAGAAAGCCAGTTTAAAAAGCATGTAGTGATTCACACACATAGAGTGCATAGAAGAATACATAGAATACAAAGCATTTAAAGTGCTACTTTAGTTACTAGTAAATTAAAAGATTTTAAGATGGAATTTATGACGTTCTACTTTAATGAAAACATAAACTATGTGATTAAAGTGGAAATTTCAACATTAAAGTTGACATTTCAAGCTTTTTTTCCATTGTGTCCCTATTCTTTTTCTTTTCTCTGTACCCTAATAAGCTTCCATATGACACTAAGACGGTGGGCTATGACTCGCCTTTTCATGGAGACTTTGATATCTGACAACTTCTTTTTTATTTCGGGCGCTGTGCAACTTTTCCACTCTATTTTCCCCATGCCAATGTCTTTTCACAGAACGCAGAACTTAAGAGGTTATTTGTATTGATTTGCATATTCAAAGAGCCGAAATTCTGGAAGGAGGCAGGGTAGGGCGGCAGACACGTGCAATGTGTTACACTTCCCACTGACCGGGATTTATGGAGTAGAAGAACATGGAAGTTGGCATATACACAGATTTATACATCTGGATTTTTTGTGTGTACTCACATTTATGTTTTTGTGTGTATGCCATGTTTTAGTGTGAATTCTATGCACGGTGTTATACACGAGGCCCCTGCATCTCATAAACAAAAAAAGAATAAAAACAATAAAAAGGCATTATTAATGTGTATTATAACACATTTGAGCCATTTGCCCTATTTTTGTCCTTTTCTCCCACTTTTGCACTTTTCATGAAATACGTTTTCTGTTAGTGTAATATTATAAACACACAGATTGAAGTAGTTACATAGGTAAAGAGAGAAAGAAAGAGAACATAAGGTGATTTTAATTGCCATAAGCAGCAGCATTTGAGTACTTTCACATCAAAGCACACTGAATAAAACAATAGAATTCCTCTAGCAGCATGTGATAGCTAGAAATAAACAATTTTTCCAAATTGATTTATTTTATGAGCAAAAATAAAAGGGAGATCAAGCACATGTGATTGTGCCCACTTTAAGAAAGAGAAACAAGCACAACTGTTTTTGTTTTTTTATTGTATTGTGTCCACATAAATAATATAACATATATACTGTAATTCATACATTTTATTATAAATTAGTGTTTTTGGATTATTGTCTGACCTAACAGTCTAAAATCCATAGGAAAAACAGATAATAAGGTTAAATAAAAAAGTAATAAGGTTAAATATATGGAAACTTTCTCTATAAACACATTTTCCAAAATTACAATCCTTCTACACCATCAGCTTTATACATACTGAAAGTAAATACGGTACATTGTGAATTATTCAGTAACAGAATACATTATGTGAATATTGTTTTGTTTTATTTTTGATGTTATTGTTTTTTTCTTTAGTGTTTTTGTTGGTGCTTTTCAGTTTCTTGATTTTACTTCATTTATTGATGTTCTATATTTATAAATGTCCTATTGTTCAGTAATTATTATAACTGCTTTTTCTATATATTATAGTTGTGCTTTTTTGTGCCTGCCTTGTCTTTTAGTTGAGGAGCCCAGGTGGCAGGGCCTCCTTCTATTTTAGGTGCTTTGTCATTAGGGCACCAGAAGCTAACTTACTGTCTGCAAGCAGTTCTTCTTTTTGTCTTGCCTTAAAATAATCAATGAGCATGTGGGAAAATTTTGTTATTTTTTCAGCCTTCTCATTTTTGGAGAATTATTACTCTAACTCTATAGATTTGGCTTTTGAATTAAATAAGTTTTTTTTGTGGGGGGAGGGGGGGTAAAGAATTTGTTAACTTTTAACTTTTTTTAAAAATTAATTCTGATCATTGAGAGATTTGTTTTTTTCTGTAGTGGGGTTTTCTTAAATTAAGAAATTGTAGTAGAGAACCCTTTTGGTGGATATAATTTGTGTTGACAATTAACTTTAATCCTTTTACCTTTTTTCTGAAGTTTAAAAAGTTATTATTATTGGTTCCAAATACATTTGTTTCTTTCTTTTCATTTAAAATATTCATTTTTCAGTTAATATACTAATATGAAATTTCTTTTGTTTCAGTTCCATTTCATCATTGTGCTATGTTGTGGTTAATTGAACAATTAAGATAAATAAACTTATTTTAGTTAATTAATTATTGAGTTAAGTTTTTTGATGATTTTACAGATGTTTTCATTTTGGCTCTCTTCCAACAATTCTTTGTCTTGTATTGATTTATTGCAAACAAATATTCTAAAAGTAAAACATGCATGCTTGTTTGCCAAATCATTTTCTACTTCTGGCACTTTTGCAACAACTTAATAAAAACAATTCTTGAATTTTCTTTTATATGGTGGGTAGTCGATAATCCCTTGTATGATTTATAGTATTTTCCCTCCAAATTTTATAAACTACTAACTGCGGCACTGGGATGCCCAGCTGCTAAGTAGTTGCAGTGGCTGTGGCGCCACAGTGATGGTTCAGCATAGGGGATGGTCAGCTAAGGGATCCTCTAAACACACACACACAATTTCAGATGGAGTATTTATCTTATTCATACTGGAATTTTGGAAAACAGAAACAACTTGGGGTGTATACTGTATCATTGTGAATTTTGCTCCTGAAAAAAAAATCTTGTCATCAGACTGAGAAAGAGTAAAGTATACTGAAATGAAGCCTGTGTGCATTATAGTACTTGAAAGTAACATTTAAGCTCAGTAAACAACTGCTAACTTTTTGCTTTTCATAGAGTGCAGGTAAAGCAGCTTATATCAATGGTACTTAGCTCTTCATCAGAGAGTAGGACTTAGTTGAAGTGCCAAAAAAATTCCTTCAGCCTAACAGAGATAACCCACTAGTAAGAACTGGAGTACTGCTACCCAAAGAGAGATCCAAACCATTAGTAGAGGAACTGGATTCAGATGGGAAGTTAGGCAAAAGAAAGACTATGACCTAAAGACAGAGGGACAGATATAGGAAAGAAGAAGAATTTGTCATTGAATTTTAGGAGTTTGGGAAAGTAAAATTATTCTAGTATTATTTAAGATAACTCAAACATTACATTAGGTTTTTATCTGAATAGAACATTGCAGAAAATTGTTATCTCAGTGGGGAACAGCATTTTCAGGCAAGCATCCATGTTTGATATGAGATTGAAGTTCATTCAGTTGCTGTATGAGGTCATTTCTTTCTTGCTCCAAAAGTGAAATCTTCAGTGTCTTCTCACTTGATTCCTAAGTGTAACACAAACCATAATAAGTGATGCACAATCAATTTAAAAAGCACCCTACTGGAGTCCTAAGTCAGCAAGCCTTTTACTACAATATTAATTATGCCCATACTCCTACAATAATGATATTTACACCTACGATATCTGAATAACTTAAGATAAGGTAGCATCAATGCATAGAAGATGGCAGTGTACGCAGATTTTCATGGAATCCGGTATCCTAATCAAAGGCTAATTTGTGTCAATGTATTTAATTTGTCACTAGACCAAAGAATGTGAAATTAGCTTGGGCTCTGATTTCTGTGTTATTTAGCACACACCCGTTTTGTTCAACTAACTTGTATGTTAGGATATGACAGGTTTTACAGAGCAGTGATATAAGCCTGCTCAGTAAAAACCATTTAGAGCTTTAAAAAAGAATAATAGAAAAGTACAATACAATACAAATGAGTCGTTTACAGAATAAGTGTACCCAGGTGGGCTATCTTGTTGCCTGGTCCCATAAAAAGTGTGAATAGTGTACAGTCTGTATACCACAGAGAAGGTATGTTGTACAAGCAGCAAATCGCAAAACATGATTATTCAAATATGTTTTTGAAACTCATTTACGAATCGAAATGTATTTTGATTACAAAATAAATGTTTAACTGAGATTTAATAAGTAAACATATTCAGTGCAGAAAGGGATATTCTGATTGTAAGTAGTTTTCTTTAATATTTTATTTAACACTGATATTTACTAAATAATCATTTTCTTTTTTGTATTTTTCAATGTCATGTATATGTAAATGTTCTGTTACCCGTCCATCATTTTCCAATTCATGTGCCTATTGAGTAAAATCTGGAACTAACAAGATCTTTACTTCTCAGATTTTGCAGATGTTCTGACTACATTTTTTAATAGGTTTCGTTCAACAAGAGTATGCATGAATAGCAATTATGTGCGCATAGGTTGTTCATTTTTATTTTAATTTTACCTGACACCTTATTGTCAACACATCCAAGTTAAGCAGAATGTGCTTTCTATTGCTGGACCTACTCACTAGTGTATGTGTTTTTTTTGTATATCACAACACTCTTCTCCCAATAATGAATGATGAGTACCATGGGATATGTTCTGTATCGTCACTGGAGCAAATATTTGAATTATTCAGTTGGCAATTCAAAATTTGCCTGGGTAAGTGTTTGTGTGTGTGTGTGTGTGTGTGTGTGTGTGTGTGTGTGTATGTGTATTGGGAGGTGTGAGCCCATTCAGACCTGCTTCCTACTTGTCCTGCACCCCAATGTTACAAATTGATGTTATTTACCATCATTCAGTAATTTGGCGCATGTACTTGGCTGGAACACTTGTTGGTAAATGAAACACTTACAGAAAAGAGTGTTGATGTACTCCAAAATATCCGGTAGAAATCTTTAGAAGTAGCAGTCAAAACTCCAAACAAGTCTAAGAGCAATAATGCAGTAAATGTCAATTAATTTTCACAATGATCAACTAGATGGGCCACACAGCTGCATATTGCTTGATGATGTTGCTGCTTCAAAGTTTCAGAGTCATGAGTTAGAAATACTGCCATATTCTTTCTGTATACTGATTGCACTTCTATTTATGGTAACTCTGAGTTGGTCCTGCTCTGGTCATTATGACTGTATGAGTTATTGTGCCACAGTAATGGACAGAAGCTCTTCCTAAAGTAGACTTCTGCCTTGTACCCCTTGTTTCTGGGAATTGGTGCCAACCTCTGCAACTTTGTACTGGAATACGCGGGACCCCCTTTTGTTAAATCTTCCAGGGCTGGCTTGAAGCTAGCAACAAAGATCATCTGGTTAACTGACTAAAGGATACTAATTCAAGTTACTGAAGGAAGGCAGCTGATTTTTACTATTTGATTGCTGGATGTGAATTCTTTACATTCTTTTATTAAACAATTTTCATTTTATTTGCAAAAAAATACTCAGGCAAATCTGGTTAACATACTATATAAAGAGATCTATCTAAATAAAATTAGTTAATTTTTTTCCTTTTAGAACCAGTTTCGTGTTTTTAGTTGTAAACCCTTTAATTGTGTCACTATGTAGCAAATTTTAAAATTACTTATTTGTGACAGCTAGCAGAAATCTGTCAATCAATTAATAATGATTAATCAAACAGCAAATAACTGTTGGTATGTTTTTATGTCTCTAGTTTTGGTATTTTTTTGGATTTCATGTTCAATCGACTCCTCTGTTGATTTTTTAATTTTTTACCATGTCTGTTTTTCTTTTCTTTAATTAACACTTCACACCTTTTTTTTATGCCCAGCACTAATAGTCCCGAATACAGTTTGCTAATCTTTTAATTGTTTTATGTTAAACTAGCCAACGCCCGCAGTAGCATACGGCGGTGTAAGAATAGGAACGGAAAACGGTGAGAAAGGAATTCAGAAATCAAAAAGAAATAAATACTTCTTGAAAGACGCAGTTGTGCATAGGTGTTTTGGTGGAGAAGACAGATAATGAGTCAAAAGATCTAACTGTAGAAAAAGCCACGTACAACTGACCGTGGCTGAAGACTAGTATCAGGCCTGTGCTCTGGTCTTTGGGTATCCGACAGTGCATGCAGAATTTCCGGCCAAGCAGGATTACATGTGAAAGTGATAAATAAATCAGGCTTTCCGAATTTACGTACTATGGCCATGGCATCCTGATAGTTTTGTTGCATGTATCTTGGACTTCCTGAAAATGTGGACGGTAATATGATCAGTTTGCCTACACGCACATTTTAATTTTCAGCGTTTGCTTGCAGTGCGTCTGATAGTCGTTTGTATTGTTCCACGCGCAGATCTTGTTGATGTAATCTGAGATAGTTGAGACACGCACCATCTGTTTTAACATAGGCTACGCATCTACGACAAACTGTTGGAATTGTTTGCCGCTGGAGTGCAAAATACTAAATGTATTCCTCATTGTTAATCTGTACACGTAAACTTGGCATTGAGTAAGCCTTATTTGCTTGGCGGTTCTTTTATCGGGAACATGTTGTAAATCTTTGTACCAGCCAATATCTCCGTAAGGGAATAAAAGTGGGTAAACCATGGGATCGCAATTCATATTGAGCGTGGAAATCTGTTTACAGGAGTTGCCTATGGGATAGATGCAAATGTCCCTTTCGGCAGGCGGTTCACCATCTTCTCTGACGAAATTCGCTGCAACATCGGTGTGACATGTCGGAGCATTGTGTCGGGCCAGCGTGGGGAAGGGTTTGGAAGAGTACAAATAGGAATCAAGAAATGCCGCGTCGGCAGTGTGTGGGAGGGACCGGTTTTTAAGTGGAAGCAGGATGAACCAGAAGAGTAATATATATAAGAGATAAATAAATTCAGAACCTGGTGAGAACCTCTGCTGGAACACAAGGATTATTGATAAAAATTGTCATTTATTGTTGTTGGAAGTGCATTTAGCTGAACTTCGGCCTGACATAAGCTATGACTGTCTAAAGCACTGTCTTCCTGTGGGGGCCGATTAATTAAATGAATGTGGCTATTCAATAAATGCTTAGCACATTCAAGTAATCAGGTACATTATATCAGGACTTATAAATGCAGTTTAATTGTATAAAGTGTTTTTGTGGCAAGGTCCTCCAGATTTGCCACATGCAACTGCTGTTCATTTTTTGAAATCAAAAGAAACTTAACATTCTATTCTCAAAGTTTTTGATAGAATTCCTTTCCCTAACAATGTTAAATTGAACATTATCCATCAACATTTGCCTCAGTAAATGCATTTTTTAAAATAGAAGAGAGAGAAAGAGAGAGGTTAGGAGCATGTGCTGACACAGCGCATTGCCGCACCCACCACATGACAAACCAACTCAGGATCCCAGATTAGGACCCGAGTGCAGCCATGTAATGGGTGACATCTCAGCACCACGCTAGTTCAGATGGCTAACAGTTTATTAAATAATATTAAACTGTAATCAGACAAATACGCACTCAGAATAGTCCCTCAGAAAATACCAAAATGCAGGACAGCTGTGCAGTGCACCATCACATAGCATCATATACTTTCATGTGTTTGCAGATCTAAAGAAGCCAACAACTAACCAAGAAGGGCAAAAATGTAAACAGTAAGTTTTTAGTAACAAGTTTATAATCCACTTACATAATAAAAAAGGTCATAAATTACCAGGCAGTGGGAGCCACAGCTACAAAATCCATAAAATACAGCAAATAGCAAACAATAAATATAAAGAGGTTCATAAAACTAACTGGTAAGCAGAACAAGAACTTTTTGTGCTATCTCATTAACAGCACTGTTTTATATGTAAAAAGAGAAAAGGATACAACCTTCATTAACATTCTATTCTTGACTTGAATTGCAGAGATGATCTCCTGCTTAACATCATGTGTGCCAGTCAGTTGATAAGAAGCAGGTTTCATGTTCATAAGGCTTGAGAGTTTGTTAAGACAGAAGTTCATTTCTTGAATACGAGCCTGGTGATGATGGTGCCCTGCAGAGACACGCTTGACACAAAAGCAATATTAGCAATTGAATGGACTAGTCAGCAATATTCTTGTTTCTGCACAAAATAAATGATTGTTACTCTGAACAGTAGAGGTCTTTTAAAAAACCTTTAATCTTTAAGTCAAAATTATTTCAGCAATTTAACATTGATGTTTATTGAACATTAGCTCTGGAGTTGAATAGTAACATTATTCGAAGGTTTTCACTTTTAACTATTAATCAATTTTTGCCTGTAAATCAGGTTTATTCTTAATTAACCATTTTGTGCATCTTGCTCAAAAATATTCTGGATTATGATCATGAAAGTGGATTCACTGAAAAAAATGATTCTTTAACTCAACAAGCATTAGTTATGAGAATCAATATCTTGTACTAATAAAATAAACTTTTCAGATTTACATAAGGTGTAGTTGTATGTTCAACACACAACATGGATTAAATACTGAAAAAGGAGGAATGCATAAAGTGAAAGAGTAATTTTGCGTAATGTCAATGCTCAGTTAACCCAACACAGTTTGTTAAGTTGTGAACTCATGTGAAGTGATTTCTCCACAAACTGACATCAAAGCCTTTTCACTACTATGGCAAGCAGACATCTTTTGTAGAAACTACTGCACCCATGCACGTATCAAAGAATATGGTCTTCAGATTTCAGCTAAACACAAAGCTAAATTCTGTATTTTGGAACTGAGTTTTTATGCATCTTCAGAAAATGTATTGGCTCTGGAACAAAGCTATTAATGCAATTTTTGATATGATAATATGAAATTTACTTTATTGTGATAATAACTAGTGTTGCCTCACTCACTCAAACATGAACTAATGCAAAACTATTTTAAGTTAATTTACCTATGTACATGACTATCCCAGATTTGGATAAAAAAATTATATTTTGCATAAACAACCATAACGTTAGTAGACAACATGTCTCCACATGTCTAAAAGGAGACCCACACCCACACTGCAGATGGAAGGTGATTTACGATAATGTTTCATGCACCCTATATCATAAAAGTATCTTTTTCTTCTTATCCAGTACAACATAGAAATTAATTCTAAGATTATTCAAAAAGAGCAAATCATACACTAGCATATGAACATTTATTTGCAAGTAAATTTGTAATACTTACAAGACAGACATCTATGTTGAAGGTGCATATTAAAGTTTAAGCAGTGTTTTGCACACACTCCTCCTCCTTATTTTTAAGTAAATATAGGAAGCACCAAGTTGGTATAACGTACTCAATTAAATTGAGTCTAATAAACACATATATTGAGATAATTTAATTCACAATGTTTACTTATTAAGGTTTAGCTTTTGGTTTTCATTTCAATTGTTACAATAAAACTTATTCAAGTTAACATTTTCATTGGATTTTAAAATGTATGAATTGCAAGCCAATTTTTCCTAGTATTCTTATAGAAACATCTATGTTGAATTTACTTAAAAAGGGGCAAATATAAATTAAATCCAATAAATCTTTTTTTTCATGAGTAAGTAAGTAAACAAATGAGTGAAAAGAACAGACATTGAAACAGGAAGCACAAAGTTATGCATCTTATGTCTTTGCCATTTTTCCAATTATTTACAAATAATTGCTGTGTTACACTTAAAGTATACTTAGTTCTGACCCTTGTTATGGTTGCTACACATTAACTGTGCGTGGCTCTTCTCTTGGTACTTTTTATTGGCATTTTCAGCATAAAAAATTTAGTGGGGACCTGGGAGAGAGAGAGAAGCTGTCAGAAAAGACAGAGACATCATGAGGAGCCATGCAGGTGGTTCGTGTGTGAGTGGCTGCGTGAGTGAATGAGACTGAGTGAGAATAAGAGGTGATCAAGCACTATAGGAGCAACACTTGCTAGACTCACTCAACTGCTTAAGTCTATTGGTTTGGGTACACAGCTGCAAGCAATCTCAGGAAAGATCCTGGCTTATTGCCTCTGACAGTTGGAGAAAGGGAATACAGTATAGGCAGTGTTGTCTCACTCCTCAAGCGAGCAGAGACTGGAATGGTGGCAGAGGCATTGGAGCGTTGCAGAGAAAGAAGGTGGCCTTTAGTAACCTCACATGAGGAAGGAAGAGGCAATGCTTTTCATTATGTTTTAGACTACCAGAACCAGTGATAATAAAATGTCAGTAGAATAATACAATTATAAATCACATAAAATAAATACCAGTTAACATATTGTCATGCAGCAAAGCCATCAAAGTACAGTATTAAAAGATCTTAACATCAAAATACTCAACATCGAAACCAGACACATACATGAGTATTCATAAATTCCTAATTTTTGTTCATTAGGTAATTCATGATAATGATGACTACTCCAAAACAGTGAAATGTGCAAGTTAAATTAAAATGTATTATTTGGCATTATTATTCAAACATCCTTCAAATTGTGTCACCAAAAAAAAAATCAACAATTGGTTTCTCTAAAGCACTCTAGCCTTCAAGCCTGAAAATTTCATACTACACGCGTATATGCATGGACAACAGTAGGCTGAGAACACAGCAAGGTCCAAAGGACTGCTTGAGTGGAAAGAAAGTGGTACCAGAAATACAGAATATTTCTCATATTTCATGCTCCATTTCTTCTAGATTAGAAATTACTTTAAGCATATCATGGAAAACAGGAAAAGGATTGTGACAACTAAATTGAGTTTGCAACAAACATTATAACAATACATTAAATTATTGAGGCAAGATAAGTACTTAATTAATTTTTCTAGAACAGCACCATCTGCTGCCATTAATACAGAGAACCCACTGGCACTGTTTTTTTCCCATTTTTCTGTGCTATTGATGTGCACAATGTGTTAAATGGTGATTTTAAACTGTAAGCATTTTAAATTGTACCCTGTGCACACACTTTACTGTTGCTGTTCTCTACTTTAAACTTGATGTCTGTTTGGATAAAACAATGATCCACATTAAATACAGCAAGTGAATAAATATTACACATTTCTTTTGGAATACCTTTACTTTTTGCAGAGATTGTGAACTGTTTCATAGCTGTTTAGATGAAAAAACTGTGTTTGTTTCATTCAATTCTCCAATTTCTGCACTTCAACACACTGCCCATAACTTAGATAATGTAAGAGCAGAATGACCAGGAAGGGGTGAGATGGCTATTTGGGCTATGTCACCAAATTTTGTATCATATGACCCCCAGACTTGTTTTCTGAAGCCTTTGGCTTCATGACATTTTTGTTTTCCTATCTTCATTTATCATTTGGACAAAGCTATTGGTAGAAACAAAAAGAAACAAATTTAATGCCTCTATCACATTGTCACTTGTTGATTAAATAAGTAATGGCCTCAGCAACTTTAGTGTTATCTTGTATTCCTTATTTATTTATTTTAAATGTTCTTCTTACTATAATTATTTCATTAGCAAATCTTCATAGTATCTGTTTTAGCTTTACAATATCAATTTCTTTAATTGAAGTACTCCAAGAATGAAACTGCCCACTCTGCTCTATAAAGTGAGACTCGTTCTTGACCATTTTGATAGTCTTGAAAAAATGTGCCTTGTACCAATGAATATTATTGCATTCAAACTATGGAATAAAGTTGGCTTGCTGATCAACAAAACTCACCCAGTCCAATGTATTGGTCCCAACCACTTGCTGTTTACATTGCAGCTTGTAGATTTGCTGGCAGAACCAAAGGCGGGCTCTCTCCAAGACTTCAAGACCATTACAGAGACAATCCTTCTCTTTCTCTAATTCTTTCAACAGTTTCAGCTGTTTAGAAGAAAGGCAGACAGACGTAATGCATGTAGTAATATTAAGCTAAAAGGAGAGTAAAGGAGAAAGAGTTGCCCAAGTTCAGTGATCATGACATCCTTAAAAGAAGAATCCCTCTAATACTCAACATGTAATGGTAGAACACCAGTTCAGTGGATTGGATTTGCACTGTCAAGGTCCATAAATTATGTTCCAGAGCAAAGAAGTGGAATATATGAATTTCATAAATGAGAACCATCAGGAGGCAATTACTTGGAGCTCATCCCCATAGTATTCGCCACAAGACAGGAACTGAGGACCAGAGAGCTCATGCATTCCTGAGTTCATTCACAATCGGCAACTGAGAACCACCAATGAAAATAACTGCCATATTTTGGGAGATGAAAAGAAAATTACATAAATAAATACATTGACGTTTTTCCATCAATACATTAGGCACTCCACAATAATAATTTAATGTTCAGTCAGATATTAAAGAAGGTGTAGAATCCAGTAGCCAATAAATTCATCCATTCATTTTCTGAACCTGCTTTATTCATTATAAAGACATGGGAAGCAAGACAAAAACAAGCACAATTAGTCATGACTGCCAATATTAGACAACTGAATATCCCTGACGCTGAAACTGTGAGGCAGCAGCACTTAACTGCTAAATATGACATGTGGTATTGAAGATGTGAGTTCCAAAATCTGCTAATTACACCTTTTGGTAAAATTTAGTGAACACGTGATTGTGACTTTCATGCAGTTAGTTGGTCATGCGCCGAAAATATGTTTGAGCTTCAAAACCTGCTAATTGCAACAGTGTAGTGCTATAGTTTTAGGGATTTAGTTTCAAAATCTGCTTACGGACACAGATTTTCCTATTTATCTCCAAAATGTATCTTTTGTACTTAGCTGATTTTGGAACTGAGCTCTTCAATTGTTTAGGTGCTAGTTTTTCTGTTAGTGTTATGAAATTTAAGGTGTGGTCAAAATGTTTGACACCATTTAGTATTAAATACTTGCTTTCTACATCTTTATATAAATTACATTTTTTTTTGACATCATGCCTTTCACAATAATGTGTAGATAGAAAAGGTACTACATAACAGTTAAATAGTTATACTAGCTGTGTTACCCGGCTTCACCTGGAAAATTTTATAATAGTGTTGTCAGTTATATAAGTGTATCAGAAATACTATGTAACTAATTTTGTATTTTTCTGTATATTGTACTTGTAGGTTTCTTACAAAGGGCTAATATTATTGACAGGCAGTGTGGTGTAGTGGTTAAGGCTCTGGCCTTGTGTCACACATTGAAACAAGTAATGAAATTTTTGATGAGAATCAAATGAAACTCTCGTGATCTGAACACAATTGAAAATTTGTGGTCTGTTTGTAAGCAATGATTTTGTGGAATGGACTGCACAACCAATGGATAAGATGATTCAGGCCGTAATTCAGGTTTGGTACAGAGACCTCAGAATCCTCCAAGACTGTTCAGAATTGGAGAATTTCATGCCAAACTGCATCCAGATGCTTCTCAAGAATCAAGCAATTCATGTCATGTACTGATGTGAGTATAAGAATATTGTTCATAATAAAAACATTGAGCAAAACTGATTTTTGTTGTTTACAGTTTGTTTCAAATAATCTTTCCCAAGGGTGTACAGATTAATCCATACAGACAATAAAAGCTAATAGGACAAATAAACAGATAAACCCACCAAATACAAATTATACATAGTTATTTTGGAGTCTAAAGACAAAGTAAGGTTGATACTGTAATATCAGTTATAAGAGGTGATTAGAATGTAAACGGTAATATTTACAGCTCAGATAATAAATAAAGCACATTTGCTTTCCAGCATGAGTAGGTCAGTGTTAATAATTATTTTTATTATCACAATCAACCTTCTCTGCCTAACAGTTAAATTGCCTGACATCTTGTATTTGAATCTGTTTACAGTGCATTTAAGTGACCTCACATGCCTAAGATCTTTCCCTCCCCCTAAAACAAGGCCAACACACGCCATCCCCAATCTTTACTATCTCAGCTCTCAGCTGTTTGATGTACACCCCTAAAATAGATTTCTGTCAGATAACCTTTCCACTTAGATAGATAGATAGATAGATAGATAGATAGATAGATAGATAGATAGATAGATAGATAGATAGATAGATAGATAGATAGATAGATAGATAGATAGATCTTTATTGTCATTGTCACTTTTACAAAGGAACAACAAAATTGAAGGTGCAGTCGACTCAGTGTGAGGCATAAGAGTTAAAAAGACAAGAAGAGAGAAAATAATAACAAACCGAATAGTAATAAAAGTACTTTATAAAATATACAAATTGTGCTTGTTATATATACAAATTGCACTGGTTAAATGTACAAATTGCACTGGTTGACTTAAGGTCTATATTGCACAGAACCACTAACACACTCACATACGGTTCCCTTTGGGTATGTCACTTACTAAGTACAGTATAGGTGAAACACATAAGGACAGGGATTCAGCACACTCCATCCAAATATGTACACACAAGAAACGTCTGGGTCCACAGAACATTTAGCCCTCACACTTTATCAGTGACCCCAATTGCATGTTACTCTGTTTAGCTGTTTTAAAAAAAGAGACACACAGAAGAACGAAAACCTACCCAGAGGAAGAATCTGAGTGCTTCCTTACTCCTCCGACTGTTCTGAAGAGGGATGATAACCACAGTGTAGCTTGCTGAGCAGGACATGAGTGAAGAATAGTGTGGTCATGTCAGTGCTGAAAGGTGCAGATTATGAAAGAGTCAGAGAGACAGAGAGAGAGAGAGAAAAGAAAGTGGCAGGGTGAGCAGAAAATTCCAAACATGGCAATGAAAGATTCCTCAGAAATGTGTTAGAAAAACAAAAGTGAAGAAAAAGAGCAGAGAGAGAAGTGAGAGAGACAGAGAGAGAGAGAGGAACAAATCAATCCAGCACTGCAGTAAACAATCTCTTAGTGAGATGCACTATTTGACACAGCTGGGCTGACTTCACACCTGAATTCATTTGTCATTCTTTTGCTTCATCCCACAGGAGATCATTGCAGGGAAAGCGAATCCAAGCCTGAAAACATGAAGCACTCAGATGCTGGTAAAGTTGTTGTTTTGTAGAAAAGGCACTACATAACAGATGAATAGTTCTGAGAGTAGTGTTGTATTAGCAGTAGTCACTGCTGTTTGACTGCAATTTTTGATGACCCACCCTTCAAAGAGCTTGTTTCAGAATAAATCAATGAGTCACCTTCCTACATTATAGATATCTGTGGCCTAAGGCCAGCAAATGTGTGCAGCCTAATCAACCTACTTTATTATTGGGCAGGCATTGAACTTTTGCAGCGGCGCTTCTCTTCACTGTGCTTTGTTTTCTTATCACACATCTCTTTCTCTTTGAAGTTTTCCTCACATTGTGGTGTGCTGCTGTGTTGTACTCGTTATTGCACTAGAGCAGAGTTTACACTCTTTAAGATCATTGTCTTTTTAAAATGGTATTTCTTAATATAAAATTTTACATACATTTGGTTATTAAACATTTTAAATGCAACAGCGGAGTCATAGCATAGGAACTTCAGGAAAGCACATTGAAATGCATTTCAAAATCTTGAATGTGAGCAACAGAGAAGAAATTATTGTAGAGAAGTATAGATAGGGGAAAGCTTTGGATACAACCTGAAGAGGAAAACTAAATCCCACCATTCCTAGTAAAAGTAAATACTCACACACTTCTATTTTTTCTTCACTTATTCATTGTCAAAATCCATTTGATTCAGGGCAGGATCACTTTTCAAGGCAGTATTACTGCGAACCCAAAGAAGGAACCCCAGGGTGCTTCTCAATCACAAAAAACAGAAATAAAGGTTACTGAACACACATGCACATGTCGTAAACTTTTAGTTTAGAGTTGACAGCAACAGCACTAGAGCATAATTTTGGCTGATGGAGCTGCACACTTTTTTATCTGTGGGGGTGGAGGTATGGATGAGAGGTGGTTCTTGGTTGAATGTGGTGGTGTTTCTTAGCACCATAAACTGTATTACAGTGCTTGGACAAGTGATATTTTACTCCTAACAGTTTTAATTTAAAAATGTTAACAGAATGCATATTGTAATAACATATGTGTGCACCCTGAGAACTCCACCAATCATCCCCCTGATTGCTCTTTACTTTCAATGTGCTCCTGCACAAAGCAGCTGACACAACAGACTATCAGTCAACCTTTGACTTTTTCCAGAAAAAGTAACACACATTAAAAAAAAAAAAAAAAATTCTATACAAATGTTTGAGGGATGGCACAATTTCATTTTCCAAATTGTTTTATGATGTGAGCTTATATTTTTTTTTAAATGAAACAACTAGAAGAAATTTAACAGAAGAATGCTGAGACATGCTTGCAGAGAAACAACCCCGATATGCAAGAAATGCATCCATAGTCTAAAGTTAAAACAGAAACTGGTATTCTTTAGCTTTCATTGCACATTTACCAAAATAATTTTAGGGTCAAAATTTGGGCACAGAGGCTATCATGCCACCTTGTAAAACTGTGACCAATGCAGATCACATGACAGACAACTGTGTCTGCCAACAGTAAACAACATGTGTAATAGAAAAAAATGGATGGATTGTTCCTTATCTGGCTGGGAGGCCTTTTAAATGGAAGGAATGGGTAGATGGGATGAGCAGGAGGCTGTTACACTGGACAAGCGGAGACTGCTTCCCAGGGCATCTCTCTGGCATGCATCCAATTTGGACAACCACAGTGCTGCATGGGAGCTGTAGTTTTGGTGGTCAACTCTGTTGGGGTCCTCGGGAGCCACTGGGGGGGCTGCTGGAGGCAGGCTATCCTGTCACAGGGGAGTTCCAGTACCGGAAGTGCTTACTGGGTTCAATGTGATAGTACAAGAAGTACTTCAGAGTCTGGTATAAAGGAAGCTGCTCTGCTTTAACTGAGGAGTCAGAATCGGCAGAGTAAATTAAAAACAAAGCTCATCTGGGTGGAATGGAGAAGGGAAGAGTTGTAATGCTGGAGTTTTTGACAGTGTGAAGAAAGAAACTTGTATGAGGTGGTTGTGGCAAATCTATTTATTTACACCTGGAACTGTTCCACAAGCAAGGGGTTCAGTACCCTTAGTTCTCCACCTTTACTGCCTATGAGAAGTAGATTACCATCAGCAGAGAACACTCACACAAACACAACAGCAGCATGTTGTAGTTTTTTTCTCACCTTCCTCTGATACCCTTTACCCAGTAATGTAAATCAAGAAATAAACACATAAGTGATGTTGAGGTTTCCTGTTACTTTAAAATAAGATCCACAACACAAAACTGAGGCACAAATGGTAGCTGTTTAGAAGTAAATTTTGCAAGAAGTAAAAATACAGCAGGAGGGGGTGTTGACAGTAACATTCTCTCCTGTTTCCTGCACAGCTCAGCATGACTCCTTGGAGACAACACCTAGCCCTTCCCTTGACACATTTATGAAGCCTTGCCCCTTCCAGACTGAGACCTTTACATGTTGGCAATCTGAAGGAATACCCTAGAAATTCTACAAGACAGAGCTCCCAGATATTTGATTGATGAATATGACGATATTCACATTTTTGTTCTTTTTCTTTTGTCCATTAATTTGATTACAATATGTACATGTATATATATATATATAAAGTTTATACATATATATATATTTATATATAGTATATATATATATATATATATATATATATATATATATATATATATATATATATATATATATATATATATGTATATATATATATATATATATATACTGTATATATATATATATATATATATATATATATATATATATATATATATATATATATATATATATATATAGTCACACACGTGTGCATGGGAGCCAGCCACAGGGACCAAAAGTAAGGAATTCAATGCCCAGCTAGGGGGCGACGGGGTGCATTCAACCCTCTTATTTTGTCCTCACAGACCAGACACAGGAAATCCTACCTGAATACGAAGATGTCACTTCCTGTCCAGGCCCAGAGGACGACATCTACAAACCTCCGTATAAAACCCTACTTCCTTCCTCTGTTGATTAGCGCCTATTCTAAACATTATCGATAGTTCATTATTGCATGGCACAGTACCTGATGCACTAAAATTGTCAGTAATTAAACCATTACTTAAAAAGTCAGACCTAAACCCACACATACTGAATAATTATAGGTCTATTTCAAATTTACCCTTTCTCTCTAAAATACTAGAAAAAGTAGTCTCAAATCAGCTTCAGTCACACCTTCCATCCATCCATTGTCCAACCCGCTGAATCTGAACACAGGGTCACGGGGGTCTGCTGGAGCCAATCCCAGCCAACACAGGGCACAAGGCAGGAACCAATCCTGGGCAGGGTGCCAACCCACCGCAGGACACACACAAACACACCCACACACCAAGCACACACTAGGGCCAATTTAGAATCGCCAGTCCACCTAACCTGCATGTCTTTGGACTGTGGGAGGAAACCGGAGCGCCCGGAGGAAACCCACGCAGACACGGGGAGAACATGCAAACTCCATGCAGGGAGGACCTGGGAACCGAACCCAGGTCCCCAGGTCTCCCAACTGCGAGGCAGCAGCGCTACCCACTGCGCCACCGTGCCGCCCCATTCACACCTTACGCATTACAATTTATTTGAGAAATTGTAGTCTGGTTTCTGCACTGGTCATAGTATAGAAACGGCAGTAAACGACATTCTGATATCCTCTGATGAAGGAAACTCCACTGTAATTATGTTGTTAGACTCAAGTGCAGCATTTGACACCATTGACTATTCTATTTTACTGCACAGGCCAGAAAATAATGTTGGGCTTATAGGCACTGTGCTCGCTTGGTTTAGTTCTTATTTACCAAATTGATTCCAATATGTACAGAAATGCGCTGACAGTACTCCATCATTATACACAGAAGTGAGATATGGTGTCCCGCAGGGCTCAGTACTGGGACCTTTACTGTTTTCACTTTACATGCTTCCACTGGGATCTATCATTAGGAAACATAATGTTAATTTTCACTCGTATGCAGATGACACCCAGTTATACCTTTCATTTAGATCAAATGAAGTTTCTCTGATGTTGTCTTTAATTAGTTGTGTTAGTAAATTAAAGGAATGGATGAATGAGAACTACTTGTCTTTAAACACAGATAAAACAGAGATGTTAATTATTGGAAGGAATGACACTGATCACAACAATATTTTGTCATCATTTAACTCAGTTGGAATCACCATTAATTTTACTGAATCAGCCCGCAATCCAGGAGTTATCTTTGACTCTAGCATGTCATTTAAAGCGCATATTACAAAGTTGTCCAAAACATGTTTCTTCCATCTTAAAAATGTTGGGAAATTAAGGTGCTTTCTAAATAAACAGGATTCTGAGAAATGAATTCATGCATTTATTTCTAGTAGGATTGACTACTCTAATGCGGTGTTCACTGGATGTTCAAACTGTTCTTTATACAGCCTCCAGTTAATCCAAAATGCTGCTGCAAGAATTATTACAAGAACAAGAAAGTACAAACACATAACTCCAGTTCTTAAATCCTTACACTGGCTCCCGGTTAAGTTTAGGGCAGATTTCAAAATCCTCCTTTTAACATATAAATCATTAAATGGCCAAGGTCCGGCTTACTTGTCTGAACTTATCATGACTTACAAACCAGAATGCACATTAAGATCTCAAGATGCCGGTCTGCTTATGATTCCAAGGATTAATAAAATAACAGTGGGAGGTCGAGCTTTTAGTCACAGGGCCCCTAAACTGTGGAATGGTCTGCCTGCCACTATAAGAGATGCCCCATTGGTCTCATCTTTTAATTCCTGGCTGAAGACTCACTACTTCAGTTTAGCATATCCTGACTAGAGGTGCTGATTAACTGTACAGACTGCATCTCTGTTGTTAGTCATTAGCGCTAAAACATAAGCAACTTGATAGTTATAATTTGTTACTAACTCTCACCTATTCTGTTTCTCTTCTTCGGTACTCAAATGTGGCACTTGGTGCCATGGCCCACCTGCCAAGTTGTTTTGCCTGCCTAAGGTAAAGTCATCCCTGATGGAGAATCGCAGGAATCGTGGGTAGAGGGGTCCTTTCATCGGATTGGATGGCCAAGCAATGTTTCAGCTGTGGAATGGCCAAATGGGGGAGGCAGCTTGAAAGCTGAGGTCTCCAGGACTCTGAACAAATCCAAATCATATTATGTGATATCATCTACTGTTAAATTCTGGTCCATACTTGTAAAATTTTTATTTTTATACTGTATTGAGGATTTGTTCTGTTCTGTGTATTGTGTTGTATTGACCCCCTTCTTTTTGACACCCACTGCACGCCCAACCTACCTGGAAAGGGGTCTCTTTTTGAACTGCCTTTCCCAAGGTTTTTTCCATTTTTTCCCTACAAGGGTTTTTTTTGGGAGTTTTAACTTGTCTTCTTAGAGAGTCAAAGCTGGGGGGGCTGTCAAGAGGCAGGGCCTGTTAAAGCTTGTTGCGGCACTTCTTGTGTGATTTTAGGCTATACAAAAATAAATTGCATTGTATTGTATTGTATCAGTTCTATTTTGGACTCCGTTCTGCACATTGTTGTGCTGAATACTTTGCCTTATTTTGCAGCCAAGGTCAAGTATATGGTGGCTGCCCCAAACCTTTGTTTTGTGTCAAAGCTCATTATTTCACAACATATTTATCTATTATATAAAAAAAATCTTTTGTCGAGACGTGATCATCTCGGAGAGATACTTTGACGTCACATGAGACTAATCATTGCAATCTTAGGAAGCAAGACCCGTGAGATGGTGATTTTTGCACGTCACGCCCAGCTTACAAACAATTTAAAACATCTAACCTTGCAGTTGCTGGAATGTTTTCGGTAGACACACTTCATGTGCTCCCAGCTCTTAAAAATGTTTTACGTTCTAGATGGCACGTGAACGAGTAAGAGAAGAAGAAAGAGCAGCGCGTCAAAAAGAAACATGAAAGCGTTGGGGAGAAAAGAAGGCAAAAAAGGAGGCACAAGAGAACAATAATAATCTATGTGTAAATAATCAGTAATAATCAGCCCGGACCAAGAGGAATTGAAAAGCTCATAGGTCAAATCTGGGTCAGAAATAAAAGACATCATAATGACATTGAAAAATGTTGGCGCGATACACATGCAAAGCAGGTTGCATAATATGAAAGTAGGAAAATTCGAAAGTGTCAAAAAAAAGATAATACAGATCACATTAGCACAAACAAACGGAAATTATTACTCGGTGAAATAACAGAACAGCAAAAAGAGATTGAATATATGGACATAGGTGATATGTCAGAAGTATATAGATATTGTAAGGCTTTAAAGCAGCAGCTGGTTTAAAGGACAGCTGGTGTACAGGCTTTTAAATGATTGTCGCGCAGCGCAACATGCAGATCATTCAGCATGGCACATGCAGCTCTGGGGGCATAATTCATTCACTAAAACAACAATCTCTTTAAATTGTATATCCGGTTAACCAAACCCGGGGGTTGGGGAGCGAAGCGCACAGGGGGCAGAGCCCTCTAGTATGTATATATATATATATATATATATATATATATATATATATATATATATATATATATATATATATATATATATATATATATATATTGTGGCAGACAACCAGGAATCCTGCCCCGCCAGGACACCTGGAGAAAGGACGGACTGGGAGAGTGGCCCTACTCTTTCCTGGGCGCCTGGATGGTCCTAGAGCCCTGAAGGACAACGCTTCCGTCACACCAGGAAGTGCTGCCGGACCAGGGATGGTGTACGCCCAGAGTGCTTCCGGGTGCAAGGGCGGCACTTCCACCACACTGGGGAGTGCTGCCGGAAGTTCATCATTGGGCACTTAGAGCACATCCAGGGCGTTATAAATGGGGCCGCCTCACTCCATTCAGGGCAGCAGAGTCGGGTGGAAGAGGACGGAGCTTGCGAGGAGTGGAGTGGAATGGAGGCAGATGAAAGGACCAAGGACTGAGCAAACATGTAAATACAGTAAATAGTGTAAAATAAACATGTGTGTTGTGTTGGACATTTTGGTCCTGTGTCTGTCTGTGGCCGGGCTCTTTTACAATATATATATTGTGGCAAGCGGCTGGGGGTGGTACCCAGCAGGGACATCCAGAAGGACTGGATGAGGGATTACGTCTCCTCCAGACCATGACGGGGTGACTGCCCTGGTGGCTTTGGGGACCATGGGAACAGAGCTTAGAAGCTCAACCCTATAGGGGCCCGTGGTCACCGCCAGGGGCCCGTGGTCAATGCCTGAGAAGCCCTGGCCCTCAGCACTTCTGCCACACCTGAAAGTGCTGAGGGGAACAAGACCAGGGACACCCGGAGTGCTTCCAGGTGCACAGCCGGCACTTCCGCCACACCGGGGAGTGCCGGCAGGCACTCATTGGGAGGCACCTGGAGTACATTCGGGTGGGGATAAAAGGGGCCGCCTCCCTCCATTCGATGGCTGGAGTTGGGTGGAAAGGACGGAGCTCAGAGGAGAGGAGTGGAGGCGGACCAGTAGAGAGAAAAGGTATTGTGAGAGGCCTGGACTTTGGGGTGATTGGTGCTGCGGCACTGGGGTGTGTGTGCTGTTTATTTGTGTTAAAATGAATAAACGTGTGTTGGTGTTCGATCCTTCGGTGTCCGCCTGTCTGTGTCTGGGCTGTTCCCCACAATATATAATATGCATATTTCTTTCTACAACAAACTGACATATAAGTTGTTTAGTAGTTGTAAACATTCAATACACATTTGGAAGTCTCAATTTAACAATTTTTGGACAGATTATGAGATTAGGAACTGACAAGCTCTGCAGGGCTTAATGACCTGGGGCCTCATGTATAAACAGTGCGTACGCACAGAAATGTTGCGTACGAACGTTTCCATGCTCAAATCGCGATGTATAAAACCTAAACTTGGCGTAAAGCCACGCACATTTCCACGCTACCTCATACCCTGGCATACACAATTTCTCCGCTCGGTTTTGCAGACTGGCGGCACTCAGCGTCAAAGCAGTGCTACTGTTCCTGTGTGGTTACCCTTTCTTTCTTAGACCCACATTCCTGATGCGGCTTTATAAATACACTGAAACTAACTGCCTATTGTTTATTAGTGTAATGCATCTGATTGTAATTAACCTGTAACAATATAATGGTCCAGGGAATAGCCATAGTATTCCAAATATCATAACTGCTTTAGCGTTGTTACTCTCACTGCATCTTCTTCTTCTTTCAGCTACTCCCGTTAAGGGTTGCCACAGCAGATTGCTCCTGCCTTGCGCTGTATTCTTGCTGGTGCTGACGCGACACTGGAAGGATAGACGGATAGAATAATTAAACATGTACTACGAACATATTTCAATATTCCTTAAAAATTTTGAAGAATCAGCATTCTAAGCTTACAGATGGCTTAACGTCTATTACAGAGCTGATTGTGTGGTGATTGGGTATTTAGAGAAAGAAAAGTAAGGACAGGAATTGGAGGTTAGTATGTTTGAAAGCCTCTTGCGTGAGACATGAACAATAACTGCCACCGTGTTCCCATGTTTAATAACATGCTTTCATTCCTTCATTATGAAAAAGATATCACATATACATCTCAGTATTTTAATTATTCAGAGAGCTGTAATATCACGAATGTAATGGATTCTGTGTCCTGTCGGAGAAAAAGAAAGAACAGAAGCACGTAGTGATTCATACACACAGAGCACATAGAAGATCAAATACAGAACAAAGCATTTAACATGCTACTTTAGTTACAATGGGATTTGAGAAACTAGTAAAATAAACGATTTTAAGATGAAGTTTATGATGTTCTACTTTAATGACAAAATAAACTACGTGATTAAAGTGGAAATTTCGAGATTAAAGTTGACATTTTGTGCTTTTTTCCCCACTGTGTGCCTATTATGTTAGGTAGAATGCCCAGAGGGGACTGGGCGGTCTCGTGGCCTGGAAACCCTGCAGATGTTATTTTTTTCTTCAGCCGTCTGGAGTTTTGTTTTGTTTTTTCTGTCCCCCCTGGCCATTGTACCTTACTCTTTTTCTATGTTAACCAATGTTGAATTATTTTCATTTCTTATTTTGTCTTTTATTTTTCTTTTCTTCATTATGCAAAGCACTTTGAGCTACTTTTTTGTATGAAAATGTGCTATATAAATAAATGCTGTTGTTGTTATTTTTTTCTCTGTACCCTAATAAGCTTTCATATGACACTCAGATGGTGGGCTACGACTCGCCTTTTCACAGCGACTTTGATATGTGACTTCTTTTTTATTTCTGGCACTGTGCGACTTTGTGAACTTCTCCGACACTATGTCACTCGATCAACTTCCTTTTGTTGATTATCCCACTGTTTAAACCAACAAATACTGTAGTACGTTTTTCCTTTGCCTCCACTTGGTATTCGCTGAAATTCTTATATTTTCCCCCATGCTTTTCCCATTGTCTTTTCACATATTGATGTGCATATTCAAAGAGGCGTAATTCTGGGAGGAGTTGGGGCGGTACAGAAGGCGCTCGCGTTACTTTTCACGCTGATTGGGATTTATGTAGCGGAAGAACGTGGAAGTTTGCGTACGCAAAGATTCCTGCATCTGGATTTTTCTGTGCGTACGCACATTCCCGCTTTTGTGCTTACGCCATGTTATAGTGTGAGTTCTACGTCTACGCACGCCGTTATACATGAGGCCCCTGGTCTTCTCAATTTTTCCAATCTCATTTTTGGTTTTAATATGTAATTTTTATCCTTATTTGCTTACAATACTTGGTTGTACAGCCAGTTGCCACTTTTATTTAGTAATGTACAGTAAAGTTATTTGGGAAGGCACAGGACCAGGTACAGGCTCAACATGCAGTCTTTATCCTTCTCTTGCTCTGACAAATGGAGTTAGCTAACTGGATGTGGTGTAAGTAACGTGTTGGTACCGAAGTGTTGTGGACAATGATGGGGATACAAGACCTAAAACATCTTTCTGAAAAATCGAAGCAGCATAAAGTAGAGCACTTCAGACATGTCTCTTGACTGCTAGAGTGTATCTGCCCTGGGTGTGTGATTGCCGGCAAGCTCCTTAAGGGCTGGTGAAAAATAGGCATACGAGTTGCCTTTGAGGCAGAAAGGGGGAGGAAAAGCGGCGAAGCAGCTTGGAGATGCCACCAAAGTACTCACTAAGTGCTGTGTTTGCAAACGCTCATCTTGGAACTCCTTTTTTTACTGGTTTCTCCAATAGTCCCGCTCCTTCTGGCAGTTGAACACTTGTATGAGATATAACGTGTTTGTCATTAGTAAAATAGTGGCATGCCTTGGGATGATTCTGGGTACAAAAAGTGTGCCACTACAGACAAAAAAGTTGGGAAACACTGATGTAGACAATAACATGAGGCTAAATGTTTTGGCAGGCTTAGTAAAATGACTCAGTTTAGGCAGAAAGTAACTGAGAAGTTTTCAGGCATGAAGGAAAGGAGGGCAAAATTTATGTTAAAGGAAATATAGGTATCTTGATTGTAAAGGCAGAATAAGATTTAGGTTGGACTTGTCCTGTGGGTGTAGTGCAAGACAGGTTGGGGGCAAGTTACGTTTTTAGATGTGGGGATCTGTGGATCTTACAATGTGAATTTGTGTCCAGGTGAGGTAAGCCTGGCAAACTTGCATAGAACTGGGCAGACTGGCAGCAAGTGTACAATAAAATTAGGATGGGAATGACTCTGTGGGTGGGATGCAGAAAAATCAGAGGGTTAGTGATTGTATGATATGGATTTATGGAATGTAGTGGAAATGGCCAAGGACTAGACAATGCATTAGCAGAGGCAGAATAAGATTTGGATTGGATTTATGGTATGGATGTGTTATAGGAGAGACAGAACTCCATGTTGTTGGAAGATTAAAGAGATGGGGGTGCAGACATAATGGTGTGGGTTTTGGCAGATTGGGGAACTGGGCAAGTTGGCAGAGGATTGGGCAATTTTGAGCCAGGTGTAGTATAAAATTTTGGTGGCAGATGCACCTCTTCCTTTCCACATCTATAGAGCAAGTTATGGGAAGAATAAGGGGACTGCGAAGCACAGCAGATATGGAAAAGCTGGCATCAGATTGGGCAGCATGGTGGAAAGGGTGTAATATATTTTAGCCTGGATTTGTCCTATGGGTCTGTTACTGGACAGGCCAAGATGTGCATTGACACTATGATGAGGACAATGAGAGCACGTGGAATGGCCAGATAGATAGATAGATAGATAGATAGATAGATAGATAGATAGATAGATAGATAGATAGATAGATAGATAGATAGATAGATAGATAGATAGATAGATAGATAGATAGATAGATAGATAGATAGATAGATAGATAGATAGATAGATAGATAGATAGATAGATAGATATGAAAGGCACTATAAAATAAATAGATGTGAAAAGCACTACAAAATATATAAGTGCTGCTTCCCCCCAAAATATTTTTCACCAGTTGCCACTGAGTGCAAAGGCTGTGTATTGGTACCTTAAATGTGTGAAAATCACTAAGCCACCCTATCAGCCAGACAGGACAACAATCTCTGAAAGCAAACCCAGATGGGAAGCAGAGGTGTTGTTATTTGTTCTGTTTTTTTGCATATTGTGCTATTCTTTTATTTAGCTTTTGTTTATGCAACACGTTTTTAAGGTCTTTAAGCATCTTTGCATGTATTTCAGGTGTGGTGACATACCAGGTGGGAAGCTTCTCTTGTCTAAATCATTATAACAATTTTCTTCACTTCAGATTATAATAGACTTCCATGCTGGTAACAATGAGGAGCCTCAGAGGAGAAATAATTTAACTGAGGTATCGTTATTAACCTTTTTTAAATCTATGCTTTACTCAGTGGTTTAATGTAGGCTAGGACTAAAAAATAAAAATCTAATGACTTCAATTGTTTAATGTAGCTTGGAAAAAAATAGCTGGGAGAGGTATGGGAGTGGATGCATTAAAACCATGTGTGATATGAGGCAAAAAAGTGTGGACAAATTTGATTTCAATCGAGCACAAACAGTCCATCGCCTACTTCATTTCTGACATGTTTATGCAGTTGTAACCCTTTTTGTTAATCTGTGGTATGTAATAAAGTCTGAATTATTATAGTGTTTGTGAATTAAACATTCTCAAGATGTATATATGAATCTTTTGCTCCTTACATGCCTTGAAGCTGTATATAGAGTTAAGTCACTGGAGCTATGGGAGAGGAATTGACATGTAACAAACGTGGCAATACCTTTGGGATTAAGAACAACATCTGCAGTATTGTTTATTTACTAGAATTAGCCATAAAAGTCATCACTTCCCTAAATTGCAAGTTCTGCTTCAATAATGTTGTAACATGAAAAAATATTTGAAATTACTGGCACATTAGGGCAAAAAACTGTAAATGTTAGGTGGTATAATTAATTTGTAGGTATCACAAATGTAACATTTGAAAGGCCTTTTCCAATATAAAAACTTACCTCTTCCTCATATATTTTCAGAATGTGTACCATGAACATCTTCAATAGAAATATAGATATATATACATTTTACATGCAAACATTCTGAGGATGTGGAAGAAACAAGCTTCACTCTCTGACTAGCAGCTGAATCAAAGAGTTCCCTTGCAAAACAACAGTATTATTGCCATAAGCAGGGGTAGCTCTACTATCACTATTTTATAGCAAATGTAAATCAGTCATCTTAGATGCTAACCAATCACTGTAACTCCTAGTGATCTAATCCCTATGATTGACAGTCACATTTGATTAGCTTTGATTGGCGGTTCTTTGGTCCTAGCGTAAACTTATCCTGAAATAACTTGAACAAAAGGTAGAAATTCTTAGAGATTAGTGCAGTTTTGTCCTTGCAAGTGTTGTCCTTTCATTTAATTGGAAGTAATATTTGCATAACAGTGCTGAATTAATGCTTACATATTATAGATATTTTAGCACAGAACACAACCATCCATCCATCCATCCATCCATTTTCCAACCCGCTGAACCCGAACACAGGGTCACGGGGGTCTACTGGAGCCAATCCCAGCCAACACAGGGCACAAGGCAGGAACCAATCCCGGGCAGGGTGCCAACCCACCGCAGGACACACACAAACACACCCACACACCAAGCACACACTAGGGCCAATTTAGAATCGCCAATCCACCTAACCTGCATGTCTTTGGACTGTGGGAGGAAACCGGAGCGCCCGGAGGAAACTCACGCAGACACGGGGAGAACATGGGGAGAACATGCAAACTCCACGCAGGGAGGACCCGGGAAGCGAACCCAGGTCCCCAGGTCCCCAGGTCTCCCAGCTGCGAGGCAGCAGCGCTACCCACTGCGCCACCGTGCCGCCCAGAACACAACCAGCCTAAAATAAAAGATTTTCTCCATTATATCCTGGTTCTTCAATAATGGCCAATCAATAGAGAAAAACCAAGCTCAACAGTGTTGTCATTGGCCACATATCCTTTGTGCAACTTTCAGGAGCTTCTCCATTAACCTGTGAGTGTTAGATTTGAACACTATTAACCCAGGATATGAACCAGTTAGGTGGAAAGTGTGAATATGTAAATCCCATAAAATGACTGGCTATCTCAGTAATATGTCTATCCTTTATTAACCCTTTAAACTCAGCATTTTTGTTTTGGACCTGCTTGTGGCACTAAAAATATTTCAAAATTCTTAAAAAAAAACTGCAAAGAATCATTGATTTCCTCATTGCTATAAGTAAAGTAGAACATTTTACCATTCAAATGCCATGTTGCGTACTCCGATACCACGTTGCAATGTTTTTCTTTCTCCCCTCAAAGATGGTCGAATGGCTGTATCATAGCAACACCTTTCCCCAAAATGGCTTCCTGATTCAATTGTGTGCAATTTGATGGACAGACTGTTGTCTACTAAATGATCAAATGATGCCACCTTCCACTTTCTATGTTTTCCACTTTGTGAATTTCAGAATTTTATTTATTTATTTTGTAAAGCTGTTTTTGAATGTTGCAATTTTTAGGGCTGTAGTTTGGATACACGGTATAATTGTTGTTTACTAACTATAGAAATTGTGACATAGTAAGTTGTTACATAGGCCGTTGGTCGTCAGTAAAGGATATATGTGCTTTGGATACTTACTTGAAAACAGTAAAAACATCGAAAAAGATTTCTGATTTTTGTACTTCTTCAAAATAGTAAAACTAGACATATTACATGCAGATATTTCATAAATATTTTTTTCTGGTTGTGCTCATATATTTACTGTCACTTTTATAGTGTTTTGAAGCTTATTTCAACACCTATGCAAATAAGAATAACATTGAAAGTGCATTTTTTGGTAAAAACATTACTGAATTTTGTCGTTTTTTCTGCTGCAACATATGTGTATAACTTAAATAATTCTCTAGGTGTGAAAATTCTGAAAGAGAATTTTCTGCCCTTTAATTTGAGGGGAAGAACATGAATATTGAGTGAAGGATGATCAGGTTATAGCCAGTTAAATCAAAGCAGAAAAAAAATAAATGAGGCTGAGTTTGAAGTGTTAATTTCAGCAGTGGCTTTAGGCCTACCTCTTTTGGTTGAATCTTCCATGCTTGCTTGCAGTAGTGTAATCCACTATAGTTTGGGATGAGAATGCAATCACATGATACCTAGTTGGGGGGGAGCAAGCTACTGTTTTGCTTGCGAGAGCCATCATCTCATATTTGGAGGTTCTAAGTCTCATCTCAACCACAGCAGTGAAAAATGCAATGATGCCCAAGAGATCATAAGCAAATTACACAAAAAGGACAGACCCATTTACAAGCAGCAATGAAAATAAGTTTCCAAATTACACACTCTATACACTGTCTGGACCCTGATACCTTCTATCCATCTATTTTCTGAAGCTGTTCATTCCAGTTGTAAGGTTACACAGACTATCCCAAAATCACTGGACACAAGGTATGAGCCCGGCAAAGATGGACTAGCAGTCAGTCCTCTGTCCATTAACATCATAGACATAAGCTGTGAAAGTGAACTTAACTGAAGAATAAGGACAAATTTCTGATTCATCCAGTTAAGGGTCACACAGACTGGTAGCACTGATCACAAGGTAGGAACCCACCCTGAATGCAGGGGCCATTCACTCGGGGACAGGTTAATGCCAGACAGACCAATTCTCCTCATACAGAGCTTATTGAGAAATTCTGACTTTCCTGATGTGTATGTCTTCTGGATTTAGAAGAAAAGCCATAACGACACACAAAGAGAATGCCATTGCTCATGATTTATATCTTTATTATTTTTTTTAGCTCTTAAGGCAGAGTAAAACATTTCTTTCAGTACCAACAAAGAATGTTGAAAACTTCAGCTTAAAAACTGTTACAACTTTTTTAGAAACTTTTGTATTTGTACATTTCAGTAAAATAAAGGAATTCACTTCCAGAAAGTCAATGGAATATATTAGAAAGCTTAAAGTTATGAGCAAATTAGTTATTCAACAATTACATTTTAACTTCATACTACATGAAGTGTGTTTTTAAAATTAAATTAAAAAGAAGTTTCTATAGAAGTTGGCATGACATGGATGATAAGGAGTGTATAGTGCAGAGGTGGCAAACTCCAGTCCTGAAGTGCCGCAGTGGCTGCAGGTTTTCATTCTAACCATCTTCTTCATTAGTGTTTGCTGCTAATTAACTTCTTTTGCCTTCATTTTAATTAACTTGATTTAGGCCCCTTAGTTGTTTCTTTTTCTTTAATCAGCTGCCAAACAATAATGAGACACAAAACAAGGTGCCACCTGACCAGCTCACCCGTGCCCATCACACAATATCTGAAAATAAAGAAAGGTGAAGGTCTCAGTAAGGTTGATCTCTCAGGTCCCCAAAACATTTTGACAATGTACTTAGAAAAAACAGAAAATCAACAGTTATGGAAATGTCTGCTGTATCAGAATGAGAGCAGCAACAAGCCAT
The DNA here is from genome assembly GCF_900747795.2 of Erpetoichthys calabaricus. Taxonomy (NCBI): domain Eukaryota; kingdom Metazoa; phylum Chordata; class Cladistia; order Polypteriformes; family Polypteridae; genus Erpetoichthys; species Erpetoichthys calabaricus. Next base: position 58,007,632 of record NC_041394.2, read on the forward strand.
AGAATTAAATAACGAGTTTAATTAACAGCAAGAATCGGCTTCTAATTAAGAAACTGGTTGGAGTGAAATTAGTTGGAGTTTGAAGCCCCAATTTAGCTGGTCAACTGTTGACTTGTTTCATATTTGATTTCTGTTTGGCTGTCATTTAATGAAGAAAATTATTAATTCAGAGCACTGAATCCTTAAAAGCAGGGCTATTAAAATGAAGGGAAAAAGAAGTTAATTAGCGGTGAAAACTGGTCACTGATTAGGAAAAGGGTTAGAATGAAAACCTGCAGCCACTGTGGCACTCCAGGGCTGGAGTTTGCCACCCATGGTATAGTGTATAGAATGGAAAATGTAATTGAAAAAGAGCAAGTGAGTCTAGTGCCATCACACACCCTTAGAGTGTCATACCTTAATAGGGTACACTTAAGACCACACCATTCTAATTTCTAAACTTTTCAATTCATTTTAACTTGTATATAATTCTTCTCCTATAACAGTACACTAACATATATTTATAGAATACTGTTAAATACTAACAGTAGATTACTAAGCCAAACGATATTTACATAAATAAATGCACAAATTACGTTAAAAAGTTAATATTAATGGCTGAGAAACAAGTTATGACGATGTAAATTCCATTAACATTACAATGTAAATATGGCCAGTTGATGACGGAGTAGATGAAAATCTCTAGCCAGTAACATTAGTAGAAAAATAAACCTCTGGGGATTCATGGTCAGTGATAATGAAAAAGTCACAGAACTACAGATGTAGGCCAAATAGATACAACAAATGTCTTTTCATATTGTCAAAATGTAAAATTAAATAATAATAATACTTTTTATTTATATAAAGCTCTTCACAGAAACTTAGAATGAACAAACAGGGTCTACACCACACTGAAAACACTAAATAAACAGAAATACAGGATAAACACAGCTTTAAAATAGAATAAGAGGCAATAAACCAGAATAAAAATACAAAACCCTACAAGAAAACCCTGAACAAATAGCAGAATTTGAGATACAGATGCAAATCATCCTGAGTGTCTTGACAAAAAGGATAAACTGAAAGAACGATCATATTGTTTGTAAGGTAAATGCCTTCCTAAAAAAATAAGTGTTAAGTTATTTTTTGAAAGAATGAATTGAGCCAGTTTATCTTATTAATTTATGGAGATTGTTCCAAAGTCTGGGTGCAATAGAGCTGAAGGTTCTGTCAGCCACAGAGTGCAGGACAGTCTGGAGCACAACAAGACTGCCAGAATCAGTAGGCCTTCATGGGTGAACAGGAGCATAGTGATGAAGGAGGATACAGGTGTAGTCTGGTGCAACGCCATTTAAAGCTTACTAGGTTAGCAACAGAATTTTATATTCAGTCCTATAATAGAGAGAGAGAGACAGTGAAGGCAGAGCAGGATGGCTGTTATGTGCTCACTGTTGTGGATCTATCTAAGGACTATTGCAGCACAGTTCTGAACCAACTAAAAGATTAGAAGGAGTACCTGCCATTAGGAAGTTACAGTAGCTGATGCAGACAGTCTAATAAGAAGTTGATTATTTTACCTGCTTAGTTTCATTTTGGTTTTAAGATTACAGAGGACAAATTTTATCCAGAAAGCACTGGGCGCAAGAAAGGAAGGAACAAACTGTGGATCATGTAGGGCAAGGCACACACACACATGCACAATACACCCACATTGAGTCACGTCAAGCCAATTTAGAGGTTTTTTATCAAAAACTTTTTTCCATTTTATGAGAAATGATTGATTTTGGAAATTCAAAGATGAGATAAGGCTGAGAACAAAATGGCCAAATGGCAAATTAAATATTGCACAAGGAATTAAAAATATGAATAAACTATTATCTACTGAGTCGGCAAAGTTATAACTGGAAAAAACTCGGTAGAAAATGATAAAACATCATCATTTAGAATTTAGAGTTAGATGTCATAAATAATCTCTTGATCAATTCATAAAAATTAATAATTACAAGAAATCTCTAAAATATGTCTGCTCAATTCTGAAGTAAGTGCTTTCCTAACCAGTAACCATCTTTTCCACGTTTTTTAAATGTGTCATTTTATCACTCAGCGGTTATCACTAAATAATGCAAACCTGTAAATAATTAATTTAATACAATAATCAGAGACAGGTGTGATTATTCCAATTACATAAATCATATTTTTACATATAGACTATATTAATGAAGTGAAGTGGCATTTAACCTTTGCCATGTATACCATAATCTGGAATCTCAAACATGTGATCAACAATTCAGTTTATCGTGTATTTATTATGAGAAAGTGGCAAAACTGCACAACCAGACATGAAATGTATAATAAACACTTGTGGTGTCAAACATATGAAGCATTGCTAAGCCTCTTGGTGCAATGCTGTTACATTTTGGTCCTGCTCTTTTTCATGACGGATTGACACTGAAGAATACAATGCTGTATTGTGATTTTCTTCAGGGGTGCGTTGGTCTTTGACAGGCAGATTTTGCAGGCTTGCGTAATGAAGTTCTGGTTCTTCATCACCTGGCTCATTCTGCAAAAATCAGAAACATGACAATATTCAAAGTACTTCCGTTTTATATTAATGCAGCTATACTATTACCCAAAATATAGTGCAACATTGTGTCAAGAAATGTCTTGGCAGCTGTTTCTGGGAGTCATGCATTTTATGGACACAATCACTCACAATAATGGTAGTAATAACAATAATAAATTTATGCAGCACGCTTCATGAAAACAAGCAGTTCAAAGTTATTTACAAACAGAAAAAATACAGAATATTAAGAACAATGCACTGTATAATAAAATATAATATAACCGGTAAAATAAATTACCTAAAATCAAAATATTAAAGCAAATAGTGATGAGCAAAACAGGAAAGTTTGAATTAATATAGACTTGTGAAACTAACACTAACATTAATTTTGCAATTGTGAAATGCTAAACTAACTAATGAGTTTTTTGGGAGCTTTTAAAGTTCTTTTTTGGGTGGAAATCAAGGAATACTTCTTCCTAAAACCTCCATCACATGTTTGTGTTTAACTGTGCTCTTTTATAAGGCTGCATAAAGCATTTAATCCATGACATTCCAGTGACATCAATTCTGTTTATGCCTCTATGCGGAGGAGTACAGTACGGTTTTTAAAAATATGATGAGCTTTTCCACATGAAGACACACTAAAACATGCTATTGTACTGTACACATTACTGTGTCTTCTCTACAGTAAAACTCAGTACATGGACAGTTGTCACTGCCAAACCTCCACCGCCATATCCTAGTTGAGGAGATGCACACTTCTGGAGATTTTTCTTTTTTCATTAGTGGTCATTATTCAAGTACTAAATGAGTGGCAGAATTAATGGAATTAATGCACAAAAATGCTCCCAGGCAGGAATCTTGCTAGAAGCAGAGCACAATATATTTTTGCAACACAAAACAATGACATTTACTTATGTCACTGATGCCTTTGTCCAAGGCAAATTACAGCATTTATGATACAATTGGATACATTTTCTTTTGGGTCAGAGGTAGGTCAAGTGACTTACTCACAGTCACAGAATGCCAATAGTGGGATTTTAACCCACAAAATGAAGGATTAAAGTCCAAAGCCTTAACCACTATACCACTGAGCACTTTGGCTACTTCAATTTTAATTTTGGTCATCACTAAAAACAAGCAATGCAAGAAAAAACTCTATATTAAATTGAAACAAATACAATTCTAACAGAAGATGTACAAAATACAAAAATTATTCTAACTAATCAAAGAGTTAAAAAGTTACGCTCTCAGCACTTCATAAACGTATTAGCTGTCCTGATGTTGACTGTCTAAAAAAGAGTGGTAATCAGTTTCAAAGTTCAGGTACATTAAACCAAAAAGGTGCTTGTCCAGTTTTCCTGTATTTAAAATGTGGTTTATGAAGACGGCCAGTTTACTGTTGCTAACCATGGCATCCCTTTATTCAAGGAAAATGGGGCACTGCACCACATCATCCAGCAGATGGCGCTGTGCTACAAACATTAGATAAGTAGTAAACTTGGATATCACAATCTTTTTCAATTTTTCAATTATGTGTATAATACAATTTCTTATTGAGATAAAAATTTTTCTTTATGGAGTATGTGAAATTTCTTTAGTGCCTGGCACCACTGTTTCCAGTTTTCAATGTTTGCGGCATACCTTTGCTCATGTGCTGTTTGTTCCGACTTGGGGCTTGAAGGCTAGAGCCCTGTTAAGCCATTGCTTCTTTTTTTTTTTGACAATTTAAAGGGTGCATGAACTTATACATTTTACTGTTGTGGAGTAGTTATAATCACGATTATTAATCACTTCCATTACTTATATGAAATATGGTTTAGCACTTTGTTCACTGAACTAAAATTGGAAATTTATAAATATTCATTTGTATTTCTGTTTCTGACATTGAGTATTTGATGTTGATATTGTGCCTCTGACTCACAACACTGACGTGGATTCAGAGGTAACACCAAAGTCAAGATTCTTCCTGAGATTGATGGCCAACTGTATATAAGAAGGTGAATGGGTCTCGTCAATTGTTCTTTTTAAGTGTTTAATATCAGTCTGTCTCTAATTCAGTCACTCACACTCACACATAGACACACACTCAGCATGGCTTCTCAGGATGGCTGCACTTCTTCAGACAGCATCTTTCTTCCAGTTCGCCAAACTTTTATATCTGTTCACAACCCCACACTCGGTATACGAACAAGCCAGTTTCCCTTTCGGTTTGTACGTGTTCAGTCTCTCCCTGTGCATTTCCTGTGCAGCAAGCAAGAGAGAGAGAGCGAGAGAGCGCGACACATACACGAGAGAGAGACACATGAGTGAGAGACACACACATACACACGAGAGAGAGACACATACACACACAGGCGCGAGAGAGAGACACACACACACACACACACACACAGGCGCGCGAGAGAGAGACACACACACAGGCGCGCAAGAGAGACACACACTCAGGCGAGCGAGAGAGACACACACTCAGGCGAGCGAGCGAGAGAGAGGGCTGGACATAGAGAAAAGGCTGTTAAAGAATGCACTGGGTTTGTTTTTGTTTTCACTTCTGTTTAGAGCGATTGGTTCGTAGCGTACATTGCTGCAATGTTACTTTTCTTGGTGGTTTATTAAATTATGGATTTTTTCAAATGTTAATTTTTTCCCTGTGCTTAAAACTCATTAAAAAAAGTGTTTTTAGCCAGCAGTTGGTAGCGCTATAGCGCAAACTATTGCAGTGTTAGTTTTCTCTGTTGTACAAGGTTTTCTCAGTGTTTTTACATTTAGTTTACTATTATGCTGTGCATTCTATGGTTTAATTAACTATATTTGTGCTTAAAACTTAAAAAAAAATATATTTACATACAGTTCATATGGTCTGGAACAGATTAATTGTATTTACATACAATCCTATGGGGGAAATTACTTCGGTTCACAACCAAATCGGGTTATGACCAGAGTTTTGGAACGAATTATGGTCGTGAACCAAGGTTCCACTGTACTGGCTGTAACAATGTCAATAGACTAATGTGTGGGTTTTGTTTATGTAATTTAAAAAAGTGTTTTCACGTATTACATCCAACATTTAGCTTGTAACATTGGGGTGTCTAAAATATGAAAAGGATGTACTACCTTGTCAATGTCAATTTTACCTCCCATTCTCCCTGTAGAAACAAAAATAAGCACTGATTTTAAATCAAATTAACAAATCACAGCAAAATATTAATGAACACTGATTACAAATAAAAATAACAACCAAATGTTTATAGTGTTTTCCCATTTCAAATAAATTTAATCAGGTAAAAAAAAAGGTAGCATGCTGCTCTTGCTCCTGTTCCACTTCTACTGAATAAATCTGCACACCTTAGTAAGGTCTGCACCTCGAATTATTTCATAGTACTGTATCATTTTAAGTAATCCTTATTTTAATTAAAGGTACAGTACATTTCAAACATTTAAAGTTTGGAGGGCACAGAAAACAGTACACTTTTCCTCCAAGATTGTTTCTAATACTGACAGGAAATTCATCAACTTAGCAGAACTTAATAAAATGTTAACTTCTATGTAATTAAAATGTCATTAATGTACTGTTATTGTCATGTTTTAGTAGCTCAAGTTAGCCCTTTCTTTTTGAGCTAATTTAGAACAGAAATAATTTTAAATCATTGCATTTTCCAAACTCACCACTCCTCTTGCACCATTTCCAAATAAGCAGGAAGGTTGTGATGATCGTAAATGTGATAAACACCAAGGGCAGTGAAACGAAGTAAAACTGGTTGCTATTGATACCTAAAGTAATCATAAAATTACAGCATTAAATGGACAGATATATAAAAAGTTGCATGCACAGCTCCCTCCAAATAGCTCAGGATGGTTACGGTAATTTCTTTCTATGTTCAAAGTGCTCCATTAAACTGCAAGCTTCAGCTTTTCCTCTTTCTTTCTCTTTCTCCCATCAAACCACCTGATGTTAAAGCAAAAAGAAAAATCTTTGCAGATGCCATAACACAGACATTGTTTAAAAGAAATGCTAAAATACTGTTAAAGAACTCCTTTAAGTCTATTGTTGTGGCATAAGAAAATCATTGAACATCTGGCTGGAGTGACTACATGTGTGTGCAACCCATCCAGAATTTTGGTTCCTGCCTTGCGCCCAATACAGTGCTTTGTAGTCCTGGGGTCCACGAAAGCTGAAGGTTTTAATTTAAACCAGTGTCACAATCAGTCACTCTAACTGATATCAATCTTTAAAGAGCTGGGCTTTTTTTTCTTCTGTTATTCCATATTTAGAAAAGTACAATAGTGTAAGGTGTGCATTTATAAGAACTTTGGAAATATTTGCATTTCTGTAAATTCTTAAATCTTTTTTTTTATTTTCATATTAATTCACTTTATTTTTGAGTTGTTTCCTCCATTGGTTTTATCATAATATTAAAAATTAACAATGAGTGGAGTAGGACCCAGGACAGAAAACAATGAATGGCAAAAGGCCGAAGCTACTTCAGTGTTATAGCTACTAGTGTGCAAGTAGCAACATAAATAACCAAAACAACTGGAAAAGAGGAATGAAAACCATGACGATGATGATGATGATGAAAATTCTAAAAACCAAGATACAAAAAAAGCTCTGAATTATCTGAAAGTAACTAATACTTGCTGCATTCCAGTAAAACATAAGATGCAGTTTTGTAATTGATACCAAAGCATAGCAACTGGAAAGATAGGAGCTGGGTTGTAGTATACCCAGATGCCAGGCACACTAGCAATGCTGCCATCATTTCTGATGAGTATGTGATATTGCCCCCATGCTGTTAGAATGCAGTAGTTAGTTCTTATTATATAATGCATGTCACAATCCTGTCTCTAATCAAGTCAAGTCAAGTTGGGGAGCATGCACTGGTACAGTGCATTGCCGCACCCACTACACGACGAAACAACTCAGGATCCCGGTTTGCAACCCCCCAGGCAGACACGCGGTCCAGTCCCACCCTCCGGAAATGACTGTCTATCTGCCACAGCCAGGTGTTACGTGGGCAACCCCATGGTCTGGTCCAGCAACTCGGGTCTCCAACAATGAGGATCTTATGATCTTATGAACCGGATCACCCTTGGAGAAATGCGCCACATGGCCGTAGCGCCGTAACTGACGCTCCCTCACAATGCAGGTAATGTGCTTCATTCGGGACTCCGTGACAAACCGCTCATTCGACACAAAGTCAAACCAGTGGTACCCAAGGATTCTCCAAAGAGACACAGTACCAAAGGAGTCCAGTCTTTGTCTCAGGTCACTGGATAGCATCCATGTCTCACAACCATATAACAAGACAGGAAGAACCAGGACTCTAAAGACTTGGACCTTCGTTCTTTTGCATAGATATCAGGAGCACCACACACCCCTTTCCAGCGACCTCATGACCCCCCATGCTCTCCCAATCCGTCTACTGACTTCATAGGAAGAATCACCAGAGACATGAATGACACTGCCAAGATAAGTAAACCTCTCGACAAGGTCAACATTCTCTCTGCAAACAGACACACTGCTGATGGCTGTGTCCAAGAAGTCATTAAAAGCCTGAATCTTGTTTTTTATCCAGGTCACTCACAAGCCCAGACACTCAGACTCCTCACTGAGTCTCTCGAGCACCCCGATCAGAGCCTCCATTGACTCCGCAAAGATCACAGCATTGTCAGCAAAGTCAAGATCTGTGAACCTTTCTTCACCAACAGATGCCCTACAGCCGCTGGACCCCACGACCTTGCCCAACACCCATTCCATACAAGCATTGAACAGAGTAGGAGCAAGAACACACCCCTGACGAACCCCAGAATCAACAGGGAAAAATACAGAGGTCTTGCCTCAACTCTGCACAGCACTCACAGTATCAGTGTACATGCCGGCCATGATATCCAGCAACCTCGAGAGGATCCCGCGAACCCTCAGGGTGTCCCACAAGGCAGCTCGATCAACTGAATCGAACGCTTTGCAAAAAATCGACAAAGGCTGCAAAGAAACTCTGCCAATATTCACGTTTGCACTCCATGAGAACCTTCAGTGCCAGGATGCGGTTGATGGTAGACTTCTTAGGCGTAAAACCAGACTGTTCTGGTCGCTGGTAGGTGAGCAAATGATCACGGATCCTATTGAGGACGACCCTAGCAAGGACCTTTGTAAATCAATATATTTCAAGAGCCACTGTGGATGGACTGGTGTCGTGACTGGGATAGAAGGTGACTTCTTGCCAGGCTGGAAGGAACAACATGAGAGGAGGTGCATCCTGGCTGTTATGGTTTTTGATTCTTATCCAAGTCAGGATAAAAGACTAATAGATGGACTGGGAAATTCTGAACTGTTCATCCCCAAGTATAAGAGGTGGCAGTGCTCCTCTGGATTAGTCCCAGACTGGACTTCCACAGGTTTGCCTGAGACTTTTAGTTTTGAAGAGTGACCCTGTCGGGGTCCTTGGGGTGCTGTTGAAAATACACATCACTGCTTTGGGAGGCTTCCGTATGATAAAGAAGTGCTTCCATTATGCTCGGGAGTGACTCCGGAAGTACTCCCAGGTCTACCATAAAAGGAAGCCATCCCACTCTAAGCGTTGAGTTAGAGTTGGGAGGCAGAAGGCAAAGTTCACCTAGAGGGGTGGAAGGAGGTTTTGTGGATTATAGATTTTGGTGTGGACTTTGGAAAAGGTATTGTGAATAAGAACATTTATTTGCACCTGGGACTGTCTAAGTGTAGTTGTGTCTGGGGTTTGGGGGCTTGGTGATGACCTCATAGAGGTCAGAACATACTGTATTTAGACCTGTATTTGAATATTTTGTCTAGGTCAAAGAGTCCTTGTTACTTTATATATGTATTTTTATTGATTTGATAATAAGAAATTACCTGTAATATTAGATGAGCTTGAAGTGGTAAGTTGTGCCATATTGTATGATGAAGGCAAATCTGAAACTGAAACATTATTTTTCATTAAATTTTTAATTTACGGTTTAAGACACACATCGCAAAATAAACAACAAATGCAATATTATTCAAATCAAACCATCTACTGTATGAGTAGGCTGATGTCAGAGACCTTAATACATGCAGTACAATTTAACTGAACATTTACACTTCTTCTCAGGCCAAGGGTAATTTGTGGCATAAATATTTTATCTCCAGAATGGCAAAATAATTCTTATTAAAAAGAAGTACTGTACATTGACAGGAAAAAGTATGTGAGCCCTTTGGAAATAACTGTATTCATGTATAAATTTGTCTTCAAATATGGTCTGATCTTTATCTAGGTTGCAATAATGAACAAAAACAATCTTTTTAAAGTAATAACACACAAGCAATTGTATTGTTCTTGAACATATTGAATACTAGGGGGCTTTGCCTGCTCATTTCTCTCGCCGACCCTATGGCCTGCGCTATGTGCTGGCCTCTTTGGGGTTTTGCTGCTCGCATATGGGGATGCGGATGTACAATTTAAACAGATTTTTATTTTCATGGGAATTGTTATATATGCATCAACGCAACCTATAACTGCCCGTAATTGAATTTCGTTTCTTTCTCTCAATTAAATAAAATGACTTTTTGATTGTTTGGCTCTGATATTTGTTAATTGCCTTTGCAAAAGCTATTCTGACGGGAAACTGTAAATGTTTCAATACGAATGGCATATCAAGATCTCCTTTGTTGTCTAATGTTATTCGTGTTTGGACGTATGGATTTGTATCCATTATTGGCTGTAGAATTTCTAATACGTCCGATTGTTTAACTCTTTCGAGTCTATATTGCATTACTTCTCCATGATCATAAATATAAACCTGACCGAATTGTGGTTTCTTTGAAATTAAACTTGTAGTATCTTTAATTGTTGCAGGACCACAGATTCTCGTACCGTATGGTCCTGAATCATGTAACTCTACGTTTTGAGCATTGAATGATGCAAACAAGAACAGATTATTGTTGATTCGGATATTTTGCCTGTAGTGTTTGTAGATTTCACTTTCACCAAATAACAATTCTTTTATTTTTCACAGATACGCCTCTTCATTGGGAAGAAACACTACTTTTCCCTGATGGTAACACGAATTAGGCAATCTACAAGTCTCCCACTTAAATTTTAAAGCCGAACAATTTCTCTATGTCCATATATTCAATCTCTTTACACTGTTCTGTTATTTCACAGAGTAATAATTTCTGTTTGTCAATGCTAATGTGATGTTTACTATCAGTTTTTTGAGACTTTCGAATTTTAGTATTTTCATAATCTCTAACCTCCTCTGCATGTGTATTGCGCCAGTGTTTTTGAACCTCTTTACGACGTTCTACTTGATCTTCTACACTTTGTCTTTTCTTCTTCTACTGTTTGTCTTTTATTTCCACCTCCACTTGGACCTGTTAGTTTTTCAGTTTATCTCTTTGCACAAAGTCTCGTCTCGCGGGATGTGAACTTATTTCTCTGAAAAAGTCTTGTCTCATCCCAAGATTTTTTTATATAATAGAGAGACATCATTCAAACATTCACAGTGTAGGGTTGAAAAACTATGTGAACCCCTAGGTTGATGACTTCAACAAAAGCTTATTGCAGTTGAGAGTTAGCCAACCTTAAAAAGCTTATAGAGTGATTTCAAAGAGTTTACATATCCATCAGTCCCCAATTAGACAAACTGTTTATACATGGATATGATTTATTACTGTGGTTACCTTCCCTAGAAGTGGACACCCAGTCAAGATGACTTGAAAGCACTGTGCAGAATGTTCAGTGAAGTAAAAATGAACCCTGGAGCAACAGTTAAAGGCTTGACACAATCAATGGAATCAAAATCAGAATCATTTTATTGCTAGTATGTGAAACATACCAGAATTAACTTTGGTTAGGAGCAAAACATGAGATACAAGACAGGGTGCAGACCAATATACAAATGAATGTTAGTTTCATTAGTTCCTATGTTGCTGTTGTTTATTGCATACAATCTGTACCTTGCTGAGTGGCACCTGTACATATCCCCCCGTCACCATGCTTGCTGCCAAGTAGCAACAATCCAGTTTTTTTAGACTAGAGGATCATCTTGCTGGCAGCAGTTATGCTTTTACCCCGTTGACATGCACATTTTAAATTAATCGGTGACTCCATAGGGGATGTGTGAGTGTTATGGACTGTTATGGAAAGCACCCTGTCCAGGGCTGCCTTGTACCTGATGCTGCCTCAATAAGCTCCAGACATACATGACAAGGAAATGGATTAAGTGTCCTTATGTCATATCATTCACTTAAGCCTTTGGTGTAAATTGGGTTTTTGATTATTTGTGCCTGAATCCTGAAAATGTAAAAGTTATGATGATATCTTATCTTATATATGTTTTCTGCTCAATCACATTGCCAAAAACAAATAAATGTTGTTTCTTTGGAATGCCTAAACAGTTGGCTTTCTCATTATTGGTTTAAGTGTTATATTTCTTCATTCTGCTTTGTATTTTATACATGCCCAGATGTTAGAAGAAAAACTATTCTTGTTCTTCAAAATCTTGGTAGCTTTTAAAATTATATATTTTGGCAACTACATCTAATCACACAGTTAAAGTGTAGACCCCAAGGTTAATAACACTTAATGGTGAAATGCTGCAGATACTTCAGTTTCAGAGCCACTAGCAAACAGCAACTTAAATAACCACAACACCTGAAAAAGTAGAATGAAAACGATAATAAAGATCAAAACTTTAAAAAAAACTAAATCATCCTCATATAACATAAACACATACCTGCTACATTCCAAAAAGTATTTAGCAAACCACTTACCAATTTTGCAATTAACACCAAAACGTGAAAACTGGGAAATAAACATTTATATCGCAGCTATAGTGCAGGACAGGATTGGAGTAGAGCTATAAGATGCAAGATGTTCAGATGCCAAATATTCCAGCAATGTTACAACTATTGCAGGTGACAATGCACTATTGAAATTGGGTAATGGAGCCACAGAGTTTAGTACTCCTGGAATACTAGTATTAAGTCTGGGCATTAAAGGATGATGGAAAGCATTTTTTAACTACCCCAAGCAGTTAGGTGTCAGCAGGGAGATGTATTATCCAATGCATGTCACAATGCTCTCCCTTCTGATGGGTATGTGTCTGAGAGACTGCCTAGCCCTTTAACAGATAACATGGAGGAATTCGGAAACGAAGACCATGTCCCCACATGCGGTGGCTTAGTCTTCTTCACGAAGCAGTTCCATGATGGTACTTTAAAGGCCTTTCTAATCTAAAGCCATTTGGACATGGAGTTAGGAGGTCTAGCAGTGGCAGTCTTATAACACGTATCGGGAAAGAGACACCAGAAAGCAAAGGGAAATTAAGAGAACAGGAGGTATGGCTGTGTGGGTAAGTGCAGAAGGCACCACAGGTGGGTAGGACTGGTCTTGTGTCGTTAGGTCCAGGGTGGCTTTAGATTTGCTGTTTTTCATTTATAATTTGCATTTCATCTCCATAGTCCTGTATCCCATTCTTTGTTATTTGTTTTTTGTAACAAATTCACCTTTCTTTTGATTTACTTTGGCTTCTTTGGGTCTGCTCTAAAAAGAAGGAGTCAAAGGCTGAAAAGTTCCCTGAAAGACAAACCTAAACTGGCTAATGGGGAGCTCCACATATGCTGCCATCTTAACAAGTTATTTAGGTAAATATCCCATATGAGATGCTTTAATGGGGCAGTGGGGGTTTTACATATTTTCCATAAGTATTTGATTTTTTGGTTAATTTACTTAATTATCCTTTGCTTGTCTGTAATTCAAATAAATCATAATTTGCAATATTTAAACTGGTTCTTGGATATTTTCCTATGTCATGGTAACAAATAGAAGTGTCCTTGTAACTTTATATACTGTACTCTAAAATGATAAGAACAATTACCTTTAATATCATTTTGGGATATGTCTGAATTAACAGGTTGTGTCGTTATACATGGTGAGAGCAAATCTGAAACTGAAAAAAATCTTTTCAATTAAAGTTTTACTTTCTAGTACTTAAGAGGTAAATACTAAAAAAAATAATTTTTCAAATCAAGTTATCTGTCAGCAGGCTGACTTCAGAGATATTAATGCCTACTGTACAACCTAATTATACAGAGCTTTAAGCTTTTCCAGATTCCTGAGCATTTACACTTTTTCTCAAGCCAGTGGCGCTTTTGAACAGAAATATTTTTCTCCAGAACGATAATGCAACACTCCTTAAAAAAAAAGTTAGTTTAACTCTGAGCCAGTTATTCAAAGTAATATTATATATTAATTCCAAAAAAAGATTAATGCACATACTCAAACTACTTGACAATATGTCTCATATTCAGTGCATTATATAAAGCAATTTATAATGATAGAATTATACCTGCCATGATACCAAGAGTTTGTTGAAAAAATTTAACAAAAATGTTATAAGAGTATTATGTTTCAGAGCAAGGCTTACTGTGAGGTTTCTCCCCTTTATACTTAAGAGCTTCAGCAAGCACAGGTGAAACAGCATGTGCACTACTATTAATTATATATTGATTGTTTAAATTTGTAAACTCACTCTTCTTTGTGTTCAACTGATTATTTAAACTTAGTGTATGTACACGTTCTTGTAATAATACTGGACATTGTTATTCAATGTAGGAACTTTATGGTTCATGTATTTATCTTTTATTTGGTTTTTAAGGTTCTGATACTTGTTTCTGTTCAGTGTTAATTACTGGATTTTGTTTGTTTGGTTTCAATTAATATTGTAAAGTTTTTATATTTGTGAAGCACTTGACCATTGGAAAATACAATATTATTACAGACAGATGAAAGATGGATAAAAAAGGCAATATGTGATAGATAGATAGATAGATAGATAGATAGATAGATAGATAGATAGATAGATAGATAGATAGATAGATAGATAGATAGATAGATAGATAGATAGATAGATAGATAGCAATGAACATCAAACATTTTCCTAAAATTATGAAATCCTTATTTTACTCTGGAGTGAACATCCAAAGCCTTTGAAAGGTTTCCTTTAGCTAATGGTCAATTTTATTTTTAAAAGTAACTTTAGCCAGATTATCATGAGGCTCTGGGCAGAAAGTGAAAATATGTGAATCGTTTTAAACTCATGGAAAGGTTTTCTTGCCCAACTTCACAGCTATAGGAGTACTTGAGAGTATAGGAGCTCTATAGATATACTTTATATATACTGTAAGTACAGTACTCATAAAGCTGCATATCTATGATAAACCTAACACTAACTCTGCTCACCTCTTAACACACTACTCTCTTCAATTCCACGCCAAAATCTTCATAGCACCTTTAGTACCTTCTATGTCTTATCCAGTGTGACCACCCGGGGACACCTCACACCCCCAAACCCCAGACCTAACCACACTGACAACTGGCACAGGTTTAAACAGTTTTATTTTAAAGGGAAAAAACTGAATTAGGGTAAGCCACACTAATGTGTGGGGTTTTTATAAGAACGGTACATGATTTATTTCATGCAGTAGAAGTAAATAATAAACAAGAAAAATTGTGTCACATATCTGAAATATTGAAAATGCTGAAATATTAAAATATCTGCTTCAATATAAATGTTTAAATGTCTAAATATTATCGATTGTAATAGAAATCTGTAATTTTCACCCTCTGTTAGAGGTCTGTATAGTGTTAAATCCCTAATGGATCAAAATTTAAAAATAACATCATATTTTATTGTCATATTTGGGATCAGCATCCTTTGAAATAGCATTAAACAACAATCCACATACCCATAATAGTGAAGTTTTGTGAAAAAAAGTAACTTTGACCCCTTTTATCCCATCTGGGGTGTGCACCTTCTTATCCTTTTTGCTGAAGACACCTATTGGTTTACTGTTTATCATCAGGTTTTAATTTCCTGCACAACATATGGTCCAAAATTGCCTAACAATGAGAGTTTTTTGAGGTTTAAAGGGCCAAAAATAGGGAAATACCCCAAACAGTTTGATGCCTTGCATAACTAGATATCAAGAAGAGTCAAACAGTTTTTCATCTGTGGTGCTTTTACCAGTGAGTCAGGAAACAGCAGACCAAAATAAACCGGTGATTTCAAAGTGTTCATAAGTAATTCTTATGAACATAATAAATTAAATAGGTGTTTTCTTCTTCCACAACACACAATACAATTTTTCTTCTTTTCTTCTCCTGTCCTTCTCATGTGAACACTCTCCTCCTCCTCTCCTGTGAGAGGGCTAGCGGTTCCTTTTCAACCTGGACCCAGGAGTACTTTCAGTACTTCTGGATCAGGTGAAACTTTCCTGGGACATTAGAGTATCCCAACAGGACCAGCCACATACCCCAACAGAGTTATCCATTAGAACCACAGCTCCCATGCTGCCTTGTGGGTGCATACTGTCCGTCCACCACTAGGAAAGGGAACACCACCTGTCCTGTCATTCACTTTGTCCATCCCTTCTCAGGACCCTCTGGCTAGGTAAGGAAGCCACCATCCTAGTTGGAATAGCAGTCCATCTTCTCCTTCCATCACACCAAGTAGGTATTTAATTTGCATCCATCCTTCACCTATTTTCCAGATATCTCTTACATTTCACACATCGTGCAGAATATCCCAGTTTTACAGCAAGAAAAGCAAAAGGATCATTTTCTCATTAGAAATGAAAACAGGAAAGGTTTCTAATCACAGCTGATTCTGGAACTGAAGTAAGAAGGAAGCAAACTAATTACGGGTGGAAGTATTTTAATGGCCAGAATGCACTTGTCTCCTTGTAACTTTCCTGTCTGATCAGAGAGGGGCAGATGAAAGTGGTGGTCTGGTTACTTCAAGAACAAGTTTAAGTTTACATACAGATTCTCCTTAGTACAGTTAACTATAATATAATACCAAGGAAAAAAAACATGCACACACATCACAAAAAAAGTATAAATAACATCAAATAAAGTGTTTGTTTTATAATCAATATGAGGCCCTGGTAAATCTTTGCTTTAAAAAATTATTTTCCATCATATTATTATCCATCCATCCATTTTCCAACCCGCTGAATCCGAACACAGGGTCACGGGGGTCTGTTGGAGCCAATCCCAGCAAACACAGGGCGCAAGGCAGGGAACCAATCCCGGGCAGGGCGCCAACCCACAGCAGATCATATTATTATTATCATTATTATTATTAGTAGTAGTAGTACTAGTAGTATTATTAACCAACAGTTCCATCAATCCACTAGTCTGGGGAGTAAGTTCAAGCTTTTAAGCATGGTGATGTTCTGGGTGCAATTTGAAGCTGTTTCTACTGGCTTTTGAATTCTTCATTTTGTAGGAGTAAAATCAGAATAAAGTCACAATGGTGGGATCAAAAAAAATCGTTCTTAGAAAAAGAGAGGGTGTGAAGGAAATGCAATACTTGGGAGGTAGGCAAATGGCAGAGCCACACCATCATACATAGAAGCAATAAATAAAAGGAGTTTTGAGCAAGATTGCAGGCCTCACTGCCCAAGGTGGTACTGTGTAATACCAAAGGAACTCAGAGCAAAACTTCATCTCACCTAGTTATGTTAGGTCATGACATTAGGCTGCAGCCAAGGTGCTTCTTAAAAAGGTTGCACCATACATGTTCCATTTGCAGGAGACATGGAGATGTCTGAAATGCTTATATTATTCAACTGGTCTAGAAACATCAGGTGGTATCCCAGAGAAAGTACAGACTGCTGCGCTCTGTCCAGCTCTGTGTTGCCATTGCAACCATACCCTACCATTTTCTAAGCCCACTTAATCCTGAGCAGGGTTGCAGGGGGGCTGGCACTTGTCTCAGCAATCATAGGGCACAGAGCAAGATCAATCACAGGGAAAAAGAACTCATAAATCCACACACACCACAGCATTTTAGCATTGCTAATCCATCTAACTTGCATGTATTTGGACTGTGGAAGGAAACCGGAGCACCCAATAGGACACCTACAGGGAGAACATGGAAACTCCCTACAGGGGATGACCTGAAATGTGAATCCTGGTCTCCCTACTGTCAGGCAACAGTGCTACCACTGTGCCACGCAGCTGCTGCCACCATCACCAGGAAAATTAGATGGAAAGTGAGCAAATTAATGACCTATAAATAAATGGTTGCTGGTTCCCTTACACATTTATAATTTGTAAGTCACTGTGGATAGAAGTATCTGCAAAATATGCACCTGACATGTAAATTAGAGAATAAAAATAAATTTTACACTATTTTGCATAACAAGATGGTGTGGACTGTAGCTGTGAACATCTGTTTCCTCTCAGCCTAGGATATTCATATTACTTTTAGAAATACTGAGCAAAAATAAACTGAAGGCTAATTAAAAGCCCCTCTATCACTGACGACCATGTTGCTTTTAAGTAACGGAAATGTTTTAAACTGATAGAGAGTCAGACAAAAATAAACATTTCTAACAAGCTGGTTTAATGATGGGGAAATATGACCCAGGATAGCAGTGCATCTTTATTGCTGGTTTCCTCTACTGCAATTTCTGATTTAAAAAAACAAACAAACAATAGATCAACTTTGCTTGACCTTCAAAATCTAACATCATAAAATTTTATTCTGTCTCAATTTGAAAACTAGCCACTTCCAGTATAAAAAAAGATACCTTTAGTTTGTAAAAAGCAGACAAAAATAATCATGCGCCCTCCACACATTCGTCCCTTTTTTAAGCAAACAATGACTTCCTACATCTGTATTGAGTTACAAAGAAATGATAAACCATGTAAATAACAGAAGCTTAATACACAGGTAGAACTTTATTGGTTCTGAGGGGGATATTTGGCAATTCATGTCATGTCATTCACTGAAGTATTTGTATCAAGTGGACTTTTTAATTCTTTGTGTGTGAATCCTGAAGATTTAAAACTCAGTCATGCTGAATTACTTACCTAAGATGTGCCTCCTGCTCATTCACTTTATCAAAAAAATAACCTGCATTTTGCCTTCTTTGGAGGGCTTAAAAAGGTGGCTTCCTCATTATTGGTTTAAACGCTCTATTTTTTCATAAGCTGTTAATTATATACATGCATGGAAGTTCAAAGAAAATCCTATTTTGGTCTTTCAAGAATTTGATGACTTTTAATAGTATTTTGGCGTCTGTCAAGTAAATGGCATCTAACTGTATAGTCAAGGCTGATGAACATCTGTGATTTCTCTAAAAATGTAAATGTGAAATTGAGAAAAGCAGACTCTGCCTGGTTCTTTCATATGTAAGCAAAGGAAGACACTGATTAAAACTAAAATTAACTCTATGTTTATTTATTTGCTTGCACTAAACAGGCACTGATTTTGAAAAATGAAAGCTGTGATCTAAGCCTCAATTTATATGTCAATGAACAGCATCTTGTTGCAATGATAGCAAACCTGCTAGGTGCAATGTAAAACGTAAATGACCTCTTAAATGAAAATCTTACTTAACCCTATTGGGCAGGACTGTGGCGCAGTGGTAGCACTGCTGCCTTGCAATTCGCAACCTGAGTCCTCCCTGCATGGAGTTTGCATGTTCTCTCCATGTCTGTGTGGTTTTATTCCCACAGTCCAAAGGCATGCAGGTTATGAGAATTGGCAATACTAAAGTTGCCCTAGGGTGTGTTTGGTGTGTGTGTTTTCGCCCTGCAATGGACTGGTGCCCTGTCCAGGGTTTGTTCCTGTCTTGCACCCATTGCTATCTGGGATAGGCTCCAGCACTCCCCATGACCCTGTTCAGGATTAAGCGGGTAAGAAAATTACTGACTTAACTCTTAAGCTAAAAGGGTTGAATCATTGGTTGAATCAATGGCCAGCAGTTTAATAATTGTTAGTGTATTAGGCAATGTTTAGTGCAACATTGACAAACTCACTCTTTTTCATAAACAGTAGCCTCCAATAGCATTTAAACACTAGACTTTTAATAATGTAGTTATTAAGAAAATTAAACATTTAAAACAATTTGTGACAGTTTGATTTATACAGTCCTTAATTCAAATTGTAGCCCAGTCACTGCCTGTGAGGTGTTTACTTGTTCTTGCTATGGTTCTGTGGATAATCAGAGTTCAAATGAAACAGGAGCCAACACACTATGAACCCCAATTGCATAAGTGGGCTTTCTCCAGGTAGTTCAATTTACTCCTACATCCCAAACAAGTACAACTTAGGTTAACTGACATCTCCGAATTGCCCAATGATTAGCGAATGTCTCCAAATGATAGAATGACATTCTACTCAGACCTCCTTCCTGCATCACAATGTGATGGAACAGGCTTTCACAACCTTGTATTAAAATATGGGTGAATAAGTAATAAATAAATAAAATCATTCTTTATTGTTCACTTTTTGTTAACAATATACTGCTAACATACACAAATAAACGATTATTATGTCAAGACGAAATCACAGAGCAGACACTATTCTTTATAGCAAGGCTATTGGAATCGCTAGCTTGTCATTCTACAGTTGATTCAAAACATGGCAGCAAGGAGCATCACAACCACACAATGTAACACCAGACCTTGAATCACTGCTTGGCTTCCACGTTATGTTTAAAGCTGATTTTTAAATCCTCCTTCTCACATATAAAGTCATAAATTGTTTATCCCTCAATTACAGATGTTATTAGTGCCTATACTGCCAGATGTACATGCAGAACTCCTTAAAATTCCAAGAATAAGCAAAACTAAAGTAGGAACAAAAGTCTATTACAGTGCAACCAGTCTCTGGAATGATCTACTGCCAATATTAGAAAAGCCCCATTGGTCTCTGCATTTAACTCAAGGTTAATTTAGAAATACCATATTCTTGTTAGACTCATCACAGTTGTCGTTTCATATTATTTTTTTATTTTGCTTTTAATTAATTATAAAAATTGTATTTGGTTTGCCATTACAGACTGTTTACCATTTTCCTTCACTTTTTCATCGCCTGTGGTGCATGCATCATCTCATATTATGTACCTGTTTTGTACGAAAGTGAAATTGCCTATGAAAAGATTCTTTTCAGAATATGGATGACGTAATAAGAGTGTTGGAATTTGCACTTAAGACTACCCTGTATATATTTTTATACTGTCTTAAAAATAAAAGGGCCACTATGGTTCTTCTGAGTGATATCTTAGGGCAGTGGTTCCCAAAGTGTGTGCCAATATTACATTTTCATAATTTAATTTCCTTTTTCAATTCAATGTGATGGGACGCGACATCTGGCGAACCTGGTGCAAACCAGTAACTCACTTAGTAATAACTGTTTGTGGAAGCCTCTATAAATTGTTACAATAATTAAGTTTCTCGATTGTTTTAGCAGTTTGTCGAACTTTCTCTGTAGTTTGTGTTCGTATATAAATAGCTGTCGGTTTCGCTCGTTCTTAGTGTTGAATTAGTTTTTGGAGATTGTATCAACTGAATATTGCTGTGATTAAGTCAAGTGAAGGTTTTGAAGTATTTCTTCTCGTATGTATTTTTAAAAATGGACCAGTTTTTACGAAACAGTGATAAGCATTTTGAGAGTGAAAATAAAAAGGGCACACCTTCAACCAGAGTTACATTTTTTTGTGTTATTAAATATGTGTTTTATTTATTTTTACTTAACCGTTTAATTAAAAAAAAATATTGGCTATTTCACAACTTAGAATTTGACAGCAGGGGCGCCTTGGAAAAACCTGGATTCAGCAAGGGCGCCGAGAATCGAAAAAGTTTGGGAACCACTGCCTTAGGGGAACCATTTTTGGGACCCAAAACACCCATCCATGCATACTTTCCAGAAAGATCCTCTATTTATTTAGATCTGCAACAAGCTCCACGCTGTAAATAACCATGAATAGATGGTAACAGATTTGTAAAATACTAATGTGTAGGTTTTTTAAGACTCTTGCTGCATACATACAGTAAGATAGGATAATAATAAAAAACAATCATTCTTTACATTTATATAGCACATTTCTCACTACTCAAAATGCTTTACTTAGACAGAAGGGAACCACTTCAGCCACTACTAATGTGTAGTATCCACCTGGATGATGTGACAGTAGCTATTTCCTGCAAGTACGTTCAACACATGTTAGTTGTTAGGTGGTGAAGGGGTGAGAGATAGTTAGCCAATTAGAGATAGGTGATAGTTAGGGTGGCAGAATGACTAGGCCATGGTGGGTGATTCATCCTGGACATCAGAATTTACCTTGCTCTTTACAAAGGATACCTAGGGATCTTTTATGACCACAAAGAGTCAGGACCTCAATATTATGTCTTATACTAAGAACAGCACCATTTTCACACCACAGTGTGCCTGTCACTGCACTGATGCATTGGGATCCATAATTAGACAACAGGGGAAAGCACCTCCTGCTGGCTTCAAAAACACTTCATCCAGCAGCAAATCCAAGTACTGGCCAGGCCCAAACATGCTTAGCTTTAGGTGGATGACCTCTTCTAAAGTGCAGGGGTTATAGCTGCTGGACAAGTCCAGGTTTTCTAAACCTGTTATAGTCCTGCTAGGGAGCCTACCCTTCATTAAAGATTGTAGGTTTCTTCTATTAATAAGTTTTTCAAAGCACAAAGAGCCAGCTTCATATGCAAAGAACTGTTCCCTGAATTAAATGTTTCTTTGCCAAGCAGTGGTTCTATGAGGAATGACAGAGCCCAGAAAAGTGCCATTTTAAAAGTTTACAGTGCCTACAATAAATATGTACCTCCTTGGATGTTTTGTGATATTATTGTAATACAAGAAGTTGCAGCTTTATGGGAGAGTGTCAAAGAGAAAGACAGTGTTAACAGTGTACAGGGAATTTGTCAGAAAGCACATGGGAAACTCAGAAGTCAGCTGGAAGAAGGTGCTCTCGTCTGATGAGAATAAAATTGAGTTTTTTGGCCATCTGACAAAATGCTATGTTTGAACAGCGTATATTGTAAAAACAGACCATTCCCACCATGAAGTATGGTGTTGGCAGCATCATGCTGTTGGGATGCTTCTCTGCAGCAGCTCTGCAAGGCTTGTGAGGGTCGAAGGTAAAATGAATGCATGAAATTACAGGGAAATCCTAGAAGAAACCTAATGCACTTTGTAAGAAACCTGAACCTTGGGAAAAGATTAATCTTTCAGAAAATTTAAGACCTAAAGCATAAAGACAATGCTAAACAGGAATGGCTTCAAAACTACAATATTAAAGTCCTGGAGTGTCCAGTTTAGTGTGACAGGACTTGAAAGGACTTGAGATTTTGACGTTCACTCACAATCCCCATGCAATCTTGACAGAGCTTGAGCAGTTTTGTAAAGAAGAAAGGGAGAAAAGTTGCAGTGTCTGGATGTGCAAAGCTGATAGAGAGAGACCCGTGCACTCAGACTCAAGACTGAAATGGCTGTCAAAGGTTTTTCTGCTAATTACTTAAAGGAGACCAATGCTTACAGTATGTTACCAGTTATTTTCTGTTACATATTTGTACTTCATTTAGACCATTTTACAGAGATCACAAAATTGTTAATTTCTGTTGATCAGAAGTTTGCTTAAGAAGAATAATCTGAATTGAGTTAAAGGACTAACTTTTTAAAAATGGGTTAAGAAAATATTAGTTCCCAGTTCTATTGAGTGTAATGATGTGCAATGTATTATTTGTAGAATTTAGAATAGATGGCAGTGATGTAGTAGTAAATACTATGAAACTGAGGGTGAAGGTAAGATAGCTGAATTAGACTGAAAGAACCTTTAATGGCTAAATGAACAGATGTTGCAAATGCCATACTTACAAAGGATACCAAGAAATAAGCAACAATGAGGTGAAATTATTAATGTTGTTGTCCTGGTGTCCAAGCCAAACTCACCTGTGTTTACAATTGAAATATGAAACTATTGGGCTGAAAAGAGCTTCAACAGGTAAGGGGAGATGAAGTGTGGGCACATGTGAAAAATAAACGGTGAGCTATTCATTGTCTGCAAATAAAATATTATTATGTTTAGTCTATGGAAGAAAATGAGATTCATGAGCTCATAAAACTTATGCTGATTAGCAGAAAACACATTTTGTGTTAACCATAACTGTGCAGCGCCCATATTATTGGTATAAGAGCTGAGCTATCGGGCACAACACTTAAATAGGAGGAGATCCACAGTTTGTTTAGTCTGGTTTCATGATGCATGCTAAATTGTAAAAGGTGAACTTAAATACTTCTTTTGCCAGATTATAATGAAGAAACAAAATATGCTCCAATTTTGATGTGCCAAATTTCTTCCTCACATATCAGGACATTACAGAAAAGTATTATTCCCTCCAGCCCAAAATGAAGATTGTTGGACCAGAATGAACATTTAAGTTTCTCACATGTTTATTACTTACACCATGTTGGACAGGTTTCCAGGCTTGCAAACTATTGCAGTTCAACTAATTATTTCATTTCATTAAAAAATACTTTAGTCTCAAAACTTGATTTGTCAACACTTAAGCCCTGCAGCATTTTTTCACATGACTGCAATAGGCTTCCTCATCTCAATACCCCTAACTCTCAAGCTTTGCTATAGATTTGTTGGAATTGAACACATACCTAACATTTAAACTCTCTATAATTTAACTTAAACAGTTAATACAACAACCAAAAAATGAACATCAGACATCATTTTTAAATAACATTTTCATACAATCATAAGATCATTTGTTACATTTCTCATATTTGTAAAAATATCCATTGAACTCACCATTTAGATAGGATGACATTGTGTGTTACTTTTTGAAGCAGTAGCAATGGAATGAATATGATTTCCTTTTGACGGTTTAAATGTGTGCCTTGAGTGTAAGTGGTTTCCTGTACCAGTCCTACTGACTAGAGCAGGTGCAGATCACTGACTTACTGTTCACTATATTTTAAGTTTTCTCCCTGACATAAGTTTAAACAAAAATCATCATTGTGTTACATTTAATATAGTTTAAAGGATCTCCATCAGCCTGCCTTAATAACTCAGACTATTAGTTATGGAATATACTTCATTTATTCTAATACACTTTTGATTAACAACACCACCATAAAACACTTTAAATACTCATTATAATAGAATTAATCTATATTTTTTTGCTAGAACATACAGTACTGTGCAAAAGTTTTAGGCAGGTGTGAAAAAATGCTGTAAACAAAGAATGCTTTCAAAAATGGAAGTGTTAATCATTTATTTTCATCAATTAACAAAATGCAGTGAATGAACAAAAGAAAAATCTGAATCAAATCAATATTTGGTGTGACCACCCTTTGCCTTCAAAACAGCATCAATTCTTCTAGGTACACTAGCACACAGTTTTTGAAGGAACTCGGCTGGTATGTTGTTCCAAACATCTTGGAGAACTAACCACAGATCTTCTGTGGATGTAGGCTTCCTCACATCCTTCTGTCTCTTCATGCAATCCCAGACACACTCAATGATGTTGAGATCAGGGCTCTGTGGGGGCCATACCATCACTTCTTGTTCTTCTTTACGTGCTGAAGATAGTTCTTAATGACTTTGCCTGTATGTTTGGGGTCGTTGTCCTGCTGCAGAATAAATTTGGGGCCAATCATATGCCTCCCTGATGGTATTGCATGATAGATAAGTATCTGCCTGTATTTCTCAGCATTGAGAACACCATTAATCCTGACCAAATCTCCAACTCCATTTGCAGAAATGCAGCCCCAAACGTTCAAGGAACCTCCACCATGCTTCACTGTTGCCTGCAGACAGTCATCATTGTACCGCTCTCCAGCCCTTCGACGAACAAACTGCCTTCTGCTACAGCCAAATATTTCAAATTTTGACTCATCAGTCCAGAGCACCTGCTGCCATTTTTCACCCCAGTTCCTATGTTTTTGTGCATACTTGAGTCACTTGGCCCTGTTTCCACGTCGGAGGTATGGCTTTTTGGCTGCAACTCTTCCATGAAGACCACTTCTGGCCAGACTTCTCCGGACAGTAGATGGGTGTACCTGGGTCCCACTGGTTTCTGCCAGTTCTGAGCTGATGGCACTGCTGGACATCTTCTGATTTCGAAGGGTAATAAGCTTGATGTGTCTTTTATCTGCTGCACTAAGTTTCCTTGGCCGACCACTGTGTCTATGATCCTCAACGTTGCCCATTTCTTTGTGCTTCTTTAAAAGTGCTTGAACAGCACATTTTGAAACCCCAGTCTGCTTTGAAATCTTTGTCTGGGAGAGACCTTGCTGATGCAGTATAACTACCTTGTGTCTTGTTGCTGTGCTCAATCTTGCCATGACATGAAACTGTCTTTCACAACCTCACCTTGGTAGCAGAGTTTGGCTGTTCCTCACCCAGTTTTAAGCCTCCTACACAGATGTTTCTGTTTCAGTTAATGGCTGTGTTTCAACCTACGTGTGACATTGATGATCATTAGCACCTGCTTGGTATAATTGGTTGATCATACACCTGACTATAATCCTACAAAATCCATGACTTTGTGCAAGTGTACCTATAAGAATTGATGCTGGTTTGAAGGAAAAAGGTAGTAACACCAAATATTGATTTGATTTAGATTTTTCTTTTGTTCGTTCACTTTGCATTTTGCAAATTGATAACAATAAACAATCATTATTTATATTTCTGAAAGCATTCTTTGTTTACAGCATTTTTTCACACCTGCCTAAAACTTTTGCACAGTACTGTAGGAATTTGGGGTTTGAATCCCACATATATTCATAGTCCATGTGGAATTTACCAGTCAATCACCAAAAAGATACAATGAACAACTCAAGACAGACACGAGAAGAAATAAAATTAAAAAATATAACAGAAGATGAAAGAAATTAAAGAAAAAGAATAGAAATCATTTAACATATAAGTCTAAAACACCAATTTCTGTAAATGGTATGTTTATTTACAGCATATTATTCTAATGCAAATATTGGTCATATCCAAATGGCATATTTTTTTTAAAAAACGTTCTGTATTTTTACAGTAAACTAAAAAATTTAAGTGACTTCATGGTGTTCATGGAATTTTATTAGGTCATTATTAATTTGTCAAATGCAGAGAGAGGGAGAGCTGGAAAACCATGCATAAACAAGGCTTCAGGGCCAGATGGAATCAGTCCCAGAGTGCTGAAAACATGTGCCATCCAGCTCTACATGGTCCTTCAGCACCTGTTATCCCTTTCCCTGAATTTGCAGAAGGTTCCTCAGCTGTGGAAAAATTTGTGGTCCCAGTGCCAAAGAAAGGGCATTCCAGTGATCCCAAGGTCTTTAGACCAGTTGCTCTTACATCATACACCATGAAGACCTTTAAGAGGCTGGTCCTAAAACAGCCACAAGCCCTCGTTTTGGAACATCTGGATTCTCTGCAGTTTACCTATTAGACACATATAGGTTTGGAGGATGCTCTGATCTACATTCACCACAGAACCTATTCCCACTTGGATAAAACCGGCACCACAGTCAGGATAATGTTCTTTGACTTTTTCAGTGCTTCTAACACCATTCAGCCCTCATCGACTGGGGCAAAAAGCTCAAGGCTTTATATCCTGATGCCCCTACAATTTCCTGGATCATGGACTACCTTTCCAACAGACAGAAATTTGTGAGGCCGAGGGGCTATGTGTCAGAAATGGTGGTAATACTGGAGCACCTTGGGGAACTTTTCAAATGGCTCATCCATCATAGGCTGCATTAAAAATGGAGATGAGTACAGGAAGGTAGTGGAGAACTCTGTCTTGTGGTGCATGGACAACTTGTAACTCAACATCAGCAAGACAAAAGAGTTGGTGGTGGAGTTCAGGCATGCCAAAGAGCCTCTGAGACTAGTCACTATTCAGGGAGAGGCTGTGGAAGAGGTGTAGAGCTACAAGTACCTGGGGCTTCACTGCTCTAACAACACAGTGGAACTGTACAAGTAGGGTCAGAGCAGACTGTACTTGCCAAGTAGACTCATGTCTTTTGATGTGTGCAGCAAGTCGCTGGAAATGTTCTCTCATTCCATTGTAGCGAGTGTGGTGTTCTACACTGCAGTCTCCTGTGGAAACAAATGAGCTCAAAAGAAACACAATGCTTAAATAAAGTTATCAGGAAAGCCTGCTCCATTACAGGGAGAACCCTGGACACATTGGAAGCTGTTATACAAAAGAGGATGATGAAAAAATTGGGTGCCATCATGAAAAATCCCCTCCATCCACTCCAGGAGGTGCTCTTAGACCACTGTTAGGCCACAGGCTCATTCCACCATTGTGCACTAAGAAGCGCCTCTTGGGGTCTTTTCTGCCCACTTGTATTAAGCAATTCAATGCTTTCTCCCAGGGCGCTTGTTATATTCATCTTGTAATACCATTTTCAAAAATCTGGACAATATTTATTTATTTATTGATTGATTAATAATTAGGAAAATGTTTCATATGAAGAGTTTGCAATATTGAACAAAAAAAGCAATAAAACTCCATTTGAACTTTAGTCATTGCAAGCTGTATTGGCCGTATTATTTGTCCTGTGAGTCCGTTTCCTTGTTTTTATGTTTCTGCAGTTGTATGCATCTGAATTTTTTCTTGGTATTAATAAAGTTAATCTAATCTAATCTAATCTAATCTAATCTAATCTAATCTAATCTAATCTAATCTAATCTACAGGTGCTGGTCATAAAATCAGAATATCATGACAAAGTTGATTTATTTCAGTAATTCCATTCAAAAAGTGAAACTTGTATATTAGATTCATTCATTACACACAGACTGATGTATTTCAAATGTTTATTTCTTTTAATGTTGATGATTATAACTGACAACTAATGAAAGTCCCAAATTCAGTATCTCGGAAAATTAGAATATTGTGAAAAGGTTCAATATTGAAGACACCTGGTGCCACACTCTAATCAGCTAATTAACTCAAAACACCTGCAAAAGCCTTTAAGTGGTCTCTCAGTCTAGTTCTGTAGGCTACACAATCATGGGGAAGACTCCTGACTTGACAGTTGTCCAAAAGACGACCATTGACACCTTGCACAAGGAGGGCAAGACACAAAAGGTCATTGCTAAAGAGGCTGGCTGTTCACAGAGCTCTGTGTCCAAGCACATTAATAGAGAGGCGAAGGGAAGGACAAGATGTGGTAGAAAAAGTGTACAAGCAATAGGGATAACCGTACCCTGGAGAGGATTGTAAAACAAAACCCATTCAAAAATGTGTGTAAAGTTTCCACAGTCAGTGATGGTTTGGGGTGCCATGTCATCTGTTGATGTTGGTCCATTGTGTTTTCTGAGGTCCAAGGTCAACGCAGCCATCTTCCAGGAAGTTTTAGAGCACTTCATGCTTCCTGCTGCTGATGAACTTTATGGAGATGCACATTTCATTTTCCAACAGGACCTGGCACCTGCACACAGTGCCAAAGCTACCAGTACCTGGTTTAAGGACTATGGTATCCCTGTTCTTGATTGGCCAGCAAACTCGCCTGACCTTAACCCCATAGAAAATCTATGGGGTATTGTGAAGAGGAAGATGCAATACGCCAGACCCAACAATTCAGAAGAGCTGAAGGCCACTATCAGAGCAACATGGGCTCTCATAACACCTGAGCAGTGCCACAGACTGATCGACTCCATGCCACGCCGCATTGCTGCAGTAATCCAGGCCAAAGGAGCCCCAACTAAATATTGAGTGCTGTACATGCTCATACTTTTCATGTTCATACCTTTCAGTTGGCCAACATTTCTAAAAATCCTTTTTTTGCATTTGTCTTAATTGATATTCTAATTTTCCGAGATACTGAATTTGGGACTTTCATTAGTTGTCAGTTATAATCATCAACATTAAAAGAAATAAACATTTGAAATACATCAGTCTGTGTGTAATGAATGAATCTAATATACAAGTTTCACTTTTTGAATGGAATTACTGAAATAAATCAACTTTGTCATGATATTCTAATTTTATGACCAGCACCTGTAATCTAATCTAATCTAATCTAATCTAATTTGATTTTCAGCACTACTAAATGCAAATGCTACATTAAAACCATCAAAAGCAAAACAGTACGAGTGAGTACTAGCCACTGTTTAAAATAAAGTCAAGTCAAGTTGGGAAGCATGCACTGGTACAGTGCGTTGTCACACCCACTAAACGAGGAAACAACTCGGGATGCTGGTTGGCAACCCCCCAGGCAGACCCACCCAGTCCAGTCCCACCCTCCGGAATGACCCTCTATCTGTCGCAGCCAGGTGTTACGCGGGCGACTCCTTGGCCTGGTCCAGCCACTCGGGTCCCCAACAATGAGGATCTTACGAACTGAATCACCCTCGGGGAAACGCGCCACATGGCCGTAGTGCTGTAACTGACGATCCCTCACAAGGCAGGTAATGTGCCTCATTCAGGACTCCGTGACCAACTGCTCATTCGACACAAAGTCAAACCAGCGGTCCCCAAAGATTCTCCTAAGAGACACAGTACCAAAGGAGTCCAGTCTTCATCTCAGGTCACTGGATAGCGTCCATGTCTCACAACCATAAAACAAGACAGGAAGAACCAGGACTCTAAAGACATGGACCTTCGTCCTTTTGCATAGATATCGGAAGCACCACACACCCCTTTCCAGCGACCTCATGACCCCCCATGTTCTCCCAATCCATCTACTGACTTCATAGGAAGAGTCACCAGAGACATGAATGTCACTGCCAAGGTAAGTAAACCTTTCGACAAGGTCAACACTCTCTCCGCAAACAGGCACACTGCTGATGGCTGTGCCCAAGAGGTCATTAAAGGCCTAGATCTTGGTTTTTATCCAGGACACTCGCAAGCCCAGACACTCGGACTCCTCGCTCAGTCTCTCGAGCGCCCTGATCAGAGCCTCCATTGATTCCGCAAAGATCACAGCATCGTCAGCAAAGTCAAGATCCGTGAATCTTTCTTCACTAACAGATGCCCCACAGCCGCTGGATCCCATGAGTTCACATGCTAATCTTGACTAAATGCTTGGGATCGAGTTGCATAAACAATGCAAAGCTTGCAATGACTAAAGTTCAAATGAAGTTTTATTGATTATTTTGTTCAATATTGCAAACTCTTCATATGGAACATTTTCCTTATTCTTTCCTCTAATGTCATTCATCCATCCATCAGCTTTCATCACTCTCGATTTGTCAGAAACTAAAATTAATTATATTGTAGACCAAGGGCTTGCCCCAATTTAGGACACAACAGAATGTCTCACTGAATGTAATTTATAATGGAATCAAACAGAATCACCCCAGAGAAAGAGAGAGAAGTTAGGAGGATACGCTGGTACAGCACTTTGCCACACCCACCACATGACAAACAACCTCAGGATCCCAGATTAGGACCCGAGTGCAGCCATGCAATGGGTGACACCTCAGCACCACACTAGTTCAGATGGAGTGGAACAGTATGAGGTTTTTTATGGTGGCTGGAGTGCCAATTTTGCCACCAACCCCCAGGTTCTTCCCTGCAGGTTTGAGGGCCTACATGCAGGGAAGGACGCAGATTAACGTCATACCCAGAATGGAACAACTGCATGTTAAGGGCCTTGGTCAAGGGCCCAACGAAGTAGAGTCACTTTTGGCATTTACAGGATTCGAACCAGCAACCTTTCGATTGCCAGTGCAAACTCCTAGCCTCAGAGTCACCACTCTGCCCTACAGAGAAAGAGAGTGAGAAAAGAATTCATCTCATACAGTAATCTTGTCAAGTTACTTGTGGTATGTTGATGGTGACAAATGTTAGAAAGGTCAGTACACCCTGAGAACACCAACCTCTGAAAGAATGAGACCCTGGAAGAATAACAAAAGGCCAGTAACCTGGACAGATCTGTGGCAGCAGAAATAATACTTGACACAAATGGAAGTAGAAAGTGACATGCAATAACCATGTGGGCCTCTAGAGAAAACTCTGATCCCCAGGGTCTAAAGGTTTGGCCCTTAACTTTATGGATATAAGACAGCAAAATGAGGTTAATTTAACTTGGGTTGGTTTCCTTTTTCATTTTATGTTATCTTTTTGTTCATAGTTCCATTGTGTTTTTTTGAGATTGTCACTCTTTTAAAGTGGCTTTGAAAATGAAACTATAGAGAACAATATATACAATAGATTCAGTCAAATCACTGTTTTAAATTTTTGCATAATACATTTTAATTAGTAGATTCAGTCAAATCATTGTTTTAAATCTTTGCATAATACATTTTAATTAGTATTGAAAAAAATAATGACATGTATTCAGTGTACCCAGTTAAGTTGTTCATTAAACCATCATATAACATAATTTTCTCAAATTGGCTTAGGCACTGAAGCACTGAATGGCAGGAACTGTCACAATACACATTTCTGATGTCTGCATTGTCTCACACTTGGCCAGAGTCTACTAATCATTTGGTCTCCAGACACCCATCTTGCTTAGAGTTGCTTGGAAACTGCAATTACCTCACTATCCACCTGAAGCCATGTTGACAAATTTCTGTTACATGTGTACAGGCTTGCTTAATTGAGAATATCTTGTCTTTACACCACTTACGCCACTAATTACACCACTTCTGCTTTCCATTATAGTTTTGTTTAGTACTTGCTTTTATCCATTTTCAGCAAGATTTTTGATTGCACCTTTGTAACAGTTTATTTACTTGATTAACTTAACTATGTATCTTCTTAAAATCTTATAGCTCTGAATTCTTCCTCTTTACTGTCTCCAAACACATCAGCCCTGCCATCCGCAGACAAGAGTTTTATGTTTACAAAAAGCACTCCTCACAAAGAAGAAGGTTAATCACGAGTGCAGACAAAGGGATGAAGCTGTGCGTGTGCATGTGTGTGTGTGTGTGTGTGTGTGTGTGACATGATAACATTTATATTGCACCAAAATTTTGCAATTACTTGCGGTATTGAGAAAAAATTACATTCCATAATGATTGTAAGACTACACTCTTGTGCCAGGCTCTTTAAATTCTGCTTATAAGAAAGAACCATAAAAAAAGTTTGTTTCAATAGTGGCAATGATAAGAAACCAAATAGTAACACAAATATCAACAATTGAGCAAAACTGCAATTAGAAAGTGCCAGAAAAAAAACACCATGATATAATCGAGTAGAAGGAAACAGAGGAGCATCATTTGACGGAGTGCCCACTACAGGAGTACAGGTGACCTCTTCATCATTCATAACTCCTGAAAAAAAGGAAAAACTGGGATTAAATTTATGTACATTTTCAATTGAAAGGAACACAATAACATGCTATAATAGCATACAAACATTTCTGACAAAATCTAGAACAGAGAATCAACAGCAAAAAACTTCATCAAGCTATAAAAAGATTAATTTATATAAAATAAAGAAGTTATATTCTCAGAAAACCTTATGATTTTTTTGTTAAACTCTCTTCTTAGATGGCAAAATATCTCTAGATCAGTGTAGTTTTGCCTCTTAGCTTATTCACAACATCCAACTGTGAATCACTTAGTAGTACAAATGTATAATAGCATCTACAGAACCCTTGAAAAAGATTCTGAACATGACATATCATTGTACCATTAAAAACCCCAACTGAGCAGAATTAAGTCAACTGAAAATGTCCATAATTCATTCAACTGATAAAAACACAGATTTATAGATCCATAGATAAATGCATATAATCACTAAGAAATCACAGTAGGGTGACTCTGGGAAACATACAAGTATTAAGTATCAAGAGAATCTATTGTCATTTCATCCATATACAGTAGTACAGCCTATAGTGAAACAAAACAATGTTCCTCCAGGACCATAGTGCTACATAAAACACGGGACAACGAAGAATCCACGACACATACCATAAAGACACATAATATATATAACAAGGTGCATGTGAGTCAAATGTGCAAACATGTGCAACCATGTGCAGCACTGCAGAAAAAAACACATATATCAGATATCAGGCTGGTCCATGAGTGTTCAGGAGTCTGACTGCTTGGGGTGTGACAATCAAGAGTCCAAGACATCATAAAGGTTTGGGGCAACCACCCGTATATTGTTTGTCCCAGCTGCAAAAGTGTTTGAAATAAGTAGCACAATGTGCATATCACAGAGTCCAAAACAGAACTGACTATAGTAGCTGAAGATGGAGTCTTTAAAGGCCTGTAGAGGAAGTGATGTTAACAAAATGGCCGAAACCAGAAGTGACATCAGCAAAGGGGCTGGCTTCGGGAGTGATGCCAGCAAAGGGTCCGGCTTCGGAAGTGACATCAGCAAAGAAGCCGGCTCCGTAAGTGATGTCTTCTGAGGCACCGGAACCTTGCAGGATTTCCCAGAAAAGTTCTGTAGGAAACTGAGAAAGACAGTCAGCGCACTCCACCACCCCCTGGTCGGATGTTTTATTACACTTACTCAGACCCTTTAGCTGCCTCCTACTTGCATGTGTGTCACAGGGGGAAGAAACTGTTATACATTCTGGTGGTGAGGGCCACAATGCCTTGGTACCTTTTTCCCAATGGCAGGAGTGTAAACAATGAATGTGAAGGGTGTGTTGGATCATTCACAATTCAGGTGGCTTTGTGGATGCAGCACTCAGATGACCTTCTCGAGAGAGACACCGATGATCTTATCAGCTGTCTTCACTATCTGTTATAGGGCTTTGTGATCCCTGACCGTGCAATTTCCAAACCAGACAGTGATGCAGTTGCTCAGGATGCTCTCTATGGTTCCTCGTTACAGTAGCTGGTGAAAGATGGGCTTTCCTCAGCCTATGCAGGAAGTAGAGCCACTGCTGGGCTTTCTTGGCTAAAGAGTTGGTGTTGTGGGACCAGGTGAGGTTCTCTGCCAGGTGGTCACCCAGGAATTTGGTGCTATTGACGACCTCCACAGTTGAGCTGACAATGTTCAGTGGCAGATGGTCACTCTTAGTCTTTCTAAAGTCAACAATCATCTCTTTTGTTTTGTCTACATTCAGAGACAGGTTGTTGGCTTTACACCAGTCCATTAACCGCTGCACCTCCTCTCTGTATGCTGACTCATTGTTGTTGCTGGTGAGACCCACCACAGTCATGTGATTGGCAAATTTTATGATGTGATTAGAGCTGTGAGTTGCTGCACAATCATGAGTCAGCAGTAATGGACTGAGCACACAGCCTTGAGGGGCTCCAGTGATCAGTGTGGTGGTTCTGGAGATGTTGTTTCCAATCCTGACTGACTGAGGAAGTCCAGAATCCAGTTACAGAGGGAGGTGTTAAGACCCAGCAGGCTCAGCTTTTCCGTCAGCTGCTGAGGAATGACCATGTTGAATGCTGAGCTGAAGTCAATAAACAGCATTCGAACGTATGTGTCCTTATTATCCTGATGAGCAAGAGTCAGATGGAGAGTGGTGGCTATTACATCGTCTGTTGAGCGGTTCCGGCAGTAAGCAAACTGCAGGGGGTCCAGTGAGGGGGGCAGCAGAATTTTGATGTGCCTCATGACAAGCTTCTCAAAGCACTTCATGATAATAGGTGTGAGTGCAACGGGACGGTAGTCAATGAGGTTGGACACTTGTGACTTTTTTGGCACATGAACTATGGTGGTGGTTTTGAAGCAGGTTGGGATGATGGCGGTGCTCAGGGAGATGTTGAAGATGTCAGTAAAAATGTCTGCCAGCTGGTCTGTT
The DNA here is from genome assembly GCF_900747795.2 of Erpetoichthys calabaricus. Taxonomy (NCBI): domain Eukaryota; kingdom Metazoa; phylum Chordata; class Cladistia; order Polypteriformes; family Polypteridae; genus Erpetoichthys; species Erpetoichthys calabaricus. Next base: position 58,042,686 of record NC_041394.2, read on the forward strand.
CATTCCCTTAGTACTCTGCCAGGGATATTGTCTGGTCCTGCAGCCTTCTGTGGGTTGACTCTTCGTGGAGTATTTCTCACATCGGCCACAGTCAGATTTAATGCCTGGTTGCTAGGAGAAGAGGTAGTTGTCCTCATCACCATGTTGTTCTGTGCTTCAAACCATGCATAGAAGTTATTCAGCACATCTGGAAGAGAGGTGTCACAGGTGGGTGGTATTGTCCTGTAATTAATGATAGCCTGGTCATGTTCATAAGAAGTAGACCTCACCACTGTTGATAAGTTGTCTTTGTGTATGCATGGACAAAGTATTATCAGTGTGGAACAACTATTATTTCATTACCTAAAACGTGGAAAGATATAGCATTAAATGCAAAATGCTTCCCAGGTCGCTGACTAACAGCTTACAGCTGAGACCCAGATATTCTGAACTCATGCCTGTCCCGTGGTGGCAATCAATGGAACTTCAAAAATAAAGAAAGAAATATAAAACAAATGGTTGTTACGGTTTTAGTGGCCAGAGAAAAGACAAGGCCAGAATGCAGCAATAAAGTCAAAAAGTGGGTGATTGTTAGCAGAGGCAACTAAACCAAATGTTAGGCGAAAACAAAAGTCAACATTTCAAGAACAAGGCTGGAACCAATCGTGCACAAAAAGAATTACATTTTTCAGATCATTTGTAAATAAGAGTGAACTCAGCTAATGAAGTGTCACATCAGACAGTCTTTTACCCTGGCAACCATTCGTTTTCAGGTTGTGACCTCCATAACCCTCCCCCACCAACCATAAGTTATCCCTACTGACAGAAATGACAAAATCATGATACAGCTGTTAAAGAGAATGGTGGCAGGAACAGTTCAAAATAAAATTACCAAATCTAAACAAGGCACAGAAACTTAATTCTAATGACAAAAACAGATTCTTTGACTTGTGTGTCTGATATAGGATATTTGCCCCCAGAAAAGCAGCAAAAAATTATCAAAATAATCCTTCCATAACAATAGGATTTTATATTATTGATAGTAATCTGAATTTTCAGCAAATAGCTGGAAAGACTTACAGACACCATTAATAAATTTAGTAGTAATTTATTATAAATTATATCATATTACAAATTTATTAGAAAATTGTATGACAGGGAGCATTCCACTTCTTCCATTGACCACACTTATTTAGATTATTAAACATTTTTCATACATAATTGACTATTACCCAGGTGTCTTTCATTGCCCCATTGAAGGGTCTGCAAAGTAATATAATTTCTTAGCATTCTGTTAACTGTTTTGTATTCTTTAAATACATAAAGTGTATTATATTTAGTTTTGCTAGGACAGATTTCAACTTCCAGTGATCCTGAAGAATAATAAGCAAGACAAAACAGAATGGAATGGGAGATGAACTGAAAATATTTATGCTTTTGCAGGTTAAAATGCTAATTTACAACTAAATACTGTATATATGTTAATCATTGATTGCATGTTGCAAGTAGCATAGACCAGGGGTAGGCAATCTCGGTCCTGGAGTGCCACAGTATGTGCAGGTTTTTGTTCCAACCCAGTTCCTTAACGAGAACTCAATTATTGCCGATGAAGCACATATTGCTTAAGTGACATTTTAATGCTTCATTTTAGTGGTCTCGCTTGTTAAGGTTCTCCAACCTTAATTGCTTATTTCAATCTTAAACTGCTGCATTCAGTGTTTTAATTGCTCCTTATTAGCAATAAGATGTAAAACAGGGGTAGGCAATGTCGGTCCTGGTGAGCCGCAGTGGCTACAGATTTTCATTCCAACCCAATTGCTTAATTAGAAACCAATCATTGCCAATCTCAGACCTTATTTAATTTTATGGCTTGTTAGTCTGTGCAATGTAAGGCTTTTATATCGTAGATTTTTTTCCTTTCCAAGGATATCATCCAAATGATTTGAAGCCTAAAACAGATCATTTTCAGTCTGTCACATTTTTCTATTAAGTGTTTTATTAAATCAAACCGTGCATGATGAACACACACAGATGTAATTGGAAAAAAGCTAGCTGGAGAACTGCTGGCTGCTTTGTCTTTTACATCTTATTGCTAATAAGAAGCAATTAAAACACTGAATGCAGCAGTTTAAGATTGAAATAAGCAATTAAGGTTGGAGAACCTTAACAAGCGAGACCACTAAAATGAAGCATTAAAATGTCACTTAAGCAATATGTGCTTCATCAGCAATAATTGAGTTCTCGTTAAGGAACTGGGTTGGAACAAAAACCTGCACATACTGTGGCACTCCAGGACCGAGATTGCCTACCCCTGGCATAGACAATAAAAGCAGAATATCAGAATAAGCAGGTGGTCCATGCTCCTGAAGGCTTGTCCCATTCTGTTAGTGTCAGGATTTAGGAGTTAACTTTCAGAGTATAAACATGTATTTTCATTTCTGAAAATTATCTGTAACCAATTCTCCTCCTAAGGTCTGGCTTGGGAGTGGCTTAAAGTTCTTTCCAAGGTTACCTTCCTTTCAAACGTCAGAAGTATGTTTGGGGTTAGAGATGTCACTATTTTTGCTCCACAGACATCAGTTTAGAACCCTGTTAGCCATGTCTGGTACCCCTGCACTCCCAAGCCTTCAGAAAACACTTAAAGATTAGGTCTCAGTTCCATCACTTATGCTGCCTGTTCTTTCATAAGGATGACACAGTCTTAGATGCTATGCAAAGGAGGTAGTGCCCTCTTTGGGTCAGGGAATATTACCACCTAAGAGATCTTCTTTCAGTGTTCATGAAACTGCAAGAAAAAAATGATTTACTCTTTGGTTACATAGGAGAAAGTCCAGAAAACCTTCTAATTAACCAGCCATTCGACAGATGGAATAAAACTTCCAGACTGTATCAGTGTTATCTCTCTGGCAGGCTCACATGAATGAACATCGCTAGTCCACATTAGAACAATCTTGATGACAACAGACCATCCAGCCCACCAAAGCACATCAGTCCTATCCAATTAATGCTTTTAAAATCACATCAAGTCTAATTTTGAAAGTCCTACTGACTACCACATGACTTGGTAGCTTATTCCAAGTGTCTGTGGTTAAAGTTGTAAAGTTATACATGCTAATAATTGTGTGAAATTTACAAATTTCCAACTATGTCCCTGTGTTCTTGATAAACTCATTTTAAAGTAACAGTTTTGAAGGAAGAATTCTAAGGAAGTATAACTGGCTCTGTCCTTTCATACACAGAGTATCAGTATTGGCAGTCCAGTCTAATTTATCATCCAGCTGCACTCCCAGGTATTTATAGGTCTGCACCATCTGCACACAGTCACCTCTGATGATCACGGGGTCCATGAGAGGTTTGGGTCTCCTAAAATCCACCACCAGCTCCTTGGTTTTGCTGGTGTTCAGGTGTAGGTGGGTTGAGTCGCACCATTTAACAAAGTCATCGATTAGGTCCCTATACTCCTCCTCCTGCCCACTCCTGATGCAGCCCACGATAGCAGTGTCATCAGCAAACTTTTGCACGTGGCAGGACTCCGAGTTGTATTGGAAGTCCGATGTATATAGGCTGAACAGGACCTATCTGACAATCCACCAAGCTTGGCATCAATTGCAAACTTAACCAGTTTGTTACTTATATTCTTATCCAAATCATTTACATTCATTAAACTAGGGGGCTTCGCCCCCTGCTCGCTTCGCTCGCCAACCCCTGTGTTTGGTTAATCGGACATACAATTTTAAATTTTTTTTTTGGGTTGTTTCAATTTCATTATTTGCACTTTTACTTTAAAGCTTCATTAAAAACAATATTTTTTGGAGACACATTGTGACAATGCAATGTACAACTGCCCGTGAGTGAATATTGTTTCTGTTTCTCTAATAAATAATCAGACTTTTTCTAATGTTTGTCCCTGTGTTTTATTGATTGTCATAGCAAAAGCTATTCTCACGGTAAGCTGTAACCATTTTAATACGAATGGCATATCACGATCTCCTTTGGTGTGTAATGTTATTCGCTGAAAATATACATTACCTTTCTTATCGCCTGTTAAAATTTACATCGCTTTACCGTGATCATCAATATACACCTAACCGAATTGTGTATTCTTTGAAATTTAACTTGTCATTGCTTTAACTGTTCTGGGACCACAGATTCTCATAGCGTATGGTCCATTATTGTGTAAATCCACGTTTTGTGCATTGAATGATGCGAATGTGAAAAGACATTCTAAGACTTGTCTACTCTTTGCCTTTTATTTCTGACCTCGATTTGTCCTGCTATTTTTTCAATTACACCTGGTTCTGATGATTAATCACCTTTTGTTTGCGGTAATGCAGACTTTTCTGTCTTTTCTTTGATACTGTAGCGACTGACATGATAAAGTGTCGAAAACATTTTACTTGAACAATCGCCAACTTCCTAACCCCAAACACAACTTTATAGCACCCTCTCCAACGCCTCCCTTACTGCATCAATCAATACCCTGCTATCAGTCTTCCCTGTTGTACTCCGCCCTCCCTCAATCGGACCTAACAGTCACTTAAAACCAAAAAGTCCTCAACCTGGCTGGGACATTACAATACTTTTGAATTTTACTGCTTTCATATTCTGTACCTTTCTCTGCATGTGTATCGCGCCATCGTTTGAGCCTTTCGAATTCCACTGCTTTCATAATCTCTTATCTGCCTTTTTTTCTCTTCAACGCATTTGGGTCTCTATTCTCCGTATTGTCCTTATATGCTTTATATATGCTGAGAGCACATGATCTGTGTGTACTACGTGCTTTTACACCACTGAGTGTTTTTTGATGGGTGTGCTGTTATATGATATCTTTTGTAAGCAGGGCGTGTCTTGCAAGAACCTCAGACGTCCCTGGGACAATCTCTTGGCACCAAGTCTCATGTTTAGGGTCCACATGAGCCACTCCGTGGCAAGTCTCTTTTGTCCCGCAGATCTTTTAAATGTCTTCCGAGAACTTCCGAGAAGATCATGTATCGTAGCCTTGCTTTTGCTTTCCAGGATTTTTTTTTTATAATAGAGAGAAATAGCAGTGGTCCTAGCACCGACCCCTATGGAACACAACTCAGCATCAGCCAGTTCTGATAAGGAAGCATGCACCATAGCCCTCTGCTTCTGGTGTCTGAACCAATTTTTCACCCATCTACAAACAACACCCTGAACTCCCATTTCTTTTAGTTTAATACCCAGCCTTTCATGCAGCACCTTATCAAATGTTTTCCAAAAGCCTGAGGCAGGCCATCTTGATGCTGGCAATTACAGGCCCGAGTGGATACCTTATTAAATAGTCTTTAGAGTGATATTGCACTGAACAGATTAATTAACAATAGTACAATACAAAGAATACAATTATACATTAAATATGATTCTTTTACCTGTAATTATAGTATTATATGTGTCCACATTTCCCCTTTCCCCTTTCTTTATGAAAGTTCACATATTTTCTGAACCTGTCATCACTTCTGGTATCATTTCATAAAAAATGTCTTGTTTGTCTTCATCACCTGTTTTAAAAAAATAAAAGAGTACTTAATAAAAAAATAAGACATAAATAATTGCTATCAATATGTTGATATTAAATCAAGCTAACAATTGGTTATTGTAATGGATCTAATACAGTTCATGAACTTCTAGAATTGTGACAGTCTGCTGAGGGTAAGCGTGTGTGTTCAACGATCCTTAGAGGTAAGATGTTTGGAAAAGTGTGCTTCCTGGTAGGGGTATTTATTGTAAATTGCCCTCCAGGGAAGGGCCTGAAAAAGATTATTCTGCAACTGACTCATGAATGCTCTTATTAATTGAAGAGAACCTTTCCCAGTACAGGAGTCCTGGTCCCCAGTCCTGGAGTCAGGCCTATGGAGGGTTCAGTTAGCTGCTAGGATCTGATCATTAGGCTACTCTTGAAAAAAAAATGGAATGGAGGGTGAGTGTGAATTGAAATGCAATCTATGTAAAAGTGGGATTTACCTAACCATTTACAATTACTTCTTTGGCTTACACCTATATGTAAGGCAGCTTACAACATTCGATACAACAATATAATTGGTTACTATTCTTTTGTGTTTCCAGTTTGAGCACAGACAGGTGAAGTGACTTTTTCAGGGTTTGAAGTGACTGAAATAGGATGGGATGAACCAAGAGAGTTGCCAGAACAGGATTTGGATATGTACAAGTTGCTCACCCTGCTTTTGTCTCTTTCACCATCCGGCCATAAAGGATGACCATTTCTCTCTCTTGCTAGTTCTCTATAATGAAGACAATTGTATCTTGGCATCCGTATTGGGACAGACAGCCGGCTCCGTTCAAATGCCATGTGGTAGCCAAATAAAAATATACACTGAAGATAAGCTGAGAGTCGCCTATGGGTACAAGATGCATTGCTACTTAGGCTGTAGCGGTATATTTGTCACACTTATTTTCCATCCATCCATTATCCAACCCGCTGAATCTGAACACAGGGTCACGGGGGTCTGCCGGAGCCAATCCCAGCCAACACAGGGCACAAGGCAGGAACCAATCCCTGGCAGGGTGCCAACCCACCGCAGGACACACACAAACACACCCACACACCAAGCACACACTAGGGCCAATTTAGAATCGCCAATCCACCTAACCTGCATGTCTTTGGACTGTGGGAGGAAACCCACGCAGACATGGGGAGAACATGCAAACTCCACACAGGGAGGACCTGGGAAGCGAACCCGGGTCTCCTAACTGCGAGGTAGCAGCACACTTATTTTGCTTTTACATATTATTTTGGGCATATATCTATAATACAATAATTAATTCAAAGAGTAACTCTCTTCTGCTTGTTTTTTCACTCTAATTGCCTTAGGTTATACATAAAGACAGGATGAGAGGATGAAGTGCTAAAGTACCTTATCACAGAGTGGTAAGTGTATGGGATTTAAGATATTTTATTAAGGTCTACAAAATAAAGAGTACAAATGTGAAAATAGGGTCACCATAGGATCCCACAAGTCAAAACAGTTAAGGAGGGTGGAATGAGATTCTTGCAGTTGAGCAAAATAAGCCTTTGTGCAAGTAATGTGATGTAGGATATTGAAACCTGTTTTTCTGAGCACTTTTATCACTTCTGGTGCCAGATTAGTTAAAGCCAAATCTATCAAATGAATATATACAATTATTTTTCCCTAAATGGTTTAAGTGTTTAGGGTAAAGTTTTAGGAATTTGATGACACTTACTGACATCACTCACAAACTCCACCTTGCCCTTGGTATATTTAGACACTTTTACACATGAAATAAGGCTACTGTGTTCAAATAAACCATTTATTCAAGCACACACTACTGAAGTATTTAATAAAGATTTGTTTGAGAGGCCAGAAAAGTAACTTTTAAAAAATAATTTAAAAGAATATCAAAATATATTGCTTTCTCATTGTCTACATTTATATCTATGGTAAAACTTTAAAAACATTTCCCAACTTTCTGTTTACTGATGTATTTAATATATTTTTAGGCTTGTAGATAAGGTGCTTTATTACTGAAGTATTTTTATTCATAGGAAATGTTAACAATAACACACAGACACCAAAATAAAATTTCTTTAGTATAGTAATCACTGATACCAAGCACAGACTTGGATGAAGGTAATTAATATATATTAGAGCTCTTGTTCCTTTATTTACCTTGTTCAGTAAAAATTATAAAAGTAGGTATGTAATGCCTTCCTTTTCTATCTTCTTTCTCACTGGGCTCATCATTTGATCTTAGATCTGAAATGAAAGAATCAAAATTTGTTAAACTGAATCCGACCGATTCTGAAACAAGAGAAAGACAAGTCTAGCACAAAGACACATTATTCAGTATCGATCTAGGCATCTATTCATTCATCCACTTTCTGAAGCATCTTATTTTATTATAGGATCTCAGAGAGCTGCTCTGTGGCTGCATGCAAGGCATGACCCAAAGATGGCAGGTCAATACAAGCAATATCCACCCACGTTCTGAAACCGATAATCACACATATCAGTCCACTCCAGATTTTTTGATTAGGGTAACATGGACATCATTAGTAATTGCAAAATCCACTTAGACAGTGTGACCAGTAATTCATCCACTGTGAGGCAGCAGTATACAGTACAATTGTGCAGATGAAGGCTTTTGTTCTTAAATGCTTGTGTTTAATTAGAAATGTATTCATTTTGGTTTATGAGCCATGCCACTTCATATGGTGTCTTTCCTGTTATAAACTATCTCAAACCTAGAAATCATTTTCTTTGGAAAATTAGTAAAATGAACTGGGAATGATTGTATTCCATTTATCATTCTATTCCCTTTCTAATTGTTTCACAAGTATTTTACACAGCTTCTTAATAGTTCTCAGACATAAAGAGGAACTAAACAAAAGGTTCACTTAACAGCAAAACTGACATAAAATTAATTGCTTGGAACAAAAAACAGAATTTAACTAATCCAATATAACATATGGCAACATTTTGAAAGTTACAAAAACAAATACAGAAAAAACATGGAAGGAAAGGTCCTATCAAAGAAACAAAAAGGCTGAAGTCAAAAATCTGTTCACTGTTAAATCAGAACTAACCAGCAGCCACAAAAATTAGATGCAATTTATCATGATCTGATTATCTCTCAAAACTCAAACCTGAAGCTTTTTTTCCAAAATCTATGCCTTAAGGCTTGTACAAATAATCTTCCTGGCCTAACAAAAAGGGGTCAGAGCTTCAATATTTAAAACGAAAAAGAAGAGTGGAGTTTTGTAAAAAATGTCATTATTTTTTACGGGAGTTATTTTCAAAAAAGAAAAACAAAAAAAAAAAAGATAAAGAAAAAACAATATTAAAGAACGAGTTTGTCCAAAAGGCAAAACTTAAGATGAACAAACCTGTAAAATGACACCAAGAACAAACATATTTAAGTTGCAGATTCAACATGGGTGGGACGGGCATCCCAGCCAGAAGAGGGAATGATTCCTTCCTGACAGGAGGCTCCTAGTAGGCAGACAGGCATCCCAGCCGGGTAGGAGAAGGGGATCAGACCTGTAAAGAAGGACCAGAAGGGATGGACAGACAGCCCACGGAAGAATGGAAGATGTCGCTGGGGTCTTTTTACTCCCCCAAGATGCTCGATGGCAGCAGCCCTCCATGAATCTGCCCATTTGGGAACCAGCAGGGAATGCTGGAAGATGCAGTCCAGCAATGCAGCCCTGCTGGGGACCATGGGTACCGCAAGGGGGCACTGTAGGGAGATGCGCTCCCCAATTTATCGGACTTCTGTGTGATCCAGAAGTACTTCCTTCGGGCAATCTCCCTGGCACTAGAAGTATTCCCGGGTCCATAATAAAAGGGACCGCACTCTCTGATCCAAGTGAGTCAGAGCTGGGAGGATGTGGACCGACACTCAAATGGAGGAGGGCAGTGCAGTTGTGAGAGGAATTTCGGAGAAGAATTGGATTGTGGAGAGAGAAAAGAGTGTTTTTGTTAATTGTTGGAGGTATGGTGTATTTTGGATGAATAAACCATTCGTTATTTGAACCTGGAACTCTGTGTGTGTTTGTGTCAGGGTTTGGGGCTTGCTGATGCCCCGGTTTCCATCACAAAGTAAAGTCTAAAAAGTATGGGGACAGCCCTCCAAATCACTTAGTTCAGTTGTTTCAGCCAGGTGCATAAAATCAAGCATATAGCCATGCAATCTCCATTGTCAAATGTAAGCAGTAGAATGTGTCATACTGAAAAGCTCAAGTGTCACTGTCGTGGAAAGCCATCTTTGTGACAAGTCAGTATGTGAAATGTGAAATTTCTTCTCATCTAGGAGAAACAACTGCTTAGCCATGAAGTGGTAGACGACGTAGGCTCATATAGTGAGGCGGCAGAGTGATGAAGCACATAGCAGATATAAATCACCCATCCTCTGTTAACATCACTTACAGCAGTTTCAAACTGATTCTAGAAGCAACATCAGCACAAGATGGTTGTAGTTTTGTAAAGCACATCACCATTGGCCCCAGGAATGGTGGAAATGTCTTCTCTGGAATGATGAATGATGCTTCACTATCTGGTAGTCTGATGGAAAAAATCTAAGTTTGGCGGAGAAGGGTACCTTCTGATCTGCATAGCGCCTACTGTAAAGTTTGGTATAGGATAGATAATGGACTGGGGCTGTTTTTCAGGGTTTGGGAAGGCATCTTGGTTCCAGTGAAGGGTATTATTAATTCTGCAGTATACAAGACATTTTAGACAATTGTGCATTTCCAAATTGTGGCAATTCTTTGGGGAAAACCCTTTTTGTTCCAGCATGACTGTGCCCCTGTGCACAAAGTCATGTCCTTAAACACATGGAGGAATTCAAGTGGCCTGCACAGAGCCATGATTGCAAAGCAGGTCTTCTCATTCAACATAATTTCCTGACTCCACAAAAGATTTGGCTGAATGGACACAAAGTCCCGCAGACACACTCCACATTGTGAAAAGTCTTCCCAGAAGAGTGGAGGCTGTTAATAGCCAGAGACAGAGGCTAACTCATTATTTTTACCCATGTTTTTGGAATGGGATGTCTAACAAAATCATATAGAATTGATGGTCATTGTGCGTTTGTCTATATATTCTGCATATATATACAGTTAGGTCCATAAATATTTGGACAGAGACAACTTTTTTCTAATTTTGGTTCTGTACATTACCACAATGAATTTTAAATGAAACAACTCAGATGCAGTTGAAGTGCAGACTTTCAGCGTTAATTCAGTGGGGTGAACAAAACGATTGCATAAAAATGTGAGGCAACTAAAGCATTTTTTAACACAATCCCTTCATTTCAGGGGCTCAAAAGTAATTGGACAATTGACTCAAAGGCTATTTCATGGGCAGGTGTGGGCAAGTCCGTCGTTATGTCATTATCAATTAAGCAGATAAAAGGCCTGGAGTTGATTTGAGGTGTGGTGCTTGCATGTGAAGGATTTTGCTGTGAACAGACAACATGCGGTCAAAGGAGCTCTCCATGTAGGTGAAAGAAGCCATCGTTAAGCTGCGAAAACAGAAAAAACCCATCCAAGAAATTGCTACAATATTATGAGTGGCAAAATCTACAGTTTGGTACATCCTGAGAAAGAAAGCAAGCACTGGTGAACTCAGCAACGCAAAAAGACCTGGACGTCCACGGAAGACAACAGTGGTGGATGATCACAGAATCATTTCCATGGTGAAGAGAAACCCCTTCACAACAGCCAACCAAGTGAACACTTTCCAGGGGGTAGGCATATCGATATCCAAGTCTACCTTAAAGAGAAGACTACATGAAAGTAAATACAGAGGGTGCAGTGCAAGGTGCAAGCCACTCATAAGCCTCAAGAATAGAAAGGCTAGATTGGACTTTGCTAAAGAACATCTAAAAAAGCCAGCACAGTTCTGGAAAAACATTCTTTGGACAGATGAAACCAAGATCAACCTCTACCAGAATGATGGCAAGAAAAAAGTATGGAGAAGGCGTGGAACAGCTCATTATCCAAAGCATACCACATCATCTGTAAAACACGGTGGAGGCAGTGTGATGGCTTGGGCGTGCATGGCTGCCAGTGGCACTGGGACACTAGTGTTTATTGATGATGTGACACAGGACAGAAGCAGCTGAATGAATTCTGAGGTGTTCAGAGACATACTGTCTGCTCAAATCCAGCTAAATGCAGTCAAATTGATTTGGTGGCATTTCATGATACAGATGGACAATGACCCAAAACATACAGCCAAAGCAACCCAGGAGTTTATTAAAGCAAAGAAGTGGAACATTCTTGAATGGCCAAGTCAGTCACCTGATCTTAACCCAATTGAGCATGCATTTCACTTGTTGAAGACTAAACTTCAGACAGAAAGGTCCACAAACAAACAGCAACTGAAAGCCGCTGCAGTAAAGGCCTGGCAGAGCATTAAAAAGGAGGAAACCCAACATCTGGTGATGTCCTTGAGTTCAAGACTTCAGGCTGTCATCGCCAGCAAAGGGTTTTCAACCAAGTATTAGAAATGAACATTTTATTTCAAGTTATTTAATTTGTCCAATTACTTTTGAGCCACTGAAATGAAGGGATTGTGTTAAAAAAAATGCTTTAGTTGCCTCACATTTTTATGCAATCGTTTTGTTCAACCCACTGAATTAAAGCTGAAAGTCTGCACTTCAACTGCATCTGAGTTGTTTCATTTAAAATTCATTGTGGTAATGTACAGAACCAAAATTAGAAAAAAGTTGTCTCTATCCAAATATTTATGGACCTAACTGTATATATATTTATATATATACAGTGGTGTGAAAAACTATTTGCCCCCTTCCTGATTTCTTATTCTTTTGCATGTTTGTCACACAAAATGTTTCTGATCATCAAACACATTTAACCATTAGTCAAATATAATACAAGTAAACACAAAATACAGTTTTTAAATGATGGTTTTTATTATTTAGGGAGAAAAAAAATCCAAACCTACATGGCCCTGTGTGAAAAAGTAATTGCCCCCTTGTTAAAAAATAACCTAACTGTGGTGTATCACACCTGAGTTCAATTTCCGTAGCCACCCCCAGGCCTGATTACTGCCACACCTGTTTCAATCAAGAAATCACTTAAATAGGAGCTGCCTGACACAGAGAAGTAGACCAAAAGCACCTCAAAAGCTAGACATCATGCCAAGATCCAAAGAAATTCAGGAACAAATGAGAACAGAAGTAATTGAGATCTATCAGTCTGGTAAAGGTTATAAAGCCATTTCTAAAGCTTTGGGACTCCAGCGAACCACAGTGAGAGCCATTATCCACAAATGGCAAAAAACATGGAACAGTGGTGAACCTTCCCAGGAGTGGCCGGCCGACCAAAATTACCCCAAGAGCGCAGAGACGACTCATCCGAGAGGTCACAAAAGACCCCAGGACAACGTCTAAAGAACTGCAGGCCTCACTTGCCTCAATTAAGGTCAGTGTTCACGACTCCACCATAAGAAAGAGACTGGGCAAAAACGGCCTGCATGGCAGATTTCCAAGACGCAAACCACTGTTAAGCAAAAAGAACATTAGGGCTCGTCTCAATTTTGCTAAGAAACATCTCAATGATTGCCAAGACTTTTGGGAAAATACCTTGTGGACTGATGAGTCAAAAGTTGAACTTTTTGGAAGGCAAATGTCCCGTTACATCTGGCGTAAAAGGAACACAGCATTCCAGAAAAAGAACATCATACCAACAGTAAAATATGGTGGTGGTAGTGTGATGGTCTGGGGTTGTTTTGCTGCTTCAGGACCTGGAAGGCTTGCTGTGATAGATGGAACCATGAATTCTACTGTCTACCAAAAAATCCTGAAGGAGAATGTCCGGCCATCTGTTCGTCAACTCAAGCTGAAGCGATCTTGGGTGCTGCAACAGGACAATGACCCAAAACACACCAGCAAATCCACCTCTGAATGGCTGAAGAAAAACAAAATGAAGACTTTGGAGTGGCCTAGTCAAAGTCCTGACCTGAATCCAATTGAGATCATATGGCATGACCTTAAAAAGGCGGTTCATGCTAGAAAACCCTCAAATAAAGCTGAATTACAACAATTTTGCACAGATGAGTGGGCCAAAATTCCTCCAGAGCACTGTAAAAGACTCATTGCAAGTTATCGCAAACGCTTGATTGCAGTTATTGCTGCTAAGGGTGGCCCAACCAGTTATTAGGTTCAGGGGGCAATTACTTTTTCACACAGGGCCATGTAGGTTTGGATTTTTTTTTCTCCCTAAATAATAAAAACCACCATTTACAAACTGCATTTTGTGTTTACTTGTGTTATATTTGACTAATGGTTAAATGTGTTTGATGATCAGAAACATTTTGTGTGACAAACATGCAAAAGAATAAGAAATCAGGAAGGGGGCAAATAGTTTTTCACACCACTGTATATGTGTGTGTGTGTGTATGTATTGTATTGTATTGTATTGTATTCATATACTGTTTATGTATCCTCTCATCTTCACCACTTTTTCTGTTGAGGGTTGCAGCTATAAATATACATATAGACAAACATAAGATTCATAAACAAAGTGATATTCACAGAGAAATACAGTGTACATACAAAAACATCAAAAACATTATCAATAACAAAATAAACAAAATAACTGGAGCTAAGGATGAGACCTTAGCTATTATCTAATGGTAACAGACATAAAAACAATGCAAAAATGCTATTTCAAGAACTTGTAGTTTGATGAGTTTTGCTGTCAGTAGCAACAATCATACGTGTAAAAGTCATGTCTCAAGTAGATGTTGCTTAGCAACAACCTCAAGGCAAAATGCATTGAATAGAATGGACTATTCTTAGCTTGGAATACACATTTATAAAAGAACTAGCAGCACTTTGCGCAGGGCAGGGGCCAACCAACTGTGGAAACTAAAGTCAGTTCATCACTGAGCATGCTCCAAATTAAAGCCACATTCTTGCACACTCAAAAGCTGATGGAAACAAGTTAAGATTGTTTTTTTAACAAATCTTAAGCTTGGCAATCCTGTTACCCCTTGCCCTACCTCCTTGTGAGGGAGCAAGGGGAAAAACTGTAGATGAAAGGCAAGGAGAGTACTGTAAGTCAGTGTTTTTTGGTTTGTGATCTTCTGTTGGTGTGTAGGTTGCTATTGATCAGTAATGAGTGGCCTTTGTTGGGTTGCAAGTGGCCATTTCAGGATACTGGATGTGATTGGAAGATTGACCCACTCTCTATGGTCAACCAGACAGAACTAGCTGACCACTTCCTGAAACTGGAATAAAAGGGGCTTAAATCAACCAAGGAGGCTGTTCATTTCTCTGCTGCAATGGAAAAGGAGCTCAGCTTGAAACCAGTTCAGATGCTGCATAAAATTCAAGTTTAAACAAAGTCTAGGTCTCAAAAATTCCATCCATCCATCCATTTTCCAACCCGCTGAATCCGAACACAGGGTCACGGGGGTCTGCTGGAGCCAATCCCAGCCAACACAGGGCACAAGGCGGGGAACCAATCCTGGGCAGGGTGCCAACCCACCGCAGGGTCTCAAAAATTTCAAGATATAATTATTGAAATTATGATTATGATTGAAATTTCTGTTATAATGACATGTTAAACCATTAAAGTCATTCTTACTCATTTTTGGTGGAAAATCTATACAAAGATTTGACATTTTAGTTAGAAGAGCCCCATCCCATCAGGCCAGTTAGACCATAAAAATTTGAATAATAATTTAACTTAGAGTTTTAACTTATTGCAGATGTAAAACTGATTGTGTTCATTTTCCTTTTATCCTTCTTTTTCCTATTCAATGTTTTCTCTTTATCCTGTCTACATTATATTTCCATTGCACTCCACTAGATGGTGCTGTACAAATCCCCATAATTATGAACATGTACATACATTCACAAGACTTTTTTTTCAGTGTTTCACACCTAAGATAAATAAAGTGGACATATGGTGCCAGAGGTTCTAATATGTCCAAGCAATACATTACTTAAAAAAGAATTATATTGTATGGCACAAGTAGCCAACACAGGTAAGAATATCACTGCACTCTGTACATGAGACAACAAGGAACCAATAAACCTATAGTTTTCCACTGTAATGAAAGCATAAATAACACATATAAAGTCCACTGCGGGGCATAGATATACACATGCCCATATTTGGCAAGGTTGGAGTAGACAATTGTCTTTAATGTGAATGTTTGTATTTTGTGGAAACAAACTGAAAATCCTCAAGCAGATATTGGGAGAAACTTATTCGATCCACATGCATAGTGACCAGGGGCCTCATGTATAACGCCGTGCGTAGAACTCACACTATAACATGGCGTAAGCACAAAAGCGGGATTGTGCGTACGCACAGAAAAATCCAGATGCAGGAATCTGTGCGCACGCATACTTTCACGTTCTTCCACTACATAAATCTCGATCAGCGTGAAAAGTAACGCACGTGCACGCGCCTTCTGTCCCGCCCCAACTCCTCCCAGAATTACGCCTCTTTGAATATGCAAATCAATATAAATAGCCTTCTGTGAAAAGACAATGGGAAAAGCACAGGGGAAAATATAAGAATTTCAGCGAATACCAAGTGGAGGCAAAGGAAAAACATACTATTTGTTAGTTTAAACAGTGGTATAATCAACAAAAGAAAGTTGATCGAGTGACAGAGTGTCGGAAAAACTCGAAAGATCAAATTCACAAAGTCGCACAGTGCCCGAAATAAAAAAGAAATCACATATCAAAGTCGCTGTGAAAAGGCGAGTTGTAGCCCACCGTCTGAGTGTCATATGAAAGCGTATTAGGGTACAAACAAAAAACATAGGCACACAGTGGGAAAAAAGCACGACATGTCAACTTTAATCTCGAAATTTCCACTTTAATCATGTAGTTTATTTTGCCATTAAAGTAGAACATTATAAACTTCATCTTAAAATCGTTTATTTTACTAGTTTCTCAAGTAGCATGTTAAATGCTTTTTTCTGTGTTTGATCTTCTATGTGCTCTATGTGTGTGAATCACTACGTGCTTCCGTTCTTTCTCTTTCTCCGACAGCACACAGAATGCATTCCATTCGAGATATTACAGCTCTCTGAATAATTAAAATACTGAGATGTATACGTGATATCATTTTCATGATGATCGGAATGAAAGCATGTTATTAAACATGGGAACACGGTGGCGCAGTGATTGTTCATATCTCACGCAAGAGGCTTGCTGCACCATGTGTGATCTTCGATGAAATTATTTATTACAGAAGTACCGTCTCTTTCAAACGTACTAACCTCCAATTCCTGTCGATACTTTTCTTTCTCCAATCGCCACACAATCAGCTCTGTAATAGACGTTAAGCCATTTGTAAGCTTAGAACGCCGATTCTTCAAAACTTTTAAGGAACATTGAAATATCTTCGTAGTACATGTTTCATTATTCTATTCGTCTATCCTTCCAGTGTCGCGTCAGCACCAGCAAGAATACAGCGCAAGGCAGGAGCTATCCTTGAACTAGCTATACGCTGTGGCACCGTGTCCTCACATGTTTAATTATTAGCAATACAGATTATTTAAATGAAGTTAAAGTTTTATCTGTATACTATAAGCAACACATTTTGCTGCATTTCATCTTAAAAATGATATTGCCATCATACGCGCTTTATAAAGTAGCGCAGGTTGTGCAATATTATAACTGTAGTGCAAGTTTACAGTGAGGTGATTGTACTTATAAGTCCAAACATTTCTACAAGGAGCAATTGATGGACTGATTGAGTGAGTTTATAGTTGTTGGGATGAAACTGTTTCTGAAACGCGAGGTCCGTACAGGAAAGGCTTTGACGCTTTTTGCCGTGGTTGAGGTAGTGTGTACTTGAAACTGTATACCGATAATTCTCTTTCCGATCATCTGCTGCTGTGATTCACACTCAGATACAGTGATATAAATACTCCGAGTGGTGCAGTGAGAGTAATATGGAAAAAGATGATCCGCAGTGGCAACCCTTAACGGGAACAGCAAAAAGAAGAACAAGATGCAGTGAGCGTAACAATGCTAAAGCAGTTCTGGTATTTGGAATACTATGGCTATTCCCTGGACCATTATATTGCAGCAGGTTAATTACAATCAGATGCATTACACTAATAAACAATATGCAGTTAATTTCAGTGTATTTATAAAGCCGCGTCAGGAATGTGGAGCTAAGAAAGAAAGGATGAGCACACAGGAACAGTAGTTTGACCATTCTGTGGACCATTATATTGTTACAGGTTAATTACAATCAGATGCATTAAATTTATGAACGATATGCGGTTAATTTCAGTGTATTTGATAAAGCCGCCGCCGTGGATGTGGATCTAAGAAAGGGTAACCACACAGGAACAGTAGCACTGCTTTGACACTGGGTGCCGCCAGTCTGCAAAACCGGGCGGATAAATTGCGTACGCCAAGGAATGAGTTACCGTGGAAATGTGCGTGGCTTTACGCCAAGTTTAGGTTTTATACATCGCGATTTGAGCGTGGAAAGGTTCGTACGCAACATTTCTGTGCGTACGCACCGTTTATACATGAGGCCCCAGATCTGTGAACAACTATGCCTATGTGTTATCTGAATATATTCTTATTATATTTGTATTGGCAAAAAATCACAATCATTACATTCTAAAAAATTATTTAAAATCTTTACATTAGTCAAGTTTATACTACCTGAGAAGCATTTTCATGGTGACTGTTGCTGATGAGTGATCGGTTGTTGGCTATGCTCATGAACTTCTCTGAACTATAGCTGCAGTAGTTCCAGACCGATTAATGTGCTTCTCTGCAGTGATAGTTACTTTTCTTCCTGTCTGACATAACACTCCTACAGAGCTGTGAGAATTTCTGACCTAAGTCACTGTTGTTCTTTCACTACTTGTGCCAGCTTCTTCAGTTTCTGAAGAGATCACAGGGGTACGGCACATTGGACAAGTTGAATTTATCAGCAACCAGTGGTCAATGCAGTTCATGTGAAAGTCATGAAAGCATGGCAGGCTACGAAGCTGAACTCCTTGTTTATATGTCAACAAACAAATTCCACAGCTGCTCAGAACTTCACCTTCCTGGAAGGTCTGTGATGACAGACTGTCAATTTGTTTTCTTGAAAGTCCCCTGTGGTCACTGGCAATAGTGTTTGGCTGGTACTGATACACAAATTTGAAGTAAGATAATTGACTTCTTGCACCTGGAATGGCACTTTCAGAATCAATTAGTGAATTAATATCCAGATTTCCAAAATCTAGACGATCTGGGCCCACAATATGTATTCCATCATTATCACTCTGTGACTGCAGACATTCTACTGCTTCTTGAAATGTTCCATTTGAAATATGTCTCTCCAAAATGTCCAGGGCAATGTCCCGTGCATTCTGCTGGGCAGGAACAAACACTTGACCAATGTAAGACCATACTCCATTAATATGGATGCGAGAGAGAATGTGAAATCCCTCCAGGTGCTCGCTTGTATTTGACCTTCGGTTTTCTGCCTCATGTGAGTCTTCACTGTCCTGAGAATCCTGTAAATTATCACTCTCTAAACTAGCCCTGCTTGTTTCACATTCTTGGCTTGAGCTTGTAGAAGTACGTTTTTTTCCTTGATCCTTGGTAGAACTTCGTGAATGTAAGATTTCAGGTTTGGAATTAGCGGATCCTTCATTTGCTACAAATTCAGATTCTTCTCCCAAATTGTTTTCTTTCAAAGGCTGCTGTTGCTGAGAAAGGGATTCATCTCCTACGGACTTCTTGAGCATTTCACCATTTTTCTTTGTCTTCTTTATTAATCCTGCAATAAAAATTCCACCTATGTTAATTTTTTAATATAAACCTTTACTACTTATTTTTTGTATCATTAATGATGTACACTTCCCAAGAAGCATGGCTACCTTGAGAAGGAATATGTGGTGAACTGGAACAGAACTTGAAAAACATTCTAATTTATAATTCACAGCCAGCAAATTAGACATCATTTACATAAATTAATTCTAAAGATTAAGGTTTTGCAATAAATTATTTAAACTAACAAGTTTAACTATTCTGCTTGTTTCCATCAAATATCTTCTACAGTTTTAATCACATTAAAATAGCACATACTGTACAAGGGTTCTTTTCTAAAAATCTGGCTTTTGACTGTTCGTCTTCAGCCTAATTATTAACGATCTTAAATTATGTCTCACATTATACATATGTTTTAAAGAAGGAATATCATCACACCAGCACTAAATATACTAAAAAAATATTTCTGTCGAACTGAAAAGTAACTCAGTAAAATTGTTTTAATTCCATCCAACCATCCACCCACCCATCCATCCATTTATTTACTGAACTTTCTTACCACAGAGAGGTTGGTGCCTTTCCTGGTGGCCATAACAATGCACTCACACTGAAACATACTTCTACTCCCACATATCATGTACATTGCCACTATCAAGTCACTCATTGGCCTAAGCTGCATGTCTTTCATGTTTTCAAGGAAACCAGAGTATAGAGAGAAAGCACTTTTTAGCTGATTAGAATGTGCAAATCTAGGCCTACAATGCACATCAACGTCATGGATTTGAACAGTATTGTATATAGCACCTTTCTCTAGGGAACACCACCCAAAGACACTTTACAGGTACATATTAATTATGATACATGGCAAAAACCTTTCACCTTGAGTCTTACAATAGAGCAACTCAATTAAAGACCTTTTCTTGCAGTTTTATGATTGATGTTTTGGAGCTCAATGTGCAGACATGTTTGAACATCTAGTTTCAAGTGGTGCAACTTGGTCACATCATCAGTCATGAACCCAGGGTCATAAGGTGTTTTGGGTCTTAGATCATCAGACACACTCATCCGGGTGACCCAGCTGGGGGTGATCATTGACCAGCTTGTGTTTAAGTAGCGTGCTACATCATGGATCGCCAATCTTGATCCACAACCACCTTGAAGCTTAACACGTTTGAATATCCATAAGACATCAATAATTTAATTCACATTTCCCATGAATAATGAGAATCTGACCGCTGTTTTTGGCCACCCAGATTGGGGTGTGTCAGTGAGCCCCAATTGACTTTTTTCAGAACCCATAATTTGTGAAGCCAAATAACTAACAGTACTTATCAGCAGCATTGTCTCTCTAAACCTTTTTAATTGCCCGTGAAAGCTAACTTAATAAAAGCCTTTTGATTTAAACAGGTAGGTAACGACCAAAATGTTTTCATGTGGATATGTGAGGGATTTCAAACTGGATCAGAAAGCCAGCAAATGTGAAATTGATATCCCTGACTTCCTTTTAATACTGAAATATTAAACCTCTGTATCTTTCAGGGGGTGGTACAGTATATAATTTTTTGTAAAATGTTTTAAAACTTTTTTATAACGTCTTTAAAAGTTACTTTTTTGTTAAAAGTTCCAATGTCTAATCAATTTTCTTATTTACTGGAGTAGACTACATTGTGTAAAATTATATGTATCTTATTGCTTTACTGACACTAGCAAAGAGATCCTTGTTGGATCACTACTGGTTTTGTCACAGGTATCAATATTTAAACTCCATGATTATGTCCAAGGTGGCCAATGAACACCCTGGGTGCCACTTTGTAGGCAGGCAGTTTCATTAAAGCTCTTTGGTAGAGGTCTGAAGGTGGTGGATAAATGTGTTACCAATATGAGAGGTGGCCACTGGCATGTTATCTACTGGCACAGTGGTGGGATGTTAATACAGGAGGTTAGCTTCACCATATTGTTGCTCATCAGGTCCCAGGTGTTCTAAAAGCAACATGAACTCTGCAATACTAAATGACCAAAACTGCTTACTTTAGTTGCTTTTTCAATCAAGCAGCATGGTGCAACCAGAAGTATAAGAGGAGCACAAAGTGACAACTAGAGCTGCGAGTTGTCAGAAAATTGAAGCTCATTTAGAAACTGCAGAATTGTGATAAAATGTGTCACACACGTGCACTTAGGAGACAACTGAAGGGCCTGAATAGATGAAATTCCATTCTGGACCAGGGGGTGGCGAAGTGCACTGATTCTTTCTCTCAGTTCCTTGCAGACCATTCTTGGGAAATCCCACCCGGTTCTGGGGCAACCAACGACGTCACTTCCGATTCCGGTCCTGTTGATATCACATCCTCTATGTGCATGTAAAAGCCACCATCTTAAGACAACAGTCAGTTCTGTTTTGGACTCAGTTGTGCGAACTTGTCTGTTCTATTTAATCAATTTTTGTAGCCGGGAAATATTATATGGGTGGCTGCCTCAAACCATCCCAATGTCTCTTGGTCATTCTTGTTACAGTGGCGTAGCTGGCAGAATGGAAGAATCCCAGAAGGAAATGGGACCGGACCTGAATTATGACCAGGTGGGAGAGTACCGGAGCCGAGTTTCCTGGTGGGGGGTTAGTCCTGGATTTCGGAAAGAACCGATGCAGACTTCGCTCCCTTTGTCTAGTTCCGGGCCACATAGAATACATAGGGAGAGTTCGATGGGACACACAGAAGTGGGCTGGTCTCTGTGGGTAAGTGACACAGACTTATTATGCCCTCTTAGAGGAGAGGGCTGTTCTCCGCGCTGGGGCCAAGGCCCCAGAGAAATGTGGGGATTCCCCAGACCTGGAAGCTAGATCCCGAGAGATCTACCCAAGAGCAGGCTGATACTCTTTGAGAAAAGGTAGCAGAGTGGTTAAAACCCTCTGAGTGCTCCACCTTTCAAATCATGAAAAAAAGTGGTCTGCTTTATCTTTATGAACAACATACCTGAGCATTTCACCCAGCCGGTCTGGGGAGAATTTGCTAATATGAACAAGCTCATCAGGCTTGTAGAAACCTCAAAGACAGCGTTACAATCTGATAGAGCAGAATGGTCCTTTAGCGCAGGGGTGGGCAGATTCAGTCCTGGGGGGGCCGCAGTGGTTGCAGGTTTTTGTTCCAACCCAGTTGCTTAAATAAAAACCAATCCTTGTCAATTATTTAATTGCATGGCTTGCTAGTGTTTTAACTCTGCCATGTCAGGTCATTCTCATATCCTAGATTTATTTTCCTTTCTAAGGATATCATCCAAATGATTTGAAGTCTAAAACAGATGAGTAATTCTCAGTGCTTCACTTTTTTCTCTTCACTTTCCTTCCAAGTATTTAATTAAACCAAATAGTGCGTGATAAATACACACAGGCGTAAATGAAAACAAGCTAAATGGAGAAATGCTGGTCTCTTTTGTCATTTGCATGGTATTGCTAATTAGGAGCAATTAAAAACCAAGAATACAGCTGTTTAAGACTAAAATAAGCAATAAGGGTTCAAAATCTTAACAAGCGAGACAACTAAAGTGAAGCTGAAGTGTTACTTGAGCAATACGGGTTTCTTATTAAGCAATTGGGTTGGAGCAAAAACCTGCAGCCACTGCGGCCCTCCAGGACTGAATCTGCCCACCCCTGCCTTTAGCGGACGCTATGAAGATTACATGCCTACTAAACTGCCCTCTTGACCCAAGCCGGAGTTTGTGCCAGAGTCCCCGGATCCGCGGTCGCACCACTCACTTGGGGACAAGGCAGAATACAAGTGGAGACAGGCAGGTGGATTGTGTGCGCTTTCAAACCCCCTATCAATGCCTCATACAGGAGTGGTGATTGTTAATGGATTTAAAGTAGAAGCACTATTTGATTTCCATTGTTGATTGTCGGAATGTAATGCCACGACAGTGGATGAAACTAAAGACCAGTATAACTTGTGTACACTGAGATGTCCAATACTATAAAATCACCCAATGTTTCATTAGCCAGGGAGGATTGGTAAGAAAAATCCCCGTAGCGGTCCTCCTGAATCTACCTTTCGCTGTGATTCTAGGGTGGGACTGGTCTGAAATTAAAAGCGGTGAAGTACTGATCACTCCCAAACCTAATTTAGGCCTAGTAACAGACAGGAAGTGATGTCAGTGGTTGCTCCAGAACCGGGCGGGATTTCCCAAGAATGGTCTGCAAGGAATTGAAAGAGAGAATCAGTGTACTTCACCACCCCCTGGTCCGGCGTGGAATTACATCTATTCAGGCCTTTTAGTTGCCCCCTAATCGCGTGTGTGTGACAAATGACAGACCAAACCAAAATGAGTTTGGAAAGAAAGTTTGTGCAAAAGCTCTCAATATGCAAGTTTAATGTTAATAGAATTAGAAATCCACAATGAATTTCCTTCAGAGCTGTGGGGCTGTCAGTGTGAGGCATTGCTTTGTGAGACCCTCTTTGCTTATATATTAAAAGTAGCCTGCAAGGCTATAGGTTATAGTAGTAAATGTCAGTCAAATCCCCAAAAAGTTTCAGTTGACATTACATACTGCATTTAAACAATTAATTCAACTAGCTATTGTATTATGAATTGAATACACTATTGCATCTTGGTCTTGCAAAATAGATGTAAAATTACATAACTATGGAAATTAAATGCCATCAAGATGTTATTCTAAAGTAATTCAATATTTAATAAATTCATATATACCATCAGCCAAAGCAGCCTTAATTAAATAATGTCAAAACACACAAACACAAAACTTTAACTGATGAATATCAGCAGAGCACTGAGGTGTATATAATATGATCATCCAGCAATATGATGGTTAAAAATGATATGCTGTACTAATTTATTAATAAATTACAATTATTATGTTTCATGTATTTTTTCAATTAATATATGCAGAAACTCTTTAGTTGTTTTAAATAAAGCATGCAATCTTGCCTTTATCTTCAATGCAATGGGCAGTACTGCACTCTCCATTCTTCACATAATTTTCCTAAGAAAGGAAACAGTAAAAAGTGAATTTCTTTCTACCATGTCTTTTAAGTAAGTGTGATGATCTCATCACGCTTGTGGAATAAATTGTATCTACCCTTAATATTAGTCCCCAAATAAGGTGATGTTTTAGTAGGTGCTATTCCCAAATATAATATAAATATATAAATATCCATCCATCCATTTTCCAACCCGCTATTTTCCTAACTACAGGGTCACGGGGGTCTGCTGGAGCCAATCCCAGCCAACACAGGGCACAAGGCAGGAACCAATCCTGGGCAGGGTGCCAACCCACCGCAGGACACACACACAAACACACCCACACACCAAGCACACACTAGGGCCAATTTAGAATAGCGAATCCACCTAACCTGCATGTCTTTGGACTGTGGAAGGAAACCGGAGCACCCGGAGGAAACCTACGCTGACACGGGGAGAACATGCAAACTCCACGCAGGGAGGACCCGGGAAGCGAACCCAGGTCCCCAGATCTCCCAACTGCGAGGCAGCAGCGCTACCCACTGCGCCACCATGCCGCCCATAAATATATAAATATTGTCAGGTAAAATTCTTGAATGCTTAATCCATCTCAGGATCATGGGAAGACTGAGCCTATCACAGCAATACTTGCTGCTATTCAGATAACAAGCCTTGTTCTTGGACGTTTTGTTTCTTTAGATTAATCTTTGTTAGGAGTTTGTTAAAATAGGCAGGAGCATACACTTGCATGTGTCACACTGGGTTTGCTAGATCTTTTCTTAAATAATTGCTTCTATTCATTTACCTATGACACACATTAAGATTACTGCAGTTTAGGATGACTATAGTTGTTCAGAATGGCCCAATCAACATTTTTTTAATGGAACAGCATTTTCAAATGTCCAGCCTTTAGGAATGTCAGAGCAGTAATTTCTAGAAAAAACACATAAGCAATTTATATATGTAATCACTGAATTCCCTGAGCATTCTAGAATAAATAGTATTTGGTCCCAGTGGTTTGTTTGATTTCATCCTTTTTATTTCTAGTAGCACTTGTTTTTATTTGAAATCCAAATAGTTTATTACATCTTTAATAGTCCCTATATAAAATTTAAAACAATTATTGACTAAATCACATATAACAAAAATTTTAATTAAGAGAATCTGCTATTTCCATTTCCACAAATTTTATCTTTTCTTTTCCTATTACACATCTCCTTTTGACAATGGTGTTTTTAAAAAACTGAATCAGGTGAGAACTTAAAATAGGCACATATATTCCTCTTGTAATTTTCATTATTCCTCATTTTACCTTGGTGGTAGTGTGCATAGATGAGAGTGGTTGCCTTCACTTGGCACCATCTTACACAAGTTTAATGATAGTATTCAATTAATGTTGGATGTTTCAAAAAGAAAAGATTCATATTACTGTCTTGAAGAAGTGTTCCTTGAAAGAAACACAACTCCATTACCAAAATATTTTCAAGTTTATGATCACTCATCAGAATTACTTGATCTCCTATTTTCATTTGTCACTCTCCACTACTTACTTGTCACTTTCCACTACTCACATGATGCTCATCACTTTGAGATTTTGTCACATACGCTGCACACTCATATCTTGAATATTGAACTTGTATTGATTGATAGTAACAGACTTATGATATGTTTAAATTATTTCATTTCCCTGGTATTGACAATAAACAAACAGATGGAAAATCAAGGAGGCTGTGTAATTGTGTGTACTGTGCTGTAAGCTTTTTGGGAACAGCATCTCAGTACTGACTCTTGGCAGAGTTAAGAACGAGTTATGTTCCCAGTCGTGATTCTTAAGTGTTTTCCTGTTGTTTTTGTTGTTGAAACTGCTTGATCCCAACTTTGTGATGTTCTTTGCTGTGTTTCTGAAGGCATTTTTCCTCCTGCTGATATTGTCTTTTGCATTCCAGTAGCATTTGTTTAATCATGACAACCATTATTTTTGTTTTAATGTCCATACATCCATCCATTATCCAACCCGCTATATCCTAACACAGGGTCAGGGGGGTCTGCTGGAGGCCATCTCAGCCAACACAGGGCACAAGGCAGGAAAAAACCCCGGGCAGGGTGCCAGCCCACCTCAGAGCACACACACACTCACACACACTAGGGACAATTTAGGATCGCCAATGCACCTAACCTGTATGTCTTTGGACTGTGGGAGGAAACCAGAGCACCTGGAGGAAACCCACGTAGACACGGGGAGAACATGCAAACTCCACGCAGGGAGGACCCAGGAAGCGAACCCAGGTCTTCTTACTGCGAGGCAGCAGCGATACCACTGCGCCACCTTGTAATCTATTTAATTTTTAAAAGTATTAAGTATTTCCATAATTTATGTGAATATGTTGCAGTTTTTGGAAATGTTAACACAAATCTTTAATGCAAAATTTTTTTTTTTAGATCTCTGTTTGAATTGGAA
Source organism: Erpetoichthys calabaricus (assembly GCF_900747795.2). Classification (NCBI taxonomy): domain Eukaryota; kingdom Metazoa; phylum Chordata; class Cladistia; order Polypteriformes; family Polypteridae; genus Erpetoichthys; species Erpetoichthys calabaricus. The sequence goes on from NC_041394.2 coordinate 58,069,369, forward strand.
TGTTTCAATAAAGATTTATTAAACACAGTCAGCATTCTCCATTGAATATCTCTCAAATATAATTTTTCTCAATTTGGCTAAAAAGGGTATATACAGTATCATGTTGCAATGAAACTCTACATTTCAACATGATGGCATTAACTTCCCTAGTAATACAGCAGGAGATTCCAAAGGCCAAGGACTTGCCTCAGTGATGCCCTGACATCCCCTTACTATCTGCTGCTCAATTGTCTCAAACCAGGGTTCAGATATGTCTCTTTGGTGTTTAGTTATTAAACTGATAGAAGTGCTTATTCAAATCATAATCTGAAGAACCCTGCCTGGCAGGCATTCTTCTCAAGGAGTGGAAATTAAGACAGCCATCCATCCATTTACATATTTGGCTGGTACCTTTATCTCATACAATTGGTTACGTTTCTTTTGGTTTTCCAGTTGGAGCACAGGCAGGTCTAGTGACTTGCTCAGGGTTACACGGTGTTAGTAGTGGGATTTGAACCAACAACCTCAGGGTTTGAAGTCCAAATCCTTCACCAGTAGGCTCTTTTACAGAGGTACATTTTTTCACTTAAAGACTTATGTCATTTTAATCTGCATTAAGCTTGAAGAATTAAGGGCTTATTATCATAATGACATGTTTTATTGAATACTGTATTCAATAATCCAAATACACTTTTATTAATTTGAAAACTTTTAAAAATTTCTTCTTGTGCTGTACTGGTTTGCTGGCACTAGATGGCGGTGGGGCACTGCATTGTGCGGACAAGCAGCCTGCACATCTGACAAACACATTGATATAATAAAAGTATTTACATTCAGACTTGTTATTTCTATTTACCATAATTAATACATGGAATTTTAGCATACTGTATCTATCCTAACAACCATCAACACCAGACAGTTTTTCCACTAATCACATTTTCTGAGCCTTTTTTCTCTATAGAGGGATTAGTCTCAATGCCAATCCAATGCAGGTCACCCACACTCTCCCATAAAGGCCTCATTTAAAGTCACCAGTTAAGTGAACTTTTTTTCTTTTTTTTTGGAAAAGTAAGTTTTATTTACATAGTACAAATTACAATCCACAAAGCAAACTTTGTCTTGTAGAAAGTTCATACCAATTCCATTACACCATATAACAAAAACATTCTTGTTAAGGAACAGTCATTTTCCCATTTTCTTCTCCAAATATGTACATCTTGAGTGATGAGTGTGGCTTGTGTATGACTGTGAACTCTGCAAAAGATTGGCACTTCCTACCAGAGTTCTCTTCTGTGATACTAAAAAATAACAACTGAATTATTTTGGTTCAGAAAAAGGATGGATGGTATTTGCCAAGTGTCTCCATAGTTTATATAAAATGAAAATGAAGGTAAATGTATATTTTGTCAAGTTAGAACACTGCCTGTGCATTCTCAGACTGTCACATTGTAGAGACTCATTATTTAAGGAGTTGGTGATCAGAACTACTTACAGTGTTATCTGATAAAAGACAACCTGGAGATGAAAGGTCTTGTTTCTTTTTTCTGGGAGGCTGATCTCTCTGATATGGCTCTCCTGTTCTTTTTCGGATATGTTTGCTGCTGTTCCATTCACCTGGCATACAATAAAGTTCAAAGTTAATTAGTAATAAATCATTTTCTTATTATCATGTATTTTTACAACTATGTCATATAACAAGCAAAAAATTGTGTCTCTCTAAAAATAAAAATTGTTATTCTAATGTTATGATAACGATGCTAGCTTGTAATTTTGTCCAGGTCGAGTGTTCATGTGAAATCATCTTCATTTTAATGAAGTGGCATAAGCTGCAGTCATTCAAAAAAGCAGCATCCATAAAGAGAGGACAGCTGAAAAGCTTGAAGGATAATGTCATCAAGGCAAAACAACCAATGAACAACTGGGAGACCCATACTTGAAATGGGTTTACAGTAGTCTCTGAAGTATTATAAGCACAGAAAGATCAGTCATGAAGTACACCCGAAAGTCCTGCTGCTCCATTCAGTTAGTTTTAATAAATTAATTAGTGAAAGAAGACTCCACTAAAATGGCATTAAGGAATTTAGGGTTAACCTTGGTTTGACTGTCAAAAGATATACAAGGATGTGCAGTACACCACACACTTCAAGGAGCTTGGTTTAACTACCTTAGAATGCGTCTGGTTAAATGTTTTATCAGATTTGACCAAGCAACAGGTGAAAGTGACTAGTTTCATTCCCTCACAGGTACAGAGTTCTGGATTCAGATCCAGGCCCTGTCATACTCTATCTCACTCTACAAGATTCAGGATTCCGAACATACGCTCAGTGTTCTCAGGATCAGCACCAGCCCTTGCTACCATGAATTGGATTAAGTGTGTTAGATAATGGTTGGATGTTCTTAACCAAATCCATACTGCAAATGAACATCTGGTGGCATATGTGGTGAGATGTGTTAAATGTATTTGAATACTGTATATAGATTACTGGCTGCTTCAGACATCATTGCAACAAAACCATATGGTATGATAGCTTAAACATCAGAAGCTCAATTAATGTGGGCATGTTTTTACTATTTGTACCAACTTCTTGGATTAAACAAGTTAATATATGTAAATAGAGCAGAGGCAGCCAAGATCTGCAAAAAACAGGTACATATTATTATTTTCTAAGTAATAAAACTAACTTAAGAAAAACACAATTGCAAAATTAATATGTATATAGTGTCAGTGACACATGAGTTACATATAAAAGTAACTTTTACCTATATTTTTTCCATGTCCTCTATATATATTAGTGTGTGTCTGCTTACTGAAAGCAGCCTGATTGGACAGGTTGGCTTTAATGTGATTGGTCAGTTTGGCTGTTGTGAGAGGAAGTGCAAGTGGGAAACACACGAGCAATAAACTCATAGGAGACACGCTGAGAGTCATCTTCAAAGATGGGAAGTATAACAGGGAACAGAGGCAAGCATGGAACTTCGAAATGAAAGAGTCTGAGGAGCAGGTTTAATGAAAATGCTTCAGAGAGAGGGAGTGCTGGTCAAGACAGATTCAGACACATGAGAATACAGAGGAAAGGCATGAATAGCATATTTTCTAAATCATAATTATGAGGTACTATAAAAAGTACAAACTAACATTTCACTTTTCAATTGCCCATCATAACTTGGTGAGCATTTTTTATTAATTGCAAAAAAAAAAAGGTTACCTAGCAAGGCAGCAGTGCTCTCCTCAGCTCTCTCTACATTCATGTCTGAATCCCTTTCTTCAAGCTGCTCCTCTGTCTTCCTGATGCAAACTTGACTTCTCAAGCAGCTGTAATTAGAAAACTCTCATACATGTGTCTCTCTCATAAGTCTCAGCATATAATGAGATATGTGGGGTTCCACAATGCTCTTTAAGCATGCTGTCATGCATTCATTAGTTATGCATCCAGACTTTATGAATTATTAATGAGAATGCCTTGTCCAGATCAAATAGTTGTAAAGGCAATACAAAGAGGCAAACTCTGTTATGAGACAAATCTGTAAATGTTAGCACCACATGATTTAACATTTTGTAACCAGCTAAATCCAGTTCAGAGTACTAGAAGACTACCCAGTCAGCTTCAGATGCAACTCAAGAAGGTACCAACCCTGGGCAGGGCGAACACAAACAAATACATTCACCTCACAGAAGGCCCATTCAAAAATGACAATTAACCTAACACACAAATTAAGACATAAATAACATGACCAATCAATTGTATAACCATACCACACTAAAAATAATATTTAAAAGTAGTCTTATTTAAGAGAGTAGCACTAATGTAGCATTTCTATTGCTACTAAGGAAAGAAACATAGCTAAAATATTGTGATAAAGCAAATAACAAGTACAGCTTGTGAATTTATTCTCTTAACTACTTAACTCCACTATTTTTGTCTGATAGCATGATAGGCACAAAAATCTCTTTATCCAATAAATGGACTAATAACAACATCTATTGACTTGGTGTTTAGTACTAAAATTCAAACTCATATATGTTCAGGTAGTCTGAGGGTGGTGCTACCCTTTAACCCAGGTGTGGCTATCTGAATTTCCAGCACAGTAGGTGGGTTTAACCAAAATGTAATGCAGATTATAACTCTTGCATGAACTAAGTATTAGTTGCATGGCAACTGCTTTGTCACTTTTTTATTTTTTATTTTGTTGATTTATTAAAATCAAACAATATTCCATACAAATAAATCAATTTTTGCAAACATAAGATCAAAAGCAAATCAACCCCCACCCCTGAAAAAGAGAGCTAAGCCAGCAGAGTAAAACTTAAAGCTAGTAAAAATAAGTAAGTAGATGAATTAATAAGTGAATAATGATAAATGGGTGAAAAAAGGGGAGAGAATCTGCTTCCTCAGTGCTTTAAAAACTTATTCTAAAATGTTATTGATTAGATCCTGCCAGGTTTTGAAAACGTTCTGCACAGATCCTCTAAGTGAGAATTGGATTTTTTCCAGTTTCAAATAGTATTTAACATCAGTTACCCACTGACTTAGAATAGAAGGGTTAGGATTCTTCCAGTTGAGCAAGATAAGTCTACGTGCCAATAGTGTAGTAAAGGCAATTACAGTTTATTTGTCCTTCTCCACTTTAAGCCCATCTGGGAGTACACCAAACACAGCTGTTAATGGGTTAGGAGGGATTATGACACCAAGGCTGTCTGATAGGCATTTCAAGATTTTGGTCCAGAATGATGTTAATTTGGTGCAGGCCCAAAACATGTGGCCCAGTGAGGCTTGGAGAAAAGTTTGAGGTAGAATTTTATTGTCTCTAGCTTCTGTAAATGTTGCTAATAAGAGGGGAGATAGCTGAGTGGAGAATTTCTTATAAAATTCAGCAGGGTAGTCATCGGGGCCTGCTGCTTTCCGACTCTGAAGTGACTTTATAGCATCTAGTAATTCTGATAGTGCCAGAGGTTTATCCAGTTCCTCTGCACTGAGAGTATCTATTTGTGGTATCTGTAATGCATCCAGAAATGCATTAGATTGTGCCTTGTCTTCTTTAAACTCAGTAGAATATAAGGATTTATAGTAGTCTCTAAATGTTTATGTTATATTTTTATGGTCAATGATTTTTTCTCCATTTGTGTTGGTGATTGCTGGGATTGCATTGCGAACTTCCTGCTTGTGGATTTGTTGAGCTAAGATCTTATTAGCTTTCTCTCCATGTTCATAGTAATGATGTCTTGAATTAGAAATGAGTTGTTCTGTTTCTTTAGTTTTGAAGAGGTTGAGTTCTGAATGTAGAGCCTTCCTTTTCCTATGAAGAGCCTCACTTGGACACCTGGAATGTTCTTGGTCTATTCGAGTAATTTCATTGATTAGCTCTGATACCTTCTTGGTTTCCAATGTATTTCTATGGGAAAGATATGAAATAATCTGTCCTTTTAAGAAGGCCTTCAGGGTTTCCCAGAGTATTCCTGCAGAAACCTCTGAAGATGTATTTGTCTCTAGAAAAAAGCTGATTTGTTTGGATATAAATTCTGTACAGTTTTCGTGTGTTAATAAAAGTGGGTTAAGATGCCATCTGTGAAATGAGTATGTGGTGCATAATGATTTTAGCTGCAAGATCAAAGGGGCATGGTCGGAAATAACAATAGCGTCATACTTGCACTTGCAAGATTTAATCATAGGCAAGATATTGTTATCAGCAAAGAAATAATCAGTTCTTGAGTAGCAACTATGCACTGGTGAGTAGAAGTTTGGGTTGAGTTTGGGTTTAGAAATCTCCAGGGGTCTGATAAGTTGTGATCATTTACAAACTGTGTAATTGTCTTTGCAGTGTTAGATGGCATCACCCCCGTGACAGGAGACCTATCTAGGTCTGGATTAAGTCCCAGCCATTATAATTTTATGAGTGTTCACATTGGGAATGGATGAAAATACATTTTGCATGAATTCCCTATCATCCACATTGGGTGCATAAACATTTATCAAAATCACTTTACAATTAAATAAATTACCCATGACAATCACATATCTCCCTTCAGAATCAGATAATGCATCTGACACTACAAATAAGACTGTTCTATGTATAAGAATTCCCACACCTTTAGTTTTCTTTGTAAAGCTGGAATGGAATACTTGGCAAGTCCAGTTTTTTTTTGCAGCTGGAACTGATCCTTGCTTAATAAATGTAAAAATACTACTTTAGCGTTTAGACCTGTTAGGTGAGAGAATATTTTTTTCTCTTTAATTCGTGATTCAGGCCTTTAACATTCCAGCTCACAAAGTTAACGGCACAGTCATGGAGACATTGATTCTGAATTTTGGATGTCATTTTGTAGTCTTACAAGTCATAATGCCTATTGTTACGTTGGCATTTATCATTATAAGGATTGAAAGGATAGATTATATATATAGTCATATGAAAAACTTTGGGAACCCCTTTCAGCCTGCATAATAATTTATTTTACTTTTAACAAAAAAGATAACAGTGGTATGTCTTTCATTTTCTAGGAACATCTGAGTACTGGGGTGGTTTCCAAACAAAGATTTTTAGTGAAGCAGTATTTAGTTGTATGAAATTAAATCAAATGTGAAAAACTGGCTGTGCAAAAAGTTGGGTCTCCTTGTAGTTTTGCTGGTTTGAATGCATGTAACTGCTCACTACTGATTACTTGCAACACCAAATTGGTTGGATTAGCTCGTTAAGCCTTGAACTTCATAGACAGGTGTGTCTAATCATAAGAAAAGGTATTTAAGGTGGTCAATTGCAAGTTGTGCTTCCCTTTGACTCGCCTCTGAAGAGTGACAGCATGGGATCCTCAAAGCAACTCTCAAAACATCTGAAAACAAAGATTGTTCAGTCTCATGGTTTAGGGGAAGGCTACAAAAAGCTATCTCAGAGGTTTAAACTGTCAGTTTCAACTGTAAGGAATGTAATCAGGAAATGGAAGGCCACAGGCACAGCTGCTGTTAAACCCAGGTCTGGCAGGCCAAGAAAAAAACAGGAGTGGCATATGCACAGGATTGTGAGAATGGTTACAGACAACCCACAGATCACCTCCAAAAACCTGCAAGAACTTCTTGCTGCAGATGGTGTATCTGTACATCGTTCTACAATTCAGCGCAATTTGCACAAAGAATATCTGTATGGCAGGGTGATGAGAAAGAAGCCCTTTCTGCACTCATGCCACAAACAGAGTTGCTTGTTGTATGCAAATGCTCATTTAAACAAGCCAGATTCATTTTGGAACAAAGTACATTGGACTGATGAGACAAAAATTGAGTTATTTGGTCATAACAAGAATCGCTTTGCAAGGCGGAAAAAGAACACCACATTCCAAGAAAACACCTGCTACTTACTGTCAAATTTGGTGGATGTGCCCTTGTGTCGAGGGTCAGATGAATTCAACCCAATATCAACAAATTCTTCAGGATAATGTTCAAGCATCAGTCACAAAGCTGAAGTTGCGCAAGGGTTGGATATTCCAACAAGACAATGACCCAAAACACAGTTCAAAATCTACAAAGGCATTCATGCCGAGGGAGAAGTACAATGTTCTGGAATGGCCGTCACAGTCCCCTGACTTGAATATCATCGAAAATCTATGGGATGATTTGAAGCAGGCTGTCCATGCTCGGCAGCCATCAAATTTAACTGAACTGGAGAGATTTTGTATGGAAGAATTGTCAAAAATACCCCCATCCAAAATCCAGACACTCATCAAAGGCTATAGGAGGCGTCTAGAGGCTGTTATATTTGCAAAAGTAGGCTCAACTAAATATTGATGTAATATCTCTGTTGGGGTGCCCAAATTTATGCACCTGTCTAATTTTGTTATGATGCATATTGCATATTTTCTATTAATCCAATAAATTTAATGTCATTGCTGAAATACTATTGTTTCCATAAGGCATGTCATATATTAAAACGAAGTTGCTGCTTTGAAAGCTCAGCCAATGATAAACAAAAATTCAAAGAATTAAAAGGGGTTCCCAAACTCTTTCATATGACTGTAGCTTGCTCTCTTTCTCTCCCACCCTAGTCCCCCCACCCCCCCCATTTTGCCTCACCACTTGAGGCTGCACAAAGTCCCAGTCCACTGACATACCTAGAGACAGAGTATGTCAAAAACAAAACAAGAACCCCAGCAGCGGTGTATGAGGATTAAAATTAAGATATCTATTGTCAATACAATCCAAATACTATAAGCATAAAATACAGTCTTTAACAGTCTTGAAATAGTAATATAGTAAACCGAGGAAATAGTGTTAAAAAGTCACCCTGGATAAGCATAGCAATCCCAAATACAATGATAGCAGTAACAATAGACCAAGGGTATGATGTTAAACTGTCTCCTAAAAAAAAAAAAAAAAACAGAAACAGAAAGTGGCCAAGAAGGGAAAAGGATGTATAATTACGGTATTATTGCAAGTGGACCAGACAGTGGTAAGATCTTCTTTGCCGTGACTCACGATTGTATTTCAGAAGAGTGTCGGGCTCAGTTTTCTAAGTTCTTTTTCTGCTTCTTCAGTAGTGGTAAAGATATAATGTTTGCCTTTAATGTCCACTTTCAGTTTGGCAGGATACAAGAGGCTGTATCTGATCTTGGCTTTCTGTAAGTGCTGTTTAATGTTGTAAAAAGCGACTCGTTTAGCAGCTGTTGAGGGTGAGAAATCAGGGAAGATACGGATGTGGTTATTTTCAAATATAATCTCTTGTTTCTTTCTGAGAAGTGACATTACATTAAATTTAGATTGTAATTTCTCAAAGCACATTACTAGAGTCCTAGGTTTAGAGGTATTTGATCCCAGTATGTGGTAAGCTGCTGCTATCTCGGTGTCTGATTTAAAGTCCTCTCCAATTATTTTTGAGAATAGTTCAACTACGAATTTCACTGGGTTTGGACTTTCACAATTCTCAGGTAGACTTTCGATTCTAATATTATTCCTTCTGCATCCATCTTCGAGAGCAGCAAGTATGTCTCAGAGTTTTTTGCATTTGGAATTCACAGCTGTTGCTTTTCCATCAGCGGTAGATCCCAAATGTTCGGCTGTTTCAGTTCGAGTCGTGAATTTGTCACTTTCTTCTTGAAAGTTTTCAGTATTGTCTAAGCACTGAAATGAAAGACTTGATAAATTCAATTTTACAGGTAAAACACTTTCCAGAAGAAAATATTTTTTTTTTCCTGTAACTGTACTCCCATTACCCTCACTTTCCAGGGTTTAGGGATAAATTGTAAGGCTCCCATGATCTACTATTCCCCTAACCTCACTTACTACATTTGTACTTTACTATCACATTTACTACCACTATCACTCTGTACTTTATTATAACTTTTTTTTTTATTTTCTGACCATTGCCATCCATTGCTCCATCTCCACACAAGAGGTCTTTCAATACCCCTTTAAGCTCCTTAATTCAAGGACAGGGATTATGTCGAGCAAGCACTTTTGTTTTGTCTCCAGTAGGGGGCACTTTCTCCCTGGGGTTGTGTTTCTTATTGAACCTGTACATATACAGTATCCCTTCAGTAACCATGGAGGAAATAATCAGACAAAAAAAAAAAAATATATATATATATATATATATATACAGTCTGCGGTGGGTTGGCACCCTGCCCGGGATTGGTTCCTGCTTTGTGCCCTGTGTTGGCTGGGATTGGCTCCAGCAGACCCCCGTGACCCTGTGTTCGGATTCAGCGGGTTGGAAAATGGATGGATGGATATATATATATATATATATATATATATATATATATATATATATATATATATATATACTGTATATTTATTTATATATACAAGAAACACATTTTAAATTTTGTTATGTTTTGTTGAGTTATATAAGTGCTCCAGGTGTTCATTGACCTACTTCTGGCAGCATTTCTGGATGTGATGGAAGAGCTGTATCCAAGGGTTCAGCAGCAGCTGCAGCACCTCCTGGCAGTGCCCACAGAACCCGAAAGGGAGGCATCAAACTCCAGCTCCCATGGAGCCCTGCAGGAGTCCGAAGCACTGCTGAAAACCAGGGGGGCTGCTACCTAGCACTCTGGGGGAGGTAATGCTCGCTCCCCCGGTCCTTCCAGTGTGGAGATTTCCAAGCTGGAGCTCATGAATGTGCACAATTATGAACACATGGGGCACCAACAAAAACATTACAGTGTATTTATTGCACAAATAAGAGCTGGCACAAGTTAATGAAATATGACCATTTAATAATGCAAATAACAATGCCTAGCTTATCACTGTGGAGTTGTCTTATCTTTCTTCTGCAGATACACAAAAATGATCTAAAACCTTTATTTGCAAAACATATTTATTTTTAAGTTAATTTTATCAAACACATTTTTTTACATGGCAATTACTCATAAATGAAGCTATATAGCATTTTGTCAACACTGCAAGGAACCTCAGTCATTACATTTACTATTTTATAGTATTTACATTAGCTTTATATTAGGCAGCATTTTCATAATGGGCAGTAGCACAAACCAAGTTAATGTTATGATATTCTATATAACATGGACAATTATTACAATCTTCAAACAATACTGAGGGGAAAAGAGCAGAAAAGCATTAAGAAACAGCCTCTGTTTTGATAAAAAGATTGGCAAAAATCGAACTCAGTTTTAACAGCGTACTACTTCTCTACAATTAGGGACCGATGCACTTTTGTTTTCTAACTTAACAGTTCAGAGTTTGTCTAAATGTAAATGGTCACTCGTTTGTTCATTTGATCATTAGAGGGCTACCAGGTAGGTCCCACCATTGCAGGTAGCAGGAGTTACTACATGGCAAACCAGGACTCTGTAATAAGAATATAGTTATATATTCAAACAAGAGGAGGATATGCAGCCATACCAGTAGGTTACATAGACTACTGCTGAACTATCTTAGTAATTTAAAAGAGAGGGGACTATGAGACAAGATTTGAACCAATTTTGATAACTGGTGTAATGATGTTGGTCTTGCAGTTATTGTTTATGAGTTTTTATGCATAGTTATGTTTGATGTATGACTTAGTGAGGTGTTTTCTGAGCCAGATAATTCAATTGTGTTTATTCTCCTAATATTTTGGAAGTTATAATTTTTTTGGATAAATTTGTCCTTCATTTTGAATTCTCAACAATCACCTCTGTTTTCGTAACCTGTTGTTAGATCCATGCATGTCCTGTGATTTCAGGGCCATGGCCTCAGGGTTTGTGACCTGTTGGCGATCAGCATGACGAGTTAAAAGGTTGGCTGCAGGTACACTTCCTCATCTGATCTTCAGATTCAAAACATCTTCCTAACCCTTTGATAAAATTCTTTTTCAATTATTGTTTTTTTTTTGGTACAGACATCTTACTTTATTTTTTATCTCAATTTTGTCACACACTCAGGTTTTCTTGCTGTTTTTTTGTTCTCCTGGTTCTGATCCTTTACTGCCAGATCTCGCCTTTCTTGGTTTCTCTTGAAAATTAACTTAGTCAGTTTGCTCACATAACAATGAGAGGTCAAAACAATCCTTTAGTTATAGTCAAAACTAAACCCAGGAATCAAAGCCAGAAATAGAGAAACAAAAGTCAAAAACCAGGAAGAGATCTTTCAACAGGAAAAACATGATCAAAAATTTTGAGTCTGGAGCAAGGACTTGTTAAACAGGAATAATCAAATTGAAAGTCTTTGTAAAGAGTTTCAAGGGTTTATCATCAAATTTGAATAAAATATGGCTGCTCAAGATGACCTTTAATCCCTTGACTTAATAAAGTCAGGGCCATGACCTCTATGAACACAACCATGGCAGCCGGAGTGTGCATCATATCAATGGGATTCGTGAAATGGCAGGGCCCAAAAGAAAGACAAAATGGTATCACAGAAAATGTAAACAATTTATAAACTTTGTTAAGATGCATGAAACTCAAGTACCAACCTCAAATTTAAAATCTATGCCTGTCAAATCCCTATAATCAATATTCAATTAAGAAGAAACTCCACTAGGTTTTGCATAATAGTATTTCAGAAATCTAATGCTAGCAGTTGGCATAGCATAGGTTTAGACTGAATGACATAGAAGTGATTACTCCAAGGGCCCCCTGTTACACATCATTATTTTTATTGTGTGTTTAGCTAAGACCTTTGTGCAAAGTTACTTACAAGATCATGGCACAGTGCAATTGACTGGAGGGGGATTCACCCCAAAAATGATCCCTGACTGGGAATACAAATCATCTTTCTATTAGATTGGCCTACCTAGGAGGTGAATAGAGACAAAAGTATTACTGGTAGGTGGAAGAGAGGCCAAAGTATCAGAGAAATGAGTGCAGGAGGTGTGTGAAAGAGTGCAGTGCTTCTATAGTGTTGAGGTGACTAGATGGACAGGGTACTATCCTGCATAAGAAGGCCTGCAGTGATATTGGAATTTTCTATTTTCCATTTATTATGTACTTTCTATTATTCAACAAGCTAACTCCTCCCAAATTTACTTATTTTATAATAAAATACATCTTGATTTGCTTTAACTTGGGCCTTTCAGCATTTTTATGGGTTTAGGGAGAGCTTCCTTCCAAAATCCACAGGTAAAAGGGATCCTTCTTCTTCTTCTTTCTGACCTTCAGAAGCCTCAAAAAAGAAGGATGAATTATTTTAGAGGTATCTGCTATGTTTTGAAAGAATGTATTGAATATTTACAGCAACAAATTATATGAATATGAAAAATTACTCTTACATGTGTTCTAGAATAAAAGTAAATAAAAGTTCTTCTGTCTAAATGCATAACCAAAATATCTGAGTGAAGTTCCTCAAGATAAAACCCTAATGTAGGATTCAGAGATGTGAAATGTTTGAGGATAATGTTAGCTAAGATTGGTCCCCAGTTTTTCAAACTGTTTCTCAGTGCATACATTGTGTAGTTAGCTAGTGTTCCATCTGCAGTGTGGCCCTGACGTGGACCTGGAACTATCTTGACCAGTCTCACAAGTCTGTTTTAGGATATGGCTCTTAAATATCATTCAATAGTTGACCTATAGGACTGTTAATTACTTCTGATGAGACAAGTAGTATATTATTCCATGGAATAGCAGCAAAATCACAATTTTAATTCCACTGGAGACTCCAAATATAAGCAAGAACAGCATATTTAAACTCCACTGCTTGCTGGTATCTGAAAAAAAAAAACAAAGAGGACACTGTTGAGTTACTTCTTCTTTCCACCAATATTACTCAATTGCTATTGCACATAAACTGTTCTGATAAACATATGATCAGGCAGATATACAGTCACGCCTTCCCATCCATGAGGGTTACGGGCAGAATGTGAATATTCGTGAATAACACTGGGGATTGAGTGGGATATTTTTTCTGTTTAATTTATTAATGGCTTTTAGTTTAGTTGTTTTGTTTTTTTTTAATGGTTAACCGGATTATGCACACACATGCATTCACCTTAATGAGTTGATTGCCACTTAGTGGCATGGCAAATGCACAACATCAGCTGGGGCTGGCTACACAGGTGAAAACGAGAGTGACAGGTAAGGAAGAAGAAAAATAAATCAGGAGACGTGAAATCAAGAAGTGAGTGAACATGAGCTTGAGAAAGGCGAGAGCCGAGAAGGATTGCTAGAGCTCTGCACTGGATTCTGGCAGAGGCAGGTGAGTGAGAGAAGGACAGAGGGAGAAAGCAAGTGACATAGAATGTGGAGTGTGAGCAGTCTGGGAGGAGGCGTCCATATCTACTGAATAACTAAGGGAGCAGTGAAGGCTGAAGGTAGCTGGTGTAGGTCCCACAGTTCTTTTTTTTACCAAAAATAAGTTTTAATATTAATAATACAGTTTGTCCTTACACTAACAAATATTAGGTAACACTAATATTTATATATGATTTTATGTGCAACAAATTATTTTCAGCTTTTTTTTATATATTTGTGGCTTACACATCATTAGTGAGTTTCTGTGATCTTTCAGCAAGCTCAAAAAATACTCATATTTAATTGTTCATGGACAACTTGCCAATAAGTGAAACCATGAATGCCAAATTCACAAATCTGAAGGGGCGACTGAAATTTTTTAAATGAAAGACTAAAAGATAAAAACATAATCAAAAAACCAGGCCAAATTCATTACCGAAAAGTTAAGAAATCATGATGTCTACCCACAAAATATGAAACTAAAATTCATAGTCAGGAAAACACATGCAGAGAATCATTTGCCAGAAAAATAAGTGAAGAAAAACCTCACTGACAAGCCTTTTTAAATTCTATCTGCAATCTCAACAACCAGGAAGTGTATGAAGCTGACCTTTGTACATTTGATATCATGCTCCACACACTTCCAGTTGACCTTATCTCATAATGACATGACAACCATCAACAGACATAAATCGTTCACTTGAAAAAAAAAAAGAAGATAAAGGAACTTGTGCTGGTCTGACCTGACTTAACAATTCTGCAGCAGGCTAGTGGTCAAGGAAAAGCTTACAAACTGACTTTTTCCTGCTCTTGTTATGACAAACAGAGTTGTCTAACTGGATGTGGTGTAAGTAATTCTGTTTTTTGCTTTCCCTGTTTGCTATCTCAAAATATTGGTACCAAAGCATTGTGGACAACGACAGGTATACGAGACCTAAAATATCATTCTGAAAAATGCAAGCGACATGAAAGTAGCATCAGTCATTTAGACCAGTGTTTTTAAACCAGTGTGCCATGAGAGCTAGCCAGGTGTGCAGTGGAAATGATAGTGTGATGCACCTGGGTCTGAACCTGAGAGGAACAACCTCCTCGGGTGGTCAAGGTCTGTTTGAGGAGGACAGGACTACCTGGACAAGCTGGCATAAAAGAAGCTCCATAATCGCTATGCTGCAGGCGCAGCAGTTTGAGCACTTCAGACACATCTCCAGGCTGCTAGAGTCCTTCTTCCAGTGTGTGTGGTCACCAGAGAGTCTCACAAGACCAGAGGATAGTGGACATATGAGTTGTCTCTGAGACAGAGAGGGGCAGGCAAAGGGAAGAAGCAGTTGGGTGATGCCAGCAAAGGGCTCACTAAGTGCCGTGTCTGTAAATGCTGATCTCAGAGCTCCTTTTTTACCGACTTCTCTGGTAGTCCCACCCCTTTAGGCATCTGAGCACTTGTATGAGATATACACTATATGTGTTTGTGGTTAGTAGGATAGTGGTGTGCCTTGGGATGATTGTGGTTACAAAAAGGGTTCCACCAAAAAAAATAAGGTAGGAAAACACTGATCCAGACAATAAGCATGGAGCTAAAGTTTTTGGAAAGCGTAGTGAAATTACTCTATTTAATCAGAAAGCAACTGAGAAATTTTCGGGCCTGAAGGAAAAGAAAGGAAAATTTATGTTCAAGGAAATATAGGTATCCTGATAATAAACGCAGGATAAGATTTAGGTTAGATTGGTCCTGTGGGTGTAGTGCAAGACAGGTTAGGGGGTTAGTTATGTTTTAAGATGTGGGGGTTTGTGGATCTTACAATGTGAATTTGTGCCCAGGTGAGGAAAACTTGCAGGCACCGTGCTCACTTGGTATAGTTCTTACTTATCAAATCGATTCCAATATGTACAGAAATGTGGTGACACAACTCCATCATTATACACAGAAGTGAGATATGGTGTCCCGCAGGGCTCAGTACTGGGACCTTTACTGTTTTCACTTTACATGCTTCCACTGGGATCTATCATTAGGAAACATAATGTTAATTTTCACTCGTATGCAGATGACACCCAGTTATACCTCATTTAAATCAAATGAAGTTTCTCCGATGTTGTCTTTAATTAGTTGTGTTAACGAATTAAAGGAGTGGATGAATGAGAACTACTTGTCTTTAAATACAGATAAAACAGAGATGTTAATTGTTGGAGGGAATGACGCTAATCATAACAATATTTTGTCATCATTTAACTCATTTGGAATCCCAATTAATTTTACTGAATCAGCTCGCAATCTAGGAGTTATCTTTGACTCTAGCATGTCATTTAAAGTGCATATTACAAAGTTGTCCAAAACATGTTTCTTCCATCTTAAAAATGTTAGGAAATTAAGGCGCTTTCTAAATAAACAGGATTCTGAGAAATTAATTCATGCATTTATTTCTAATAGGATTGACTACTGCAATGTGGTGTTCGCTGGATGTTCAAACTGTTCTCTATACAGCCTCCAGTTAATCCAAAATGCTGCTGCAAGAATTATTATAAGAACAAGAAAGTATGAACACATAACTCCAGTTCTTAAATCCTTACACTGGCTCCCGGTTAAGTTTAGGGCAGATTTCAAAATCCTCCTTTTAACGTATAAAGCATTAAATGGCCAAGGTCCGGCTTACTTGTCTGAACTTATCATGACTTACAAACCAGAGCGCACATTAAGATCTCAAGATGCCGGTCTGCTTATGGTTCCAAAGATTAATAAAATAATAATGGGAGGTCGAGCTTTTAGTTACAGGGCCCCTAAACTGTGGAATGATCTGCCTGCTACTATAAGGGATGCTCCTGCGGTCTCAGCTTTTAAATCCCGGCTGAAGACTGACTACTTCAGTTTAGCATATCCTGACTAGAGCTGCTGATTAACTGTACAGACTGCATCTCTGTTGTCAGTCATTAGCACTAAAACATAAGTAACATGATAGTTATAATTGGATACTAACCCTCACCTATTCTGTTTCTCTTCTCGGTACTCAAATGTGGCACTTGGTGCCACGGCCCACCTGCCAAGTTGTTTTGCCTGCCTAAGGTAAAGTCATCCTTGATGGAGGATCACAGGAATCGTGGGAAAGAGGGGTCCTTTCATCGGATTGGCTGGCCCAGCACTGTTTCAGCCGTGGAATGGCCAAATGGGGGAGGCAGCTTGATGGATGAGATCTCCAGGACTCTAAAAATATCCAAATCTTATTATGTGATATCATCTACTGTTAAATTCTGCTCCGTATTTCTAAAATTTTTATTTTTTTTTTACTTCTAAAAAATGTTTAATTTTATACTGTATTGAGGATTTGTTCTGTTCTGTGTATTGTATTGTATTGACCCCCTTCTTTTGACACCAACTGCATGCCCAACCTACCTGGAAAGGGGTCTTCCTTTGAACTGCCTTTCCCAAGGTTTATTCCATTTTTCCCTACAAGGTTTTTTTGGGAGTTTTTCCTTGTCTTCTTAGAGAGTCAAGGCTGGGGGCTGTCAAGAGGCAGGGCCTGTTAAAGCCCATTGCGGCACTTCCTGTGTGATTTTGGGCTATACAAAAATAAACTGTATTGTATTGTATTGTATTACGGTAGTGGGGGTGCGGACATTATGGTGTGGGTTTTGGCAGAACTGGGAACTGGGCAAGTTGGTAGAGAACTGAGCAATTTAGAGACAGGGGTAGTAAAAAATGTAGGTGGCAGGCGCACCTGTTCCTTTCCACATCTGTAGGGCATGTTATGGGAAGAGTAAGGAGAATGTGGATGTCATGTTTCTTAGAGGAATCCGTCAGCAAATGACACACTATCTGGTGCCAGTAAATGTACCTTTGTACATAAATGTGCCATGCAATGGCTGAACAACAGTGCTTTGTGCCCAGTAGTATCCAGGTTCATCTCCCCATGACCTTAAACTAAAGAAACAAGTTAGGAAATATATGGAAGGATGGATGAAAGTAAATAAATTATTCAGTTTCCACATGTGACCTGAACTTAAAGCTCAGATGAATTAAACAAATCAACAGATACAGTTTAAAAAGATATTGCATGTATAATGTGGTCATTATAAGAAAAACAACTGCTTATCTCTTTATGGATTTGTATCTAAAAACTCTCTACGTAGTGCTAATACTAAAGTACTAGCATCAAAATTTAGTCAAAATCAACACTGTGTATTGTGCAACAAGCTTACCTGGGAGCATTGTTGGAATTAGTGAGATTTGTTGTCTTGAGAATCCCTTCTCTAAGTGCAAACAGTAATCTTTGTAATGTGACACATTATATCTTTTTTGACAACGCCATTGGCCTTCATGATCTTCAGTTAATTTAAGAATAGTCAGATTAGCTCTTCCTATGATGACTTCATTAGAAGGATAAATAAGTGAACCGTTGAAGCTCCAGTCAAAGACATCAGATTTATTTTTAGGAGTACAAGGTGAGCAGTGCAGTATAATTTGGCCTCCAACACTTGGCTTTTTCTCATTGTACTTTGACTCAAAAACACGTTTTTCACATCCTGTAAAAGATTAAATATTATTATGTCCAATAGAACTGATTTTGTTCTGTGAGTCAACAAAACACATCATATATAAATTTAATTAGCATATTAAAATGCCAATTTATAATTTCTAAAAGAACCTGGATTTAAGGCACAAACCAACCCTGGACTGGGCACCATCTGCCACAGGGCATACTCAATTCAATTTAAATTATTCTATTAGAACATTTAAGCAGAATTACCCATTAAAAAATTAATAATCATTTTTCTGTTTGATTTTTTTTGTTAGTACACATTCAAATGAAAGTAAGCCTTTCCATAACAAAAATAATTCCATTCTGCTCTCCCAAAAATGATTGTTAGTAATTTTTATTCATTTGGCTTCCTCAGTCCTCATGAAAACAATGCACATCTCCATGCTTGTCTGTCT
Organism: Erpetoichthys calabaricus; assembly: GCF_900747795.2. NCBI lineage: Eukaryota > Metazoa > Chordata > Cladistia > Polypteriformes > Polypteridae > Erpetoichthys > Erpetoichthys calabaricus. The sequence continues at coordinate 58,087,917 of NC_041394.2, forward strand.
AACTTGATGATTTTGTAAATTAAGCATGTTACTATTACGATTTAGGGTTTATTTCATACATCTTTCATGACTGTTGGATTAATTTGGTTATTAGGAAAAGCTGGGCACATAATAAACAATGCATATTTGGAAAATGAGTTACAGAAAGGCAATTTTCCTTCAGATACAAGTCTACTAACACGTACCGCTAGTCATTGTTACCTTACATATAGGGATTTCATGGCCTTTTTGGATGCTCAAAGTGAAAAATGTTGTTAACTATAATGACAACAACAGTTATTTTGATCTAATATTTGCATGTTTCTAATTTTTGCATCGTTCCTGACATTTTGTGTAGCAATTGCCAATATGTGCCTGGCACATGATGACCCAATCATGACCGTATACAAGTTTACAGTGAATACTGAGAAAGTAGCATGTGATTGTTTAGTTAGTAATTTCCTGGTAAACAAAATTTGTGCTGCCCCAAACAACTAAGTTTGATGACAGATTGCGTTGGCTTCCTGACTTCAAAACACATTTGGTATTTTGGATCATGTCTTTTCCTCTGGTCCCTTATTCAATCATATTATGCTTTAGTAGAAGAAAAAGAGCTTTTGCAGCCCGAAGCCATATTGGTCACACAGTTGGGGAATTCATCTTTCACTCAACCAACTAAGATGGCTGTACTCTGTACTTTGGATCCAGCATCTCAAATTCATGCCCTGTAACTCCAAGTGTGAATGCTCAATCAAGAGCATGTGATGGATGATGAGAGAAATACTGCATAAAAACAAGTTTAGACTAATTAAAATATCTAACGGTAATGTAGGGCGGCATGGTGGCACAGTGGTAGCACTGCTGCCTTGCAGTAAGCAGACCTGGGTTTGCTTCCCGGGTCCTCCCTGCGTGGAGTTTGCATGTTCTCCCCGTGTCTGTGTGGGTTTCCTCCGGGCACTCCAGTTTCCTCCCACAGTCCAAAGACATGCAGGTTAGGTGCATTGGCAATCCTAAATTGTCCCTAGTGTGTGTGTATGTGTGTGTGTGTGTGTGTGTGTGTGTGTGCCCTGTGGTGGGCTGGCGCCCTGCCCGGGATTTGTTCCTGCCTTGTGCCCTGTGCTGGTGGGATTGGCTCCAGCAGACCCCCATGACCTTGTGTTAGGATATAGCGGGTTGGAAAATGACTGACTGGTAATGTATTACATAAGGTTTATTTTTTTGTAATGCTTTTGCACCTGTTTTTTCATCTAAAACACTTATTTTGTTATTTATTTGAACATGCACTACAAGTCTTGGGGGTCTTTTTCTTTTGGTTCTTCTTCCTGTATTTATGCAGATAAAATGCTTTAAGTAAACTGTGTATTGTTTTTTTTTTTTTTAGAACATTTACCTTTTAGAAATATCATTGTCATTTTGTCATAAGCTATGCTATTGGTAGTTTTCAGTAGAGACCATCATATACTGTATATTTCAAACACTATTAAAGAGAAATGTAAAAAAGATATTAATTAAATTACATCAAGTGTTTACTTTGCTATACAGAAAGATTTGTGCACATAATATTTCATTATGGCTTTATAATATATTTTACAATTAGCTTAACAACATCGCCATATATCAAATTTCTATACATTTTGTGCATTTGTTTACAAGGGCACTGCCATCTACTTTCTGTGTGGTTGCTAGGCACTAAAGTATGTGACACATGAAATGTGACATTATGTCAGCCATGATGGAAAAGGTGGCTACATGCAGCGTAAACACCGTGTGAACTTTGAGGTAAAATAAATACGTGACTTAGTATGATCTCAGGGTGATCAAACTAGGGAGATTGTGAAGAACAAGGGTGGGCAATGTCAGTCCTGGAGGGCAGCAGTGGCTGCAAGTTTTTGTTCTAACACAGTGTCTTAATGAGAAATCAATTATTGCTGATGAAGCACTTACTGCTCAAGTGACATTTTGAAGCTTGTGGCGAGTGGCTGGGGGTGGTACCTAGATGGGACTCCCAGAAGGACCGGAGGAGGGTTTATGCCTCCTCCAGACCATGAGGGGACGAACGCCCTGGTGGCTTTGGGGACCACGGGAACAGAGCTTAGAAGCTCAACCCTACAGGGGCCCATGGTCACCGCCAGGGGGCTCCCCGATGCCTGTGGAGCCCTGGCCCTCAGCACTTCCGCCACACCCAGAAGTGCTGGGCGGAAGAAGACCAGGGAAGTGCACAGCCAGCACTTCCACCACACCTGGGAGTGCCGGTGGAAGGTTATCGGGAGGCACCTGGAGCACGTTTGGGTGAGCTTAAAAGGGGGCACCTCCCTCCATTCGATGGCTGGAGTCAGGTGGAAGAAGATGGAGCTCGGAGGAGAGGAGTGGAGGTGGACCTGAAAAGAGAGAAAGAGGCATTGTGAGGCCTGGACTTTGGGGTGAGTGGTGCTGCGGCACTGGGGTTTGTGTGCTGTTCTACTGTAAAAATTAGTGTAAATAAATGTGTTGTGGTGATTAAAACAATGTCTACCTGTCTGTGTCCGGGCTGCTTCCCACAAGCTTCGTTTTAGTTGCCTCACTTGTTAAGGTTGCCCACCCTTAATTGCTTATTTCAGTCTTAAACAATTGCATTCACTGTTTTTAATGGCTCCTTATTAGCAATAAGATGTAAATGACAAAGGAGCCAGCATCTCTCCATCTAACTTGTTTCTATTTACATCTGTGTGGATTCATTATGTACTACTTGATTTAATAAAACACTTACTAGAAAAAATGTGACAAACTGAAAATTTGAATGATATCCCCGGAAAAGAAACATTTCATGATATAAGAACCTAACACTGCAGACTAACAAGCCATAGTGAGATTGACATGAGATTGACAAGGTTTGGTTTCTAATTAAGTTTTTTGGTTGGAACAAAAACCTGCAGCCACTGCGGGCCTCCAGGACCAACACTGCCCACCCTGGTTTAGAAGTTGGCATGAAGAGGACAGATAATAACCAATTTCAAAGAAGCAGGGAGAAGTTTCATCCTTAGAGAGGAGAACACAAACTGACTGTCCAGAAACACATAATACATTCTTAGCAGATGGCATGGTAAGGGTCCTAGAACTCAGGTCTTTATGAAGTACCTTTTAGTTTCCTCTAATCCTAAGGGAGATGCCAATAGATAGCACAGAGCAGAGACAAAATCAAAGCCAGGCAAAAGGGTCAGAATACTAGAGAGAAAGAAGTGCTGATCATCAGAAAGCCCAATACACTGAAATTAAAATTGAAGTTGAAAAAGTGCAAGCAAAAAGGAATTTAAGCTATCTAGTTTTGTTTTCCCTAATGAAACTATAAGGTGAAGCCAATATGTGGGTAAAGTCCTAATCACGCTTGACATCTGATAACAAGACTAGCAGCATAAACAATGTGGTTATTGCTTTCCAAACTATCACAAAATAGCAACATCCACTTGAAGAATAAACAGAAAGATAGCACCATAGTTCCATTTTTTTCATGAAGATAAAACATATGGAGGGGTGCATAAATAGTCCAAAAGTGAAAAATGGGAAGCAGGGTTCCCAAAACTCTAAGACTTTGAATTTAGTAAATATTTTATCCTTTAGTGTTTTGAAACTGGGACAGCACGGTAGCGCAGTGGTAGTGCTGCTGCTGTGCAGTACCAGGTTTTATGTCCCCATGTCTGCATGGGATTCCTCTCGGTGCTCCAGCTTTCTCCTATGCAAGTTAGGTGACTTTCTGATCCTAAATGGGCCCTAGTGTGTGGTTGTGGTGTGTGTGTGTGTGTGTGTTTACTCTGCGATAGATTGGTGCCATGTCCGGGGTTTGTCCCTGCCTTGGGCCCTGTGCTGGCTAGGATAGGCTCTGTTCAGGACTAAGCAGGTTAGAAAATGACTGGCTGACTGTTGAATTTGCGTGACTGCCTTCCTGTAATGTTTTATGTAATGTGTTCTTTGCATATAGAACTAATGTACAGTGGATCTGGAAGAATGAACAGAGGAAATGGCCAGAAAATAGGATAGACAGGTCAGAATAACAAAAGCAACAGATGCACCAATAATCAAAATCAAAAATGCTGAAATATATAAAATATTGCAGTATAAAGTTCCTAACACTAATTTCTTTAATTTCTTGTAACTAATACTTACAATACATTTTCTTTTGTTGAGAATGAATACCTGGATGCTAGGAGTTGTGTGCTGCCAGCTTTTATAGTCAGAAGGAGATACAGTATATAACATGATTTCATAGGATTGACGAAAGCTCTACAATTGTAAGCAGCGTGACTGTGGACATGAGAAGATCGACACAAAATGGAAGCAAAAATACCAGAATAATGATAAAACTAATATGTTAATAGCAACCAAAATATATCTAAATAGTCCAAAAATTAAACAAACTGAACTTCAGGATGCCAGAACCCAGATTCCTTAAAATTTCTGCCGCTCAATAATTCAATGGGATTCATCCAAACTTCTGTAGAAAGCTCCCTGTGGTCATGACAACATACCACTTCATCTCATCAATTACATCAGAGAGGAAACACGGCAAGTCATAGCAAGTCATCCTCATACAGTCTGCTGAACATGCAAATGAATTTGTTTTGTTGCACTGTATTCTGTAAAGCACTGTCAGCCAGTATGCAACATTCTACAAAATGATTTTTGCTTTGTATCAGAAGATTTTTTAATTATTTCTCTTTCATGGATGTATCAGCTGCGGTGGGTTGGCACCCTGCCCAGGATTGTTTCCTGCCTTGTGCCCTGTGTTGGCTGGGATTGGCTCCAGCAGACCCCCGTGACCCTGTGTTCGGATTCAGCGGGTTGGAAAATGGATGGATGGATGGATGTATCAGGTGTTTTTTTTTATTCTTTCTGGATTTTTAAATTTGTTTGCTTGTTTTATTCTCATTCCAAAAATCTTTCTTTTGGGGAGAAGCACAGTAAATTAACTTAGATTCAAAGGTTTGTTTTATTTCAAACATTGTCTTCTTTTTGTTTTTTCTTTAAGGACCAAGTTTATTCTGCTTGCCATACTGCAAGATGACTGTTACTATTTCAGTCCTTGGTTCTGAGCCTTATATGTCCCTTGCATATAATTGTTATTCCTCTCCTGTTTAATTCAATGCTGTGATTTTAGCTCACATCTACATTTTTAACCACTGCTGATCTCCACAATTAATTCTGGTTTTCCTATAATAATGCTATCATTTTGAAAGAGAATTGTTTTATGGTGTTTCTTCATTAAATGACAACATCCATTCAAAAGTAATATCAACAATCCAGTGGGAATAAAGTTAAACAATTTTTTATAGGTAGTTACCCATTGAGGGGCGGCACGGTGGCGCAGTGGGTAGCGCTGCTGCCTTGCAGTTGGGAGATCTAGGGACCTGGGTTCGCTTTCCGGGTCCTCCCTGCGTGGAGTTTGCATGTTCTCCCCGTGTCTGTGTGGGTTTCCTCCGGGTGCTCCGGTTTCCTCCCACAGTCCAAAGACATGCAGGTTAGGTGGATTGGCGATTCTAAATTGGCCCTAGTGTGTGCTTGGTGTGTGGGTGTGTTTGTGTTTGTCCTGCGGTGGGTTGGCACCCTGCCCAGGATTGGTTCCTGCCTTGTGCCCTGTGTTGGCTGGGATTGGCTCCAGCAGACCCCCATGACCCTGTGTTCGGATTCAGCGGGTTGGAAAATGGATGGATAGTTACCCATTGAGTCATGTGAATGTTTGAATAGATGAATCACTCTGGTCTTGATAATATTGTCAAACTCTAGGTGTAGCGCATTTGTATGCTAGCTTTCATAGCTAAAGTTATCTTGTCATTGTCCATATGGAGTTTGCATATTCTTTCTATATCTGTGTGACTTTTCCTTCTGATGCTGAAATTTATTTTACAAATACCGAAAACATGTAAAGCTACAATAATTTGCAATTACAAATTGGCCCATGTGTGAGTGCTGGAGCAGAGAAGAGTATATTGGTACACTGGCACCTTTTCCAGGGCTGTTGCCTGCCTTGTGCCCAATGCTGCCAGGAGGAGCCCTGGTCTCATGTGACTCAGAACTGGAATTGAGACTATTATATATTTACGTTTATTTTGGCTTTTATGTGAGTAAAATCTTCCTTTATTTTCCTAAATGCAAAAATAATAATAATAATTTAAATGTTTTTGTTGTATTCTCTGTTACATTATGCATTATTACAGATGCTATTTTATAAATTAATTATATATTTTTTTGTTACAAAATAAAATAAAAACTTTGGTATTTGTCAAAATGAAAATGAAGCCTCTCAGTAAATGAATGGCTCAAATTATATTGACCATAAGTTTCCATAAGTACATTGAGATAAGTAAACAAATAATATCTCATCAAACTCACAGACATATCTTTCTATTATAAAAGGAAATCATGTGATGAGACATTCTCGGAGATAATTTCAAGTCCCGTGAGAGATAATTTTAAGTCCCGCAAGACAAGACTTTTTGCAAGAGATTTTGACAAGTCCTGCCCTCTTCTCAAACATTTACAATGACGCCCACAGTCTAATCACTTCTCATTCGTGTGAATGTTATTGTCAGACACAGTTTCTGCACTCTCAGCTCCAAGTGGGGTCAGAAATAAAAGACAAAGAGTAGTAGACAAAGAGTAGAAGACAAAGTTGAACGTCATAAAGAGGTTCAAAAATGTTGGTGCGATACACATGCAGAGCACGTGAAAGTACTAAAATTTGAAAGTCTCAAAAAACTGATAGTAAAGATCGCATTAGCGCTAACAAATGTAAATTATTACTCGGTGAAATAATGGAACAGCAAAAAGACATCAAATATATGGATAAAGGTGATATGACAGAAGTATGTAGATTTTGTTCGGCTTTAAACTTTATGTCAGAGACTTCTAGATTGTCTAATTCATGTTGCCATCAGGGAAAAGTAGTGTTTCTTCCCAATGAAGAGGCCTATCCGCAAGAATGAAAAGATTTGTTGTTTGGTGAAAGTGAAATCCACATACGTGAGTGGCAGAGATGCAAGGTGGCTGGTGCGTAGCACAGGCCTGGGGGTTGGCGAGTGAAGCGAGCAGGAGGCAAAGCCCCCTAGTACTGTATAAGATGCCCATTGCTCATTGTGTTGTTTGCCATGGTTAGAAGAAGATATTAAAGTAGCTATAAGACACAAGAAGACTACACCTTTCACAAAGAATTGTGGTCAAAGTGATGGTGGTATGGAAGATGGGGTTCAAGATATCCTCACTTCAGGGCTAACTGTTGACAAAAAAGCAAGTTTGTGATTCCTGTCAATGTTTTGAATATGCAAAGGAAATCAGATAAATGTCTTTGAATCATTTGACTGCATATATCAATTGATAGTGGAAATAAAGTATCTTTAAGGACAGTTTGTGAAAAACTTTGCAGAGAGGCATAATATGGTCAGGCTGCAGCAGATAATCCCATTATTACACAAGCAGCAGGACTTTATGGGTGTCTTTCTGACCCCAGATTTGGCTCCAGCTACTCTTATAGAAATAGTCCTAGGATAGAGTGTAAAGTCTCCTCAGCCACATTACACAGCTGGGCTTAGAGTTGGGAGTCAAGATGGGGCAGGAGCTCAACTAGCAAGGAGGCGACCACTGACCTGAGAGAGAGAGATGGCATTCAGGAGAGAATTTGGAGGTGAGTGAATGTGTGCTTGTAGCACTACAGTTTAGGGACAATAGGCCAGTAGTTGAAGCACCTCACCTTATGGTAAAGTATTGGAAAAACCTGTTTATCCAGGCAGCAACATGAGTTCTCATTTTCATTAGTCTTTTGTTACTTTTCTGTTACTGCATTGCATATTACTCCATACGGTTATTTTGTATTAAATCATAAATTCAAGTTTGATAACTAGGAAATGGTGGTACATAGAGGTACTCCTTTATTATGACATGCTGTGTGCCAAGGATTATTGTGAGAAAGATTAATAACCAGGAGATGTTAACATGAGGAAAGAATCGTAATGAGGGGCAAAGCAAAGTAAAATCCGGAAAGTCAAGCAAACAGGTTACCAAATTATAAAAGTAACAAAAATCAGTCAACAATTTCGATAATGAAAAGATATTTAAAATCCGAAATATAACCTTACTCTAGGGCTGACTTGGAATAAATACTAACTATGCTTAAGTTTCTAGAAGTTTAAAATCAATATTCATTGAAGTGTAATGTGCAGGTGGCATGGTGGCGCAGTGGGTAGCACTGCTGCCTCGCAGTTGGGAGACCTGGGGACCTGGGTTTGCTTCCCGGGTCCTCCCTGCGTGGAGTTTGCATGTTCTCCCCGTGTCTGCGTGGGTTTCCTCCGGGCGCTCCGGTTTCCTCCCACAGTCCAAAGACATGGAGGTTAGGTGGATTGGCAATTCTAAATTGGCCCTAGTGTGTGCTTGGTGTGTGGGTGTGTTTGTCTGTGTCCTGTGGTGGGTTGGCACCCTGCCCAGGATTGGTTCCTGCCTTGTGCCCTGTGTTGGCTGGGATTGGCTCCAGCAGACCCCCGTGACCCTGTGTTCAGATTCAGCGGGTTGGAAAATGGATGGATGGATAATGTGCAATGGAACCACCACCATATGTATATCATCACATCCATGACATCATTAATGCAACAATCACGGTCACATAATTCAATGAAATATCCTAAATTAAAATAAATCATAATAATCATTAACCTCTGAAAATAATTCTAAAAAATAAGAAAGCATGAAATATAGTGCACGTATAAACCATGTTAACTAATACACTCCCTAACAATAAGTAAATGCTTACAAATTAAGATTCAAAGAATGGCTTGTGTCTTCTTTTTCAGCCTTTATGGAGATATGGTGACATTTCAGTATGTGTGGTAGACAGACTGCTACAGATCTGCAAAGAATGGGCTGTAGCTTCCACAGACAAAACTATCATCTATTAATACACTTGGATGATGCAATTAGGAAAAGATTTTACTGACCTGGAAGGAGGCCACCATTTGTACCACTAAGGTAAGATATAAATTTGGGATGAAACAGGTGAATTGTGTGGAACTTAATTTTCTCATGTTTGAGATCTAAAACCAAGAAGGTATATAAACATAAAGGATTTAATTTCTGATTAATGACCCTAGCTGCAAAATTGATTTTAATGTTGTCTCTTATTGAAAAATTCTGTGTGTACCAAGTGTGTGTCAGAAACATAAAATGTAAAATAAATATTTTTAGGGAGACATCTGACAAAATAAAAAGGGTCATCTCTCCAAATTGTGAGATAAACTCGGCTCCAGCTGGACCATAGCAGCTGCAGGTTATTATTCTACATATTAGGGGATGGATGATTTCACTTTGTTACTAAAGTATATTTTTAATTTTTTATCTTTTTTCATAACATGTGAATTCCATTTAAGACAGTGAGGCTTAGATCCTGCAGTTTCAGTTGTAATTTCTTCTAAAAATTCTCCAATGAGAGACACTTTTTTAATCCTACATGTTTTGAAAGTCTCCTTCCTCCTCGTAACTGCACGCAAATGAAAATGTAAATACCTTTAGGTTTGCACGTCTCTAATTCCACAGAGATATATCAGATTATGTCATCATAAATACTTCCACATAATGCTATATTGGGCATATTAGATAAGTGTTTATTATCAGCAGCTGATGATCAGGATGTTGTGTCACAGGAACCTGAGTCTGTGTAGCCTTTAACTGCCTGTTAGCAAAAGCATTGAAAAGGTGACAAATAAAAAATGAAGCCAATAAAGAAATGTTTCTTAAATAGGACATTCAGGTCAGATCAGGTTGGGGACCGTGCACTGGTACAGCGTGTTGCCGCACCCACCACACAACGAAACAGGACATTATAAATTATAAATAGGAAATTATAAGTTACCAGTAATGGTGCAGTGCATGATAACGTGCAGTAAATACACTTGACTTGGCCATTCCTAGTTTTCATTCTCTTTCTCTGTACTTTTAGCATTCATTTGCTCAGAGGTTGATCTACTTGCTGCTTCCTAAGCAACTCTTCTTTTCTCCACCCTAGCAGCCCACTTTTTCTCTCTAACCTTGGAGGTCAATCTTCACCCCAAAAGCAGATAGTAGATGTCACGTAGTATATGTGTACCAAATTTCAGGTCAATAGTTAAAACGGTTAACGAGCTACAGGCCATTTAAAATCCTGGACAGACAAACAGACAGCCACGGTAGCGTATTATATAAGAAGATAATTCACACTTGACTCCAATTACAGTAAAACAGAAACAATAACTATATTTTACAACAAATTTCAATAGAAAGAATCATTAAAACAATAGCTGGAGCAAAACCACCAACCACTGCTGCCCACCAAGAGCTGAATTTGATGTTTTAACCAATCTGAGAAACAGAAAAGTGTGTGTTTGGTAAGTAGTGAAGGCTTTAAGGGTTTCTGTATTTTTCTTATAACATTTGGGCTAAAAATATAGTAATTGAAAATATATTAGCATGGTAGAGTATGGAAGTTTGAAAGGAAATAATCTCAGTTATAACATTAGCCTAGTCAAAAAAAGAAAAGAAATACAATGTAAGAAAAATAGAGTGCACTTAAGGAAAATTACACTACAAATAAGTAAATTAAACTGTACTGAAAGCGCTTGTTACTTTACAATCCTGAATAGCAAGAGTTCAATACATCCCTGCTGCTGTTTTTCTACATCATCTGAATTCCTACTTTTAACAACCGGCGTGAAATCAGAAATTCCTGGTGTTTCTAAGAAGACCTGCAAATGCACTTCACAAAACCGTATTGTATGTTAGAAAAAAAATGCATTTGTTTCCACTTAAACCCAGATTTACTTATACATGGTGTGTAGTTAAATATTGATCCAACTGACATTGGTAATGGCTTATTTGCTGATCAATCCACTTTCTGAGCTCAGATTCACCTTTTCCTTTGGAGCAGAAGCTTATCCCAGTAGCAAAAGTGCAAGGCAGGAATCAATACTGAACAGAGCACCACTCTATCATATATTTACAGTATAATGAAATGACGGAGTTAGTAAAGTTGTTATTTTTTTCTGATATAATTTGGAAGAAAGGGTGATGTGTGTATTATGCCTACTAATTGACTTATAAACTTCATAATTTATTCTTAGTCAGGTATGGCCATAATCTACTTGGGGGCTTCAATATCATGGTAGCACAGAAATGAAGGGGTTGTTTTAATCAATATCAGAAAACATATTTGTTTTTCAAAGAGTTCTAAAACCTAAAGGTGTCTGAAATAACAATTAAAGATGTTGTTAAGTTCTAGGCTGTAATTATTACTTGAGGTTTGCTCTGAATTCATTAAACCTTAAAAACAGGGACAAGTTTTTCTTTCTAGAATGCCTAAATAAAAAACAGCATACCAGTAAAATGCCTCAGTCAATATGAGAACTTTCACTGAAAGTCTAACATTTGTTGTAATTAATCCTGTCAGGTTTTTAACAGAATCCACCAGATTCACTTGATGCATTCATAGCTAACATATCCTATTATTTCTGCCAGTCTCTTTTTAAAAATATAACCGCCTATTCACTAGCAATACCTAGGATGCTGTTACCTGCAACCACAAAAAGTTCATGAATCTCCTTTGGTCCATGTGCATCTTTACAGATGAATCTTCCAGAATCACTCATAGCTGCATCTCTCAGGAAGAGGGAATAGTTCCTGTCTTCTGGATTCCATCTGGCCTGTAGACGATTGTTAAACCTCTGTGAGTCCACTCTGTGTGACCCATTCATAAAGGAGGAGTAAATAGTCACCTCAGGTCCCTTAATATCAGCACATTTTGGGCTTTGGGGAAACCATTGCCAGGTCACTGGAAGCTCTGATGTGGAGCAGGAAAATTCTACATCAGTTGTCCATGTCACCGTAATATTCTTAGCTGAAAAAACACAATAAATGAATTAAACCTAAGAAAATACCAAAACATTTTCAGAGTAGTATTGGTAAAAATTGATAAAAATGCTGATTTTGAAATTAAAAGCTGACAGATAGAAATTATTACCTTGCAGAAACAAATAAAAGTCATGTAAATCAGAGAGAAATCCTGAGAGAAAGCCAAGGAGAGGCTGGAGAGGGCCATAGTGCAAAACTGGGATATGGGGGATAATTAGAAAATATCGAAATATTAGGGTCTAAATGGGCTGCGTTGTCTGTTTGTGATGCATTTCTGCAGCCGAGGAGTTGAGGAGTCAGATCTCCCTGTTGTAACTGCCTCAGTGATTAATTTATCCCCTGTCTACACTTAGGGAATATTACTTAGGATTATAAATTATGGTCGAAATATATTAAATTACACGTATATTTTCACAGTAAAAAACTGTAAAAACAATTAACAGTTACAGTGTGTTTAAACAGATGTAGATGTATATGTTCGTTTTTGCTATCAATATCAAATAATTATGTCAATGTTTAATATGATTATCCTATTAATGAAAACTAGCCAACCCGCGGCGTAGCATATGCCACATAATTATTTATTAATGGGTGAACACTTCCTGAACGACACAGTTGTCCAAATGGGGTTGGTATGAGGATACGACTGTGAGTGAATGAAAAGATGGAACTCTGGAGAGAGCAACATACAATTGTCCGTGACTGAAAACTGGTTTTGGCAGATACAGGCATATCGTTTTAAAAATTTGTACCTGTGCCTTATTAATTGTAATTGCAAAGGCCAATCTAACAGGAAATTGTCTGCGTGTAAAAGTAAAAGGCAAATTTGAATCTGATGGGGTCAGGGATATCCGGGGAATAAGGACAGTTTGTGAGGTAGGAGCTACGATAGTTTTACACTCCAGTACATTGCGGTGAATGCTGGTAACAGTCAGTCTAGTGCCATCACAGAGACTTCTTGCTGGCATGAGGTTTCTGAGAAGCATGACGACTGAACCTATTTTAATTTTGAGTTTATGCGGAGGCATGCCAGTGGGAGTAAAACTGTTAAGAAATTCTTCGGGAAATGAAACTTGATCTGCGGGATTGTCTGTGACGATGGAGGCAATGCTGATGAAAGTTGCTTCGTCGGTAGGGATAAGTTTCAGTACTTGTTCATTAAGGTGTAGCGAGTCTTCATTGATGACGCTTAATATAGCTCGCATACTGAGTTGTTCTGGAGTCATAGTTGAGAAGTCGATGTCGCCATATAGTTGTTGAACAGGATTAGAAATACAGTAAAAGGAAAACAATGTGAAGGTAATGGATGTGGGAGGAGTGTTAGAGTTAGCGGGCAGGGCTCTGTCGTGCGTGCCATGGTCGGCTGCTTAGTGAATTGTTGGCGGGCGTGGCTCTGTCTTGCGTGCGTCTTGCTTGCCATGGACTTAGTGAATTATCCATATTACTAACCGAGAATGCTAAACCGGATGATGGACGCAGGCACATCCGGCAATGGGCCGTAGCTGCAAAAAGACGTACTGCGCAGGCGCAAAAAGAGTCCGCGAAAGTCGGCTGAGGAGCCGAGAAAGGCGGACAAAAGAGGGCGAGAGAGGCGGATGAGGGGCCGCGAGAGGCGGACAAGACCACAGAAAAAAGGAGTGAGCACAGGAAAAATGGAGAAATGAGGCGCAAAGAGCACCGAAAAAAGGAAAAGGCACATAAAAAAGTAGTCAAACGCAAGCAAAGCACGAAACACATTGCACATGAAACTAGACCCAAAAAAAAAAAAAAAAAAAAAAAAGAGGCTCGCGCACAACAGCAAGGCACCCCCCCCCCCACAGGCACCGGACGGGACACACACCAAGAGGGGGATTCAACAAGCCCATGGAACACAAAAAAAAGAACACAAAACCACCCCACAGACCCTACAAGCAAGGGACGGGACACACACAAAGAGGAGGATTCAACAAGACACAGGAACACAAAAAGAAAGAAGACGCTCGCGCAACAACAATCCTCAACCCCCCCACCCCCCCACCCCCCCCCCCCCCCACACACACACACACACACACACACATACACATCCATAAGAAGTGACACCCAAAGCCACATATTCTAAAGTGAACATCAACACCTTCACACTAGACAGCATAGGTGTCAGCATTGGTGGATCTCCTTACAATAAAGCACTATTAACCGTTCAACTGCAGAAAAGGAAACATATTGTGACGTGTCTTGCCATTGCATGGACTATAGGGAAGGGAAGCAGTGTTGGGGTGGAGTCTTGAGGGAACCCTGTTTGTAAGGGCTTGGGGCACCTCCCTAGAGAGAGATGAGTGACAGGGATCTGGGTTAATTAATGGGGTGTGATAAAAAGGGGTCTGTGGCCGGAAGTTGGAGTTGGAGGCTGGAGAAAGTGAGGAGAACGGTATAAGGTGTAAAGAAGGGAAGTAACTGTTTGGAGAGTAAGAGAGGTAGATAGGACGAAGGTGATTAGTCTTTGTTATTTTGGAGGTGTCCCCGTGACCCAGACAACGGGCGGCTGTAGGGCACCGTTTATATCGCGGCTGATTGAATAAAAAGCCAGTCGGCATTTTGGAAGGCTTCCCCGGACAAGCGGCTCCTGAGTGTGTTATTCGACGGGACGTCACATTGGTGATCAGAAGTGGGATTTGGTTATTAGACAAACGGAGTCGCGACAGTGTAGAAATTAAACGAAGCAGCAGTCAAAGTCCGGGTGAGAGTGTATTTAAAGAAGCGTTCACGCCGCATATAAGTTCGCCTAGGCAGTTAGCACTCATGGAGGAGGGCGGGTTTTCAGCCCGCGTGAAGCAAGAGGGCGACTTAGAGCCTCCGTCGGAGCAGTTTGCATTTATGAGGCTGAATGCTGTTGAGCCTGCAGCGCAACCCCATTTTATGGAAAACGCTCAATTTAATGCGAGGCCGGATGGAGCGATAGAAACGAAAGAATTGCAGCGCTTCCCGAGTGTGTTGGCGTGGACCGAATTTAAACAGCGCTTCCTTTATTTAGCAAATAATTACGGATGGACGGAGGATTATGGAGCAGGGCAGTTATTGGCACATGTAGATGGAGAGGCAATAAACGTGTTGGCTGAAGGATTGCGCGAAGGGCGCCGTGGCTACACAGAACTGTTATGCTGCATGGACAACACGTGGCTGAGGGCAGCTAGGGAGGCGGTGCATGTGAGTGATGAAATAAAGACACAACGGATGGGTGGGACTGTATTGAAGATTGGCAGATTTGATGGAACTGGGTCTTGGGAAGCATACAACACTCGTTTTCACATGATTGCCAGGGCAAATGGCTGGAGTTTGGAGGACCAAGCTGTACAGCTGGCTGCAGCATTAGATGGTGATGCATTGGTGGTTCTGACGGATGTGCCAGAAGATGAGCTGTTAAATGCCCATGCTTTGGAAATTGCATTGGAGCGACGGTTTGGCCATATAGAAGCTGTGACTACAATAAGACAACAGCTGGAGCAGAGGGTTCACAGGACAACTGAGGCCCTGGGGGCATTTGCAGCAGATGTACAGTCTCTGGTGCAACGGGGTTATCCCCATTTTGACAGATCCGTGCAGGCAGAGTTGGCTAAGGAGGCATTTCTGCGGGGTTTGAGCCCACCATATCTCCGACAGCAGGTCCGTTTCGCTAAGCCTGAGACCTTGGAACAAGCTTTGTCTGCAGCCCAGGAGGCAGAACAAATACTTAAAGAGGGTTACAGCCAAGCACCTCTCGCATCAGCAGAGTCGACCAAGGGGAGGAGACCGGAAGCTATCCACCAAACTAAGGCCATAGATGTAGAACAAGAGTATGAGGCAGTTGCTCCAGTGACCACCGTACAGAAATTCAGGAATCCTTCACGCCTAATGCGCCCACCCCGCTGCTGGTACTGTGGACAACATGGACACTTACAACGTGACTGCCCCAGTAGGGCTAAACAAGAGGACTCCCAACTAAGCATTGTACCGGGAAATGACATGGGACCAGTGTAGGAGGGACAACGCTGGCCCCAAGAACAGTCCCTGTTGGTCAGTTGGGTGAGGGAGATTACTGTCACCTTTCAGTTTTGGTTGGCGGCCATGTATGCAAGGCACTGGTGGATACAGGGTCAACTGCATCTATTATCCATCCTGACATGTTGGATGTGGCGGTCCTATGTGCAGCCGATTCTACTAAGTTGATGACAGCAACAGGTGAGATGACCCCCATGTTAGGCAGAGCACAAATAGACATTTGTATTGCTAAGAAGCAGTGGGTGCAGGATGTCTGGGTGGCTAATATCAACAACTCCTGTATCTTGGGACTTGATTTCTTACAAGCAGTTGGAGCGCGAATAGATCTTCAGATGGGGACTCTGTATCTTCAAGGCATTGGGACACTCCCCTTGTTAGGGCACCAGCAAGGAAGGAGGGAACCACCAGTGGTGGCTCCCCAAGAAGAACATGTGCCTATTTTCACTAACATCACTCAAACCGTACCAGTAATGAAGGTTGTCCGCACTGTTTGGAATGCCAACAGGGAAGGGTTAACACACAAGCAACAGCGCCAGCTCTGGCAGTTGTTACATGACTTTAGGGACCGTTTTGCTACCTCTGCAGATGATGTTGGCCAGACTTCTCTTGTGCAGCATGACATCAATACTGGGAGTGCTTTCCCTATCAAACAGCGCCCCCGCCGTATGCCACTAGCTAAACAGACAGCAGCTGAGAACATTCTACAGGAAATGAGACAGGCCGGAATTATCGAACCCTCTGAGTCTCCCTGGGTCTCTCCTGTGGTCCTTGTCCCTAAGAAGGATGGCAAGTGGCGATTTTGTGTTGATTATCGGCAGGTAAATGCTGTAACCATCAAGGACTCCTATCCGTTGCCTCGCATTGATGAATCCCTGGACTTGGTGGCAGGATCAACCTGGTTTTCATCACTAGACCTGCGCAGTGGCTACTGGCAGGTGCCGCTAACACCTGAAGCTCGACCTAAGACTGCATTCTCCACAGGAAAGGGGCTCTGGCAGTTCCGAGTTATGCCTTTTGGTCTTTGCAATGCTCCAGTTACCTTTGAACGGTTAATGGATAAAGTATTGGCAGGTATGTCTGGTACTCAATGCCTTGTCTACTTGGATGATTTACTGGTTCATGGCAAGACATTCCAGGAAGCTCTGGAGTCCTTGAGGGAAGTTCTGCAGAAGCTTCGTGTGGCCAACCTTAAACTTCATCCTGATAAGTGCCACCTTCTCCGGAGAGAAGTGTCATTTCTGGGTCACCGTGTGAGTCAAAGAGGTGTCACCACAGAGAAAGATAAGGTGTCTGTTGTGCAAGAGTGGCCAGAGCCACAGGATCGAAGGCAGATTCGTGAATTTCTTGGACTGGCCTCTTACTATAGGCGATTTGTGCCTGAATTTGCCACTATTGCTGCACCCTTGCATCGTTTATTGAGCCCAGATGAAGCATTCCAGTGGGGGGAGGACCAACAAACAGCCTTTTGTAAATTGAAAGAAGCCCTTTGCGGTGCACCGATCTTAGCTCCACCCAATATTGACCTGCCATTCCTCCTTGACACCGATGCCAGTGATGTGGGCTTAGGGGCTGTGCTGTCACAGCGGCACCCAGAGGGAGAGCGTGTGGTGGCTTATTATAGCCGTGCTCTCAGAAAAGGTGAGAAGAATTATTGTGTGACTCGGAGGGAGCTCCTCGCCCTGGTGGAATCTGTTCGTCACTTCAAGCACTACCTGTGTGGCCTCTCTTTTGTGGTCCGCACTGATCATGCTGCTCTTCAGTGGTTACTGTCTTTTCGAGAACCTGAGGGTCAGATTGCTCGTTGGTTGGAGGAGCTTCAGACTTACCACTTTCAAGTAGAGCATCGACCTGGTGAGCAACACAAAAATGCAGATGCTCTGTCTCGACGACCCTGCGCAGATCAGGGATGTGCCTATTGTGAAAAAAGGGAGCGTCAAGATCAAAGCTGTGAGGATCTTGATAAGGTTCAGTGCCAATCTCTTTCAGTGCCAGGTTGTACCTAAGAATGGCGAGTTAGTCAGGAATGTGATCCTGAGGTCCAGAAGGTTCTCCAGTGGAAAGAGGAACAGCATCGTCCCTGCTGGGAGGAAGTGGCACTTGAATCACCTGCAGTCAAGGGTCTTTGGTCCCAGTGGGACAGCTTGGTTGTGGAAGAGGGGGTATTGAAGCGACAATGGAGGGACCCTGCAACTGGAGAAGGGAGGTGGCAGATCGTTGTACCACAACAGCTGCGTGAAGAGATCCTGAGGAACATGCATGGAACGCTTGGAGTTGGTCATTTTGGAGTCACCAAGACCTTAAGGCGGGTGAGGCAGGCGTTTTATTGGGGACAGTGCAGGCGCGATGTAGAGGACTACTGCCGCAGGTGTGATTTATGCACAGCCAGGAAAGGACCCCAAGGAAGGTCTACTGCCCCACTACAACAGTATCAGGTAGGGGCTCCAATGGAACGGGTGGCAATTGACATTCTTGGGCCATTTCCCTGTTCAGCTATGGGGAATCGGTTTGTTTTAGTCGCAATGGACTATTTTACCAAGTGGCCCGAGGCCTATGCACTACCTAATCAAGAAGCTGAGACTGTTGCTGAAGCCCTAATTACAGGATTCTTTAGTCGGTTTGGGATGCCTGTCGAACTGCATTCAGACCAAGGGAGAAACTTTGAGAGCCAGGTCTTTCAAAAAGTATGTGAGAGACTTGGCATCCAGAAAACCCGAACCACCCCTCTACACCCCCAGAGTGATGGGCTAGCCGAGCGGTTTATCCAGACTCTGACCACACAGCTGGCTCTTACCACCTCTAAGGATCAAAAGGACTGGGACCAACAGCTGGCTCTGGTTCTGATGGCCTGCCGATCTGCTGTGCAGGAATCCTCTGGATGCACCCCTGCTTTATTAATGCTAGGACGAGAGCTGCGAACACCGTCTGCACTTGTATATGGTGTTCCCCCTGACACCCCAGCTGAACCTCCAGGCCCTGACTATGCTCGCAAGTTGCAGGATCGATTGGAGGTGGCACATAACTTTGCAAGGGGCCGGATAAGAGTAGCAGCATAGAAACAGAAGCGCCACTATGACATTAGGGTTCGGGGGCAGCCTTTTCAAGCAGGTGATCAAGTTTGGGTGTATGGGCCAAAAAGACAGAAGGGACGCTCTCCAAAGCTGGACAGTCCTTGGGTGGGACCCTGTCAAGTATTGGAACGGGTGGGGGAGGTTGTGTACTGGGTCCAGTTACCACCTCCGGGCAGGAGAGTGTTTTTGCATCAGGACCGTCTGGCCAGTTACAGAGGTTGTGCTCCTTCACAACCTGCACCCATGACTGCCACAACACCTTCCACAAATCCTGGCTCAGACGTTATACCACTTGCCCGGCCTGACTCCACTAACAGACGCCCACGCCAGCGAAGACAGCTGCCAAGACATCTGCATGATTATGTGCTTCCTCGGGGACGAGGAGCTGAGGAGGGGGCAGTGTGACGTGTCTTACCATTGCATGGACTATAGGGAAGGGAAGCAGTGTTGGGGTGGAGTCTTGAGGGAACCCTGTTTGTAAGGGCTTGGGGCACCTCCCTAGAGAGAGATGAGTGACAGGGATCTGGGTTAATTAATGGGGTGTGATAAAAAGGGGTCTGTGGCCGGAAGTTGGAGTTGGAGGCTGGAGAAAGTGAGGAGAACGGTATAAGGTGTAAAGAAGGGAAGTAACTGTTTGGAGAGTAAGAGAGGTAGATAGGACGAAGGTGATTAGTCTTTGTTATTTTGGAGGTGTCCCCGTGACCCAGACAACGGGCGGCTGTAGGGCACCATTTATATCGCGGCTGATTGAATAAAAAGCCAGTCGGCATTTTGGAAGGCTTCCCCGGACAAGCGGCTCCTGAGTGTGTTATTCGATGGGACGTCACAATATTAACAGTGACTGCGATCCTCCTTATTACTTATCCATATTTCGCATGCTGAGAAAGAAACAAGTCATGAATACACGGTCACGGGTACAAAACGAAAAGGAAATGATAACAGGAACAAACACACGAACACGAAAGAAACAACAAAATAGACGGTTATGCAGCATAGGTGGATCTCATTACAATAAGGCACTATTAACTGTTCAACCGCAGAAAAGGCTCCATATTAACAGTGAGTGCAATCCTCCTTATTACTTATCCATATTTCTAAAAGAAAAAATGTCTCGACTCCAAAAACGCAAAGCTCAACTAAAGCTTCTAACTAACGATGTACCTAAAAGTAAAAACTTTATGAACTGCATTAGATCCTACAATAGTTCATTTGCTTTTGCATATACCGGAGTACATATCAGGCCACCAAAAGGCAAAGGCCCATACTGCTTTCGCATATGTGCACAAATACTGCATCGCATTGGAACAGTGCACCCTGAAACAAATCAACAACGCAAATATGCACAAATCTACATCCTAGATCCACATGACGCAAACTATCAATCAAAGTGCTGCATCGCAACAGGCACGGATTCAAAACGAAACACCTCCCGTCTCAGACATACGTTAACGGCAAGGAAGGCTACAACAGGCTTCTCACACAGCACAGGCAAATCGATTACAGCTCCAAAACAACACGTCCCAAATACTACACATGCAACAACGCGCCTCTCAAACGGCACAAGCAAAACATACACCAGGAAAATTCATTCGGATTAATGAATGTCATTTGCAATCATTGTCATTCAGTTCACTTCCCTGAAGAAACAACTGGCAATACAAGTTATACATTTACACGTTGTTGTCAAAAGGGTCAAATTACACTGCCTTCTTTACATTCATATACTGAATATCTACAGAAGCTTATAACTGACGATGTACCTGAAAGTGAAATCTTTATCAACTACATTAGATCCTACAAATCGGTATCCACTATGAACATTAACGGTGGCACTGCACGTGACATCCGTCTTGAAAAAATGTTTATTGATGAATGTTCAATGGCATGAAGTCACTTACTCAACACCATTCATAAACTTCTACAAACGTTTATGAATAATAATATTCGGTTTGGAGGAAAGGTACTTTTATGAGGAGGAGATTTTAGACAGTTATTAGCTATTCTTCCAGATGACATGCACTCAGCTATTGTTCAGTGCACCTTAAAATACGCAGACAATTGGCATTGCTTTCAAAAGATACAGTTAGTAAAAAAGATACGATGTCCAGAACCACATCATAACAATTGCTTATTACAACTGAGAGATGGTACACTCACGAATACAGATGGACTTCAGCCACATATTATTACAATTCCTCAAGCCTTTATCTGCGACGACTTAGTTACAGGGAGATTTGGAACAGCAATCTAATTAGACCAAATGCCCCTTTTAACACAACGCACTATATTATGTCCAAAAAATATTAATGTGGAAAACATAAATACCCAAGTCATTCCATTACTTCCTGGAGAGACACAACTCTTTCTAAGCTCTGACAAACTTGACTCTGATCACAACAATAACCATCTTCATTGACCTTACAAGTTCTGAGCTGGAATTACCTTTTACACTTAAACGGCGTGTACAAAGAAATTTTCAAATAAACCTTTACACTGTGCCACACACTTTATTGTTTGCTTTCTATTTGCATCATCTACACTGTCACACTATTCTATATCTCATTCATACATCACGCTCTTTGTCATTCCCAACACCAGGGGTTGGCGAGCGAAGCGAGCAGGGGGCGGAGCCCCCTAGTATATATAGATAACACTTTACAATATAAAAGTTTACAGTGTAAAGATTATTGTAAAAGCACTGAGACTCTCTCTCACATACTGCATATGGGAATGATCAATAGAACTGCTTATAGTGTATTCAAATGTAACTTTAGTGTTAACATTTAAACTAAGATGTACAATGTGTTACACAGACAGTTGTTTCATATGTCAGATCAGCTGCCAGTCATTTAAACACTAAATTATGGTAACATTTTTCACACAGTGTCTTTTTATATTAAGCATTCTTTTTTAGACCTACCTGCCAATATATTACTAAATTCTGTGGACAACAATACTACTTGTGCTAGTGTAAACCTCAGTTTTGGAAGAAGCACAGTTTATTTTGTATTATTTACAGGTCTCATGTTTTTTATATTTATATTTCTTTACTCTATTCCTAATTTCTTCAAATGCAGAGCAAAACAGAGCTTGCTGTCATTGACCTATTTACTGATCTGCTTCTGTTTCTCGTCATGGGGAATCAGTGCCCCCATTTGCAAAGTCTATGATACCTACAGTAAGCTGCTGGTCCTATTTATTTTACTAATATACAGGGGTGTACTTTGCTTTCAGTAGAAACAAGGTTGTTTTTATTTAGAGAAGACCATTTTTATCTTAATGTGGCACAGCTAGGACTGTGGCATTTGCACTGCGAGGTCTGTGGGATGGTCAACAGTAGCTGGAACTTATATAAACAGGGCTGGCTTTTACCTCTATATAAAGTGAAGAAACAAACAACTCATCTAATGAAATACAAGTTATGCTGTACCCTGTGCCACTCTACCTTCTCCATTTACAGATATGCAGGCATTGGTTTGCAGCAACCGCTGAATGTTACAAAAATACTATTGAGGTTATTCAAAACCCATGTTTTTTTAGCTCTCAGGCTTGCTGCTGAAAAGAAGTGGAACTTGGTTTGTAGATAAGAATAGTTTGCTATTTTTCTCACTGTGCAATTTTTTTGTTTTTTGTACCCATTCCGGAAAACAACCCTGAGATATGAACACTCTCCAGCCTTTCATTAGGAATTATGCTATGCAATAAATCTACCCAGGGTCTTGAATAACAGGCAACTCCCACTAAAAACCATCACATCTCATGTAACTCCCATTTTATAATCCCAGTCACCCCATTACTTAAGATCAACCAGCCCAATATTAAATAACACTGGTGTAGATTCATTTTTTTCACCATGAACACAACAACCCACCTGCTCACTCTGGATTTCCTGTGGATTGTCAAAAGGTACACTTTTCATCAAAATGGATGAAAGTGCCTGCCTGTCAGTTTCACAATTACAAAAATGTCATCTTAACTGTGCCCCCCAGTGACTCTCAAGAGTATTAATCATATTTAGGAAATTGACAGAGGGATAGTAATGATTGTCAGTGTGTTAACAATAAGTTTTCATTCTAGTCATTCATCATCCTCATTATCAACAGCTTACATTTTCAGCATACATGTGAAATATTGGTACCAACATTTCAATCATCCTATCCATCCATTTTTAGATCCACTTTACTGAGTTTGGGGTCACAGGGGCAGCATTGGGTATAAGGCAAGAAACAACCCTGGCTAGAATAGTAATCAAAATATGAAAGTTTACAAATACAAAACTGCAGATATTTTAATTCTGATTTTGTTATACATGAAATGTACACCTATAGTCAAATCAAATAAATGAGAGCCAGGCATCAGTCATCAGCATCCACTAAATGACTAATAATTCCTTTGCAGAAAGAGTATTTTTTTGCTCACTGCTTTTCTGTTCTAACTAAAGCAGTTTTCTAACTAAAGATTTTTTTAAAAAGCATCAAGGTTCATCTGAATCAAATCTGTTGTAAATGGTATGCAATATTGCTATTTTTTGTTTTGACTAATTGTGGTACTTTCTCTTTTTGATTTTGCATTTCATCTGTAAGTCTAAAATCCTTGAACTATTCTTTGGATGGCATAGTAGTGCATTATTTTGGGGATCCAGAATTCTGACCATGAATCTTATATTTGTCCTATGAACTTAGTTTACTCTTCCCATGACTGCGGTAGGTAGGTACCTTAACTTTCCTCCTACAAACCAAACACATTTGTGTCAGGTCAACTGTCAATTGTAAATTGGCCATGTTGTAAATGTGGGTGTGTGTGTATGAGTGGGATTTGTGATGAACTGGCGTCCTATTTAGTTTGTGCTTATTGCTAAATTGGATTAAGTGGGTATAGGATAACAATGGGGTGGCACAATGGCGCAGTGGTAGCACTGCTGCCTCACAGTAAGGAGACCTGGGTTTGCTTTCTGGGTCCTCCCTGCATGGAGTTTGCATGTTTTCCCTGTGTGTGCGTGGGTTTCCTCCAGGTGCTCCTGTTTCTTCCCACAGTCCAAAGACATACAGGTTAGGTGCATTAAAATTGTCCCTAATGAGTGCTTGGTGTGTGGGTGTGTGTGTCTCGTGCGGTGGGCTGGCACCCTGCCCAGGGTTTGTTCCCTGCCTTGTGCCCTGTATTGGATGGGATTGGCTCCAGGAGACCCCCGTAACCCTGTAGTTAGGATATAGTGGGTTGGATAATGGATGGATGGATGGAAGATAAAAACGCATTGTCTTTCTTCCCCTGACATGACTCATAAGACTTTACTGAAGCTTTCAGACCTATACTGAAACCTTTTATGGAATTCCTAAAGGAATATTCCCTGCTAAAAAATATTTTTTTTTATATGTTACGTACCTCATGTACTTTGTAATGATGTTCAAGACAATTTTTTAATCTCATGTTTTCATGCAGAACAGAGATCAAAAAAGTTTCTATTATAATATAGGTCTGTGGTGACCAGCAAACAATATCAAAATGTCCATATAAAGAATCTTATGTTACCGGTGTTTCATAGTCTACATGTCAAGTCATCCAATCATATGCTCACAATGCCCCAAACACAAGTATTTTCACTAAAACATTGTTAATAAGTCACTCCCAGAAAATGCTGTCATGAATTAAATAAAATGCACTCAGATACAAACTAGCATTTAAATTATAGATTTAACTCCTGTTGTTACAATTATAGTACATTCATATCCACAACTGGAGTACCCTGGGATTATTTAACAGCAGGCTGTGAAACTGAACGGGTGAATTGACCTTCTACCTACCGAAGCATCTTGGAAATGCACGAGTCCAAGGCATCTGTCTATTGTAATATTTTCACTCGCTTTTCATAATGTTTAGTTGTGCATGTCTCTCTGTCTGCTGTGAGCTGTTTGTATCACAGGACTCAACACCAATGAACGAGGGGTAAGCGGGTCTTCAATTCAAATATTCATTCATGTCTGAGTGTGTTCTGTTTTAGGAAGTGACTTATTTAACAATATTTTTGTAAAAATACATGTATTTCGCCTGTTGTGAGCATACGAATGGGCAACTTCACAAGAGGATTACAGGACAAAAGTAATGTGACACTGACTTACTGTAAATAGTGTACCGAAAATGATGTCAAGTGAGGCGACTTCTTGGGTGAGATGGCCTAGCAACTGGGGCCTGTGACCTAACAATCTGACCTAAATTACATTAATTTGGTGTAGGATCATCGAGGTTCCCATAGAAATAACAAAACAGTGTCACGAGAATTCCATAGCAAAATGCTAATATAAACCAACAACTCTAAATGTAAGTTTTTTGTTTCTCCTACTTCAAAACCAGAATAAAAAATAAATAAATGAAAGAAATAAATGCTAACCTGTCAGATATTGGGTGAGGCAGGTCTAAATCATCTCTGATTGTTAACCAAGAAATGGGAACAGCTGATCTTACTGTCAAGAAAGTAGACATTTTCTCGTATGACATGGAGGTGGAATTAAGAGGACACAAGATGGAATACATTTTAAGCTAGAAGTGTAAAATAAATTGCTGGTTTTCTTCTAAAAGATCCCCAACCTGAGGTTCATTATGTTCTAACTCTATTTTGGTAGGACTACTAATGTTGTTCTCACCAGTATTTCAGAGTGTAAATTCCTGGAAGAAAGAAAAGACAAACTTCCAGAAACAGAGTGTTTTTTGTGCTATTACAGTTTATTGTTATTCTTTCAAAGCCATTTTGTGTTCTTTTTTTGAGTAGTTCTACCCTTTCCTGGCTATTCTTTCATGGCCATGTTCTTTGCATTCCAGGAACCTGTTGCTGGTCACAAGATGGCGATGCACAGCTTTTGGCATCTGTGTGTTGGATTTAATTTGTAAACCTGTGTTGGCTGGGATTGGCTCCAGCAGACTCCCATGACCCTGTGTTAGGATATAACGGGTTGGACAATGACTGACAACAAATACTAACAATGTTAATAAGTCCATCCATCCATTATCCAACCTGCTATATCTTATCTACAGGGTCACGGGGGTCTGCTGGAGCCAATCCCAGCCAACATAGAGCGCAAGGCAGGAAACAAACCCTGGGCAGGGCGCCAGCCCACCGCAGGGCGCGCACACACACATCAAGCACGCACTAGGGACAATTTAGAATCGCCAATACATCTAACCTGCATGTCCTTGGACTGTGGGAGGAAACCAGAGTACCCGGAGGAAACCCACGCAGACATGGGGAGAACATGCAAACTCCATGCAGGGAGGACCCGGGAAGCAAACCCAGGTCTCATTACTATGAGGCAACCCATGTTAATAAGTGCGTAGCAATAACAGTGTGAGGACCTTCTGAAACATTTCCCGTGACTTCATCTTTGGTTTCATGGATTGAATTTGGTGAAAGGTTTCAACATTTGGACTGTCTTATTCAGTTCCTCTGCTTCTTGGAATAGAGGAAGTGAAAGGTGCTTCTAAGAAGATCAGTGTTTTTGCTGATGACCCCACGATCCCGCCGGTCTTGTGTAGATCATAAAACAAATACAAAACAGTATAGTTTCTGCTGTTCCTCATCCATATTTATGTTTGTATTTTTCATTTTCCCCAGCCCGCTTAATGTTATTTTGTTTTTGTTCTGTTTTCTGTTTGTAGTTCCACCCCAGATCCTTTCCCTTAATTGTTTCTTTTGACTACAGGGGCTGCACTTGTCTGACAGTCCTATTTAAGACATAGTTGCATTAAGAAGCTTTAGCAGCTATGTTCTATCCCTTTTTGTAATTGACATTTTGTAAGTTTATTTTGTTTAATCTTTCTATCTTGAAGATTTTTGTATTGGTGTGTTCTGTGTGGGATGTTTGAGACTAAAATGTTCTTGATTACTGGCTTTTACATTTCTTATTTTAATTATAGGTTTGCACTATTCTTCTGCTTCTTCTTGTTAGGAGTTTCATTTTATTTTTGCTGTTTATTTATAAACTTACTGAATGTATAAATTATTACATTTGTTAAGGTATTTTTCCTTGTTTGGGGAATTCTTAATTTGATTTAATAATTAATTGCTAAAATTATAAGTTTACCTTTGTGACCTTTTAAGTTGTAGAAGGGCTTTTCTCAGGTTTCTCCTAACATATAGTATATTTGAACAAAGTGGCTCCTGTTAGTTTCTTGTCTGATTTGTAACATAAAAAATTAAATAAACAGATTGAACTGGCAGTGTCCATATTTACATTCTGTCATGTCCTAATATTTTTTTCCACATTCCAATAAGTTTTCCTCACCTGAGTTACGATACCAGGGTTGTTCCCCTGCCTCAAGTTTATTTTTTGGTTATTTAATCTTTTTATAGTTTGTTATTAATTGGCTTTTAGTTTTGTTCTGTTTTCATGTTAAATTGCGATTTCCTTTGATATTCTATTGTTTATTCATTTTGTTATCGTAGGTTATGATATTTGTAATTTTGTTTTGTTATCTGCTTTGTTTCCTTCATGTGGATCCCAAGGAAGTGGGATCACCTAAAGACACAGCCAAGGGACCACCCCAGAAAGTATTTCAGAAAGAGCTGTGATGCTCACTTTAGCTTTGTCATTGTTGGATTGATAGTTACTTTTTCATTTTATTTTTCTTCTTTCTATTTGAATGTATTGTTTTTGACCCGTGGTTCTTTACATAAGGTACTGTTTTTGCATTCTGCATTAAATTAAATTCTTCATTTTTAGGCAATACCTATTTTCTGGTCATTTTTTCATGCCATGCTTTTGTTATCCTTCTTTGTATTCATTGAAATGAATATTTAAATATCAGATGAATGCTGTTTTGTGTGTGGGTTAGTGATTTTAACCATTTTTCTCATCCCTTTTTGTGGACATTTTTTGATATTTGTCTGCAAAAGCCTTGGCCCCATTTTCGGCTTGGACAGGCCTGAAAGTCTGCCTTTTGAGTTTTGGGTAGGCTGAGGTAGCCTGGGACGGAGGCCTACCTAGCAGAATTATAGGAAGGGGTTTTGCTTTTGGAGTTCTGTTCCCCATTTTTGAGCTTGTTGTGTCAGAAATTACTATAACCTGTCTTGCCTGGAGAAGGTGCCTGAGTTGCATCGAAAGCTTGCATATTGTAATCTGTTTAGTTAGCCAATAAAAGGTGTCATTTTGCTTGACTTCTCACTATCTGAAAGTAGAAACACTCTTTGTATACTGTATGGATCACTGGCTCAAAGAGCAGGAAATCTATTCTCTTTGTAAAATGTCTACCTACACTAGTAATACATATTTTAAAAGCTTCTTTAATGACAAAATAAATTAGATTTTCAGCATTTGGAAACTTTCTATTGAGTGTTAAACTCTATTTCTTCTTGAGCACACTCCATTAGTAATTTTAATTTAGTACAAGGAATCACAACTTCACTTATTCGGAAATCACTAATTTTGCACTAAAACTTGTCTTGTAGACACAATCTTAACAAAACTAGCGAAAGCTCATTCACCGTCCGGGCAGCACCCATTTAACATTATCAGTGGATCTGTTGTTAATGCACTGCGAGTATTGATTGTCGGAAAATTGTTGAAAATTCATATACAGATCTTAACATGATCATTATTAATAGACCAATTTCATGGATACAATGTACAATTTCTTTCTAAAGTTAAATAACAGTACTAAACTGACAGCTTTAGTTTTACCCTCGATTTTATACTAAATTTATTCTCACCAGTAACAATACAGAAACACAGAGTATAACTCACAAATGACTTCCTAAAATCTTTTGATGGAGGCAATGAACTGAACTTAGACTATGATTTCCTTTTTCCTAAATGTGCATTTTATGTTTTTTAAGATAACAATGTCACAGCCTTTTTGGTTAATCTGATTAATGAGCGCATAAACATGAACATGACATAAAAACACATTTCAAGTGATAGCAGCTTTCCTTAGCTGTGGACCCTTATTTCTTATAAATTCAGTATGAGGTTTTACCAATCAGTTCCAAAGTACAATAAAACATGTATTATATATTAAATATTATTAGGTCAACACATTACATGCCACCTGCCTTGAATGCACAAATGTGTCTATAAATGTTAAAGGGTACTAAGAGTTTTAAATCGACCTAAAATAAATGTATGTTTGTGATTTAAAAGCTGCAACCAGTTATTTAGAATTTAATACTTACAAACTCAATGAGTGAAAATCAGATTCATACCTGAATACAATTATGAAATTAAATTATTTCCTTACTCAAAGAATCTGTTTGAATTAGTTTACTGTGCATGAAAGACTGCAATACACTAACAATATTAGAAACATATAAACAATATCGTAAATAAAACTGAAAAGACCAATTTAAGAATATGTTGTGTCATCATATATCAGAAACATCCAAATTTTCCAAGGTAATGAAAATTGATGAAGAATTACCTGCTGTGCCGATTATGACAACCTCAAGGAACGTAAAGAGAAGCAGAGTGAGTGCCATGCTGACAGTATTTACAAGAATCTAGCTGAGTTCTGGAGACTTTGTGTATGATGTGGAAAAACAGAAGTAACAGTTCTGTGAAAAACGGAAAAGAAAAGGAGGAAAAAATTGTCATGTAAAAAGGGGAATTCATGAGTGAAGTCAGGGGTAGCCTTCAGGAAACTGTGCTGTCGTGGCTTTAGTTATGTATTTTTAGAGCTTCTCTTATCTCAGCATTTCTTCTTAAAGAATGGCACCTTAAACATTAAAAGTCAAAGCAAGATTGTTCAAAGGGAAGCAAAGCCACAGACATCTCAGCATTAAATTGACACTCAGCAGCTTGTATATTTGGCTGATTGTTGTGAACACCTTCAGATGTTAAGATTTAACATGGGTGATTTTGCTGTGAACAGTGCATGAGTGAGGGGAACGTGCTGATATGCTGTATATGTCCGGAACCTACAATAATGATGAAAGACTGGTCAGAATAGTTTTTCAGGATGGGATAAGCTGAGGTCAATAAGGTGTCCTTCTATAGCAGAACCGGTGAATTCTAAGAGCAGCTTTTGGTTCCTGACTCTTTAAATAATGGGATGCAGGAATATCAGAGGGAACCTACAAGAGGAGCTTCTTCTCAACCTGAAAGTGACTCCAGGGGGTTTAAGGGGTGAAATATTTCCTTTCTGTTATTTTAAAAGAGGTCAGCTGTGACAAGAAGACAAGCGTGACATTAGAAGAAGAGTCAGTCTACATGTGAAGGTGGGCACTGAAAGACTGGAATCTGAACACCAAGGCAGTAAATCTGGATTGGAGTACAGACTGCTGTTGTGTTTTGTGTCTGTTTCTCCCCTTTTAGTAATCTTCCCTGATTTTCTTTTTTTGCTTAGTCTTTTATTTGCATATTTAAAGTTTGTAGTACATTATGGAAGAGTGGCACTAAAAAATCAAACTTTGAACATAACACCAGTCCATTGTTGGCACACTGACTCACATGCCCTTATATGCAGTTCTTTAAAAAGTGATTTTTTTATAAACAATGTGTCTTGTTTCTCTTCTCCTTCCCCTTTCGTGTAGTACAGGCTTTTTCTGACCTTTTGACTTTTCTACATTAGGCAATTTATAAAGTCCTCTTTTGCTTGCTGCATTAATCTCTAGCCATTACCACTCCAATCAAATCCACTATTATACTACATTTATGACCCGTGCAGTGGTTGTTCGTGTATTTCTTTCTCTCTTTACTAGACCTCTTCATAAATACTGCTTTAGGGCCTTTATGATCTTTCTTACTGAAGTTTCTATTTTCACTAGCCTTGACTAATGTGTCACACCTGCTCTTGATGTCCTCCACTAAATCCCATAATTCCTTGTGCTTTTTTAATTCATATATGCACTGCCATGAAAAACTTTTTCCCCCCTTCCTGACTTCCTCTATTATTCTTTGAAACTGAATGTTATTGAGTCTTCCAACAAAATATAGTATTAAATGTATTGTGAACAAATAACTTTTATAAACTTATTTGTCATTTATCTTAAATGTTCAAAGTTATTCAACAGCAACCAGCACTAAATGAAAATGGAATCACTTCTTCATTAATCCAGCTCACATAAATGCATAATTAGAGTCCATAGCCAATATAATGTCTTTGCATCCTGTGAACAATTACACTCCAAATTTTGCATCCCGTCAACATAACCTTTCCACTGTTTTCAAATTAGAAACTTTGCTAAACAAAAATCTGCCCAATTTTCCTCACCTTTCATGTACTTCTATTCTGGAAGAAATATTGATTAGTCTTGAGGACTCAGATAGCATTTTTATAATATATAAAAACAGTTTAAAGTCCTTTCCTTTCAAAGATCCCAGAGTACAGTGGGAAAAGGATCTCTTACTCAACATTTCAGAAAAGGATTGGAAGGCAGCCATGCACAGAATTCACTCTAGCTCCATATGTACAAAGCATACAATTATTCAACTTAAAATCTTTTGTCAAGCACAGCTGTCTCATTTAAAATTGTCCAAAATGTTTCCAGGGCAATATCCAATCTGCAAACATTGCACTCGAGCTCTGGCCTCATTGGGCCATATGTTCTGGGAGGGTACCAAATTAACATCATTCTGCACCAAAATCTTTAAATGCCTATCAGACAGCCTTGGTGTGACAATCTCTCTTAATCCATTAACAATGTGTTTGG
Organism: Erpetoichthys calabaricus; assembly: GCF_900747795.2. NCBI lineage: Eukaryota > Metazoa > Chordata > Cladistia > Polypteriformes > Polypteridae > Erpetoichthys > Erpetoichthys calabaricus. The sequence goes on from NC_041394.2 coordinate 58,119,501, forward strand.
TGTACTCCTAGATAGGCTTAAAGTAGAGAAACTGCCTTTACTTCACTACTAGCATGTAGACTTATCTTGCTCAACTGGAAGAATCCTAGCCCACCTCTTTTAAGTCTGTGGGTAACTGATGTTATATACCATTTGAAATCATAAAAAATCCAATTCTCACTTAGAGGATCTGTTCAAAACTTTTTTAAAACCTTGCAGGATGTAATCAATAACATTTTAGAAAAAGTATTTATATTGGGGAAATTGATTCTCTTCCCTCTTTTCTACTCTTAAAGTTTTATTCTGGCTGTTCACCTTCCTCTCTTTCTCATGGGTGGGGATTGAATTTAGTTTTGTTAAGTTTAATTTGTTTGTATGGAATGTTACTTTCATTTAATATATGCAATAATAAGTTAAAATTAAAAAAAGAGTCAATAGCCAAGTTCAGGGACACAGTGGGAGCCATACTTTCAATAAAGAAAGCACTTGAAACATTAGCAAATCTGTCCAGGAATAGTTGGTCTGTATGAATGAAAAACATCCAAAGAGGCGCAGGCTTCTCTTGCCTTCAGCAAAGGTGATTGTTCCTGACACCACAATCAGAAGGACACTGGACAAACATGAGTTTCACTGGATAGTAGTAAGGTGGAAACCACTACTTTTAAAATATTTTTATTGATTTTAATTTGAAGCAAATAACATTCTGTACAATCAAGTCAAACTTAACAAACCAAAATTCAACCCCACCCAAGAGAAAGAGAGGAGAGCCAACAACAAAAAGAGCAAATCTTTAAAAGTCAGAAAAGAAGGAAGAGAATCCTTTTCCTTTATATAGATGCTTATTCTAAAATGTTATTGATTAGATCTGTCCATAATTTTAAAAAGTTTCGAACACATCCTCTAAGTAAGAATTTGATTTTTTTTCCAATTTCATTCAGTATAGAACACCAGTTGAGGTGTAATCCAGTACTAACAAAGAATCTTGCCTCTTAGATAGATAGATAGATAGATAGATAGATAGATAGATAGATAGATAGATAGATAGATAGATAGATAGATAGATAGATAGATAGATAGATAGATAGATAGATAGATAGATAGATAGATAGATACTTTATTAATCCCAGGGGGAAATTCACATTTTTTTTTTTTTTTTTTTTTTTAGATAGATAGTTTTTTAGTCTTAGTTGGCAGGAGGCACCTCCATTTTCCCCAGTCCTTTTGAGAAGATATTCTAAGGACAGATAAGACAGAGAATTTGGGTCCAATTATCTTCAGCATAAAGTGAGCACAGCATTCCACAGTAAGAGCATCATACCGGCATTCAAATATGATGGAGATGCTTCAGGGCATGGACAATGAATTGAAGCAACAATGAGTTAAAGGTACCATGAATTCTGCTCTGTATTGGGAAATATTTTATAAAGAAGTCCAATCCGCTGTCCTTGATTTGAAGTTGATGTTAAAACATAGTTGGGTCAGGCAGCAAGACGATGATTGAATACACAGACAAACCCACATCAGAATGGCTGAAAAGTCACAAAGTAAATGTTTTGGACTGGCTTAGTGAGGCCGAAACCCAACTGAGAGGCTGTGACAATACCAGAAACAATCCGTTCATGCTCAAAGGCATACCCGTGTTTACAAGTTAAAACAATTCTGCATGAAAGGGCAGGCAAAATTCCTCCATAGCAATGTTAAGGACTGACAGGTGAAGGTGGCATAACCAATTATTTTGTGCATAGGGGCAATTGCTTTTTCACACAATGCCAAGTAGTGTTGGTAATTTCACTGATTCAATAAATTAAATAAGTAAAAGTGATTGTTATTTGTTTACTCAGGTACCCTTTATCTAAAATTGCATTTTGGTTGCTGACCTGAAAAGATTCATTTCAAAATTTTGCAATAATAAAGGAAATCAGCAAAGAAACAAATACATTTTCACAGCACTGTTTTTCTGTTTATTCACAGTCCTGTCCATAAATAGGCTCACCTCTTTGCAGGAAGACCTTCACCCACTGATGTCTCAGCTTACTGATGTTTATTCATAGCTGACCTTATTACATTTGTTCTGACATTTTCCTGAGCCCTTATCTATCAAAACATTTATCCATTACCTGATCTACTTTTTCTATTAAGCATGGTGGTTTTACCAGTGTGTTAACTAAATTAAAATGCTATTTGAAATGGCACCTTCCCAAAGAAAGCACAATTTTAAGGTGCTATAGAAGTACAGAGCTGTTGTACAATTATCTATAGACAGAGAGACGATGAACCATCACACGATGAACCATCTCAGGATCCCAAATTAGGAGTGCAGCTGTCTATATACTGTATGTATTAAAAGTGCTAAGTGTTATTTTTCTGTGCAAAAATTCACACACCCAAGGGGCCTAGCAACTTGATCTTGGTCTCATTCGAGAGGTCATAACGTAACACGTGTAAAATGATTTACTGCATGAATTGCTCATGCAAAGTACCTCAGCCACAGAATTCAGGTTCAGGTCTTTCTCACAGGAAATCAAGATGCGGCAGCAAGCCATCACTGACAGGAACCCTACGACTACACAGGCACAGACAGAGCGGCAGTCAGTGCACTTTCTCTACCTGACAGAAGGACAATGGTTGCATGTGCACACTGCACTCACAGTGAAATACACTGAATAGGCCAACTGATCACTCTAACTGCAAAAGTCACTGTGAGTGCCCACAGTGCAATGAAGTCAATATAGCAATCTTGAGCCACTTAGTAAAGTTCAGGATCACTAAGCAGCCAGAATCTATACCAGTGGTATCAAGCGCAAGACAGAAAAAAGTTCATCATAGAAAATACACATTGAAAAGAAAAAAAAAGGCCCTGGACCACAAAGGGTTAAGCTGACCAAAGTGATTCATAAGGCTCTTCCATCTTAACAGAGTAAAAAAGCACTTCTGCTCCTAATGACTGTGATTCTGACATGGAAAGAGTGAATAAGCATATTGGGAAAGTCTGAACAATCTTGTTTAGACATTACATGGAATGAATTATCATGAAGAATATCAGCCTCCTTGCCCATCAAAACAAAATTTAAAATGCAATTAAGAAAATGCAATGATTTTTAAAATTTTGAATAATAAGTTTGAAACTCAGCAAATCTTCAGTACATGGGTAGATACGGTGAACTGTTAGTTATTTGTTTTGTTGATACCTCTTATATTTTATAATTGGTTACTTCTTTCAGTTCCTTTGGAAATGATAATGTATTTTATTACTTCTTGTGGCTCGTCTAGAATAAGTGGCACTCTTCTGATTGGTACCACGTTTTATTTTTAACAGGAAAGTATGCAGTGTGAGATAATGAGTCCGGACACAACCAGATGGACACCGGCAGTTCTTAAAACACACACGTTTAATAAATAAAGGTCCCAAAACCCAAGTCCCGCACACACACAGTGCTTACAGTGCTTCCAGCACCACAACACCCTTCCACGGGCCTTTCAATGTCGATGGGCCGCCTCTCTTCCGTCTGCTGGAGCTTCGTCGTACTGCAGCACCCGACTCCAGCTCCCCGACTGTAGGAAGGCAGCCCCTTTTATATTCACCCAGATGTGCTCCAGGTGCTTGTTGATGACCTTCTGGCGGCACTTCCTAGTGTGGCAGAAGTGCCGCACGACCACCCGGAAGCACTCCAGGCATCCCTGGAAGGTTCTTCCTCCACCTGCCCAGGTCTGGCGGAAGTGGAGATTTCCCTGGCTCCACGATGGTCGGGGCGCCTCCTAGCGGCAGCCACGGGCCCCAGTGGGTTTGAGCCTCCTGGCTCCATCCCCGAGGTCCACTCATTATCTAGGGCGGTTGTCCCCTCATGGGCTGGGAGACATATAAACTGCCTCCCGGTCCTTCCAGTTATCCCTGCTGGGTCTGGCCCCCAGCCTCCTGCCACAGCAGCTTAACTTTGTCAAGTAGTGGTTTTCTAAGAAATATCAATCTAAGGATGGTTGGAAATGTTCACTGCTTGATACTCTTCTTGATTGTTGCTCTAGGTGTCTTTGGAGTCTTCATGCATTCATATCCTGGAATTTGTCTTACATGCCTGTGAGACTTTGTGTTTGCTGCTCAGTTGCTCTGTATTCATGATTCCCTGTTGCTAGTCAATGTTGTTCACCATCAAGTCTTCTTATGGCAGAATGATATGTGACCCAGCAAAGGCTAGATATAAACAACAGTAAACTGTCAGCAATTGTGTCGTTCTTGCATCCTGTATTTTACACTTGACACAGAAGATTGCTCTGCGTTTTTGTCATTTTTGCATTCTGTGTCCCGTATTTCACACCCAGAAGATTGCTCAGCCCTTATTCATCTTCTTCTTAGTATGGCGTTCTTTATCACACAGTCAGTCTTTGCAATATATTTGATGCTTAGTAGATGTCACAGCTCTTCTTTTTCTTTCCACTATCTCACATGGTTTTGCCAGCACTTTGCCGTTATAAACCCACAACCACAGGTCACTTTGCAGAAGTTGCCGCTACTTGAGATTTTTTGAATTCCCACAGGTCATAACCTTTTGCTGAAGGCAAAGATCAATGTTGTAGCCCCGTAGTTTTTGAGTAATCGTGTGTCAGACAGACCTTAGCAATGTATATATATATATCTTTATATAGACTAGCACTGTTACCTGGCTTCACTTGAGAAATTTCAAGACAATGGTGCAATACCTACCCTTGTACTTTAAAATTTATCATGAAATTTTTGCACCAAATGATGTCATTTGAAATACATTATTAGATTTTCTTATAGCATTGAGAAAATATTCTGACTCTGGGTATAAACCAAATACTAAAATTTGAATAGGCCCTAGTAAGACTTCAAAAGGTGATAAATTGATCTTTGCACTTTTGTAACACATTCCACTGGTCCAACAGTCCATTCCAATACACAACAATATGGACATTTAACATTTATAGACCCTATAAGAATATCTTTATTAGATTCATAACCAATGTGTCATTTATAATTAAATCTACCATTGCAATTTTGAGCCAAAGTAAATATATCTTTTGATTTGCATGTCAAAGAGAAGTTATTCTGTTCATGTCAATATATTTTAAGGTATATTTAGTAACAGTGTTTTGAGCTTTAGCAAGACCATTAAGTAGTAATAGGTTTGTAAACATCGAAATGTCCTCCACATAAAAGCTTCCATGAAGCAGAACGTTTTAACTAGTAAACCATTTACTCCAAATTTAGCAAATGATACACCATTTCTGTAAACTTCAAATACACATATAAAAATTTCTGATTGCAATTGGTAGCAATTGAGAGATTTTGCGTGTCATTCATGTACATTACAACATCATCATAATTGTTGCCATTTGTGTTATATTGTGTTGAGTATCAATTCCACCGTCTAAAGCTCTTGGGCATCAGTCAAGAAAATTATCAACTGTTTAACATCTATCAAAATTTCATTAGTTTTTCCACTGTGCTTATGGTTGTTTAAGCCATTATTTACAAACACCCTCGCTAAAGGGGTCTGACATTGAAGTAACTGCAGGCTTTCAGCAAACAGTGCTGTTTGACCCAGTGTCTACTCTGCTTTTTGTTAATTGTCTTTACAAGTAGTCATCGACTTATGACCATGTTCGGTTCTGGCTGACCAGTTGTAAGTAGATCTTGACATAAGATGGACCAGTATATGTATTCAAACCTGACTTTTGTGTATAGTAGATATTGTTTGTTTTATATCCTTTTTTATCATCATTCGTAGGACATTGTGTAGATTTTCTATCTTTTTTGTGTAAATTATTTTTTAATTTTGTTGCATTATTAATGTTGCTCGCATGGGTGCTGAACCTTTAATAGCTTCACAAATCCTTTGTCTGTGTTATGTTACATCTTCAGTGTTGACCTATCCCAGTGTTCATTGTGTTAACTGTGAGAGGAAGAATTGTACCAGCAGGGTTTGAGCACTCATGTTTTTAAGTTTTAACATTTTAGCCGGTTAACAATAAACATTAACAGATAAAGGAGTTCAGTGTGGTTGCATTACCCCTTCATGGCAGTTCGTACAAAGCGGCACATCATGAGACACAACACAGAAGCTTCGGAAGGTTAGCTGGATTCAAAGCTAGAGTACAACAGTGCAGCATGTGCAGCAAACACTGGTTACTATGGGGTAACTTAAAGTCACATGTGAACTCATTTGCTTTCTTTCCTCCCTCATACTGTTTGATCACCTTCATTTTTGTGTCAAGATCAATTGCCTCTTTTCCTGTAACTGTAAGACAAATGTAACTGAATGTAGTCAAAACCACTGCAGGTAATAAACTGAGATTTAGATGAATGAGTCACAGCATACGGAGCTGATGTGGCAAAATCTATTATTTGCCTGTAAGACGTGGTAGTGAATGGTCATAAGATGCATAGTTCGTAAGTCAACAACTACCTGTATATTTGGATATAATTAGGAGAACAAAGTCCTAAAAGTTTGACGTTTGTATAAAAATAAATTTGACACTGCTGTGTTGTTGTGAATGAATAATAAAAGAATAAGATAAAAAACAAACTAATTTAACAGTGCCATCAATGTGACAATGATAAAGGGTTGGGGCACCACCTTGGTGACTTCATATAACTGGATAATTCAAAAATAAAGAAAACACGCAAGAAATGAGGAGTAGTCTTTTCAGACTGGAGTTCTGTATCTGAATTAAACAAGACTGCAGATTTAATAATAATAATAATGTTTTATTTATGTAGTGCCTTACATACACTCAAGGACACTTTACAATTCAACAAAAACACATTAACAAGACAGTAGAAGTTGCATACAAGAGAATGAATAACACTGTGTTTTAACAGGAGTTTGAAATGAATAATAGATTTTTCCTCGCGAAGACTGAGAGGGAAGAGCATTCCAAATTTTAGGGGCCATCACACTGAAAGCTCTGTCACCCATATTTACTAACCTGTATTTAGGTACAGTGAGTAAGTTAGAGTCCAATGATCTTAATGCACAGGCAGGAGTGTAAGGAAGCAGTAGCTCAGACAGAAAATGAGGGGCTAAACCATGAAGGGCTTTAAAGGTGATGAGAAATTTCCAGGTTCTGAGGTCAAGTGGCAGGAAAGGGAGGCTCCAGGAGGACAAACACAGATGTCACATCAAAGATGGAGAGGCTGTCAATCTTCTATTCTGCCGAGGGAGTAGAAGATGAGGCATTAGTACACAGTGGGGCAGGTAATTACCAACACCGAAGCCTTTAAGCTGTTTCCGATGTGCACACGAGTGGAAACAGTTAATGAGAAAAAGACTCACTGATGGTGAAACTGGCAAATGTTGAGCCACAGGGAGACATGTACTAAACCTGAGTGTTGCTCTGTGTTGAGATCAGAAGAAAAGGCAGTCTAGGCAGCTCCTCCAACACCAATGTTCATTCCTTGTTTTGATTTATTTTATTTAACTTTTGTTACATTATTTTTTTATGATAGCTTTAATTTTTCAGTAATTCTATTTTTTTATTTTAATTTAAATGTTTTGTGTATTTTTTTTTAGTTTTTCTGTGTATAAGTGTATGTCACATTTAATTTGTTTTGTTTTAACAACAAAAAATCCTATTGGCCTCATCGACAGATTTCACCCGGACACTGTTTTGCAATTGTAAAAACTGTTTTCTTTGTGGTTGTGAAATTGCATATCATTAATCTTGCATACTGGTGAACTAGTGCATGAGTATATGAAAGTACAAGATTGCTATCTTGACAGAGCTCAATTGTTTTGTGATAATGGCATATTTCAAGGCTTCCAGTTCATGAAGAGATGCAAGAATAAACTAACTAGTATGTCCTGTTGTCAGTTGTTAATTTAACTTGCAATATATTGTATTATCATGGAGTGAGTGGAACTCACCAAGTTTGTTTTTAGATTGGTCTACTCTCACACCCTAACCTTAATATGCGCACAGACCTCATCCACTTATGCGGTCACTCCTCAGTGCTCCACATAGGGACTCATAGCATTGGCGTGAACAACACATGGGTGTCCCCTAGACACATGAGGGCTGATACACATTAGTTAATGCCATTTACCAATCAGCAATGCATTACTTACACCGTGCTCTCCTCTTTTTGGACATTTTCCTCAGCCCACTAAACCTGTGGAAAAGAAAGTGGCCATCTCACCACACCAGGTGCCATGTGTTTACTTTATTACTTCAGTCCCTCATGATTAGCAAGACAAGAAACAGCATAGTGTTATTTATTAGGAGTAGAAAAGAGCAGAAGAAAAAAAAATATTAAATAAATCAAAATAGGTAAAGTCAAAAAGGTTAAAAGTGTTTATTGTCCATGATGGCTTGTTTAAAGTTCATCAGTCAGGTTGATGCATGGATTGAATCTTCAATGTCCAAGTGAATGGAGCCTTTCCAATAGAAATGGAGTCTCTCTCTTTCTCTGATGTATATTCTGGTCTATTTTTTCTCTCTGACATCTCTGGGGAATTCTTTATGTCCAAAAGCAACATGGGGCTCTGACATTGTGATGTTACATGAAGATGATTCGCTAGTTATTCTAGTGATGGACAGCTCTGCCTCAAAGTTCTGATCCTGGGAGCTTTATCAGTTTCCTTTTCTGTTAGCTTCTAGACTCACTGGTCATTCTAAACTAAGATTATACATTTAAATAAAAAATGAAAGAAGGCACAAACAGGGTTTAGTTAGATAACATTAAACTTAAAATGGTCCCAGAGAGTGCATTAATAAGTCATTGCACTCTTTCTAAGCAAAAACATTTAACCTAGGCTCAGTGTAAAAATAGACAGCATGTGGGTTGCACAGACATAAATGAATTTTATCAAAGTTAATAATATGGCTGCAACGTTTTAGCAAATTTAATGGCAACTATGCACACTGAAACACACATTATGTAGTGTGTTAAAATCAAAATTAAAAATATGCCCAGTGCTGCCGGGAAAGGCAGCCATAAATTCACAAAACTACAGCAGTGTGGCTGCATGTGAAGTTTCCTGGGCCAGTAATGCAGGAGAGCACAATGAGTGAACGTGCACCCTAGTACAGTTTTTGGTATTTGGTACACTGTATTAATACATGAGGCGAAATTCTCTTTTTGCATAACCTTTGGGGGTCATGAGGTCGCATATAAGGTTGATAATGAACATGTACTCCAGAAGTAAATAAGAAAAAATTAGTTGTCACACACATGCGCATGGGAGCCAGCCACAGGAACCAAAAGAATGGAATTCCATGCCCAGCCGGAGGGTAGTGGGGTGCATTCAACCCTCTTATTTTGTCCCCGCAGACCAGACACGGGAAATTCCACCTCAATTCTGAAGACGTCACTTCCTGTCCTGGCCCCGAGGACCACATCACTTCCGCCAAACTCCCTATAAAAACCCTTCCCTTCCTCCGTTGATCAGTTCAATTTTGGATTCCGTTCTGTACATTATTGTGCTGAATATTTTGCTTGTTTTGCAGCCAAGGTCAAGTACACGGGTGGCTGCCCCAAACCTTTGTCTTGTGTCAAGGTGTCTTATTTTACAAAGTAAAGAAAGCCATCAGTCTGTACCATGTAACATACCAAGGGTGTTTACCATGGATGATTCCATTCAGTACACACAATTTAGTTTTATTTTCTAGTTTGAAGACATTTTTTAATGACATTTCTGTCATAGAAATTGATTTTTTTTTTAGAAATTGAATTTCAGTAATGGCAATTGAATTAAGTGTTTTTTTTAACAAGAAAAAATCTGTAGTTATGATCACTGAAGCTTTGCCTGCCATTGTCTTACTTTGGGGTCAGACATCTTGAAGGTGTGAGTAGAAGGTGTCAGACAAGTCACCTTACTCTAAGGCCGACAGTTTGGAGCTTGTCGTAGATGTGGACATTGAGTCTGCTGGTACTTTTGACACAACCCAGTTGTCAGATCTGTAGTGGTCTCTCAGGTGGTCTGTTTGATGTGTTGGTCCTGTTCTTGTGGTCACTTGAGAGTGTGCAGGTCTTGAGTGGATGTCTGTTCTGTGGGTCTGCTAAAAGCAACTTGACTACTGGCAAGGCACAGAGGAAGAGCAGCTTAGTCCAATAATGCCTGGCAACACCCATGTGATGGGCCTGGGCCTGCAGCGTACAAATTGCCCTCTTCCTTGCCTCTGATGCCAATTGTTACATTATGGCATAGACATAAAAGTGACTACATATGGCCCTTGGCTTACTGTAGTAATAATAATAATTCTTTGCATTTATATAGCATGTTTCTCACTACTCAAAGTGCTTAGCAATTGCAGGTTAAGGGTCTTGCTCAAGGGCCCAACAGAGCAGAGTCCCTTTTGGCATTTACGGGATTCAAACTGGCATCCTTCTGATTGACAGTGCAGATCCCTAGCCTCAGAGCCACCACTTCGCCTACTGTGACCTAACCTCATTGAGTAAAAGTGCACTTGATGAGCTTTTGTGTGTTTGGCAAGTTGTGGTGCCTCATTGTACCAGTGGCAAGGCAGATCAGAGGGCTAAAAAAATGGAATTAAGTTACGTGAAGAGAGATATGCTTTTTTGGACTGAATTGAATTACAGATTCAAGACTTTAGACAAGTTATATAATAAATAAAAACAGTTTATTTTGAATAACACTTTAATAAAATAAAATATGTTGATACATTTTACAGGAAATATAGAACATTTAATACATACTGTATTTCTATACAGCAATGCATACAGAAAACAAGATAAATTTCTTCTCCATTAAGTAATCAAAAACAGTGTGTAATGGTTTTCCCTTTAATCTCTTTATTTAGCAAAAGATGTTTCATATTTTATGTTAAATGTTTGTCTAACTCTCTTTTTCAATTGCCAGCAGTTGCTAGTTTAGTCCCCACCGTGGACTGACTGAGTGGCCCCCGGCGTGACTCATAACTGGTCCAGTTGTGTAAAAATGAAAGCATTTGCAAAATCCAACAGTAAACTGACATGGACTAGCGTGTTATGTAAGAAAGGAAATATTACCATTTCTGTTTTTAGCAGTTCTTTCTGTTAGATATTTTGTGTATTACTGATGGTCTTTAAAAGCATTTCTGGTCCCAGAATCTGAAGTGCCTTCTAATAAAGGAGTCAGTTGTAGACATTACTGGAGAAGTTTGGCAAACACAACAATAAAAATATAAAAATAACTGAAAATAATCATTCTTGCTTGATATTTCCTTGCCATATTTTAACCATCATCTGAAAACAATCAAATTCTCATATTCAAACTCACATATTCTGTTTATACACTCTAGTCTAGAATATTTTGTGTATCAATTATTATTTAAATAGGACCAACATAGTTTCATTCAATGACAATTTTAGGCATATAGCTTTAATACATAAATGTTATATAGTGTACATATTGGCTACCTGTCATGTACAACTTTAAACAATATTCTCCTTAAATGAAAACGTGCCACAAAAATTTTGATTAAATAAAGATTTCAAGTAAAAAGTAAAAGTGAATTCAATCCTTCTAGAAACGAGTAGACCATTCTTGATATGAGGTCCCAGCACTGGCTCAAAAGATAGTTACTTAAGTTCTCATCATTCATGAGTAAACCTGGTCCAAAGTAATTGTTTGTCTTTTGCACTTGTAATTCTGGGTTTAGTATTCCCTTAGCCCGAACTGGGATAAAATGGACTTAGAGACGGAATGGGTGGATGTCTTCAATCAAAATATAGAAGAAATTACGGCAACAATTGCTAAAAAAAAAAAGAAAAATTATATACATACATATAAATACTAAGCTGTTATTGTCATGTTAGCTGAAGAAAGGGCCTTAGTTGCCTCGAAAGCTTGCATATTGTAATCTTTTTAGTTAGTCAATAAAAGGTGTCATTTTGCTTGACGTCTCTATACATACATATAAAATAAATAGTAAATGAATACATAAATCCAACATACTAACACAATGAAAACTACAGTCATGGCCTGTATTTAACATTAACTTGTAAGGGCAGAGTGTCCTGCATATTTATGTGTTGTGGTACTGAATGGTTTTTATTGAAATTTTAATCAATCAGGAAAGACTGTCCTCTAACTGGTCAACCCCACCACTTCAAGTAGCAACCTTTTTGTGTTCACGACAAAAAAAATGTAATGTCCTGCTTATCCTCTTATGCTAGACAAGATTAGACAACATAGCGAAATAGCTGCTACCAAAAGTAGAATTTCTGTCAATTATAGAGGAACAAAAACAAATGAATGGAACAATTATCTGTAAATATCTGTGTAAAAGAAAGAAAGAAAGAAAGAAAGAAAGAAAGAAAGAAAGAAAGAAAGAAAGAAAGAAAGAAAGAAAGAAAGAAAGAAAGAACTCAAACACTGAGAATGCTTTGTTTCATATTGTTTATACTGATGATGTTATTCAATACTAATCACAAAATAAAGTCAAGCATGCAATATTATCAGTAATTGTTTCATATTTACCAGCCAAAAAGTATGTAGAGACTTTGTTCCCTTTGATTGTATCCAAACTGTTTCTGGTATGGCCTGAAACCGCAAAATAAACGAGTTAACAATTTGGCATTTTTGAACAGCCTCCTCACTAGTTTAGGAGTGCGAACAGATGGATGCATGCATAAATGAATCGATGAATGAATGCTTTGTACCAAGTGTGGATTTGACTGAAGACTCTTAAGAACTAAAAAAACTGCCTTGCCCAAGGACTACTCAAAAGAAGACATAAAGCATTACAGAAGGGATGAATGAATGCAGTGAGAACTGGGAGCAGATTTGCAGTTTAACAAAAGCAAAACTTCCTCCTCTTCAATCACTCACTTTCCAGCAGTGTTGTGCAAGTTCACACCTCACAAGAACTCGCTCAAAGTTCAGTTCACAAGGATTAAAATTAATAAATTCACGTTTATAGTTCACCATTTCAATTTTGAACTAGTTCATGTTCAGTTCATTTTGTATTTTTTAAGGAGTGAGAATAAATGACCTATGAGTTTACTTTTTTAAATTTTGCATGCCTTATATTAGGCTATTACAGTGTTCTTGAATAAAATACAATAATTATGAAGACTTTTTTATTTAAATACTCTTTATTGAGTTAAACCCAGGAACAAACACATATAAACATATTTGCTAATATCCTCCCCATCAAAAAAGAAATTCAATAGATGTAAGTATACATATAAATTACCTCTCTATTTCCAACTATATGAGACAAATGGTGACTGTGGAACCAGCGTGTAGGTGAACTAACCTATTATGCTGCTGGTCAAAATTTGCATCACATATTGCATGTCCAACTGGAAAAAATATAAAGTGGCCTCACGAAGTACAACGTTTTCCTAAAAGCGAAATTGGAGCTTCACTGCATTCTTGTGTCAGCGGGGGTGCAGCTGAAGCACAAGCAGGCAGACACAGACAGAGCCTATTTGATTTTACATTATTTTTTCTGAATACAAATAATTGGCAAAAAATTTGTACAAAATAAATATTGATAAAAATCCACTATTTGTGCTGATCCAAATACCATATTCGGATTCGGCTCCACCCCTACAATACAGGGTAAGGCAAAACGTTTAATCTGAACCTAAACCAGATCTAGAATGTCACGTAAAACTGAAGTAGCTCACGTTCAAGTTCTTCAATTGCAAATACGTTACGTTAAGTTCACCGTTCTTAGAAAAATGAGCTTGTTCAATGAATGTGCTCTTTTGAACAGTTCATGCACAACACTGCTTTCCAGTTGGCTAATTACAATTAATAAAGCTCTGCATCAACTGTTCTGTTGTCAGTAATGATATTATATTATTAACATTGAAAAAAAGAATTGGTATACATGTATTAAAAATAATAAATGTTAAAGAAACTATTATAAAATTAACAATATTCAGACTGATTTGGATCATATATAACTCCTTTCATTTTTTTTTATTATTCTATTATTTACATTTTGTCTACCTCCTAGCTACAATAACTACATCTAAAACCTTTTGAGATGTTCTCTGTAGAATTACCAAAAAATGTATGCAATGTTTTTTCTATTAAGTTCATTGTGAAATTCTGGTGTAGGATAGCGCAGAATGAGCAGTAAGAAAGCGTGTAATACAGCACACTAAGAAAATAAGTGTCAGAACTTTCCAGGATTCAGGGCACACTATGGTGAGTAGAATTCTCTGTTTACAATATATAGTGTGATTGTGTATAGGGATGGAAACCCAAATAAACAAAAGCAGCCAGAGGGCAACATCTCCTCCCCATATTTAAGAGTTGGCCAGGGTTGAGGGTATGCAATGACAACTATTGTGAAAAGGAGCAAGTCAGTTAAGCAAGACAGAAGCAGTCAGTGCTCTGAATTAATGCCAGAAGGTAGGCAGCATTATTTAATGGAATGCCAAGCCTCAGCCTCTTTACACTTGCTGGGCAGGAGGCAGACATCAGGAGTAACCGCTTGAAGGCAGACAACCCAGTAATTGGTGGAGCATCTCCTGAGAAAAACAATTAAGAAAATGTGTGCATCGCGTAACTTTCAGGTGAGTTTGGAAATTTGGTTAGCTGCTTTAGTTTGAGCATTTTTTGGAGCATTTTTACATCTTATACTTACTTCATCAAAGATTTTTCTGTCACAATTTTCTTTATTACATATTTTTGTAACAGTGAGTCAAATTAAAAAATAACAGTAATAATAAAATCTAATTACATGCAGTTGTAATGTACATACAATGCTATGTTTTTACAACATCATCTGGCTGATGTTACCAGCAAATTCCAAATCAAGTGATGAAAAATTCATGTGCCGTTAGTAGCTGGGCATTTTTGGTCTATGGCTCCTTGTATTTAAAATTCCTTAAACATAACATTGTTTAAAGTACCCAATGGGGTATATCATAGCAATTTGCAGTAAAACAAAAGTCGGAGTAGATAAAAATAATAATAATAGTTCTTTACATTTAGCGCTTTTCTCACTACTCAGAGTGCTTTATATAGACAGAGGTGCCACTTCAGCCACCACTAATGTTGTAGCATTCACCTAGATTATGAAATGGCAGCCATTTTGTGTTGGTACACTCACCACACATTAGCTGTAAGGTGGTGAAGGAGTAAGAGAGATACTTAGCCAGTTAGAGACAGGGGATGATGAGGTGGCCAGAATGACTAGGCTGTGGGGGGGCAATTTAGCCAAGACATCAGGATATACACTAATTTCTTAATCTTAAGAAAGGATGCCCAGGGATCTTTAATGACTACAGAAAGTTAGGACCACAATTTTACGTCTCATCCGAAAGATGGTGCCATTTTTAGTGCACAGTGTCCCTGTCACTGCACTGGGGCATTGGAATCAACACTCAGACAACAGGGAACGTGCCCTCAGCTGGCCTCGCCAACACCTCTCCCAGCAGCAGCCCAAGCTTTTCCTGGTTGGTCTGCTTCATTCAAGTACTTGCTGGGCCCAAACATGCTTAGCTTCAGATGGATTACATCTTCTGAAGTGTTAGTGGTAAAAAAAAAAAAAAAAAATGTTAGTAAAAAGAAGTTGCAGTTATTACATACAATGAAAAAAAAGCCTGGCAAACTATGTCATATCTGTGCTAAATTATACAGCTGACCAAACAGACTGGATTATTCTGTTACTCCAGTATTTACATGCGCACAAGCCAAAGGTACTCAGCATTTTCTGTGTATATTTGTATAATGGGTTAATGTAAGGAAGCAAATATTTGTCTGCATTCAATAGTGGCTGAAATGCAAGGGTCCCATCCATCATCTACTCTACCGCTCTGATAACTATGAATTCCTCTGCTCTCATGAGTTGAGAATTTGTCCTGTAATCCAGGTAACTCCTTGATGAACACTACTTTGTTGCATTCCCTTGTGTACTGTGGTTTCACAAATGCTAATGCTAATCCCACATTAATAAACAGAATGGCTTGTTTTGTAAATTCCTCTGGCTTAAAACAGAATAACATTCTGTACCACTTCAATCATACTGTTTGAAATTTACCTTGAGAGGGGTCAGTTCAACTTGGAATAACCACTCCTGCTGGCAGGACAGATCCCAATAGAAGTTAGTCAAACACCAGGAGAAGTGCGTGTGTGCAAGCCTTTTATACCTCAGCTCATTTCTCCTGTTGCTTGAGGTAAGTTAACTATAAACGTTATAAAACAAATGTATATGCACATTGCAACATCTCATTTCTCTGAAAATGCAATTAATCAGCAAAATTCTTGACCTGCTCTTCATCATGGTCCAAAGAAGCCAACAATTTTACCTTGACGCTTCAACAGATTTTGATTTTTTGTCTATGTCTTTCAAAAATGTTATGTTAAAAAAAAATTAACTACACTTAGTCACAGACCCTCCATAACAAACAACTAACAATAGGACATCAATCAATGATACTGTATGTTTACATCTCTTGAATTAGAATCTGCTGTCTGTGAAAGCTACTGAGGCACCACAAGCCTATTTGGGACACATTTCTAACTACATGACATTGTAAAGTACCGTAAAAAGCATGTATTATATACTGCTTTACTAACACATGTAATTGCATTCTATTATTGCTGTTATTTTTTAATATAACATATATAACATAAATGTGATAGCTGATTCTATGAAGTAACTAAAAAATGTGAATGCGCCAACTTTCAAATCAGTTAACAAAGTCTTTGAATAAACCTGAACGTTATGTCATCTTTTCATTTTATGACTTGTTCAGTACTGTAGTTTGGTGATTTGTTCAACAATACTGTGTAATAATAATAAGAATAATAATTATTAACATTTATACAGTGCTTTTCGCACTACTCAGAGTGCTTATGTGTAATTTAATAATATTAGGAAAAGTAATTAAAAAATAAATAGCTATTGTTATAATATTACCTGTTGATTTAGAGTGAAGCTGAACTAAAGCTTCATCCTGAACAATCCCATCTAGTTCTGCTTTGCATTTAAAGGTTTTTTCATAAACAGACATGTTGGTATTAAACAAGGTGTGCTGCACAACACTCCCTTGCATAACAGCATCATTCATCCCAGAAGAAGAAATCTGCAGTATATAGCCACTGCAACCTTGTTTGCATTTCAGTTCACATGTGACTGTTAGTATATCTCCAGGCTTTGGGTCAGTGGGGTCAAATGTTACTGAAAAAAAAAGAAAAAAAGGATCATTGTATTTTTAATATACTGAGCATTACTTCATTGTTTAAAGCAGCACAGCTCGACAAGAAAGAAAGAAAGAAAGAAAGAAAGAAAGAAAGAAAGAAAGAAAGAAAGAAAGAAAGAAAGAAAGAAAGAAAGAATAGGAATATATCTTAAATAATGTACAAATAGTGTCAAGAATCAGTAATAAATTATCTCCAATTTCCAGGTTTTGTTATAAACATACCTCAGGAATGTAGAAGGCATCTCTTCTAAAATTTAAATATTTCCTGCTTCAAAGTGAGCATATTAGGTAAACTGTAATACTTTTTGCACCAGTACCCCATATATTCTGTTTTAATCCACAAGAACAGGCATGATGTTTTTGAAAATTTATAAAAAGTACTTTACTTAAGATGAAAATATTCAGTAGCAAATTAATTTATACCATGATTGTTAAAAACTGATTTCAACTTGAAAAACACCAATACTCGTATTATCCTTTAAGATCCATAACACAACTTCTGCCTAGCCATAAGGTGTAATTAAATTTCATAGCAGCTTATGGAGGGTGTACAGATTTTAACTGGAGGCAATGCAATATCACAAGTGATTAATGGTATCATTACCCAAAGAATTTTTCACAACAAATATGCTGTGTTGACTAGTGACCTTGTTCGCCAAATATTTTCTTTGGAAATTTGCCACGCAGCAGCACCACATAATATTTTATGAGGCCAACATGACATCACAGAGCTGTAGCAGCCAAAGTCAGATGGGACAGCTCCCTTTGTACATAACACAGATGCTAGTAATAGGGTAAAAATGAGTGGAAAACACAAAACTCACATGCAGAAGGAAACTGGAAATGTTTTGGTGCTTTCATGTCTGGAAGGTTTTATCTTTGTGTATGGACTTTTATGTGACCTGTGTGTAATATGTAAGTCTAACCCTTTAATGATTTTACTCAGAGTGCTGTACAGTTGATGCAAACAAGAAGGAGTGAAAAATCCACATGCTTTGGTGTTGCACTTATTTGGTAGCAGTGGCAATGAATGAGCAAAAGCATCAGGGATAAAAAAAACAAACTGTAGAGAGAGGTAGGAAAATCTCTGCAGGGCAAGCCTTGGTGAAGTCATGCCTCCTATCTGCCACTGTCAGCAAGAAATGTTACTGTTTTCTGATATTTAATTCTGTTAATTTTATCTTAGAGAGGCATTATGGTGGAGTGGTAAGCACTACTGTACTGTCTCACATCTCAAGTCATATTTTTGGCAACAGTAATTGGTCCAACATAGTTGGCAGTCTTTTCCTTAGCTGTCAGGAATGCAACATTATAATCCATTAAAAACTAATTCATGTTCCTGCTTGGTCATTGACTTCATTGGACTTCGCTGACAAGTTCCTGAACTTTGTGTTTCTATCCAGTTTTTTAATGAAGGAGCAAAATACTTTGATTCTGTTAACAAAGCACAACTACCTTGCAGGTGTTAAAATTGTATTTCTTCTGAAGCACACCCAGACAATCTCTAGAATGTAAATAAAAGTTCAGTCTATCCACCATCAAATCTGGTTTATCGATTTGGTTTATTGGTTTTCAACATTTGACACAAGATGAGAACCAGCCCTGGAAAGATCAAAAGTCCTTCACAGGGCAAACATATAATTACTCTTATAGTGCTAGCTAAAATTCTTATTTTTGGAATAAAGGAGGAAAACTAGGATACCTGGGAAAAGCCCCACACAGATATGCGGCACGTAGGCAAACTCAATATCGAAAGTAAACAGGTCTGATTTGTGCCACTCATAGAAACCCATTTGGAATGAAAATACTGCATGTTCTGTTCATATTCTCCATGGCTTAAAGTTAAAACATGAAATAATAGTAAACTAATTACCAGAAATGACAATCAAATCCAATCTCTTTCCATTACACTGGTATGTCCCTGCATCACTTGTCTTTATTCTTTCAATGAACAAAGAAGAATTTTGTAGTAAGTGGAAACGGTTTTCTTTGTCCTCCATCACTTTGGTTATGCTGCCATCTTTTTGTTTGATTACAATATTCTGTACATTTTCCGATTCCACACCCATTCTATTCCATGTGATCATTTCAGAGTCTTCACATGGCAGTGTCACTGATTGTCCCAGTGAAGTGTGGAATCTGCTTTCATCTGCAAAACGAAAGAAGAATTTAATTAATCAGAGAAAGTTAAAGCATTTTTTATTCCAGTCCTGTTTCACTTGACTGTTTTGTACATAATTTGACTTTTTTTTTTTAAATTTGTAATTAGGTTTAAAATCCAGGTAACCCTCAGAGAAATTTAGGTCTTGTCATTATGGAGAAAGATATGATCTCCAAAGTGTTTCTTACAAACAACAACAACAGTTATTTATATAGCACATTTTCATACAAATGATGTAGCTCAAAGTGCTTTACATGATAAAGAAAGAGAAAAAAGACAAAATAAATAAGAAAATAGAATTAGGGAACACCAATTAACATAGAATAAAAATAAGGTCCGTTGGCCAGGGAGGACAGTAAACTATCCATTCCTCAAGGTTCTGTTCTTCTAGTTCCCTTTGAAATCTACATGTACTTTCTGGGTCAGAAGACTAGCTGACACAACCTGTTTTTCCACCTTAGACTTGGATAACTGAACTGCCACTTTGATTTCTCTGCCAGAGTTTCATCCCTGAATTTAGCTATTTTTTTTTAAAATTATGTTCATTTTACTTTTTAGCGGTGTTATTTTGATATATTTGTTGATGAAATTGTTTTGTTAATTTCTTCCTTTGGAGGGGTTTGTTTTCATTAATTATTTTTCTCTTTTTCATTTATATCAACTCTAGCTTGTATTATATGACTCCCATATATTCAGTTCTGTTTGTTTTTGTTGACATTGTAAGCTCTCATTTCTGATTTCTGGCTTTTGGACATTTTACTTTATCTTTGTTTTTTAATTTTGGATTAGATATTGCCTTTTTGAGGCTACATTTTTGTATATCTTATGTTTGGATTTTTGAATATTGGTCAAAAATGCTCCTAGAACAGGCCTTAGTGGTACCCTGCTGGTAACAGTGGCTGTTTGAGATGATGAAGTACCAAAGCTGACACTAAAGATTCTGCTCTTAAAGTAGTCTGCAAACCACTCAAGAGCAGTACCCCAAATTCCAACACAATATTCAGCTCCCTCAATAAGAATGTCATGATCAACCTTGTCAAAAGTAGCACTTACAAAGTATCACATACTGTAAACACAAAAGATGTCTCCCCTTTTCCTCCCCTTCTCTCTCTAAGCTCTGGTCTCTGCCTTTCTATCACCAGTCAAATGTTTGCCCTGACTCCATACTCGATGTGCCAGTAATGCATAGGCAGCTTTAAATCCCATCCTTGGGCTACTTCTGGAGAATTCCCAGGAACTTGTTTCAGGCTCAGGGACATCCTTAGCCTGCACCTTTGAGCCCTGCTGCTTTGCTTAAAGTGGCAAGGCTCCCATAGTGACCCTGACCTCAACTGTTCTTCTGCATCATGTGGGAATTCTATGCAGCCAAGTGGCCTCTTTGGGTGTCATTCCATTCCCAGGCCTATAACCTTCCTTCCTAACCATCTCTGACAGCCATGCATAGTCAAAAAACATCTGTTTCTTATGCCAGCACCCCACATATATGTGGGGGCACATGGTCCCTACCAGCTGTTTAGTGATTCTGCTTTTCTGTGATTCTTCATTTCCTAAATGACTTCTTCTTCCCATGCACTTTCTTAGCAGCACAGAACCTCATCATAGCAAACAATTACTGTGTATTATGGTAGTTCTAATAATGATAATAATTATTTATTTATTTGTATAGAGCTTTTGTCACTACTCAAAGCACTTTTCATAGTTAGTGGGGAGCCATTTCCACCACCACTAATGTGTAGCATCAACATGGATGATGCAACGCCTCCATTTTTAAGCCAGTAAGCCCACCGCACATGAGCTTTTAGGTGGTGCATTTCTAAGAGAGAGAGACAGACAATTAGAAACAAGGGATGATTAGGGAGCCAGAATGGTTAGGCCAAAGAGGTCAATTTATCCTGGACACTAGGATTCATCCTACTCTTTACAAAGGATTCCCAGGGATCTTTTATGACCACAGAGAGTCAGGACCTCAGTTTTACATCTCATCTGAAGGACATTCTATACTTTTAAGTCTTCTATGGATGATGTTCACTATAAAAAAGGTACACATAAAATAAGCATTCTTATTAATTGCTTATTAATTGTTCCACAGACTATCACAATAAAACTTTCCTTTTTGTTCCAGCTGCACTAAATTCAGCTTGAGCTTTCATTGGCTTTCAAATTAACTACTTTTTTTTTTACTTATTTTATTTATCAGTGATACGCATTTGTTATAATATTTATTTATAACAATAACAACATTGCCAAAACCACTTAATCTAATTCAAGGCCATGGAGGGCTGGAGCCAATCCTTGCAGCATTACGTACAAGACGCAGTTCTGGACAAAGTGCCATCCAATCGCAGGGTCTACTCATACTCTGACACTCATACTCACAGAAGTTCAATCCAAAACTTCTAATTGACCTTAAGGGCACTTTGGGACATGAGAGGATGGGCGAAAAACCCACACTAAATGGGGGGAACATAAATTTTCCACACATGCAACATGTACAGAATTTGAACCCAAGAAACCTGATCTGTGAGGTTACCATTTTCACAGGAGAGTTGGAGCCTATCCCAGCAAGCATTGGGTACAAGGCATGAACATCCCTGGATAGGACCATCAATCCATCACAGGGTGAACACCACTCACACAGGCCAATTTAGCAATGCCAAGTTATGTAACTTACATGTCCTTGGACCGTGGAAGGAAGTACCCTGTTAAATATTGTTTCTGTCTATTTAAGACTTTGTTTCTTGACTCCTGAGATGTGCCAACTTTCCATTCACAGATCTATTTTCAGATCTCACGTGTAACAACGTCAATCACCATTTACTGCTGTCAGAAGCTCTGATGTGACCTTTAATGACTCACTCACCTTCAATCAAAACAATTCTTCTTTCACCCTCACTAGTCAACATCTTCTCATCATCGAAGCTGTTCAAATCTGAGTATGTAAGATATTATAATCCTTGTTCAGGATGTTGTTTTCTCCAAACGTGGATATTGCAGTTTCCTTCCTTCCATCAGGTATTCCAGCACCTGCTAACCATTCCCTCAACTAATACATTACCAAGTA
Organism: Erpetoichthys calabaricus; assembly: GCF_900747795.2. NCBI lineage: Eukaryota > Metazoa > Chordata > Cladistia > Polypteriformes > Polypteridae > Erpetoichthys > Erpetoichthys calabaricus. Next base: position 58,141,833 of record NC_041394.2, read on the forward strand.
GACTGGCAAAGAGCAGGACATCTTGGGGAATAGAATGGATGAACTTGCTGGGCTGAATGGCCTATTCTCTTCACAATTGTTCTAATGCTCTAATGTTCATCTAAGACAATGCTGCCTAAGTGATGTATTGTATCCTTCGGTACATCCATGCTACCTTTCCGGTTCATTTTTTTTTAACTCTATTGCTGCTTCGATCCAATATAATACTATCATCTTGACTTTCTGGTCTTGCAATTGCTCAGCTTTTCATTACTTCCATTCTGATGTTTTTCCATATGTCACTGTAAGAGTTTTGTGCTTTGCTGTCTCTTATCTCTCCCTTCTATCCATGAATGCTAAAAGGATACACTTCCCACAAAACTGCTCCCAGTCTGCTACCTGTACAATTGTCTTTTGAAGGAACCTGAGAACTGTTCTAAGTGTTCTGCACTCTAGACCCTGCATGAATATCTACAGGTTATTTTGACTATCAACCTTTGCTTATGTTATATCGTTAGTTTATTAAAAAATATCATGGAATTAAGTTTCTTTACTCTAACTGGAATTGCATTTTCTGTTGCTAGTCTCAAATGTACTTTCTTGCTTACTACTCAACAAATTTTACACATATTGGGTTTTGAAAGTCACTTTGGATTAAAGGGATATACTAAGCAAATACATCATTATTTAAATAACAGCCATTGCTTGTTGCAGTATCCAAAGTAGCCTTCCTACATATTGTTTACTATATGTCTATTTGCTATTATATACCTACATGAAATTCAGTGTTTCTGTTTATGTTGAATAATTGATTGATACACACAGTTCTGTTATCTGCCTACTCTTTGTAGTTGCCAAAACTTATTAGCTACTGTATAACTCACCTGATAAAAGTAGTGAAGTCTTTGCTTTTATCATATTGTTCACTTGTACTTTGCATATACAATCTTGTCCCATCCAAGAAATGACTCGTAATGAAGTATTATGTGACTCCCTTTCCTGATCCTTTGTGATCATCTTTAACGTATAAGGTTCACAGCTATGGTCATGGCACTTTAGTGCACAGGAGATTGATACTTTGTCTCCAGGTTTAGCATCTTTTGGAGTGGAGGTTACTGTAGGGAAAAAAAAGATAAAGTCAAAGATTATATTGTAAGTCATGATTGTATTTTAGCCATGTTAAAGCAACAATAGGAACCTTACAAAGATTTGCCACGAGGGTTATATCCACAAAAAAGTGGAGTAGTCCTATCCCTCTTTCTTGTTCAGAGTAAAGACTAATGTTTGCAGTTTTGCGCTGAGTTTAGAAAGATCAACACCTATGCTTTTGATCCTTATCCAAAGTGCGCCAAGGTACTTAGGCACTTTAGATCTATGTAAGAGCTATTGGCTGGTGCCTTGAGCTACTGAATTAAGTTACACAAGTCAACACTCCTTTTGGGGGTTATCTTCTTTACTTTTTACTCTTTGAACTGCATAGGGCAACTGTAACTGACCGATGTATGGTGGCCCTGAAGGGGCAGTGACAAAAAGTTATAGGTGGGACGTGCACAATTAAGCAAGAAGACGTGCACATTTAAGGTGACGCTCAAAATTAAATGTGGTGCCACATAATTAAAAAAGGTGACGTGCACAATTAAAGAATTTGACACTCACATTCAAACGAGGTGACGCACAAAATTAAATGAGGGACCGCGCAAAATTAGAGATGACGCGCTCACAATCAGAGTGGTGACGACACATCAAAGTGTACGGAAAGGGTAGGTACCTTGGCAAAACAAAAGGAAAACACTGATTGGTGGAAAGGTTTGCCTGTCCACAGGGGAAGTTTCCTTTTAAGTTGTGTGTAGAGTGAGGGAAAGTTAACATAGCATTCTTTTTTCAATAACGTTGTTGGCGAACACAGTTCCCGATGCATGTACATGATGGTTTTTTTGTTTTTACAGGTGCCACCAGTTTGTGGAATGGTTGTCACGTTGCTGCTAGGGTAACAACCTGGTAATGAGTGGCTGTGATATCACGGGGTCGGGAGGTACAAAGGCCATGACAAACACTTCCTATTTATCCAAATTTGAAGGTAAACAGCAACATATTAGCATGTGGTAATTTAGTTAGTGTTCCTGGTAAATGACTTTTGCTCTGTGTATTTTTGACAACAATTTTGGGTTTTGATTTTGGCCTGATGACAGTGTTTTTAATTGATTTCCCAGTCACAAATATCTGCTGGTCTTTTGACTCATATCTCTTCTTCTTGTCCTTTATTTACAAAATCTCTGTCATTATTTGGGTGTCAGAATAAGAGTTTTCTTACTGTTTCTTACAGGCCTGAAAAATCAAACACAAAAAGTCCAGACTTGCCAGGTCCACAGGTATGAAACAACTGAATATAACTGAATAACTAAATAACTGAATAACTGCCTCACCTCAGGCAGCCTAGCTCCAAACTCAGAAGTCAGACTTGTGGCTTGGATGGGCACAAAAATAGGGGAAATACTTTTAAATACTTTTAAAGTTCAAACAATTCTAAATGTTGACAAAAATAAACAGAGAGTTAATTTAATATTTAAAAGATTACTAAAGAAGCTTTAAAAAATTGCAAACACAAAGCAAGAACAAAAAACAAGACCTGTTTAATGAGAGCAATTTGTACCTTTGTCGTGGCATTGAGGCGCACAAGGTTGAAAAGCCTGCCATCTGATCTAGTCTGTAAGTAGATTCCCTCTTTCACAGTGCCAAAGGCATGCTTCAGGAGCAGAGTGAAGAAAATCCCAAGCAGTGTTGGAGCTAGGACGCAACATTGTTTGACACCACTGCGAATGTCAAAGGGTTCAGAGGAGTTGCCTTTGAACTGTACTGCCCCTTTCATGTTGGTATGGAAGGATTTAGTCATGCTCTGCAATTCTGGCAGGCAGCCAATTTTTGACATAGCTTTGAAAAGTCTGTCTCTGCTGATCATGTAGAACGCCTTGGCAAGGCCAATGAAGGCGATATACAGGGGCATCTGCTAAAGTTGGTGAAGGGAGAAGATCATGACAACTGTTGCCCTCTTATCTCAGAAGCTGCACTGTAACTTTGGTTAGACATGTTCTGCAAACTTCTGTAGGCAGATCAAAATGACCTGAGCAAAGATTTTGCCGATGATGCTGAGAAGGGAGATGTCCCTGTAGTTGTGGAGTCGCTTCTCTAGCCCTTATTCTTGTATAGGTTATTGATCTTAGTCCCACATGTCCTGTGGTAGAGCTCCTTCTTGACAGAACTGGCATAGGACATCATGTAATGGAAGCAGCAGGGTAGTCTTATAATACTTGATCAGGTCTGGAGGGATCCTGTCGCTGCCTGGGGCCTTTCTTGAGACCTTGCTGAGCTCATCTACAGTTGGCTCTTTGTCTAGCTCATTCATAAAGTCAAAGCCAAAGTCAAAGTGAACCTTATTGTCATCTCAACCATATACAAATATACAGATAGATGAAATTGCGAAGCTCAGGGTCCACAGTGTAACAACATGAAGTGCAAATAAAAAATTAGAATTAAAATTAAAAATTTAAATTAAGATTTAAAATTAAAATAATAGTTGGCAGACATTCAATACCGTCAAGAGCCGAGGAGGATACAGTGTTCTCACTGGAGTAGAGGTCAGTGTAGTGTTCTACCCATCTCTCCATCTGCTAGCTTTTGTCTGTGATTACTTCCCCAGTGGAAGACTTAAGGTGGGCCGTCTTGCTCTGGTCTGGCCCTAGTGCCTTCTTAATGCTGTCATGCATCAAACCAGTCATGGCTCTTTGAGATCTTTTTCCCAAAGGTAAGCAAGGCTGTGTGATGTATGCTATACCTCAGAATTTCTCACTTCTGGGTGGCAGAGTCTCCAGTCTGCAAGGCACCAAATTCTTTCTCGAAAGCCTCTGCAAACTGCTCCACAAGGTCAGGCTGAGACATCTCATTGATATTGATGCAAGGGTTCCCCTGTTTTCTAGTACAATGGAACATCTTCGGTTGCAGCCTGATCTTGCTACACCCTCAAGAATGGTCAGTGTCACAGTCCGTGCTGTGGTAAGAGCATGTGTAGAGAACTTTCTTGAATGCAGTGTACCTGAACAGGATAAGATCCAGTTGATGCCAGTGCTTTCAGCATGGTTGTCTCAAAGAGAACTAGTGTTGAGGCTTGGTCTGAAATTAGGAATTGGTAATGCACAGGTCATGGTAGGTGCACAACTCGAGCAGTCGTTGTCCATCCTCATTCATTTTTCCCAGAGCAAACTGGCCTAAACAGGAAGGCCATGAACCGTGGTCTGCTTCCACTCTTGCATTGAAGTCACCCATGAGAATGAGTTGCTCTTTGTTGGGGATATTCCTGATGATGGATGTAAAGTTCTCACAGAACTGGTCTTTTGCACCTGGAGTGGAGGACAGTGTTGGGTCATATCCACTAACAAGGATAATGGGGCCTATAAGTCAATAAGTCTGATCATGCTTTTTGACGTAATTTATTCATCAACTTCGTACCGTATTTCTGCATCAGAAAAATGCATGTGAAGAATGAAGCTATTGAGTACTGGTACCATTAGAATAAACCGGTGTGCTGATGGTCATTATTGATTTATTTTGTCAATATAACATACAACTGCAGGTTTTAAATTGCATGACAATAATGCACATTTCCTAATTATACAGTTGGGTTTTATGTGTAAGGGCTTATTTTTGTAGTAAAAATAATGCTCATAGTGATAAATTCAGTGAGAGAAATTTCTATCACAATTTTACAATTCCTTTTGCATATACAGTATTTCTAAAATTAAAAACTGTGGGACAAGTACCAGAGCTTTTGGTTTGTTTTACTATCAGTACATCCATAAAAAGCATGTTATTAGTGTTACATGTTTTAAGTTTACTGTTGTTATGAGTTCAGAGGGTGCCACTTTACATCTTGCTGTTCTATTTCACTCCTACACGGGCAAAGCCACAGGGGACGGCTAGTTGTTAATAAATCTTTTTTGTATTGTATTGATTCTGTATGAACTCTATTCCAATAGTAACGTGATGAGGAAATTAAAGAAAACTGAACTCTAATACAAGATGCTATTAGCCTTTCATCAAAATGATGCTTGAGATACAATAAAATGTGAGATGGTTTTGATTAGTGAATGTGCAAATACTTTGACTAGCCTTTCCCATTTTATAGTCTAGCATTATTCTATGCAAATATACCTAGGAACAAAAATAACACTGACTGTAGAAAGGTCATCTCTCAATTTATTGGTTTATACTTTTGCCTGTTTGACTGTTAGCTCCAAGTAGACTTGAATAAGGAGTCAGGTCTGGAAAGTCAGGATTTGCTGTTTACTCTCCTGTGGCTTATTCTCAAAATATTTCAGTTAATAATAACTATTAGTTAATATGGGATTCTTCTTGTTTTAGTTTTTTACTTTTTAATTCTATTCTGAATTGCATGATTCCAAGAAAACTACAAATAATTGTTTTCAAAACACTGTTTCAGATGTCTGTGGTGGGTTGGCACCCTGCCCAGGATTGGTTCCTTGCCTTGTGCCCTGTGTTGGCTGGGATTGGCTCCAGCAGACCCCCGTGACCCTGTGTTCGGATTCAGCGGGTTGGAAAATGGATGGATGGATGTTTCAGATGTACAAGGATATAGATCAAGGAAAGCATTTTTTTTTCAAAAGATGATAGTAAATCTAATACTTCACCAGTTAAGACAAGTAGGCTAACGTTCAAGATGTCATTGCATCGATAAATCCCAGCATCATCTGCTTTTACATCTCGTATCACCAAGGCAGAGTCAGATTGCACAGTGATTCTCTCATTTGTTTTCTTGCTGTAAATTTCCCCTGATGTCATTTTCTTCCATGTAGCACTTTGAGAAGTAGTATTTCCACAAAGGAGATGCACTGTTTTTCCTTCTGCTGTGTAATATCGGGACTGATCTGTAGAAAGTTAAAAGCAATAGTTTCTTAATACAGGGAGCATAAGCTTGATGTACAGTTTGTGTATTTTAAACATTAAACCTTGGCACTATTGAAGACTAAAACATTGTGTTACAAGAAATAACATCTACTAAAAATTTATAAGAAAGGCAAGCAAAATTACTTACTTTCCTAAATCTTTCCCTATAGTGACACAGATTGACTCCATTGTCAATAGGTTTTCAGCATTTATCAGCCCTAAAGGAAGTGAGTAATAGGTTTGACTCTGACTCTTAAAGGTTAGTTATTAGCCATTTTACTGATAGCAATCTTCAAGTGCAATAGCATCAAGATGTTAGATTGTCACAATTTGCACATGCTAAAATCCAATTTATTCAATGGTCATTTACACAAAATCGAATAAATCATATTTAGGTTATCTCACTGTCCCAGAACTACACATTTCTTAAAGGGTTATCTCTGTATTATGTAAAATAATCTTGCGACGAGACAAGACTTTTTTGGAAGAGATTTTTTCAAGTCCCACAAGTTGAGACTTTGACTATGAGATTTTTTTAAGTCACGCCCTCCTCTCATCCATTTTCAACCACGCACACAGTAATCTCACCTCTCATTCATGTGAATGCTTTTGACAGACAGCTTCTGCTCTCTCAACCCTTATAAATTTTAACGTTTTCCTCACTTTAAGTTCCCAATTAAAAAGACATAAAATGTCCAAATCTTTTTGAAGAATTTCATCACAAAGAGTTATCAACAGAAAAAATGAGTACACGGGCAATCCTAGCACAGGGAAACGATGAAGTCAAATGAATTAACGCCAAAAATGATGATCAGTTACATGGCAAATTGGTTAAATGAGTATCAATAGACTATGCTGAAACAGTGGTAATGTTGCGGAAGATGAAAACATCAACTTACAATACCCCAAAGAATATCTACAACCGTTAACACCGGCCGGTCTTCCACCGGCCGAATTACTGTTGAAAGAAGGATGTGTCCAAGAAAGGTAATGTAGTACATCTTCAGGAGATAACATTACACAAAAAAAAGAAAATCTTGATATGGCATTTGTATTAAAAGGGTAACAGTTTCCCGTTAGAATAGCAAAGACAATTAACAAATCTCAGAGCCAAACATTTGAAAAAGTCGTCTTTATTTAATAGAAAGAAATGAAATTCAATTGTTGGCAGTTATACGTTGTGTTGTCACGATGAAAGTCCAAACACAGAATCAAAATTCAATGCGATATTGACGAAAATTTAATTCAAAAAATTGTTTTTACTTAATTTTTATAGTAAAAGTGTAAGTTTAAAAGTATTTGCATGTAAATTTCAAAGGCAAACAGAACAAAATCGTATTACGCAACAAATATCTCTAACACAACATGAAACATAATTTACTTTTAAATTATTACGTTTAATTCTTTTTTAATTGGGTTAATTACTCTCTGTAATGTAAAATAGTTATTTTATGCATATGTAACAATTTCCATTAAAATAAAAATCTTTTTAAATTATACAACCGCATCCCCAAACGTGAGTGACAGAACCGCAAAGAGTCTAGCACGTAGTGCAGGCAGGGGTTTTGGCAAGCGAAGCAAGCAGGGGGCAAAGCCCCCCTAGTATTTTCATAAATAAGTAAGGTTAAGGTTGAGTTAGGGACAGTTTATAAAGATGTAGTGTTTCATAACTTGTACTTTAAGAGCAGCAACCAAAACTAGTCCACTGACATTTATCTACTACAGTATATAATAAAACACTAAGGTTTGTGTGTCCAGTCCCTCTGAGCAGTCTGATTGGCTTTTTATGATGCAATCGAAAGAGGAAATGTGAGTATGACATGTACAAGGAGGAGTGAAAGACGCCTGGTGTTAACGTCACTTTCAAAAGACAGCAAGCATAAAAACAGATGGGAGGTGAGAAAGGCAACTTGAAAATAATGACAAGAGTCTGAGAAGCAGGCTTTATGAGAATGTGCTCAGGAAAGAGAATGCTGGTGAATAGACATCAGAAAAGGAGTAAGACACAGAGTCACCTTCAAAGGCTGAAAGTATAAAATAATAAGGAGGCAAGAAAGGAGCCTATAAAAGTGAGAGCCTGAGAAGCAGGCTTTATGGGAATGAGCTTGAGAGAGGGAACACTGGAGAAGACCTGCTTGAGACACACATGAATACTGTACAGGGGAAAGTTGCTGTAGGTAGACATAGGGTAAGAAATAGCAAATGTTTTTATTATGCCACTGCCTCTCTTTGACAGATGCCATGGCTAATACTATCAACTTTGTGATGATGCATTAATTAATCAATAATGTATCTCCTTTAAGAACTCAGTGTAAAGGCTCAGTATACTTTTATTAACTTCACATTGTCACAAGGGCTGAGAAAGACTACATATTTAGCCATGACCGGGTGAATTTCTAAACATATACTGTATGTGGCTTAGAAATATGGGATGCATGCAAGTGTTCTACTTTAGACTAGATGATCAATAAAGACAGCAGTTCAGCCATCCTCAACCTAAAATGACATCAAGGAGATCAAAATAGTAAAAGCAAGAAAGGCATATTAGATAGATACAGCAATAGAGGGGAACAAGATAAATAAAGAACAAAAGGTACAACTAGAAACTTACAGCTAAATATTAGTGTTCCTGCATATATTTGGTCTTCTCTACCATTAATAGATAGAACTTTTTAACCTAAGGGGGATTTTTGTATTTTTACAGAAGGTCTTTAAATAAATAAATACATAAATAGGTAGATAAGTAAGTAAATAAATATACACACACTTTGGTCTGAACACACACTTGAATTACTATAAAGCAAGAAAAATTTAAAAGGAATAAAAGTTCTGACTTGGCTGTCACAGTCACAACGAGGCATTAAGGAGACATATTGCTGTTGGTATAAAGGACCCTCATACCATGTGGAATGACTTGTCTACTTTCCTATCAAAATGTACTTTTCCTCAGGATCTCCTCCTGCTCAGACTAACTTTGCCTCCCCAGTGTCTCCTCTTCTTCCCAGTCTAGTGTCTTTCTTCAACTAACTACACTTGGCACAGACCAGTTTCACACTTCTGGGTTAAGAAACTCAGAACAGTTTGCTTGTTGGAATCTGGCATATCTAGTTATATCACAACAATGTCTGAAACCATTAATCGAGGCAGCTCTTTTGTATGTAGTCTGCATTTTACCAAGAAAGACTACCTTCCATCTGTACATTGTAAGCATCTCAAAATTGCCGCTGTCCCATCCCACTTTAAGTGGAACAGCTGGACAGATGGGAAACAAGGACAACTTTCTGTTTGTGACCAAGTAGAGAGCCATCTTGGAGATGATTTTTGGCATGTTGCTTCTGATGTGCTACTCAAAATGCAAGAGATGGAAATGGAAAAACTGTGACACTGATATGTTGACAGACCATGATTATGCACATCCTCCTTCATCAGGTATGCTTATGTGTTTTAATATGATTTTAAAAGCAATCTTTATTTAAACTCCACTTATGTGACTAACAAAGCATCAGCAATCAAGTGCTAATGTAAATCTAATACTGATATTGAATACTTATACTCGGTGAATAAATATCAAAACACAATGATCTGTGACACCTGCATCTTACCACTGTCTCCAAATACAACACATTTGATCGTGTACAAAGAACAAGGTGCTAGCTGGCAAAATAGCATTAAGAAGAGAGCACTTACCTTCTCAGTTGAAAAGATAAATTTCATGAAAGTATTTGCTTCCGTTTTAATGTTGCGCTCCACTAATTGTGTAACATATGCCATGGTCAATTTGGGAGAAATTTTAAGAGAACAGCTGAACAACAGTCTGGATTGCTCCATTGTGTTTACCGACCACCATTAAATAGTAAGTTCATTATTCCTGCAAGACACTGGCAGGAAGTTGGCATAGATGCCCGTGAAAGTGGTCTATTAGATTGACTTGATGGGATTTCTAAGCCCCACCAGTAAGTATTTCTGGAAATATACCAGCATTAACTTCCAGAGTCAAGAATGACCTTTGGAACCCCTGGGGCCATCCTACTAGCACTTCTTCTAGCAGCCCCAAGTATCCATGCCATTCTGGATACCAACATCCGATTAAAGGAAAGTTCAATTTCCAGGTCTCCTGCCCTCTATAAGGTGTAGTAGGGAGCTGGATTCACCTTTGCCATCTGTCAGAACTGGATGTCATAATGTTCCACATTTTTAGAATTAAATTTCAGGTTATTCTTTTGTTTACCTTCTTATGGACATAGCTATCTTATTCATGGATGGATCCCCAAGTGGGCCTATCGGTCCCAGGCCTAGGGAGGCCAAATTTCAGCAGAGTTATGGAAGTTAAATTCAGGTGCACTGGTAAGGATTTTGGACTCATTGAAAGATTAGTTTTTCAGTAAGACAGTTACCTTAGCATTCAGGGCAACATATTTATTAGTTATAATTCTCTATTTCTTCTGTACTGGAGTTTTCTACTGATTTTAGACCTGGTGGTATGTGTTGGCCTATATTGGTTAATTCAGTTAGGATATAAAACAGAAACAAAATTAATGGCTATATTGTTTTGCTTTTTAAATAACATTTATTAATTACTCAGAAATTTACAAATTTTACATAAACATACACACAAGCGAAAGCCAATACAAATGGAAATTTCAGAAATATCGATAATCCCCATCAACCACATCTAGAGGTAACAAATGTGATATTTAAGTAATCAAGTTAAACTTTTTACATAATTAAGAAGTTCACTGTGCTTCTGCATTTTTCAAACTTTTTATAGGCTTTAAATAATATTTGAAATCCACCCCAAAGACGCTGAAAGAAGGAATATTCTTGGACCATTTTGATTTACTGTTGTGAGTATGATGGGGGATAGACTGATGTCCCGACTTGGATAGATGATGGTTACTTGCCCAGGACAGAGACCATAATGGAAGGACAGAGAGAGATTGACGTCCCGACCAGTATGGGTGCTAGTTCCTTACCAGGATGGGACATCTGCTCTGAAGAACAGAAGGTGTCTGCAGATCAGGATTATGTGTTCCCCCAATACACATGGCGGTAGCATCCCACTGGGGAGACTGCAGGAACTGGAGTCACTGTGCCCAGAGTGTGAGCAGGAGGCAGCTGCCATTTCAATACAGTCTAGGACCTATGTAAACTAAAAGGTGAGTTTATGGATGTTTCAGGTGCCCAACCTGCCCTGCCGGGACCACAGGGAGGTGGTATGCAGTCAGCTGTCTTGTTTGCTCTGTTGGGATCAACAGAAGGTGGTGACCCGTGAAGTGTTTCATTGCTTATTTCACTTGACTTGCTGGGGGCACCAGGTGGTGATGCCCAATTGTCCATCTCGTCTTTCCTGCAAGGACGACTGGGAGGTGAACACCCCGTCTCATCTGTTTTGCCAAGTTCAAGCATTGTCGTCTCATCTACCATGCCTGATTTAAGCCTTTTCACTTTGCTATTCCAACAGGGAAATGATGTGTTCTTTCAACTCTTAAAAAGTGGGTTGGGGTGTCTGGAAGTCACCCCATGGAGAGGGAGTTATGTTATATTTCAGTCAATATTCCTCCTCTGGCTGGTGTTCATTCTTGTTTTATGTTTTTTTTTTGTTGTTCATTTTTGAGTCTTTTATTTATGGTACTGTTATTTGTGTTAGCTACTTTCTTTATTCCCTATGTCTGTATTATGTTGTTTGTATTTTGTGGGTGGTTCCCCATGAGGTGAAGCCATGTGCCCATCTATGCAAGGGACAGTTCTCAGCCCTATAAAATTGAGGGCAACCCTCAGTTCCTTTCGGTTCAATCAAATGCACTTGGGTGTAGTGAGTTTATTTGGTTTTGTAATTTTATGTGCTTATTGTGAATTTACTGAATTTTTGGACTCGGTGCTCTGTATTTCGACTGCTCTTTGAATCTGTGATTTGGACATGTTTGCTTTGGATAACCTTTGCCCTTTCAGGCTATTCCTTTTTGCCTTTTGTTCAGAGCATTCTTATAAGAAAAATCTTTTATTTTATAAAAATCCTGAGCTCCTAACAAGGGGAGGATCCCTGGTTTGACCATAACAAATTGTAAATGCTTCTTGACTGGTTAGCCAAAAATATATATTTACTGTTTTATATACTATATATTAGTAATATTTACTTAAGCATGTTCAGTTTACAAAATGTTAATTCTGTTACTAATGAAAAAGCTGGGCATTTAGCAAATACTATAGGTTCACTCTTTTTGTAATATATTAAGAAATGCACCCTTTGTTTAGGATATCTTATTGTTTATTTTATTTCCATTACAAGTAATCACCTAAAGACATTTGAGGGCATTATACCTACAGTATATCTTCCCCTCAACCTTGACATGGATTTGTAGGTTAAGAAAATCAATGAATAGTCAGTTAATAAAAGAATATATATTACTATGACATATGGAATATTTATTTAAATTAACAGTTTGGAAATAATGTTATATTGTCTTACATGTACAGTAGAGTGTCATGGAATCATAGTGTAAGACCCAGCAGAGCTTGAAACACATCTCACCCAGTGAGCTGGGTAATGGAGTCCTCTCTCTTACATCAAACTAATTATTAGTTTACAACATCAGCCTGCTGTTTTGTTAATCCAAATTCTTTATTAGACTACACTGTCTATGGAAACAAATGTAGTGGTGACATTCATTTCATTGATCTTAAGCTGTATGGTCAATAACTTGCTAGTTTCTACCACCTGCTAGTAACATTCAAACAATTTACCTTGACTTTAATATTCAGTCAGTAACTTTGCTAAAGTTTATGGTTTCCCAAAGCTTATGTTACTTTTGCTTTCACTTCCCCATTACCTAATTTTGGTATAGTCAGTCTGTCGCATTTGTTAGGTACTGATAGAAATCTTTTTTGTGGTCAAGTCACATTATGCAGCAGTCATCAATTTAGAGGACAATGTCACACAATCATTACAGCATTCTTTTCCATAAGTTAACAAACCCATGCAGGATTGTCAGAAATGGAAGTGACAGTAACTTAACGCAATATGGAAAGGAGGGATATGGCCTAATAGGTTTTTTTGCAAGAAAAATAATTTTAAAACTTAGCATGTATAGACAGGGGTTACACAAACATTTTGAAAAAACCCAGCTATATTTTTCAAATAAGAAACTAGTGGCAGTAGTTGTGTAGAGAGTAAGTGTCAGGATCTACCTTCATTTCACATTATTATTACTTTTGCAAATTTTATTTTCATAGAACTCAACAATTTTGTATTTTGGTCACATTTTGTAACTGTACTCCATGCACCTGGAACATCATTGAATTCAATGTAGGTATGATGTGAAATGCTGTTTGCATTCATGCAACATGTTAATAAATAACATCATGACAGCCATCTTAATCAAGCAGGTGTACCACAAACGTTTAATTTTTTTAACTTCTAAAGATTAAATTCTGGGAAGAGGAAAATAATCTGATGCAAAAATAAATAAAAATCATTTGACTAGTAAACGTGAATTATTATTTGCCATATGTGTGATGTCTAGTTTATCTGAATTGTCGTTTTTGGCTTTGTTATTGCCGTTATCTTAGTCACTGGTAAAATTCATCTACCAGAACTTAACAATAGATTAGTAAAATTTCAACAGCAGATACCTGTATTGGAGGCAGGGGCACTGCTAGAGATTTTGGACCCCATGAAAGGATATTATATTGGGCCCACCACCCTAACAAAACCTACTGTACAGTGGCTATGCCACCACAATAACCTCCAAGCCGAAATTCAATTGAAGCTTTAATAATAATAATAATAATTCATTACATTTATATAGTGCTTTTCTCAGTACTCAAAGCGCTATCCACACAGGGAGGAACTGGGAAGCGAACCCACAATCTTCCACAGTCTCCTTACTGCAAAGCAGCAGCACTACCACTGCGCCACCTGTGAGGACTTCATGTGTGCAGGTTGCTGTAGCTCTAGGTCTGTCAAAATAAGTAAAAAAATAATGACTGAATATTTAAATTAAGTAACTATTCATATATATTTCAAATTAGGTTAATGGTTCTAGGTGTCACATGTTTGTACACTTTTTTTACACGTCATTATTATATTAACGGTGGCAACATCAACAACAAAAACCAGCATAAAAAATAACAATACTTGGGTAACTGTTATTTAAAATATAAAAGCCACCAAAATCCAGTGCAAGTGCACTCTATAAAAGAGAAGCATCTGCACAAACATCTTATCTTCAGTCTAAAACTGACAGTGGGGTGAGCAAGAACAGTTAGGACACAGACCTACAAAATCAGCCACGAAACGGAGCTTAAATCTTTGCAAGCCACATGCAATGGCACTGCACTTTACTACATTATTAATATTTAGATTTTTTTACTCGCAGTACATCTGCAAAGCATGAAGCATTTATGCTACTGTTGCATATATACTGCAGATTTCAAATGTAAGGTGTGCTTGAAAACGCCTGTGATTATACTCCGTGGCATGAGCAAAAAGAAATGTGTACAGACGAAACCACTCAGTATTGCTTAAGCAAGCTAAATGCAATCATTATTTTATTTTTCCCCCAGACTAGTGAATTTTTGCTCTTTGAGGCCAGAAGATGATTTCTTTTTTACTAGGGGGCTCCGCCCCCTGCTCGCTTCGCTCGCCAACCCCTGGCGTTGGGGCATGACAAAGAGTGAGATGTATGAATGAGATATAGAATAGTGTGGAGGTGTGGATGATGCATATAGAAAGCAAAAAAACACAGTGTTTGGCACAGAGTAATGGTTTATTGGAATATTTGTTTGTACACAACATTAGTAGTAAAGATGGTGTGTTGTCCTTGAATGAGTCTTCCTTGGCATGGAGCATTTATAACTTTAACTTTAACGTCAGATGAACGTCGAACACGTGAGAAGGCAACATAAAGTTGTCCATGTCCAAAAACGGGCTCAGAGAGGTAGATGCCAACCTTGTCCATGGTTTGTCCTTGTGATTTGTTGATGGGCATGGCAAATGCAGGTTTAATGGGGAATTGTCGCCGTTTAAGTGTAAAAGCTAATTCTAGGTCAGAACTTGTAAGGTCAATTGTAGGAATCAGAAGAGTATTGTTAGAATGTGATCCTGTAAGAAGTTTTGCTTCGATAACATTGTGTGTCATGGTGTTGACGACTAAACGTGTGCCATTGCATAAACCCTATTTAGTGTAAAGGTTTCTTAATGGCATGATTATTGTTCCGTTTTTAAGGCTAAGATTGTGTTGTGGTAATCCGGCCGGGTTAATAGTGTTCAAATATTCTAAGGGGAAATTCAGATGTTCATTGTCGTCATCAGAGTCAACTTTGTCAGAGCTTAGAAAGAGCCGTGCCTCTCCAGGAAGTAATGAAATGACCTGGTTATTAATGTGATCAACATTAATATTTTTTGGACATAATATAGTCCGTTGTGTTAAAAGGGGTATTTGGTCCAATGAGATTGCTGTTCCAAATATCTCTGTAACTAAGTTGTCGCAGATAAAGGATTGGGGAATTGTAATAATATTTGGGTGAAGTCCATCTGTATTGGTGAGTGTACCATTTCCCAGTTGTAATAGCCAATTGTTATACTCTGGATCTGGACATCGCATGTTTTGTACTAACTGTATTGTTTGAAAGCAATGCCAATTGTCTGCGTATTTTAAGGTGGACTGAACAATAGCTGAGCGCATGGCATGTGGAACAATAGCCAAGCATTGTCTAAAATCACCTCCTAATAAAAGTACTTTTCCTCCAAAGGGGATATTATTATTCATCAACGTTTGTAGAAGTTTATCAATGGTGTTGAGTAAGTGACTGGATGCCATTGTACATTCATCAATAATTAACAGTTTCGCAAGACGGATGTCATATTTGTCCACATATGCGAAAGCAGTATGGGCCATTGCCTTTTGGTGGCCTGATATGTACCCCAGTAGATGCAAAAGCAAATGAACTATTGTAGGATCTAATGCAGTTCATAAAGTTTTTACTTTCAGGCACATCGTTAGTTAGAAGCTTCTGTAGATATTCAGGATATGAATGTAAAGGAGGCAGTCTAATCTAACCCTTTTGACAACAACGTGTAAATTCAATATTTGTATTGCCAGTTGTTTCTTCAGGGAAGTTAAGTGAATGACAATGATTGCAAATGACATTCATTAATCCCAATGAATTTTTCCTCAATAGTGTACTCATTATTGAACGCGTTGTCAGCCAAGTGGCGCAAGCGTTTAGCAGGTGTCTGGCGTTGATGTCCGCGACAGGCAGGTTTTGCTTGTGGCGTTTGAGAGGCGCGTTGTTGCATGTCCAGTATTTGGGACGCGCTATTTTGGAGGTGCAATCGATTCGCCTGTGCTGTGCGAAAAGTCCATTTCAGTCTACGTCGTGCATTGTTTGTATCGAGCCTTGTCCGTTTTTGTATGTCGGTCAGTTGAGCTTTCTGTTTTTGGAGCCTTGCGTGCTTGTTTTCTGTCAGTTCATATGCGCGTTGTAGACGTCTGCATTCATTTATGCTGTCTCTTCGCTCCCGTTTTTGTATGTCTGAGATGCGAGGTCTTTCGGTTTGAACTCGTGCCTGTTTCGATGCAGCACTTTGAGACGCGCGCTGTATGCGTCTACGTTTATTGTGTCTGTCCATTTGGGCACGTCTCTGTAACGGGGTTAGTTGAGCTTTGCGTTTTTGGAGCCGAGACATTTTTTCTCTCGGAGTTTCAGAAGCGCGTTGTATGCGCCGCCGTGTATTTTGTTGTTTCATGCGGGTTCGTGTGTTTGTTTCCGTTATCCGAGCTGAATCGTTTTGTACTCGTGAGCGTGTATTCATGACTTGTTTGTTCCTCAGCGTGCAAAATATGGATAAGTAATAAGGAGGATCGCACTCACTGTTAATATGGAGCCTTTTCTGCAGTTGAACGGTTAATAGTGGTTTATTGTAAGGAGATCCACGTATGCTGCATAGTGTGAAGGTGTTGAGATGACGTATGTTTAATGTGGACGGTTCCTTTAGAAATGGGGCTTTGGGTGTCACTTCTTATTGATGTTAGTTTGTTTGTGGGTCTGATTCGTCGTTGTTGTGAACGTGTCGTGTGCCATGTCTCGTCTCTAATGGGCTTGGCGTGGCGGTTACGCCTTCTTTTTTTTGGTGCGTTAGGAGCTTGTTAAATCCTCCTCTTTGTGTGGGTCCCCTTTCGTGTGCAATGGGATTTGTGCGGCGCTGTGTGGTTTTCCGGCGTCTGTGGAGGGGGGGGGGAGGATTGGTGGGGCGCGAGCGTCTTCTTTTTTTTTGTGTGCCAGGGGGCTTGTTGAATCGTCCTCTTTGTGTGTGTCCCGATCGGTGCTTGTAGGGGGGGTGGGTGCTTGCAGGTGGGCGCGAGCGGCTTCTTTTTTTTTGTGTGCTAGTTTCGTGTGCAATGGGTTTCGTGCGGCGCTGTGTGCGTCGCCTGCGTTTGACTCCTTTTTTCTTTGCTGACTCCTTTTTTCTGTGGTCGCGGCGCCTCATTTTTTTGACTCCTTTTTTCTGTGCTCACTCCTTTTTTCTGTGGTTGCGCCCGCCTCTCGCGGCGCCTCATTTCTTGGGGCGCCTGCGCAGTACGTCTTTTTGCGGCTACGGCCCATGGCCGGATGTCCCTGCGTCCATCCGGTTTAGCATTCTCGGTTAGTAATATGGATAAACAAAGACACTGTGACTCAATTGAACAAGATAATGTTTATGTGCATGTTTCCCAAATTAAATAACTGAATATATGAAATGTTGCATTGTAACGATCTGTACTTGTTTATACCTCAGTATTAAGTTTTATTTAGCAGATGTTTTCAAAGCAACTTAAATACTGCAATTTTTTTATTCTTTATTTAAATACTAAAGTTTTACATAGATGATTATACAAAATTTTGATAATATATATAAAAAATACAAATAATACAGTTAAATATTAAAGTAAAATAAATGAAAGCAAAAGAAAAGATACCTATAATAATACTCTCGTAAGGCTAGAAACCTGAAGAAAAGGTTATGTAATGGACTGTATCTGATCTATTTACACTTACATTAACATTAAAAAATGATCAGAAATAGAGTGGTATAAATAATAAAAGAAAAGAATATCATTTAATTTAAAAAATAACCCAATTTCTGGGTAATCCAAGTATACATTTGATGAAACAGCCAAACAAAAGAAGAAAGGTTTTGAACTTCTTCTGATTGTGAATGAGACAATGTGAAATTAATAACTAAATCTGGAATTTAACTTATAAATAACAAGGTACATTTTATAAAGAATTTTATAATGGATTTCACAAATCTTTGGTAACAGAGGTTAATTCTTAGAAATTAACCAAGTTTTTTGACAACCTTTCAAAATTGCCCCCACAAAAAACTAAATACTGATGCAATACAGACTAATTAATCGTGATAAATGTATTATTGCATTTTTGTTCCAAAATATTTAGAGTGCCAATAAATACTGTATATCAAGAAGACTTGGGGCAATTATATTATAATGCTTATGTAAATACGACAAAATAAGTTCTGGAAAAGATGCAAAGAAACTATATTTTGATATAAACTGGTGGTTATCTAAAATATTGCCATCAATGTCAAATAAATCAAAAATAAAAATAACATTGTTACTAACCCAAGCTTCTCGAAACAGAGACTTGATTTTATACAAAATACTTCTATTCTAAATAATGAATTTAATTGTTGAAAAATTATGTGAGAAACACAGTTTTGCCACCCTTAGTGCTTCAGCATAAAAATCTGACAAACGACTTGGAGGCATCTTACATTCAAAAGCACACTGAAGGTTACCATATCTCTTAAATATTATGTCATTGAATATGGATCGAAATCAAGCCATCATGTAACAAAATCTTCTTGATCCACTTAATTTGAAATGCACTCACTAAACTACTAAACCTAAGCTTAAATTCTGTAAAATGAGTTTGAGTTTTTACAGGGATAGTATTTTTAATTCCCTTTTAAAAAGGCCAATGCTGTGCATTTGCATTGAAGAACTTTTTTGGTTTTTGATCAGTTTATATTGACTACTTCTCAGGGAACTGGCGGACAGGTTAGTAATATCCCAGGTAGGCTTCATTCAATTATACCTGCTGTGCTGGAGACCATTAACTGACCAGCGAGGTACTACATCTAGTTTTTGTATGATATGGGTGCACATATATTAGAATATTGGAACAATCCAAGCAAGAACAGGCCATTCAGCCCAACAAAGCTCACCAACTTAAGTACAGTTAAGTTAACAATGTTAAAAAGCCATCTAGCATTAAAACCATTTGCAATAGAAATGTGTCGTTTTCCATTTACTGTGATACAGCACATTATTTGTGGATTACTCAATAATAAGTATATGCCTGCAAAGTTTATTCAGATTGGCTTCTGATTAGATTTTGTTTTAATCTTTTGGTTGTTGGGGTGAATGAATGATCCCACAAATCAGTTCGTCTGCACCATCCATATTACTAAACGAGAATGGTAAACCGGATGGACGCAGGGACATGGGCCGTGGACGCAAAAGACGTAGTGTGCAGGCGCCACACAAAGCCCCCCTCCAAGCACCGGAAAATGAGAAATGATGCGCCGCGCCCCTAGCACACCAAAAACAAAGGAGTCAAACGCAAGCGCCACATAGCACACGAAACGGTACGCACACAAAAATGAGGATTCAGACCCACGACACACAAAGGGGGTCCACTAACAGAAATAAAAAATGAGGCAACGCGCCCCTGGCACACAAAAAAAAAGGAGTCAGACGCGAGCGCCACATAAAGCCCATGGCACACGAAACGGGATAGACTACGGATTTCACACACTAACATAAAGAAGACATGAGACACAAGGCACCCCTCCACTAACAGAAATATGAAATCAGGCAACGCGCCCATATTAAACAAAAACGAGGAGTCAGACACACACCCCAAAGTTAAACGGGACAGACTACGGACTTCACACACGGTCACCCATCGAGCCCGAGATTGAGGCTCAAAAACGGAAGAGCAACCAAAAGCGAACACTCGAGATCATACAAATACCCCACACATACGAACAACACAACATATTTGAATCAGATTATCCCCGCCTAACGGTACTTTTATTAGGAGGAGATTTTAGACAGTGCTTAGCTGTTGTTCCACATGCCATGCGCTCAGCTATTGTTCAGTCCACCTTAATAGGTGAATCTCATTACAATGATGCACTATTAACCGTACAACCACAGAAAAGGCTCCATATTAACAGTGAGTGCGATCCTCCTTATTACTTATCCATATTACTAACGATAAACAACAAACAAGTCATGAATTCACAATCACGGGTACAAAACGATACGGCTCGAGTAACGGGACCAGAAACGCGAACCCGCATGAAAACAAACAATACACATCGGCGCCTACATCGCGCTTCTGAAACCGCTGAAGAAAAAATGTCTCGGCTCCAAAAACACATGTCACTTCTTATTCAAAATACCGATCCCAATCACTGAAACATCGGTATCCACTATGAAAATGAACAGTAACAATGCACGTCACATCCGTCTTGCAAAACTGTTAATTATAGATGAATGTACAATGGCATCCAGTCACTTACTCAACACCATTGATAAACTTCTACAAACGTTGATGAATAATAATATTCCCTTTGGGGGAAAGGTACTTTTATTAGGAGGAGATTTTAGACAGTGCTTAGCTATTGTTCCACATGCCATGCGCTCAGCTATTGTTCAGTCCACCCTTAAAATACCGGGACGACGTCATACATAAACAACAAGAGACCGGACTACAATACATATACAGGCGCGACACCTGATTGGTAATAATACGAAGAAACGAACAGTCCGCATATTAACAGTTAGTGTGATCCTCCTTATTACTTATCCATATTACTAACGATAAACAACAAACAAGTCATGAATTCACGATCACGGGTACAGAACGAGACGGCTCGAGTAACGGGACCACAAACATGAACCCGCATCAAAAAAAACAATAAACGTGGGCGCCTACAGCGCGCTTCTGAAACCGCGGAAGAAAAAATGTTACGCGGGACGATTGGCATTGCTTTCAAAAGATACAGTTGGTACAAAACTTGCGATGTCCAGATCCAGAATATGACAATTGGTTATTAGAACTGGGAGATGGGACACTCACCAATACAGATGGACTTCACCCAGATATTATTACAATTCCTCAGGCCTTTATCTGCGATGACTTGGTTACGGAGATATTTGGAACAGCACTCTCATTAGACCAAATACCCCTTTTAACACAACAGACTATATTATATCCAAAAAATATTAATGTTGATCACATAAATAACCAAGTCATTGCATTACTTCCTGGAGAGGCACAGCTCTTTCTAAGCTCTGACAAAGTTGACTCTGATGACAACAATGACCATCTTAATTTCCCCTTACAATATTTGAACACTATTAACCCAGCCGGATTACCACAACACAATCTTAACCTTACAATGGGAACAATAATCATGCTATTAAGAAACCTTAACACTAAACAAGGTTTATGCAATGGTACACGTTATTGAAGCAAAAACTTCTTACAGGATCACATTCTAACAATACTCTTCTGATTCCTACAATTGACTTTACAAGTTCTGACCTAGAATTAGCTTTTACACTTAAACGGCGACAATTCCCCATTAAACCTGCATTTGCCATGCCCATCAACAAATCACAAGGACAAACCATGGACAAGGTTGGCATCTACCTCTCTGAGGCCCGTTTTTTGGACATGGACAACTTTATGTGGCCTTATCACGAGTTCGACGTTCATCTGACGTTAAATTTAAGGTTATAAATGATCCATGCCAAGGAAAACTCATTCAAGGACAACACACCCATCTTTACTACTAATGTTATGTACAAAGAAATTTTCTAATAAATCTTTACACTGTGCCATGCAATTTATTCTTTGCTTCCTATGTGCGTCATCTACACCTTCACACTATGCTATATCTCATACATACATCACGCTATTTATAATTACCCAACACCAGGGGTTGGCGAGCGAAGCAAGCAGGGGGCGGAGCCCCCTAGTATATGGAGAATGGACTAAAGTTAATAAACTAACCTTTCCCTGAGAAAACTAAGTGGGCAACTGTTACCTTCTCATCTTTTGTTCAAGCTTTTCTTGTTTTTCTTTTCTGGAACTCTGCATTTGGCTTCAATATTTCAATTAAGCAAAGCAAGGATGCACCTAACATTGGCTAGTGGATTTTACTACTCTGTGATTTGAGTATGTGAGAAAAAGGCCAAACAATGCCGAGACTCATTCATGTTCGATTCATGATTGTGGAAAGTAAAAAAAGATGAGCTGAGATTGTTACTTGTTTCTGTATGCTCCGTGTTGATTGACAAAAGGAAGCAACACCACAATACTTTTGCAGTAAAATGGGGGTTAATTAGTATGGCTACTTAAAAACGCACTTGTTTGTGGATGTGA
Organism: Erpetoichthys calabaricus; assembly: GCF_900747795.2. Taxonomy (NCBI): domain Eukaryota; kingdom Metazoa; phylum Chordata; class Cladistia; order Polypteriformes; family Polypteridae; genus Erpetoichthys; species Erpetoichthys calabaricus. The sequence goes on from NC_041394.2 coordinate 58,164,231, forward strand.
AAGTAAAACCAAAGTATGTAAAAAAAAAAAACAAAATGGGAGTAGACTCCAAAAAATCTAATCAATTTGTGGAGAGACTTGCAAGCTGGCTAATGTTCAATGAGAAACTACCCATTCTCCCTTTTTTTGTAAAGACAAAACAAAAACTAGATGAATGAGTGATATGAACTAAGAAACAGAAACACTCTTCTGATTATTGAAAGCAGCACAGATATTTCCTACTGTAAAGGGGACATTCTTTATGTACTGTATAGAACGATCATTTACAAGAGAGAAGCTTTTACATTTTATTAGCTGAAAAGCAACATTGCAGTCACTAAGCTGCTGTTAGATAGCGAGTCACATGAAAAAGCCACACCACTTTTTCTTCAACTTTGAACTGTCCTACAGTGATATAATAAGTGTCAATGAATAAAATGACAAAGTCTCTACTTACCGCTTAACACAGACTCAGTTCTTATAAACAGAAAAAAAATTACCACATTGAAATGAAGATATGGTTTCTGCTGCATTGTTACTCCACTCTTGACTGAAACCAAATGGCAGATTTTTCTTAGAGCACAACTTACTTTGAAATTGGAAAAGTCAGCTGATCAGTAAACAGGATGTGCTAAAATGCGGTAATGGCTTTACAAAATTAACTGTATTTTCTGCCTACTATTTAAATGTACCTGTGACATGAATATTATGAAAATGTAATTGAAATTGCAAGGACAATAATTATTAACTGTGCATCAAGCCCAGTCCACACAATGTAAAAAAATGCAGGGAGAAAGTTGACACAATGAATGTTTCATGTTTCCTCTAAACTAACGACATGAACTGTTCTTCTGCTCCCATTACACGCTTTACTTTCCAAACAGCATGTACCCTTGACCCCTCCCTTACTCCTTCCTGCACTTCATCATTCTATCATTGCCATATGTTTAAGCATTAAAACAATAAGGGGGGGGTGGAAGTGACAACTTAGAAAATAAAGACAGGGAAACCACAAAAGGACTTTGAGGGAGTTGCAGCAAGCTCGCTTCCTGCAGGACAGGAGACTTTTGTTTTCAACAATTTCCTAATTAGATGGCAGCTTTTGCTGTTCATTTAACATGTTATTAGATGACTTGTTTCTGTTTGCATTCTGCTGAATTAGAGATTCACTCGTACATGAGTCTATTTTGAAATACGCTTGACCACTTCACAGTTGTGGGGAAAACCCCACAACCCCATGCTATTGTGCTTTCCCAATGACATTAGAAGCTGAGTGAGAATATACTCTGTACAGGATGCTAGTCAGTTACGGGGCACACTCACACACATGCTCATTCATAGCTGTTCACGTCATTACTCCTGATTTTATTAGTTAGTGAGACCCACAAATCAGCCCCACCATGGTCATTTGTGGTATCTAGTGAAGTGCTAAGATGGCCAGACTTGAATAGGGAAGGCTAAAGTTATAACCATGTTTACATAGGTCAGCCTGCAGCACAACATATCACAACTTTCTCCTACTGTAAATGTTTCCCTTCTAAGAAAGCAGAAATTCTTTTAATGGCAAGACAGTAGGGGCGGCACGGTGGCGCAGTGGTAGCGCTGCTGCCTCGCAGTTAGGAGACCTGGGTTCACTTCCCGGGTCCTCCCTGTGTGGAGTTTGCATGTTCTCCCCGTGTCTGTGTGGGTTTCCTCCGGGTGCTCTGGTTTCCTCCCACAGTCCAAAGACATGCAGGTTAGGTGGATTGGTGATTCTAAATTGGCCCTAGTGTGTGCTTGGTGTGTTTGTGTGTGTCCTGCGGTGGGTTGGCACCCTGCCCGTGATTAGTTCCTGCCTTGTGCCCTGTGTTGGCTGGGATTGGCTCCAGCAGACCCCCGTGACCCTGTGTTTGGATTCAGCGGGTTGGAAAATGGATGGATGGATGGAAGACAGTAGTAAAACACTACCAACTTTCAATTCACAGGAATAGATATTTCTGGGATATATTCATACATGTAATTTAAGAGTTATCTTTAAAACTGAGCTATCTTTTAGCACTTACATTACTACACTGTGCAAAGGCTGATTTTTCAAGCTTAGTAATACAGGAAAACTAAATTGTTTTCTCATTATACAGGGTGCAACATTTAACCCAGGCACTTGTTTCAAGCGGAACTGACTAAAGCACTGGGTGTTTACAGGATATTCAGACTGTTCATTGTACAGTATATCAGCATTACTAAAACTAGGAAGTACAGCCATATAAATCTTTTTCTTAAATCACTACACTGGTGGAAACTAGTCTTAGGGACAATTCCAAAATTGTCTTTGTAACAAATAAACATGTAAATGATTTTGGCCCTCATTTACTTACCACCATATGTTAAATTGTCCTTTCAGGTATATGCTTTACAATTGTGACTCGTTGACCCTCTATCAATTCCCAAGATAAATAAATGTACCTTAAGAAGTACAGTACAGTGTTTAGCTATAGGCCCTCCAGACTTCAGAATGACCTGCCTTCTACTGGAATGGATGCCCCACTGTACTCAATATCTAAATTGAGTTTGGAGACCATTACTTTTGCACAGTAACCAATATTACACCCATTAATGTGACTGTACTGCTGAAAAAAGTCTGTTATTTTAATGTTATTCAGTACAATTTTGTTAGTACCAGCTGTTACCAACCTTTAGAGGTTTTCTATTTTTCTTAATATCCTGCAGTGGCACTTGGTATCACTGCCAGCATGACTAAGCTACTACTCCTGTCCTGGGAAAAGGTCTCAGAGTGAATGATCATCATAATACAGGACAGTTATCAACCCCAGAGGAGTCAATTGGTCTGGTCTGCCAGTCTTTCAGGTCTTTGCTAATTCCAAATGATTATGGACTCCAGGAGGTTTATATGACTAGTGAGTATAACAAACCTCCATCTTCAGAACATGAAAAATCTCAGAACCCAGTCTACAGCAATATTTAGCAATTTACTCTCTTTAGGAACAACTTCTGCAAAAAAAAATGCTATTCTCTTGCTGGAAATCCTCTGACTCTTTTTGTGTTATCTTATGGACGTTTTTACATATGCTCAAGCTCTCCACACCAACAGCACCCAGTACTGAAAGGTGGAAGTCAATATTGAAGTTAGTTCTGGATCATTTTGTGAATACCCAGTGCATTGACCTTGCTCCTAATGTCTGATTTTTCCTTTTCTTATTTTATAAGGAAGACATTTATAAATAAATAAAAACAGCAGCCAGTGATAATCATATAATTCTTTATAAACAATAAGCTATAATCACTCACATCCTCATTTGCTGTTACATTGGGGAGGAGCCAAAGAGCCTCAAATATAATATATATGTCCTGGTTTTCCATAGACCTGAAAAGGTTACACAGATAAAGAGGAAGCTTACATGAGTGGAGATAACGCTGTTTAACAAAAAGTTAAATATCAGTTAGATGGGGCAATTAAGAATACCATATCCAAATTCAAAGTGAAGCTTCAACAACATTTTCCCACCAATGATTATTCCTCTGTTTGGAAAAAAGAGAAAGGATGAAAAATGGGGTTGGGAGAATGAATCAAAGCCTAAAGACAGGAAATAAAGTTCACAAACTAGATAGTCAATTAAATCTATTATAAAAGCCTAACCACTAACAAAAATCAAAGTAAAAAGAAGGATCAGTAAAGGTTTAAAATTCAGAACTCACTTTAATTGCATACACAAACACTTTGAGGTTATCTACAATAACAGAAACATAACTGTTATGCCATTAAAGCATTGTGTCCATGACATCAGAAGCCGTGAATTCTGAGACCATACTCCCTAACAACCAACAGCAATATTTAGGTAAAAGGGATGCCAAAATGGTAGCACCATCACAAACACAAAATGGCGCTGCTCTAAAGACATCAGCAAAAGATCCAATAATGACAAAATCATCATCCATGAAATTCCAGGGATCAAAAAATATTAATGAAGGGTTTAGAAAATAATTTTTATGACCATGATCATTTTTTTTTTTAATTCTCACTTGTGACATACACTTCCCACCAAGCAGCAATCTCTGGCTCTTTTAGAAAATGAAAATGGAAGGGTCACAACAATCTAGGTGCATGCAATTCCAATAAAAAGACATGAATCCTCTTCAGGATCCTAAACCTTCAAATGTATAAGGTACTCGACTATTTAGCCATGACAATAAGAATCCAGAATATATTGAACTCAGTTTCTCCATCCACCTGCACCACCACAAACTGAGAGCTACATCTGTAATAAGAACTGGAAAATACAAACTTTAATTTCAAGACATGAAAGACTGGGTGCATCTTAAAAAGAGCTGGGACTGCCAACTGATGTGAACTAAAACTATCTTCCTTTAAGCAGTATAAAGATCCATATATTTCGAGGAGCAAATATCCTGCATGGTAAGCCACCTCTTCTGCCCATCCCAAAACTCTGGAGCTGCCCTTTATTCACAATCCGCAAATCATTTGGCAGAGGTTTCTACCTTATTTAGTTTTTTCCAGTTATGCCTTAGCCAAATGAGGTACTAGCCAAGGTAGGCCTTGTAGAAAACACAGAGTTTAATTGCAACAAGTCCACTTCACAACCATGGAGGCACATAAACAGGTGACATTGCAATGGAGGAAAGATACATAATATTTATAGCCAGTTGTGCCAGAAACAAAGCAGAATTCCAGTTGTCATGAAATGTCCTCACTATACATCTCAAGAATGTTTTGAAGTCCCGATTTACCTGCTTCGTTTGGCCAGTGGCTTGAGGGTTGTAACCCAAGGTAACACCCAACCTTCTCACAGAAATTTCAACAAAACTTAAAAAAGATTCAAGTCTTCTGCCAGAAATAATTCAGGTGGGAAGCCTCTGTAAATGTAAATATTTCTGAAATAAAAATGTCAGCAAGCCCCTTGTCTGTAGCTTTTTAATGGTATAAAATGTGCACTCTTTGACAAAGTATCTACTAATACCAGCATTGTATTGAAATTCTATGATGGTGGAATCAGAGATAATATCCTTACTTATAGCCTCTAAGGGTCTAGTGGCTGCAGGAACAGGCTGTAGTAAAAAGCCTAGCATACACATTACAAGCCATACCAAAATCATGCACAAGCCAATACATATTTTTTTGCCCAAACATAGTTATATTTGCTTTAACATTTGTTTAATTCGTGGATGCCCAAAATCTTTCTCAAATGAGCCCATTACAGTGTCATCTGGAACAAAATCCTTTACAGATCAAAAATGTAAATGCTTTCCTGCTTCTGACTGATCCCTTTCTACCCAATCAGTGAAACAGTTTTTACTTCTGGCTTGTAATGCCCTCATCTATTACACATGGCCCTACTCTATCTGACCACATAATTCCTCCCTTATCAGTATCAGTGACTATGAAGTCCTGTTGCCCTTTCAGAGACAGAACTGTTGTTATGCAGCTCGCACAGAAAACATGTCTCCCTCCACATTAAGGTACTGTGCCAATGAGTTTGCACTTGTGTTTACATACATTTTAGCCAGTGTGAATGCAGCGTTCCTGACGATGTTAACTACAATCATCACAGTTCCCAAAAAGCAAAACATTTCTTGCCTTAAAGGTTACAGACCAGTGGCACCAACCTCAGTAAAAATAAAATCATTTGAAGTTTAATTACGGTATTCAGTGTATCAAGTCTGTCACAGATTCTCTTCTTGTCCTCTTTTAATAGACCCCGAAAGCATGACCCTCCACAACAGCCTTCAGAATGTTAAGGGTCCAGGTACTTACACCAGAATTCCACTTTATGAATTTTATCTCAGCATTTAATACAGTCATATCATAGCTTCATTATAGCAAAGTCTTCAATAAGAACCTGGGCTTCAAATCTCTGACTTTCTTAGAAAAAGACATTAGAAAGTAAAGCCTGGTGGACACTAGTCAGGATCTCTGACCCTGAAGCACAGGATCACGTTAGGGGTGTGCTGTGCCTTCTCTCTTTTTCACACTCTACACCAACTTTTGTACTCCGGTGACCCATCTTTAAAACTACATAGTCTGTTCATAATTTTTTTCTGATTGCCCCGATGATAGAAAATGATGTAATGCCATATTGGTTGGACATGGATTGGATGGGCCTCAACAATCTGAACCTGCATACTCTAAAAATACACTGTTTTTCTTCTTGTCCTACACTCCTGTTTACAATGGCATCACCATCCAAAGGGTGGAATTATTTCAACTTCATGGTACAACTGTTACTTAGCACAGTGAGATGAAATATAAACACAACTCCTTTCATCAAAGAAGCTTATTAGGGCATTACATTTTTCTAACAACTTAAAAAAGTTATTCTTTCCCAGATTGTGCTGGTCAAGTTTTTATAGAGAAGTCATTGACAGTATCCTAACTTCCTCCACAGTGTATCTGATCATTTTAAACATATAGACAACAGAAAGGACTGTAGGCCTTAATTTAAACTCTGTGCACCACACGAAAAGAAGCGAGCAGGCAGTATAATTAAAGACCACACTCACCTAGGTAACCAACCATTTCACTTAGTACCATTACATAAAAGTCACTGTTCACTCAAGTTAAGAATCACTTGGCACATTGTATCTTTCCTACTGCTGTCTGGGAAATCACAACTTTTGATGCATCTCTGCTCTCCCAGATTTCCACCTCTGTCCATTGTCATTTATGTTACTTTTAAAGACTTTATACATCTGTTGTCAACTGTTACATGTGTGGCTATAACAGCAAAAACAAATTAAGAACAAACTCTGTTGCTTAGCAATAAAGTTCAAGATCAAATTCTGGTTCAAGTTCATCACATTATTTAAAATTAAAAATTATGTATATTAAATTATTATATTAATAATAATAATAATAAATTTTATTTATATTGCACTTTATATTATACCATAGTTTTAAATATATTATTATGTAGGTTTAAAATATGTATATTTAAAATTATGTATATGTATAATTAAAATATTTATATTTAAATTACTGAATTATACCATATTATTAAATATTATATTATGTATACTATGTTTTAAATGTATATTACTGTTTCAGTAATAAAATATCTTTATTACTGTTTCTCTTTTGTACTGTATGTGCAAATCAGTGTAAGAATGTTAAGCCTGTCTTCCATGAAGAGCACTATGTAAGTTTAAAATGAATTGAAATTAACCACATTAATGGTAGGAGTCGATTAATATCCCGCAAGTCCTCAGCATATTTTTTCTGCCTTATTTATTTCAAACTAAGATAAACAAACTTTGGGTGTATCATAGTTCAGTGTATCATAATTAATAATTCATAAATTTAGATAACCGAGTAATTATCAATCCATGACAACATGATAAAAAAGCTCAGCAAGGGCATCTCTATCCCATTGCTTGTTTCGACGTGCACTAGAGAAGTCAGTGTGCTTTACATCGCATCTTTTTTTTTGCTCAACAAGTATTTCTCAATTACCAGTCGTCAGGAAATCGCCACTTCACTGGACATTCAGAGTTTCAGATTAGGCTTCTGGGAAGCTTTCTTTAAAAATGAAGCGCAAAAGAGGCAAGAGGAGAGCCGCCGCCGGTTCAGGTAGCGATTTCAGAAATATGTAATTTAATGTCATTATTTGGAAAGGCTCGCGAATCTTCCTGTAGGACAGCGACCCGCGGGCATCGCTACTTCAGGCAGATTTAACAGAATAGAAACAAATGCCATGATATGGTCTATTTCAACAAACAATTTATATCAGCTTCACTATTATTACAAGAATGTCAAAGGCTTTGACTTCAACCCCAAATCTTTTCTAAAATACTTATAGCCCGCCTTTCTGTCTTATGTATAAAAGTATGATAGTGGCATTGACGTCACACCCACTCGTTCTTTAAAATATCTGTAACCCGCCATTCTATATCTGTATCAGTTAGTTACGTATTAGAAAAAAAACATTTCAACGTGTAGAACACAGGACCTCCCCTGCTTTCCCCGTCCAGAGCCACAGCTGACACATCGACGATCAACTACGGTGTGCCGTGAGAGCCGAAAATACCCACAATAGAACGACAGACTGAACGCGCTTCGGATATATTGAAAGTTTCAGCCAATCAAAACTCGTTATGATAATGATTCGATATGACTGGTAACAATGGATGGTTGATGATAATATTTAACGTGTCAAGGACGGCATCTTTTATAATCTGACCTGTAAACGTCAATAGTGGCATTTCTCACTCTAAACCGTTCAATAGCCAAATGTATAACCCCGAACTACAGTGACGAGGCTGAAGTTTGGCCATTATTGGAAGCTTTTGAAGTAGCTATTTAGTAATTCGAAAAAGAAAAATGTCACCTTTTGATTGCATGGAAATTTGATACACAAATTACATTCCTGTTGTTTCCTGTGTTAGCATATTGCTGTGCAATTATGCCACTGAACAAACGAATAAAAAATCTGGCTGAAAATGCTAGTCGAACTTTAGGAAACGGCAGCCGTGTCCATTTAAATGAGAGCAAGCGTCAACATATCGTGCGTGGAGGCTACATCACAGATTTGTTGGATCTAACGTGATCGTTACCATCGGTAACATACATTAGAATGCTAGTGTAAGCTGTCTGTATTTTTTTTTTTTTAATTATGTCTACATTCTGGTTTTTTTTCTTTGGCTGTTGACTTTCCTTCACTGTGTGTATGAGTGGACTGGGCAGTAGACTGTCATCCTGTCCAGGGCTGTTTCCTGGATACATCATGTTACACTGAATTGGATTCAGTGGATTTAAGAATTTGACTATTATTAATACTATTTATTGTAATATCCTAGTTTGATGTCCAAGATAAGGGATATTGTGAAAGAAATGGTGCTTGTTGAAAGGAGAGCTGTGCGAGGCTGAGCGAACGTCCTAATTATGCATTTAAATGAAAAACAGAACAATGAGTTTTAACAATTTATTATGAATTGCAATGATTTTGAAATTAATGGCCAGGCAACATAGTTGCTAGGAATTTCTCGTGGAATCATATCAATACAAATAACACAAGTAAATATGCAATTAACTAAGTAAGGTCCTGGTTCTAGTTCTACTGATTAATATTAATGCTGATATGTTTTCTTCATTTATTGTCAGCCACCATCCTAAATAACTTTCAGTTAAAAAAATCCAATTCAAGGGATATTTAAGGAGAGACCTGCACTTTACTGTATATATCTCACAAATCTTGTCTTTAATTCCACCAGAGTTAAGCTACCAACTTGGTATTTATAGAGGCAAATCAAGCCCTCATTAAAGGGTATTAGTAAAGACCTCTTGAAAACTATCTGGAAGCTTTGAAAGAAAATTAAAATTACTTTAATATTCTGAAGTGCCACAACAATCACAGTCTCACAGACAAAAACTAGTTACAGAGAAGAATGGTCTTTATTTTGACACAAAGAGAGAGAAATTCAGTAATGTTTTTAACTAAAATAAATTAAGTAGGCTAAAAAAGTACTTATGTAAAACAAGGTTTCAAATTTGATTATGAAAGTTAATTGCGCTCCATTTCTGAACCTGAATGATATTCGGTATAACAGAATGCTTGTCTTTTTTGTCACCAGGTGGTATAACCCGTCACAGATGTGATAGAAAAAGAGCTGCAGAACCGTTGCAGGCAGAAGACCAACCTATCAGAAAAAGAAAACAGGAAATTCCAAATGCCAGCTCAGATACTGTAAGTAGTTCTCCATGACAACTTGAAAACTTTGATAATATATTAGTTAAATTATAAATAGGTGAACAATATTTTAATATGTTTTAAATAGAAGGTACATTAGATAGAATTCTTCACTGATCAGAGCTGTACAGAAATAAAGATTCATGAGGCAAAGCCCATCATGATAATGCCAAGTGTCTGAAATAGAAATTAAATATTAATGTAGTCTGACTTTCTTTGCAATACTAGATGTTTTTGAGGTGTTTATTCGGCCTCTGCTCCAAATTAAGAATTTCTAAGAATTAAATCATTATTTAGTGGGGAAGAAAAATCACTTGTTTGCACATGTTTACCACCCGGTATTTCAGAAAACAAAAATGCACATTGGGTTAATTCTATATTAGTATTCTCTGAGTGTTAGTGTGTATGTCATGATGGACTGGCTCCGTGTTCGTGGCTGACTCTTACCTCACCTCCAATGCTTTTGGGACAGGCTCTGACACTCCGTGACTCAGAATTGTATTAACAGCTTGGAGAGTATATGTTTAGGTTTTTCCATTCAGTTAACTGGTGACTGTAACTGGGCTCATATAAGTCAGTTTGAGTCTGTGCTTGAGTGTTCCATTTTGGACTGGCACCTCATCCACAGTGGGTGGCTGCCTGCTCCCAGTGTTGCTGGTGTAGACAACATGACCTTGAACTGGCTAATAGGATTAGAAAATTGATATATGGTTGGGTGGGATTAAAAATGCGTTTTGATTTATCTGTGTTTGCCTCAGGACAAAAAATTTGAGGAATGTTCAGTAAGCCAGCTTTCTTGCACATTACAGATGATATGAATATCATATTGCTTTATTAGACATAGTTCATCGCATAAAATCCAGTTTTACTGTTTAACTGAGCAAGACAATAAGGTAGTAGAAAGTTATATTTCTGAAAACTTTATACAATTATTTGTAAGGCATCAAAGTCTTCTGTTGCTGGGTTTTTTTTTTTTGATATTGTTGGAGAGAAAAGTTCTCTCTGGATTTATTACAGATAAAAAGCAAATACCCAGTATTTAATTTTTGATTAAGTTCATTTGAGGCATGACTGAGAACAGATCATCCTTCTGACATTTGTCTATCACAAAATAATCCAAAGGACACCAATCTGTCTCAGATAAGTGTGTTTATTTTTCAATAAATTACATAAGAAAAGGTAACCACAGAGAATATGATGAGGCAAAATATAAAGCCCTAACTGCCCCCTTGCATCTTATTACCACTTGTCTGTTTGTTCTGTCTGTTAGGTGGGATTGCTGACCTTCTTACGTACCTCTGAACAACCACCATTCATATTTTACCTTCCCTCTCCCTCACTCTCTCTGTCTGTCTGAGCATACAGTATACCCCAAACACTCCTTCATGATTAAAGACCCATCAAGCCTCCTGCTTGAGGCATCTTTAAACCAAGTCCCAGAAATACCTCTGGGCCAAGCCCAGGTCACTTCTGAGTCTGGGGAAGGCCCTCTTTTGTTACAGGGGTATAATGCTACTGCTCCATTATGTGCACTGCACCCCTGAGCACTGTGTTGCCTTACTCATCCTATTCAGAGAGAGAGTGTTTACTTCAACTAGCCAGATCACATATTTCTTGCACAAAGCAAGAAACTGGAATAATGGCAACCTTGTCCAAACTCCCATCACAGACGAGTATTATACCATTTCAGTCCAGCACAGTTTTTAACTGGAGTAAAGGGATTGTTTCAAACTGTGTTGTGGCCACATCCAATCAGTTATGAGTTCTGTTATGGACATCCAAATTATGGCCAGGTCAACCTGTAGCATAGTGAGGGAAGAGCTATCAGTTAGAGTCTTACGTGGGTTTTTACAAGAAGGAATAGAAGTTTTGTCATTGGCTTCTTGGGTGCACATAAGAACATCCTATTAGTTGACCACTTGTGCAAAGTTCTGTCCATCAGTGTTATTCATCTTAGATTATAGTCCTTTGTTCAGAAATGTAGTCTATTTTGTTCCATGGTCTGGTATCAATCAGATTATCAGACAAGGGTGCAGATCTTGTATTTTAAAGGGATGCCCATTCAGGCAAACTGAGACTTTTAGCTGGCAATAAGAGTGTCTGGCAGCAGTTTGCTAAGCCAGGATCTGGGTTCCAGCCTGTCCTGCATTGATTTGTATGAGTGAGTCCCAAGTTCTTTTATTGCTCTATCCTCAGTAAGAGCGACTCATTGTGTATGAAAAAAGTTGATAATTGGATTGCTGTTCTATCACACACTGTTGAGCATATGCAGAACACACCACAGAAACTGTGAAGTCCAGGTGGTTTGGCGCTTTTATTTAAAAGCAATGCAGTGTATTCAGTTCAGTTCACATATTGTTATTTGTACAAAGTACAATGAAACTCTATTGCGCTCTTTTCAATACGCTGCCTCTTAGCGTGAATCTCGCTCTGCAGGCTATGTAAAATAACAGCACAGGATGTAATGGGTAAAATGTAATCAACATTTGGTAAAAAATAATCACATTATTTGAGCAGGCATCTGTCTATTATTGCAAGCCACGGCTGGACATAACTGTTGAAAAAATAGAATTGGAGAGGCAAAAGTAGGATTATAAAAAAATATAGCTTGTCACTGTGAGCTTGTTGGATTGTCACCTGGATCAATGAGTAAACCATGAAATGTATTTTTTCCTCAAGAATGCAGTGATAAAATGATTGTTTCTAGGTTTCTTTCATTCAATGTCCTGTAAATGCAGAAAGCACATTTTCTTAAATGGAAACCTTTGCTGCTTCAAAGTGGATATATTTAGTAAATTGTAAGTATTTTTTATTCACCAATGGACCTTTGTACCCATTAGCCTGAAAGAACAGAGAAGACATTTTTAAAAATATAAAAAATGCTTCACTTTAGAATACAATTTTATGTGGCAAATGAATATATACCACGATTGCATAGAAATAACTTTGATTTGAAAAATACTGAACTAATTAATCCTTTAAATGTAAGGTTTATGAGGACATGAGGACAATGGTCAAAGAAGATCAGGAACTGAATAAAACAGTTAGGCAAGAAATTGCAGAAAATGATTTGGTGAACCAAGGAGGAACATTTGATATTTTAATTGAAAAGAATATTCAATGATTAGGCAACATGTATTAGGAAAAAAAAAGTCTTCTAATACATAAAGAGCCTAATAAGAAGGTACTTTATGATTTAGGGGTGACAGATAAAGAGAGAAGTCGTACTAGGATTAATAAGGCTGAATCACATAAATCAGTGGGACCACATAACATGTATCCCAGAATGCTAAAGAACATTAGTGATTAAATATCTACACTCTTACCCACAGTAGACAAGTGTAGAATTGAGAATTAACCTAACCTACCGGTCTTTAGCATGATGGAAAAACTTGGATTAAATTCATACCAATATGAGGAAAACATGCAAACTCCACACAAAAGCTGCCAAAGGCAAGAAGTAGTGTCACAAATTGCTGTACCACTCTGCAGGCAAGTTGGAATAAATGAGTTTTAGAAATGTTCAGGCTTATAATTTAACAGCACAAACAAAATGCATAACATCATCCGCAAGAGATTACGGTTTTGATTTAAAGAGAGAGCTTGCATCATGTGGAGTAAACTGTATTCTAGGATAAGTTTAGGCTTTCCTTTTTTATTTTAGAATATGTTCATGAATAGAGAAGTAGATAAATGAGAAATGTTAAGTATACATAATTCTTACGTGCTGAGGGGTTAAGTGCTTTATAACTCAGTCTTACTACCTCTAGCACATTATTGATATGCTCTACTATTTGTTAAAGAGGAAGACATTCTACTGGCTATTCATTGTTAAATATATGCATAGGAAAGCAAGCATTATAATTAGACAAGAGGTTCCTCACAAGTTTACAAGAACTGCTGTTGAAACATATTTGGCAGCAAGTGGCTTTCATGGGCAAGAGCTTTCTTTGAAATAGCATAGGGCATCATGAATTCTTACAGAAAACCTCCTGGTAAGAAATCCACAGTGGTAGAAGGTGAAGTCTCACAGTAGTTGGGGTCTTAGGGGGCTGCTAGTGAGCACTATGTACTGTATCCATGTTGTGTGCCCCAGAAAAAAGAGAGAGTGATTGATGGAAGGTTAGAAAGGAGTCCTTGAGTGTGGTACTCTGGTGGGCAAGAGGGCAACACAGCCTGTTAGATACACAGGTCATAAGGACCTGTATAGCCCAACCCAGAAGAGTGATATCTTAGTTATTTTTCTTTTTATTTTGTAATGTTTCCCCTGTGTTTTCTGTATGCCATATTTGTATATTTTTACTTTATTGATGTATTTCTGGCTTGCCAGGGCTTCCATGAAAGCCCCCTCTTTGCACACTGTGGACTGCCTGTATTTCCTTTGTAGACACAACTCTGTTTATTAATTGACTGAAGGTATATTATTGTAGTTGTTAAACCTTATCAGAATTGAAGCAACACAAAATGAAAAATTAAAGTTCCTAATGATTGTTTTTTCTGTTTTTACTTTTTAAAGAAATCAGTGAAAAGTAGAGGGCATGGAACCAAAATTTATAATAAAGAAAAAGGTAAGTTTGATGTATCTACTGTATGTCATTACATTTAGTGCTGGGATTATCTGTGAACTAAATAACATTAAACGTTAAAAAATCAATATTTTGCATTAAATTTCCTTTGGTATACCTTTCGCATTTACTTGGCAATTATATATAGCTTTGTACAATATTAAATTGAAAAAAAGTTTGATTTTCAGTACAGTTTCGGCAAGGTTGTAAATTTTGTTTAAAAACAGGAAAATAATTATTGACTAACTTTAGTCATGTTGCATGTTTAATGAGGCTTGCTCTGCTGTAAACAAAACATATTTTTAATTTTTAATATTTAAAGAATCATCTTCTTTTTCTTCCTCTTCATCTTTCCCACTTCTGTATGGGGTTGATGTGCTTGATTAGCCTTCTCCATACAGTTTGGTCCTGCACCTCCTCCTTAGTCTGACACTTTTCTTTCAGATTTTCTCTTACTTTATCTGTCCACCTCTGCTTGGCCTCCCTTGCTTTCTCTACCCCTGTAATTCCATTCCCATCACTCTTTTACCCACATTTTCATTGTCTACCCTCATCAGATGTCAATACCATTCAACCTACTCTCCTGCACTTTATTCTTAGATATCTCTCCAACCTTTGTTGTACCTCTGATTCTCACATGTGTTATTCTGACCTTTTTTGTAACTCCACGCATCCATCTCAACATTCTCATTTCTGCCACCTCTAACTTCTCCTGTGCTCCCTTTACTGCTCATGTCTCAGCTCTATACATCATTGCAGGTCTTACAACTGTCTTAAAAACCTTACCCTTTTAACCTTGGCCTTAATTCATCAATCACACCATACTCCTGAAACCTTCTTCCAATTATTCCACCACCCTGCACTCTGTGGGTTTTCTCTGCATCTAATTTTCCATCTTGGTCTACCACTGATTCTAGATATTTAAATGTATTCACTCTTTTCAATGGCTCTCCCTGCAGGCTTACTTCTGAATCCTGATCATTTAATTAATATTTAATTAATCACCTTTAGAATTACTTCAGATTAATGCATGCATCTTTTGCTAAAAATAAAAAGTGTTGTGTTAATGTTTTTAAAATGGTAGGCAAAAGTACTTCATCTAATTCTATTTATACAGGATTAAAGATGAAGCAAGAGAAGCCAAAAAATGAACTTCCAAAGAAGTCGCTAGATGAGTCGCTGCCTTCTTCTTCTCCCGAGCAGGAACCTGCAAATGGAAACTGTTCTAAAGGAGAATCTAAAGAAGCAGAATTATTAAAAGTTAAAGAACCACCCCATATCCTGCCTGGAGTCCCAGATTCTGAACATTCTGCAGAAGATCCAGCTCCTAGAGACCAAAATAGTCTAAGAAATTTAAACTGCAATCAACAGACCAAAATGGCCAGTACTGACTGTGGTAATTCACAACAGCCTCAGGATAAGGATGACTTACAAGAGGCAGACATTGCAAATGCAAATAACAGTAACAATGAGCACCATGAAGTGTTCCACATTCTCTCACGTATTCAAAGAAATGGTGAATGGATCTATATTGGCCAAGTCTATGTTCCTGCCCAGCAGCATGCACGTGATGTAGCTTTGGACACTATCCACAGACATATTTCTAATGGAACATTTCAGGAAGCAGTGGAGCGTCTCCAGTCTCAGAATGATATAGCCAGTAGAAGCTTTGTAAGCCCAGACCCATTAGACTGGGAAAATTTTAACGCCTTTTCCGTGTATTACTCTGAAAGTGATATTCCCGGAACCAGCTGTCCAGTACCTTATACAGAATACTTGTACATGTTTGTGATAAATTCGAATATCAGTGGTCCAAGGGGACTCTCAAGAGAACAAATTGACTCTATTGCCACACGTACCTTACAAGAAAATGATGGTCTAAGCAGTTGTAGAATTTGTCTTTTAACATACAAGCAAGGAGTTCAGCTTCGCAGCCTTCCTTGCTTTCATGAGTTTCACATGAACTGCATTGACCACTGGCTCCTGATAAATTCAACTTGTCCTGTGTGTCGTAATCCAGCCATAGTTTCAGATATTTCAGAGCCTGGCAGCAGAGGCCAAGCAGCAGCTACTTAAGAGGCCTTATTTTTCCATTTTCCATTTTGGAATGGAAGGCTTACTCAAAACATCTACAGAGTGGTCATCAATTAGACTATATTTCTAACAAAAGGAGATGTTACCTACTCATTTTGTTTGGGTAATACAATGTGTTTCTCATTTTGATTCACCCAGTGTATCCCAATGTCAAATCATTCAGGATGGTCCGTCCTTGGTTAATCAATTTACAGAATAATCTTCTCCCAAGAAAATTCTCTGTTGATGTATTGTCTATTGAAAAAAATTAAATCTTTTACCCTGTTCGAAGTGGCAGGAAGAGTTCATTTCTCAGCTGTATGGTGCATCCTCTGAATTTTGCCTTACAAGCCTTATTCTGTGAAGGATTAATCTTGGCTGTAATGAAATATGCTGCTGCCAAATCTCCTGGTTATAAACAAATTTCAAGGTACAGTATTTTTTGGAGGCTATTCTGGACATTTTTTTTAATTGAAAATAATTAATACCTGTTAAACTGTGACTGTAAAAAAGTAGTGTATATCAAAATATGCTTGAATTTATTCATCTGAATGAATCTAGTCTTGTCTTGTTCAATGTTCCAGGGAAACCATTTACTTTTTCCAGTGAACAATTTATTGCTCAAAGCATTTCCTGGAGCTTCTGTCTTTGAATTGTTTTTCTTTTGAATATGACCAGAAATGGCATGTGTTTAACCTTTTCAGGATGATCATGATTTTGGAAACACCCAGAAGCAATTCATAGCTTGATAGTCTTATAAATAAGCAAGGTGAACAGAGGCAAAAAAGTTGTGTTACCATGAAGTCATTCATTGGCTCAAAGTTCAGTTTTCTCCGTTTATGAACAATTGATAATACATAAATGTTTAAATATAGAACTGTCTCTTTGCTTACAAATTCTGGAAAGTGACATTCACATTTAGGAAAAAAAGCAGAGAAAAGTTATCAAAAATCTGAATGTACAATTTTTATATTGATAAATGAGGGATGTTCAAAAAGTTTCCACATTTTTATATTTTTGTTGGAAACGGTGAAGGCAGGAGGAATAGTAATTAGGCTTTAAAAAGTTGGTACGACGCTGGGAAAATTGCATCGCAAATGAAGGTGACTATGTAGAAAAGTGATGGAATTTGTTTTTGAAATTCTTAATGAATAGAGTTTTTAAAAAGTGTGGAAACTGTTTAAATGTTCCTCGTATAAAGGTTTTAAAATACCATAACTCTAACCTTAAAGGACTTCAGTTATCAATCAGTACATTTTTATTTTTATGACTCGATTTAGCAAATTCTCCTATTATACACTGCAAACTTGACAAAGCGAAATGCAAGAGAATTAAAAAGAAAACACTTAGACACTGGGCAGAAGCCTACAAGTGTTCATACATAAAATTAGGAAAAAATATACATACCATAGACTGTCAGAATTTAGAGACAGCACAATTAAAACAGCATAGATACAGTTGGCTGAGTAGTTAGCATATCTCTCTATTATAAAAAAAAATCTTGAAGGCTTTGAAGGAGATGATACATGATTTTCTCGGAGACACTTTAACGTCCTGCGAAGAAGACACATTAACATCCCGCTTTAAGTCTTACCCAGTGTCACTCAGAAAAAATAAAAGGTAGGCTTTCCAGTGAGATTTAAACACCATAATCATTATGCAAAGACCAAAGGAAAAAATTGTACAGAATTATAGACATAAATCTAAGTGGTTGTATGGCCGGGTTTTCAGCTAAAGGGAATACATGCAGGTTCAGCGGACTGGCAATCCTAAATTAGCCTGTTTTGGTGTTCAGCCCTCGATGGACTGACGTCCTGTCTGGGGAATTGATCCTACCTTGAGCCCCCTGCTTGCTGGCATAGGCTTGGGCTTCCCTGCAACCCTGCTCAGGATAAAGTGGGTTTGGAAGATGACTAGATGGATGGTTCGATGGATAGGAAGATCCCAGAGGACTTAAAATACTTAGCTGGGGATAGAAATTAAGACAAGCTATGGCTTATATTTACAAAGAATAAGCTGCAACGAATATGCAATCAACTCATTTAAAGAAAACGTTGGTTCTAAAGTATGGAAAACTGTAATGCAATAAACTTAACTTTAGTCACTGTTTTAGGAGTAAATATTTGTACACAATAATTATTAACTGTGCAGTAATCCGTTGCTTCCTATTGTCAGAAAAGAGTATAATTAGTAGTATTAGTAGTAAGTATAGGTGTACAAATGATAAATTAGGCTTGTATTTGTCTGAGAAAATGAATAGATGCAGGCAGTATACACATATACAGTATACTGTTTATACGCAGATAGATAGATAGATAGATAGATAGATAGATAGATAGATAGATAGATAGATAGATAGATAGATAGATAGATAGATAGATTATTAATCCCAAGGGGACATTCACATCAATATGTGATGTATTATGTCAAAAAAACAAACTGTGCCAGATACAAAGAAAATGTATATGTCCAGGTAGTCCTAACCATTTCTAACTGACCATTAGGGTGATTTGCTAATCATGACTGCAGCTTGGCAGTTTGACAGTCTTGGAGCCTTTACTGTATGTATGAGCTGTTCTGTAATTTCTTGGCCTTTGACTGAAATATAATATTTTTGTTTACAAAGATAGCTGACAAGTTTGAATTTGCAGGTTTGTGTTGTTTACAAAGGTGATCACTGTACTGTATGTGGTGTGGTCAAGGATTTTAGGAATTGTGACATGTTTAAAAACATTTACAGCAAAATGAAACATATTGCACAATCTGTATCACATTTGCATTGTGTTTGACAGAGGTTCCTTCATACATTATATTTCCTAGTATTTTAAAAAAGAGCATATTTTCTAAGCTTAATAGAATTTGCATAAAATTAGACCAAACTTCCGTCATAAAAATCTTAAAAAAAAAAAATCTGACAGTAGTTTTAGGTAACAGTTCTTTCATGTGTTTAGAGCATAGATGCCAGTACTCTTAAAGTTGATAGTTTGTTAAAAATTGCAAAGCACAAAAAAGTACACAGAATGATGTGGGAAGTCAGAAGAAGGCAGGTCATTTCAGGGACACTTAACAACGTTGAAAATACAAACACAAAAGTGGAAAATTGTGAAACATCATTTTATTTAGTTCAGTCTTATGTTCTTCTCCACAAAATGGGAATCCTACAAATAAAAGGTAAAAGTCATCCTTAGGTAATACTTTAAGGATTACACAAAGGGAGGCATATATAACAAAACCAGTCATGTGAGAAGTAGAAAATGGTGGGTTTAATTAGTTTTATTTCTATATTACTTTCTTTAAGTGGCAGGATTTGCCATTCTTCTTCTAGTCTTCTGAGGAGGATATCCACTCTGCTCTTTCTGTGAGCATCTGCCTCACTGCTGCCTTCAAAAATAGATTAATTTTTTTTACCTGTATATATGGGTACCATATTGTCGTAAACACTGAGGAGGAGCAAAAATGATCAGCTACACAATAAATAATAATAATTTGATTTGCCCACATTCAGTAGCCTACTGTAAACAACACTTGAGTTTAGAGATTGATTATTGGTTGTGAAAATTTCAGAGGCAGAGGACTGCATTTACTGCAGTAAATGCTGTTATTTAAACAAAATACTTGAAAACAACAGTGTTTTTGAGGAGTCTGGTTTTCAATACACATTGGCGTGTCAGTTTTTAATACTTGGTGAAAGGTATGATAAGCTACTTTTTATTTTCCATTTTCGATTTATGCCATATGTTCATGATAATTAGAACAACAACAAGATCAATGTAAATGTATTGTTTATTTGTATTTGTAGTGCTTTATTTTTCAAAAAAGAAAAAACCACAGCAATAACATTAATAAGTAATAACAATTATATAAGAACTAGCTCTGTAAGCCTGTGCTGTAAAAAGCCTGGGGTCCTAGAAACTACTGAAATCATCAGAAAAACAAATTTGAAATGTAGAGATGTCAGGCAATTGAAAGGAATTGGGCATCTCTCCTAGGAGGTTTTGTTTTGCCGACATGCTCGCATCGCTTGTCTATTAACGTCTAAGCAACTTTGTTTTTTTTCGGAGGTTAGACGTTATATACAAGATAATCCTTCACTTAGAGTAGCATAGGACACACAGACATGGCAAAGTTCAAAATACTTGATGAACACAACAGTATATCTGTAACTGTAGGCTTTGTAAGTCCTGATGATTATTGATTTAATTGAGGCATATCTTATATACTATGGCAAATGGCATGGAGTTCTTCTGCTTCCTATTACCTACAGTATAACAAGCAAATGACTTTTTTGTCTTTAAATTTATTCACTAAATGATTTGAGAAATGCTAATTTGAAAATTGCACTAATTTTGTTTGACAACATTTTTATAGATAATTGAGCAAACCAACTTTTTCCAGAGGACCTATATGTTCAGTGATGATTTCCCAGCCTTGAAAGACTTGTAGTGCAGATGTGGAGGTAATTTTTTAAACTTTAATTTCTCTACCGGCTGGTGTGTAGCAGTATGCTTTTTTTACATTTAGATATAATTTCTGAGAATAATGTCATAACATTTGTAATGATTAATGGATACATCTGGCAGGTTTTCAAAGTATCAGTAAGGTTTATATGCTTGACTTAACCTCATAAAAATTACATTGATAAAAAAAATTGGAAAGGGTTTATGAAATAAATGATGGAATTGTGCAAATACGGTGTCCAGTAAACCTACAAACCTACAAAATGTTCTGCTTGCATAAGATTTATTTTAACCATGCAGCTGAAAGCTAGAGATGCAATGAGTTACCGGTCCAAAAGCAACTTTTTTTTGGCACAGAAAGACAAATAAAAAAAAAGCTCCAGTCCACACCAGTAAATACTGACAGCACAGTAATCACAATAGTATTCTTCCTTCCTCCTCCATTCCTCTCCAGGTACATTTTGCATCATCTTCTCTCCCAACTCCAACTCACCCGGCTGAGGAGGAGAGATCTCTTTTAAAGGCAGACCTGGGAGTACTGTACTTACGGCAAGTCAATGGTGAACCCAAGAAGCTCTTCTGGGTCAGACGGAGCTCCACAATGACAGTAGCTTTCTCCAGCAGCTTTGAAGAACCCCAGCCAGGCATCAAGTTCAGACTATATGGCCATGTAGCTCTGCGGGTGCCCAAGTTTGAGTTCTGCCAGAAGGACACTGCCACCACTGCCACTGGGAAAACATATGGTCCTACAAAGCAATTCCCCCCTGCCCCTCTGTTACTCTCCTGACTGGGGAAGATTCCAACAACCTCCTGGCTAGGATGCCATCCCATTCATGTCTTCCATGACAAGAGTTTTTAATGAGTTTAAACTCATGTTAAATCATTTTGATCACATGCTGCTACATGCTTTCTGGGAACACACACAAACATCTTTTTGCGAGACATTATAGGAAATAATAGCAAATGGTCTGAGTGGCCTGCATGAGGAACAGAAAAAGGCTCCTAGCAAAACAATCACATTAGACTGAAAATATGAAACTAGAGCATTTTTTTCTTACTACATGGTTGACTTAGCAGTTGTAACAAAATAGAGTAATCTCCCAAAAGTGAACCACGGCAACCAGATAGAAATATATGAACAAATAAAGAAATATATTAATAAATAAAGAGCAATCATTTCTAACATTTTTGAACTCACCATTAGTTGAGTCCTTCATGAGGACTCATTACAATTGCAACATCCCCTATTTTTTATCTAAAATACATAAAGATCTTTATAACTCAACTGGTTGTCCAATTGTTTCACCTGTTGACTCTGTTGTACAACAAACAACCTGGCTATTGCTCTTTTTGTCACACATTCTCGATCATATACGTATCAAGGACTCAGCCAATTTTATGAGTTAGTTACAAAGAATGTCTTACTACAGCGGCTATATGCAGGCCCCTATGGACACAAAATCCCTTTACCAATATTCTTCATCCAGCCACAAAACAAATTATCATTAATTCTTTGCTTTGATTTGGGGATTATCAATTAAATTACATTGACTTCATTGTCCAATTTTCGGTTTTAGCAATCTGTTCCTTCACCAGCATATAGAGATGTATAGTTAATCTATACATCTCACATTTTCAATGATAATTTATATTCCCCACAATCCATATATTGATCAGATTGTTGTTTGATTATATCAGTGTTTTCTGGTATTCATTTATTTTATGATTTAGTTTTCATAAGTATATTAACAGCTGTGATCAGAATTTAATTCTTCAAAGTAAATTTTCATTTTAAGTCTATTTTCTTTTCAGACATAAAAATTCGACAGATAATTTTTTTTAATAGACTAGGGGGCTCTCGCTTCACTCACCAACCCCCGGAGGTGGGTGCAAGACACCCACTATCTCGCAGCTGGGCCGCTTGAAGGGCATCAGGGCGCTCCTCCGTTATTTAATGAGATGGTATTTAGAAGAGTATGTGGGGTGCAGGAGGAAGACAGTTTGGTCCTTAGTTATTATAGATAGAAAATGAGTTACTTGAGTATTTCACTACAGCTGTCTATTTTTAATACCAATGAATAATAAAATGTAGTGAAAAGTAGAAGTTAAAAAGTGAAATATAAATAAAAAATTAAATTACATTAATGCCTTGTCAAAAACAATGTAATGAATTACTTTAGCCTCTAACTTACATTTTACAAACATTGCTTTTTTGCATTTCTATTCACATATTGTTTGGGATATTTTTCTCTTTCTTGTAGATTGGACAATTATTTGTTCTTGATTTTTATTACATGCAGCTCTTTTTTGTTCATGTTCTTTTTTTTTGACATTCATTATACGGTCTTGCCGCTGTTTTTCTATGGCAATCTAAAATTCAAAGTTCTTCAGCAGATAATTTGCTTTTCTGCCTTACCATTATAATCGACTGCGTTGAAGGGTGAGTTAGTAGCACTGAGAGTGTCACGGAGTGGTACGGAGAGAGGATGAGTGCAGTAGGAGTAATGATTGGGTGAGTGGTGTGGAGGGGAGTGGTCAAGGCTGGATAACGTGGACATGACGGAAAACTTTTTTAATATAATAGAGAGAAAGCTTACTTATCAAAACACTTCAGTTCAACTCTTTCTGTTTCTACCCTACATCTCTCTTTAACCACACCCGGGGCCGGAAATAAAGGACAAAAAGTAGATGACAAAGTAGAATGTCGTAAAGAATTCAAAAATGTTGCCGCGGTACACATGTAGAGCAGGTTAAAGGTAATGGAAGAATGAAAATTCAAAAGACTCAAAAAAAGGATAGTAAAGCTCACATTAGTGCAAACAAATGGAAATTATTACTCAGTGAAATAACGGAACAGCGAAAAGAGATCAAATATATTGTTCAGATTTAAACTTTATGTCAGAGACTTGTAGATCGTCTACTTCGTGTGGCCATCAAGGAAAAATATGTAATGTTTCTTCCCAATGAAGAGACGTATCCGCAAGAATTAAAAGATTCGAAAAACATTGGCGTGGTACACCTGCAGAGCAGGTTAGAGATAATGGAAGTACGAAACTTTGAAAGTCTCAAAAAAGGGATAGTAAAGATCACATAAGTGCAAACAAACGGAAATTATTACTCGGTGAAATAACGGAACAGCGAAAAGAGATCGAATATATTGTTCAGATTTAAACTTTAAGTCGAAGACTTATAGATCGTCTAATTCATGTTACCAGCAAGAATTAAAAGATTCTAAAAATGTTGGTACGGTATGAAGTCCCGTGAGACGGAGACTTTTAACATGAGATTCTTTCAAGTCGCGCCCTACTTACAACTATTTTCAAACAAGACCACGGTCATTTAACCTCAGTCGTGTGAATGCCTTTGTCAGACATAGTTCCTGTGCTCTCAGCTCTTACCCGTGTGAATGCTTTTGTCAGACACACTTCCTGCGCTCTCAGCTCTTATGAATTTTAACAGGACAATAATTTTATACGTTATAGATGACACGTCAACAACAAAGCGAAGAAGAAAGAGCATGGACAAATATTCGAAAAAGTTGTTTTATTTATTAGACAGAAAGAAACGATATTCAATCACAGGCAGTTACACTGTACGTTGCATTGTCACAATGTAAGTCCAAACACGGAATCAAAATATTGTTTTTACTAAAGTTTTAAAGTAGAAGAGAAAATAATGCATATATAACAATTCCTATTAAAATAACAAACTCTTGAAATTGTATATCTGGTAAACCAAACCCTGGGGTGGGCGAGCGAAGCAAGCAGGGGCGGAACCCCCTAGTCATTACTTAATAACTTTTCAGTTTCTCAGTTTTTTCTTATTATAAAGATTTCACATACGTAACTCGCGTTATTAGCGAACATATTCTACTGTACATATTCAATGTCACTCTAAAACAAAAATTAGCATACATTACAGATAAGGATTATTTGTTAACTGAGATCCACATGAAAAACCACTTAACAAATAAATTGTATGTAATTTCACTTTTACAAATGTGCTTAAGTATCATTTAGATACAATTACTCTCTCTCTGACTGCAGTATAAAGCGTTGCATTTTTATTTCAATTTCCCTATCTGTTATTATATGTAGAGACAACAGTTCCAAACACAAGAGTAGCAGAGCAACAGATTCACTGAAACACTTAATTTTCAGACATTTTATTGCAGCACACCTTTTTATTTCTGATCTAAAATACATAGTTTAAGAAACTGAAAAATCACACCATCCTCATAGTATAATAGTAACCTCTTGCTCTGTAAAGAAGCCTATTGGATATTTAAACTTAAACCTATTTTTTACCCATCTGGTTTAAATGAAGTCAATGAATTATGTTTTTTTTTTTCTTAAATAAACCTTATAAATTTACCACAAACCCCTTTCTTCCTATTCCATTTCTGCTACAGCAGGTCTTAAACCAGACAGATGGCAAATAAATAACCTTCATGTATCTGTTTTTGATGATAACATTATATTTATAGCTATTTTTTCTTTTTTTAGACCTAAATACTGATATACAGAGTCTGTTGTTGTTTGTATGGGTCAGTTTAATGTTGTAAGGTGAGTCACTGTTTCTGTTATTTTATTTTTATTCTTCTAATACTTGTATAAATATTACATTTCTAAAAAAAACTTCCTTAATTTTCCTATAGCCTCATAACAGAATAAACAGTTAGGAGAACCTTTATATCACTTTTAAAGTAATGTACTGATGGAATTATTTACTTCACAGTTTGCATATTTTCTTTCTTTGCATTCTTCGTTTATAAATATATTGTTAATTTGTGTCATTCAGTAAACAGTAGTGGCCCTGCAGAAGAGTTTCTAATTCAAAATGTGTTGACTGGAATTGAGCATCTTTACAAATGACAGAGTAATCTTAACTTGCAACAGCACTGACTTCCAGCTTCATTTGGACTTCATTTGAAATGAATCGCTGGTTTCCCTTTGGGAATTTCTGTACCCATTAAGACCCATTTTGTGATTTCTTCTCTTTTTCTTCTGTTAATTGTTTGTCCTTTTTTCTACTACTTCATTGTTTTTGAATTGTTTTCATTACTGTTATTTTGCTTGTATTAGTCTAGAATATATGTTGAGATTTTCTTTCTGTGAATTGTTCAAGTATAATTTTTACTTTGCATTTCCTCTATTATTATTGTTTAATTAATTCTTTTTTTCTGATGTTCTTTTTCACTAATTATTTTCTTTTAGTGTGTCTATGTTTTTGTAATTTTTCTTTTAATTTTTAATTTAAAGAGCAGTCAGCAAATCTTGAAATTTTGGACAAGAATGTAATTCCCATATCCACTCCCTCAATTTGTTTATAAATAAAATACAGACATACATACTGTACACTACACTGCAATATGTGCTTTATTATGGATTATTCTCTGTCTACCAAGCCAAAGAACCAAATATACATTTATGTATCCTGTTGAAAACAATTATTCAATATTATGAATGTAAGAAAATGTGTACATTTTAAAATATGTTAATAGCAAAATTATATTACATTTTGGTAACACTTTATATACTTCAAAATGCATCTATTATTCATTTACTCTTATGTAACTAGACCTTAAGAATCACTTCTTTGGATCTTCATAACACTTATAAAGCAGCAGTAAAGTGTTTATTCATCTCTGCAATATGACCTACAAACAAACTTCACTTTGGAGTGGTCTGAGATTGCTTAATGCTTAGTAATCATTCAGAGGTGACATATGACATAATCGTGTCACTGCCATTTAAGATTACAATGCACATTGCATTGCAATTTGTTCAAATCTCTGGATTCCCTATAAAGGTGTTATTGGCAATGTAGTTAGTGTAGGGACTGAAGACTAGACTCAAGTTCATTTTTTACTTAATGTTTTTGGATGTTGTTTTGAACACTGCTGGTTGACTTCTTTCATGCGTATTCTAGTATTAGACCTCTTCCTTTTTCAATTAAAAATTGATTAAATGTATTAGTTTCATTTCCTGGTCTTTTTTATTCCTTTTTTCCATGATGGCTTGTCTACATTACAATCGCGCATGACAATTATGTTATCCCACATCTCATGTTTAAAAAACTGAGGGTTTTCAAATTATTTTGCATCCGTAGATGCACTTGCTAAGTGCAATGCACAATAATTCCACCTTGCTGCCAATTTATTTTAATTATTACATTAATTTGTCTCCTTAACTGAATTATTACATTAATTTGGATATTTTTTTTCAGCAGGTTTACATCACATCTTCCACAGTTCATCATGGATTAAGAATATTTTCTTGAGCATTGAAACGTGAATTCTGCAAGCAAGTATCATTGTAATTTGATTAATTAAATGAAAATGAAGACTGAAAATATTCCTCACCGTTTTGATGGCATCAGGAATATGGCTATAACATTGTAGATTACATGTTAAATATTAAAGCAGTTGTTGTAATGTAACGTTTGAATAATGACAATAACTTTTTTATTGTCCTATAGCAGGAGGATTTATTAGTGAATGGTTAACTTGCTAGTGAGAATCAAATAATTTTGGCTGATTAGAAAGAATAAGTTATTGCAATGAAAGTGAAGACTTTTCACTACTGGAATATGCTAGTTTAAGTTTGAATTGTTGTAGAGAGATACATGTGATATTTGTTCACGCTGCAGCTCACATTTGTTTTGTAATTTGATTTCATTGTATCTATTTAGTTTTACATGGAATAATATTTATTCTTAAACATTTTTGTGCAATATGGAGGTAAAGTAATGTTTTTGTTGTATGTACATGGAAGTGTATTCTTCCTTGAGTACTGCTTGATGTCTCCAGGAACTCTGAGTGGATGAATGATGTAGCAAAATAAAGGCATAAAATCAAATAATTCTTCAAAAGTATTCACATATAAGAGTAACTCTTATATATGTATATCTAGGTATTTACCTTATCCGCTTTTTCAGTTTATGATAATAAGGGGTTTTGTTTATAAAAATACTCTGGTTAAACAAGGATTTTTTAAAATCTGAAATATACATGTTAAAATGACAATAAAATAAACAAAATGAAAGATTTTTGCTTTCAGAAAATGAAAATATTAATTTTGTGTATTGACAGCAAGGAGAGAGACTGACATGCAATATAAAACACATGCCAAAAAGAAGAGTGAAGAGTATGTTTAGTAAATTATTAATATTATTGGCCTCAAATTTAAATTTTTGGATGAAATGTTTTTTAGTGTCAAAGACATTCATGTACTGTGCCACCTGTGGGGCGTGTAAAGTATGCAGGAGAAATCCTTGAATCAGTGGACACTTCCGTGTTTGAAGTTCAGAGTGTTTGGTTTTTTCTGAACTATATATGGGGAGGAAAAAGAAATGGCTAAAGGAAGATGAACTGTTAAGTAAGGAGATCGGCAGCTAAACTGACATTGTTGTTCTTTGAAACTATATCTGGAATTACTTAAAACGCCATTGTAAAAAAAGAGCCAGAATTCATGGAATGTTTAACAGCAGGGATGAGAGTTTTTCAAAAAGTGCAGAATATTGTTCCTGGGAAGGAGATGAATGGTATTGAAACATCTTGTTTAAAATACATTGTTGAAAAGCAGAAGATTGGAACGTCTGTAATGGTTTAAGTTTGCAACACATATTGGACTAACAAATAAATGTTTTTATTATATTTAGGAATGTATTGCCAATGCAACACAAGGATGAAAGAATGAAATGTGTTCTTATTATATAAGAGTAAAAATATTGTTAGCAGAGAATCATTAAATGTATCACCCAGTGATAAGAACAGCAATTTATATTAAATAATAAAATTGTTTTAGAAGGGACCAAAGGAAGGGTGCATTTAATGTAATTGTTCTTTGAACATCTTGTTGGGCTTAAAGGGGCTGCTCTTAACTGGTTCAGGTCATATCTACAGTAACTGGTAGACACTTTTCAGTGACTTTTAATTCCTCTTCTTCATTTAGTGCTCCTCTTAAATATGGTGTTCCTCAGGGATCCATTTTGGGTCCTATTTTATTCTCCACATACCTTCACCCTATTGGAGCAATTTTTAGGAAATTTAACATTGCTTTTCACTGCTATGCTGATGATACTCAGGTTTATATTCCTGTCTGCAACTCTACAACAAATCAGCTCTACAACTGTCTGTCTGAATTAAGATCCTGGATGGCTAATAACTTTCTTGATCTAAATCAAAATAAAACGGAGGTGCTTATAGTTGGTCCATCAGCTAAAGCCCAAATTGGTCTTGATCTTCTCGGCTCTTTCTCTGTCTTTTCCAAACCTCAAGTCCGCAATCTTGGTGTTACCTTTGATAGTAACCTCTCTTTTGAGAAACAAGTAAATTCTGTAGTCAAGAGTTGCTTTTTCCAACTTCATCTATTAGGTAAGATCAAGCCTTTTTACTCTTCTAGGGATCTTGAGATAGCTACTCATGCGTTTATTTTTTCTCGCCTCGATTACTGCAACTCGCTGTATGCTAGGATTAATAAATCCTTGATACACAGGTTACAGTTGGTCCAAAATGCTGCCGCTCGCTTTCTGGTTGGGGCAAGAAAGTATGACTCTGTTTCTCCTATTTTGGCTTCTTTACACTGGCTGCCGGTCAGTTTTCGAATTGATTTTAAAATCTTGCTGCTAGTTTTTAAATCTTTACATGGGCTTGCTCCTGCCTATTTATCTGAACTGTGTGTTTTACATCAGCCATCCAGAGTGCTTAGATCTTCTGGTCAGCTGTCTCTGGTTGTCCCTCGTACCAAGTGTAAAACCAAGGGGGACAGGGCTTTTGCAGCTGCTGCGCCTCACCTGTGGAATTCTTTACCTCATCATATAAAGGAGTCGTCTACAATTGAGCTGTTTAAAACAAGACTAAAGACTCATTTCTATTCACTTGCATTCAGTGACCTTCAGTAATACTGATGGCTTCCTCTTTTTGATTATATTACATTTCTATTTTTTTATGTCTATAACATTATTTCTATTTATTATGTATTTTATTTTATGTTCATATATTTTATTTTTATTTATGTTTTATGTTAATTTGTTCTATTTTTGTAAAGCACTTTGGTCACAGCATTACTATGTTGTTTTAAATGTGCTATATAAATAACTTGACATTGACATTGTAATATTACACGCTAGTCAAAAAATAGCTTGATACTGCAATCTTGTGTGAAGAGGAGTCAAGAGAACTGTATAATATAAGGATGTAGAATACAGGCTTGTAGTAGCAAACTCTTATTCTAGGAACAGGAGATACCTTCTAATAAGAAATGATAGCTCTCAGCTGCCAAACTCTATATAATAATAAGCCTTTTCTTTGTGCACAAAATGGAGAAGCTGACTGCAGAGTCTTATGTGTCCATTTTAAAATGATTAGGTAGGGTGTTATGGAGACTGGAATAGAATACTGTTCTGTCATTATCCATGGAGTTTGCATTTTCTCCCCTTGTTTTTATGAACTTCAACTACTTGAGTTTTCCCTCTCACATTCCAAAGATGTTTGGTCAATTGATCACATTGTGTAAATTGTGTGAATCAATACCAGTGTGTTTATGAGTGTGCTCTGTGGATCAATGGATAGATAGTTGCACTTGAGAGAGTAACATACTGTGTAGAATCCATCCATCCATCCATTATCCAACCCACTATATCCTAACTACAGGGTCACGGGGGTCTGCTGGAGCCAATACTGTGTAGAATTCATCAGGAAAATCAAACTTTTACAGTAACGTAAACATGCAGTTAGACATGGAAGACACTGGCGAATAATAAGTTAGAAAATGTAAGCATGCAGTAACATTTAGGTGCCTTCCACAACTAAGTTAACTGATAGAAAAATGGGAGCATTTTAACAGTGCTTTATGATATAATGAAGTAAGAAGTGTAGGCTTGTGGAGGCTCAATAACTTTTATGCACAGCAGGTTCAAATGTAAGTGATATAAAAATGGTATTAGTTGAGATGTGTCAGTGGTTGGAGGGTCTATGACTAACTGTTGTTAATTTTCTTAATGAAAGTATACCCAATAAAGTATAACTATTAATACAAAATTACCAAAGGAAGAATAAATTCACTATCAATATTGCTGTATAAAATCATGAAAGCAACTGCAAAAAGTTCCCCATCTAGCTATTAATGTTAGTTAAAATCCAATAATTAGTGTATGGTGTATGAGCTGCATGAGCCTACGCTCTTTCCCTAGCAATATTTTGGGAATCCAGCTGAATAATGCACAAGTAAAAGAGCAAAATATGTAAAATGTGCAATTTTGTTTAGCCATTGCCAATGTAAAATTGAAACAGTAACCTAATTTGTAGTTGAATTAGCGTAGAATGTTCCTCAGTTTTAAGTGAGTTTGCAGATTCAGCAATACTTTTTAATAAGAGATTTTGAAATTTATATATATCGTACAACACAATCCATTCAAGATATATGAAAAAAATTTTTAATTGTAATGACACATTTCTTTAAAAAACAAGTGTGCCAGATTTCAACAATATCGGTCCACACAGGGCTGAGTTGTTTCATGCAGACAGAGTGACAGACACACAGACATGGCTATCACAGTAGGTGCTACTTGCATTATATGCAAACACATCTGAAAATGGAATTTACTGATGAAAAGAGTGGAACTTTTTAAAAGCTGAGGGTCTGCATTGTCACTTGCACAGAATTCAACATTTTTTCCCAGTTGAGTTTAACCTATTGTCAGGGTTGTTCAGATTGCCTTAGGCTGTAGTCTGTAGAGTTCAAAAAGAACCATGGAACTCCACAGAATGAACTGTGTTAACACTTCCTCTATTGGATGAAGATTTATTTTTGGACTTTATACTGCTAAACAATTAATTTTATATATGTAGTTTGTTTATAAAGCCTGTCATTCCATTATTCAACAATAGTTGTTGAGAAACATTTCATTATTTGCATTTGGGGTTCACAAGATGTCACGCACATGTATATAGTGAGATATATAATATATATATATATATATATATATATATATATATATATATATATATATATATATATATTATGTGTTGTTTTGAACTATGTCAGATTGGACAGTCATTTTGTTGTTTATTGCCAAAAAATGCTTGATACTTAAAGACTGCAAAATTTAAATAAAGAGACATTTTGAAAAACAGTGTATAAGGCACAGCATGTACAGTATATGGTGGCAGGGAGTGCCAGCAACTCACTGTTGTTTGTGCCAAGTTTCTGTTCTGTTTTTGTTTTTTGGTGCTGGCAATTCCTCAGTTATCTGATCATCAGCTCTGCTTTATTGTACAGATTTATGTATTTAACAAGATGACATACACACTTGATAACTAGAAATAGGTACATTTCATGAAATCTTAGCTTGAGTTCTGTTCATAAAAATCTGTCTACTGATAATAAACCAAGTATTAAACTAATGGATTTTAAAGAGGCAGTATATACATATTTTCTACACCATATAATTGAATGATTTATTCACACTTTTGGTAAGTGTTTCTTTGTAATCTAATTAGTGTGTCATTTTTTTCATTTACGCCATGTGTTATGGATTTAACTTCAGGGCTTTTTAACACTGCTGCTTGTCATAGTGAAGTGAATGAACTCCCTGGTATTTAGAGCTGAAATGGCTTAAAGCAAGAGAAACGCCTCTGAAATGACAACATCAATCCTCTCATCTGTCTCTGATATATAGAAAGCCTGTACTGTTGCTTGAGAGATTATGATTTTTTTTTAGAAATTTATGTTACATAGCAATGCTAACAAGATTTGAATATACATAAATAGATGTTTTATTTTAAATAACTTTTTCCTTTATTTTTTTGGTGTCTCATGAATTTTCTGTCTCTCTATTATATTAAAAAAATTCTGAGATGAGACGTGACTTTTTCAGAGAGATACTTTCATGTCCCGCGAGACGAGACTTTTTACCAAGATATTTAAATATGCCGGGGCCGGAAATAAATGACAAAGAGTAGATGATAAAGTAGAACGTCGTAAAGAATTCAAAAACATTGGCACGATACACATGCAAGGCAGGTTAGAGATAATGAAAGTACTAAAATTCGAAAGTCTCAAAAAAATGATGGTAAAGATCGCATTAGCGCAAACAAACAGAAATTATTATTCGTGAAATAACGGAACAGCAAAAACAGATTGAATATATTGTTCGGAAGTCAGAGACTTGTAGATCGTCTAATTTGTGTTGCCATTAGGGAAAAGTATTGTTTCTTCCAAATGAAGAGGCATCCATCCATCCATCCATCATCCAACCCGCTATATCCTAAGACAGGGTCACGGAGGTCTGCTGCGAGGCAGCAGTGCTACCACTGCAATGAAGAGGCGTATCCGTGAGAATTAAAAGATTTGTTGTTTGGTGAAAGTGAAATCCACATACGCGAGCAGCAGAGATGCAAAGTGACGGGCGCGTAGGGTGGGGGGTTTGCAAGCGAAGCGATAATAATAGCTAAATGTATTTTTGCCCAAAAATTTCAAGTATTCATCAATGATGAGATGGATGTGGCTTCTGTAAAACAGTAAAGCCAGGTAGATCATTCTGGATGTAAGACCATCTATGTCATTTAAATGGGTGTGTTTATCTTATGGCTTGTATATACAGTAATGACATTTAGCATTTGTATTTATATTTATAAGTAGTGGTCAGTAATGGCAGTTGAAGTTATAGTTTTGAGTACAATCAGCAGCTCATTCTGTACTTGCTCTTACAATACTTTCCAATTTACGATATTTTGGTTGTTTTTAAGGAATATTGTTGTCTTTCTGAAAATTGAAAATTAGAATACCACACTGGTGTAAGCATTCATTGATTACCAAGTTTTCTTGCATCCTCATTGATACACATGCATTTTGAAATGCTGTAGTCAGACTGAATTCTCCATTTTCACCAATGTTTCTGTACATTTTGAAAATTCTTCACTGCAAATACATTGTACATGATGAATTCGCTGTCACTTAAATGTCTAACAGCACAATAGTTTCTCTAATAGCCCACCTTCAACTTGCTTACCAACTGTGCTGTTTTAGCACTGTACACATTAAAGTAATGAATTTTCTTAGTGGCAGCACACAGAAATGTCCCTATAGCTCTGTGATT
The DNA here is from genome assembly GCF_900747795.2 of Erpetoichthys calabaricus. Classification (NCBI taxonomy): domain Eukaryota; kingdom Metazoa; phylum Chordata; class Cladistia; order Polypteriformes; family Polypteridae; genus Erpetoichthys; species Erpetoichthys calabaricus. Next base: position 58,198,101 of record NC_041394.2, read on the forward strand.
GGCTAAAGCCAGTAGATTAGTTAACTTCTAATGACTTACTGGTGCTGTCCTTTGACTGTTGATACTATTTTCCAGTCATTTCTATATGACATTATCTCATTTAGAGTCCACCAGATTAAAAGCACAGTTCACACTACAGTACACAATCCAAAATGGTAACAACCTTCTCTTTCTTTCGGCTGCTCCCGTTAGGGGTTGCCACAGCAGATCATCTTCTTCCATATCTTTCTGTCCTTTGCATCTTGTTCTGTTACACCCATCACCTGCATGTCCTCTTTCACCACATCCATAAACCTTCTCTTGGGCCTCTCATGCCACATAGCATCTCAACATCAGCTGGTGAAAAGTGCTCCTTCTTCTGTGAACATTGATAATAAACTGCAGGTAAGTAAGTAATTTGATTAAAATTTTCATCACTTCATTTGTCCTAAATCTGCCACTGGCAATAATTATTTTCTCACCAAATAAATTATCTCTACATTTGACACTCAATAGCCTATGACAGAATATTTGCTGCATTTATATATTTGATTTATTATGTATTACATCATTAAAACCTTAAACTGCTGTCATCTTCCATCATTTTGTTAAATCTGTTATTTGTCTTGACTCTCCAGTTCCTCCAGGTTGTTCTGTTTTTCCTGTTTTATTTATGTTGTCACCTGAGCAACTTACAGTTTATATCAACATGCTGCTTCATTCTAGACACCTGGGAATCTGCCAGTTACTTCCATTTAGTTTCTTTGTTCTTGAAATCATACTTGGCAGTGACCTCAACCATAAATTGCACATCACAGCTGCTGTTAAAGTGTAATATTCTAACTTGTCCATTCTTGTTTTCGGAACTCATGACACAAACATACTTTTCCTTGCCTTCTGTGTATTTCAGTTAAGTTGCAGGGACTCTTTAGCTTAGATTTTTCCAGGCAGGAGAATAGGATAAACTGACAACAAGGATCTTTATTTATTTATTTATTTTTGGTATTTGGTACACTTTATTAATCCCCAAAGGGAAATTGCCTTTATATGCTGTAGTTGCAACACCAGGATTAAATGCACTACACTGGCTTCTATGTAAGAATATTTAAAGGATCGTTTTACTTACCTTCAAAACTTACCTTCTGAAGGGTTTGTTTTACCTGTGCAATAAGAAAACTCTTTCAAAGTCAGCTTTTCATTGCACCACATCTAATTCAACACCACCATTGCTTGCCTATTCAGGTTTGTGCCCTGCAATGATACATGTTTCACATTTTATACTTTACTGTACCAAAATTATTTTATTACTTTATTTTATTTCTTCAGCATTATGTGACTTTACTAAAATCTCTGCTGAAACTCAATAGGAGACACTTGTGACAATACCGGGGCATTTTTTCTCAGGAGAAAAAACTGAGAAGCAATGGAAAAAAAAACATGTCATCATTTTATTTCGTTGTCTAGTAGAAATCAGAAAGATATTAAGTAGATATCTTTTTTGATTTTTTTTATTCCTATGGGTTAATAACAGTAGATCCATTACAGGTGCATCTCAATAAATTAGAATATCATCGAAAAGTTAATTTATTTCAATAATTCGATTCAAAAAGTGAAACTCATATATTATATAGATTCATGATACACAAAGTGATATATTTCAAGCTATTTCTTTTCAGTTTGCTGATTATGGCCTACAGGTAATGAAAACCCAAAATTCAGTATCTCAGAAAATTAGAGTTTTGTGAAAAAGTTCAATATTGTAGACTCATGGTGTCACACTCCAGTCAGCTAATTAACCCAAAACACCTACAAAGGTGCCCTGAGCCTTTAAATGGTCTCTCAGTCTGGATTAGTAGGCCACACAATCATGGAGAAGACTGCTGACTTGACAGTTGTCCAGAAGACAGTCATTGAGACCCTCCACAAGGAGGGTAAGCCACAAAAGGCCATTAATAAAGAAGCTGACTGTTCACAGACTGCTGTATCCAAGCACATTAATGGAAAGTTGAGTGGAAGGGGAAAAATGTGGCAGAAAAAGGTGCACAAGCAACAGGGATAACCACAGCCTTGAGCGGATTGTGAAACACAGCCCATTCGAAAATTTGAGGGAGATTCACAAGGAGTGGACTGCAGCTGGAGTCAGTGCTTCAAGAACCACGACATACAGACGTATCCGGGACAACGTTAGAACTGTCTTACCTGGGTTAAGGAGAAAATGGACTGGACTGTTCAGTGGTCCAAAGTCCTCTTTTCAGATAAAAGTGAATTTTGCATTTCATTTAGAAATCAAGATCCCGGAGTCTGGAGGAAGAGTGGTGAAGCACAGAATCCAAGTTGCTGAAGGTGCAGTGTAAAGTTTCCACAGTCAGTGATGATTTGGGGAGCCATGTCATCTTCTGGTGTTGGTCCACTGTGCTTTATCAAGTCCAAAGTCAGTACAGCCGTCTACCAGGAAATTTTAGAGCACTTCATGCTTCCCTCTGATGACAAGCTTTATGGAAATGCTGATTTCATGTTCCAGCAGGACTTGGCACCTGCCCACACTGCCAAAAGTACTAATACCTGATTTAAAGACCATGGTATCACTGTGCTTGATTGGCCAGCAAACTCACCTGACTGGGGTATTGTCAAGAGGAGGATAAGAGACACCAGACCCAACAATGCAGATGAGCTGAAGGCCTCTATCAAAGCATCCTAGGCTTCCATAACACCTCAGCAGTGCCACAGGCAGATCGCCTCCATGCCACGCTGCATTGATGCAGTAATTCATGCAAAAGGAGCCCCAACCAAGTATTGAGTGCGTATGTACATACTTTTCTGTAGGCCAACATTTCTGTATTAAAAATAATTTTTTATTGGTCTTATGTAATATTCTCATTTTCTGAGATACTGAATTTTGAGTTTTCATTACCTGTTGGCCATAATCAGCAAATGAAAAGAAATAAACACTTCACTCTGTGTGAAATGAATCTATATAATATATGAGTTTCACTTTTTGAATTGAATTACTGAAATAAATTAACTTTTTGATGATATTCTAATTTATTGAGATGCACTTGTATATCCCCATAAGGAGCTTAAAGAATCTGCAGGAGCATTAATCACATTGTTCTGCAAAATTAATTAATGCAGAGTAGGCATGGAGTGCATTACGACCACTTTCAACATTTTGAGAGAGCAGTAAGACCTTAAAAAATGCAGTGCAGAGTGACCTCTTATCACTTTCTCAGCACACTCTTATAGTTTTAATCTGCAGTCGTTCCTTTTTTTAGTGCAATTTGCGCACACTAACTGGGTAAAGCTTTAATATTAGCTGCTAGATTTGATCAGGTATTAATACACACCTCAAATTGAAATGGTGGAAAGCGTAACAGTGATCAGTATCTGCCATAACAAGTTAATGGCAATCTAACGTTAATTTAAACATGAAATAAAATATTTTAGATTTATTTTTAGTCAATATTATCATAATACCTAAATATCATCTGGGTAATTAAAAAACAAAACTGATGAATGATAAAATGTTTTTATATTTCTGGCTTTTCTTCCACATGTCAGTTAATAGATAAGCCCAGTATTATTTGAAGTTAAATGTGTCATGGTTTCAATTGCTCTAGGAACTTGTGCTGTTTAGTAAAGCATTTGGAGAGTCAGAGACAGAGATATTTACAGCCAAAGGCTTTATGGTGAGGCTCAGGACAACTGTCAATCAGTAAGACACATATGGAAAACTAGGGGGCTTTGTCCCCAGTTCACTTCGCTCGTCAACCCCCGTGCCTGGGCTACGTGTTGGCCTGTTTGAATTTCTGTCGCTCAAGTATGGGGATGCAATTGTACAATTTAAACAGATTTTTATTTTCATGGGAATTGTTACATATGCATAACAGAACTATTTTAGATTACAGTGAGTAATTAACCTTATTAAAAAAGAGTAAAACATAATAACAGATTACTTTCTACAAAGTAGTAATTTGCGTGTGTTAACGGTTGTAGATATTTTTCAGGATATTGTAAGTTGATGTTTTCTTCCGCACGATCACCACCAACTGTTTCAGCATAGTCTATTAAAAAGCATTTAACCAATTTGCCATGTAACCGATCGACATTTTTGGCATTAATTCATTTGACTTCATTGTTTCTCACTTCTAGGATCGCCCATGTACTCATTTTTTCTGTTGATAGGACATGCAGTAATACGTCTTCTTTAGTTGGGAACTTAAAATGAGGAAAATGTTAAAATTTATGAGCTGAGAGAGCAGAAAATATGTCTCTATCAAAAGCATTCACACGAATGAGAGGTGAGATTACCGTGTGTGTGGTGGAAAATTATTGTGAGGAAGGCATGACTTGAAAAAAATCTCATAGCCAAGGTCTCAACTCGCGGGACTTGAAAAAATCTTCCAAAAAGTATTATCTCGTCTTCCAAAAAGCCTTGTCTCGTCGCAGGATTATTTTATTATAATAGATCAATGTAAAATAAGGCCTGCCGAGGATAAATGCCTAAGCTGCATATAGTGAAACATACAATGGCACACAGTGTAGCATTGGTGCTTCAGAACACACACTGACTGTGTAGGGGTAGCACATTTTCCAGTACTGAGTTCTCTGGATTGCTTTCCACACCCCAAAGGAGCTTAACCCAAATACTACAAGATACAGCTTTAAAGTACTGGGCTTATTATAAGGGTATTGTTAGAAAATATACACTTCTCCTTTTTTAGTTTACATTTCAAATCCTAGTGTTTATTCATCCCTGCAATGTGACCTAACAAAACTTCACTTTGGAGTGGTCTGAGGTGGCTTAACTGAGACACATTTGTTTTGATATTACATATTTAGTATAGCAGACCTGTGAATCATTCATATGAACAAGTCATTTTACTATTGTGTCAATATGGCACACTATACAGACATGTATCTATTGAGGCTTTAAAAGTGTTATGAAGACCAAAGAAAGCCTTTGTTAAGGTCTTGTTACATAAGATTAAATGAATAATACATGCATTTTTTCAGTACCTAAATTTAAGTGTTACCAATGTGTGAATCCTTTAAGAATGATAGTGACAAGTTGTGATAAAAATGAATGAATTCTACTTTGTTTGTTGTCATAAACATATTTAATAAATTCAGTGAACATGTTTTTTGAAATCAGAACCTTTACTGAAATAAAATGGATATATTCAGAAAGTTTTAAGGCATGTGTCTCAATTTTGCTTTGGTACCTTATTTTGATAAAAGTTTTTTTTTTTTTTTTACAAATAATAATTTAGTTAACAAAACATGCTATTAGAGCAAATATGTACATGCCTCTGTGAGCACAAGGGGGCGCCAGAGAGACCCAAACCACAGACACAGTAAAGTACCAAACATTTTTAGGAAAAAATAAAGGATTTTTTTTCCTTTCTGAAGCACCTCTCCAATTCTCCTTCTAATAACAAGCAACAAATATCATTTTAAAGAAAATAAACCAATGAATCTTTCCTCTTTGCATCTTCCTGCTGAATGCTGACCACTTCCTCTTGACTCCCAGAGCTATTGAAGTACCCAGGAGTACATCTGATGATGTTACATGGCCAGTTGGAAGCACTTCCAGATTACAAGAAAGTCATGGAGATCCTCCCCCAGCAGTGCCCTCTACCATCCCCCAAGGAATCCTACAGGGCTGCCCTTCCTGACTCCAGCTCTCATGCATTCCTGCTGGTATCCAGATTAGGACCCTACATTAGGGACACTGTCAACTAGAATGGTGGGGATGAATCGCTCCCCTGTTTGTTCCTGGAATCTTTGGGCATCCCAGTCAGGACAGGAATCATAACATGTATTACCCCCACTTATTCCATCATTCCATTATGGCGTCCTGGTAGGGTAAGGAGTCCATAACTCAATCTCCCACTTCAAACTCTTCTATAGGTATGAGGTAATTTTGAACCACATGCCAGAATCACTTCCAGTCAACACCCAGGATTTATTTTAGGGCATCAGCTGTCTTTAATTTTACACCAGGAACAACAGGCTAGAACTCCCACTGTTGGCTCTTGAAGTTCACGCACTCCTGACTGTTCCTTTGGATTGATAAAGCCAAATCTTCAAGGCAGCTTTCCTGCAGTCTGTACTCTTTGAGAAGCAGCATGGTCATGTAAATTCTCTACTGGTATTATGTGACTTTACCAGTCCTCTTTGGCCTTGCTGTTTCCTAACACAGGACCTGCCAAACTCAACAACTGCTGGGTAACTCGTCCTCTAGATTTATGAATATTGCATGCTTCCATCTAGGCTATTTCTCTCTCTCACATAAGCTATTGTCTATGCCTTTTACACTTCAGACAGCACTCAGCACTGAAAGTACATGCTCTCTGTTGGGCATCTGGGTGTACCATACTCCTCACACCCAAGTAGTGGCATGCAGAGCCAGTGCCATTTGTGTTTCCCTAACTCTGTTAGGAGGCCCTACCCTGGTCCTCTACCATCTTTACCACTTTTCCCTGATTGTAATCCCATGTTGGCTAGATTCCTCACTGCAATATACATGCTACATATATTTCTGATGTAAAACACAATTTTGGTTATTTAGAGCAAATAGAAAATACTTAATTCTTATAATTAACATGTTCAAATTCACAGCACAACATTTCTTATAGGAATAATGGCCAGTTCTATCTTTAAATAAACAGCAGCACAACACAGAGTCTTAGGGAGAACAATCTGATTGGAGATTACTAAAGGTGGAATTTGAATGAAAGAAACAATGAAAGGAAATCATAGCCTGAAGAAAGACTTAAACTGAATGTCTTATCCTGTAGCAGTATGTGTAGTGGTTACATTCAAATGGCTTGTTGTTCAGGGTAAACAGAGGGTTAAGTCATATTCTTAAGCAAACATGGTCAAAGAATATGGTTGCTTTCAGGATGATGTGAATTCCAAGATAATTTTATAAGTTAATGCTGCCATTTTGCATTAAGTGGCTAGGTGGCAGGTTTTACCCTTTTGAAAAGTTTCAGTCAAAATTGGCATGGATTACATGGTGGAGAGGTAAATATCTAAGCAGAGTGCATGAGCTACAATACATCTTTAACAAAATTAACAGCTGACCATTTTTTTACATTAATAATAGATAAGCTCTCATGCTATTGGATGTTGCCTAGCAATAAACAACAATAGTTAATAACTCATAATAAAATGGCCTAAAAATTGTATTTATCACATTGTGTGCTGCAGTTTTGGGGAGAGATACAGCTCAGTTTTTCTTTCCCCATTTCACTGCGCATATATCTCCTGGATTTGACTCCAATCAATCAAAGGCAAAATACTTTAGAGAGAAAGAGAATTTATTAGAGTATGACAAATATTCTCCAATGTCTAGAAACAGAGTTAAAGTTTATGCTGCGGATAGTTCAGGTAGCTCATTTTGACAACTGTATAAAAATATTCATAATTCTACTATTTTAGATTCCCTGGTACAGGCAAAGCTGAAACTCTTAATATTTACATATACTGTAAAATAAATCCTCTGTGGTCTTCATAGCTGCATTACCACTTACATAGCTTTTGTTATTTTCTTATTCATTATTCACACTAATTTTGTATTCAATGGTATTTTAATAGTTAGTGCCACTGCCTTACAAGTCCTTGGTTCAAATTTTAGTTTACTGAGTACCTGGACAGATTCTTTGTGGTGACACTTTGGTTCTTCTCCCTCATTCCAACCATTCCAACAAAACATGGCATAGGTTGATGGTTGAATCTGAATGGAAAAACTGTGAAAGATTAACAAATGTGGACAAACACAATCCTACATGACCACCCTCCACTATTACTCTGAATTTGATTATGTGGCCTTGATAAATGGATAGAGAGAGAGAGGTTAGGAGCTTGCGCTGATACATCGCTGCCACACCCACCACATGACGAACCACCTCAGGATCCCAAATTAGGACCCAAGTGCAGTCATGCATTGGGTGACACCTCAGCACCATACTGGTTTGATTGGAATGGAACATTGTGAGGTTTTTTACTGTGGCTGGAGTGTCAATCCTGCTACCAACCATTGAGTTTTCACTGAAAGTTGGAGGACCTGCTTGCATGGCTGGATGCAGGTTAACGTCATATCCAGGACAGATGGATATATATGTACTGTATTAGGCAACTTAACTACCACTGTACCACCATACCCTGTAAACATTTCAAATTGTTATTATTATGCTTTTATTAACAGCAGTTTCCAAATAAGTCTGGACTAACGCAGCTCAAAAATCAGAGTTTAGAACTTTCACAACTGGTATATTATACATGACAAATAGCATAAAACACCAGGATTCTTTACTTAAGTAATACAGTTGAAACACTTTAGAGGGCAAACAATACGTAGCATCAAGGGCATAGTTATTTTACAATCCAGTTTATAAAAAATTACTATAAAAAGCAGAATCAAAAATCTGTACCATAAATGTGTCCATAGTACTTTAATTTAACTTTAAATAGAGCTAATCTTAGAGCTCTGCTTTAATGTTTCCTGAATAGTGAAAATTACTCTAATGTAGCCTTTTATGCTGTGTTTAATAACCAAAAGATTTTTTTCTTTTCCACTGCATTAGTTGGTGTGGCAGTCACAATTGTACCAGAAGAAACAATAAAGCTATGCCAGATGAGCTGTCACCAAAGTAAGTGTTGGAAAATTTCCACTTATTTATGCTTAGTTTGTTTCTGTCTTGTCTATTAGATAGTCACAGAGAGTCTGAGTACTGGGTCCACGGCAGAAAGAAACCCTACATGGAATGCCATTCTGTTGCTGGGCACACTTACACATACTGTATGCTCACACACTCACTCACAACAGACACCAGTTAACCAAACAGGCAAATCTTTGGGATTTGAAAGGAAATACCCAATTAAAAAAAAGAAAAAGAAAATTCATCTGGACATATAGCAATCACATGAATTCTATATGGAGTGTGTCTTGAAATCAAATTTTAAAGTATTACAGAGACAACACTTTTAATGTTGCAGAAGCTCATAATAATGGTGCAGATTAGAATAGATTAGATTAGATAAAATATTTTTTTATTAATCTCACGGAGTAATGCAAGTGCATGCAGCAGCAAAAACATAAAAAACAAGGATACAGTCTCACAGGACAGATAATATACCAAATCAATTAATAAATAAATAAACAAACAAAATATTTAATTAATTAAAATAAATTTAAAGAATACATTGGGACAGGCGGCACGGTAGCGCAGTGGGTAGCACTGCTGCCTTGTAATTAGGAGACCAGGGTTCACTTCCCGGGTCCTCCCGTATCTGCGTGGGTTTCCTCCGGGTGTTTCGGTTTCCTTCCACCGTCCAAAGACATGCAGGTTAGGTGGATTGGCGATTCTAAATTATGTTTGTGTGAGCGCCCTGCGGTGGGCTGGCGCCCTGCCCGGGGTTTGTTTCCTCCCTTGCGCACTGGGATTGGCTCTAGCAGACCCCCATGACCATGTAGTTAGGATATAGCGGGTTGCATAATGGATGGATCAATGGAGTACATTGGGTGGAAGCACTGAATTGTCTGACAACAGTGGCCAGCAAAAACCACCAGAGGCACTTTTTAGCACTCCATGATGGAATTGGTTTGATGCTCAAAGTGCTCCAAGACAACACCTCCTGGAGGGGATGGAAGGAATTTTTCAGGATGGCACCCAATTCTGCCACAATCCTCTTTTCTACAACAGCTTCAAGTGTGTCCAGGATCCACCTTGTGGTGGAGCAGGCTTTCTTGATAAAAATGATTCATCTGTTAATTAAATGAAAAGTCCAGCAATTAGGAGAAGTGATTCCATCTTATATAAGTCAAAAGTCTAAGTAGATTCACTTGTATCCTTGCTTTGTCATTATGATTTTTCTACCATAGTCCTGTATCCCAAAGACATACACAGTAGGTTGATTATTGACTCTAAACTGGCCCATATGCACATGTATGTGTCATACTATATACTGTATACTACTGATGTCCTGGCACCCTGCCACCCTATTATCAATAAAGCTGTTCGGAAAATTACACTTAGCTGTATATTAGTGTCAGGAACCGTTGACATAAGAGCTTCTCAAATGAGGGAACCTTCCAAAGGACAGATGCTAACAACTTAATGTAATGTTCCCAGTACCAGTCTGTGCAAATGAGCAAATATAGTAGCCTTCTTTTAAATGTCTACTATTGTAACATGGTGAACTATTATAGGCAGTGTAGTTTTAAAAAATGTGCCGATAAGAAATGTTACAGTCATTGCTGTTTTAATAATGCATTCATAACCAGTTTGTTCATGTCATACCTTTAGTGTGTTGCTATAGTACTCATGTCATTCTAATATTTGGAATGAATATATGCCATCTTTGACATTTTCAGGTAAATGGTGATTCGAATGTTTTATTGTATAACATGCATAGCTGAACCTATTCTCACATAATGTTTAGCATTTTTCATAAACAATAAGGGTATGATGACAGTCAAATTACAAAAATGTATGTGCTAATTTGGTAGATAGGTTTTCAGAGAGAGGAATATATATGTCAACAAGGATAACCTGATTTATCTGCCTAGGCAGACTAACATGGACAAATTATCACACCCAGTATTTCAATGTTTGGATTACACATTATAGTTTCAATTATGGGATGCTCGCTTTTACGCCATTGCTCATTCACATAGATAGGCCAGTCCCTTTCTGACTTTTTTCCACTCATCCCAATGATATCAGATGAAATCTGCCCAGCATTACTACTGTGTCAGGAATATGAAATTTAAGACAGCTCTCTGTAATTCCTGTATGTGCTGTGACTTGCCAGTTCTTAAAACTTTTCACCTAGCTTTTGTTCTTTCCAGCTGTTCATTCTCTCAGTTTTTGGACTTAAAGCTGCCCTGATAAGGTGAAACAAAACTGCATAGGTGCTCAAGATTGTAGAGCTAGAAGCTGAATACAGGAATATTTAATATACCCCACTTTAATTTTCTCAGTGTCCCTTATGTTTTCAGGCGTTCCAGATGTAAGGTAACTTCCAGATCTTCTTTACTCTCTTAATTGAGACTTTGCCTATGTTTACATCTTGTCTGAACGGCAGTTCTGATGGGGCAGTGCTCGGTTCAGATTAATTGTGAAAACAATTTCTAGTAAAAAGACTGATCCCAGATCACATCTAATCTTAACATTATTACATTATTCATAATAAAAAATTGTTAATCAAAAACTAGTAACTAGAAAGAAAAACACAAAGAGAAAACAAAGTTTATATAAAAATGCTGCCACCTTGATTGATTTTTCTGAATAATTCTAAAATTATTTGCTGATTTACTTTGAAATTGGTTGAGTTTTGTGGTTCTCTCCATGTCCACGTGGGTTTTCTCAGAGTACTCTGATTTTACTGCACACTTCATAGACTTGCAGCATTGATTGTCAACTCTGAATTGTCCCTGCATTGGAATTTCTTAAGATGAACTGGCACCATATCTCATGTTGGTCCCTATCATATAACTAATCCTTATATATTAATAAAATGTGTTTATATATTCTACCTAATTTTATAGGAGACATATTCATCCATCCGTCCACCCATTATCCAACCCGCTATATCCTAACTACGGTGTCTCGGGCGTCTGCTGGAGCCAATCCCAGCCAACACAGGGCGCAAGGCAAGAAACAAACCCCAGGCAGGGTACCAGCCCACCACAGGGCGCACACACACACACACCCACCCACACAGCACACACTAGGGACAATTTAGGATCGCCAATCCACCTAACCCGACTGGACTGTGGGAGGAAATCGGAGCGCCCGGAGGAAACCCACACAGACACGGGGAGAACATGCAAACTCCACGCAGGGAGGACCCAGGAAGCAAACCCAGGTCTCCTTACTGCAAGGCAGCAGCACTTCCCACTGCGCCACCGTGCCACCCAGGAGACATATTAAATTGCTTAAATATATAACTTACTGATCTTCTATTCACCTGGGATTTTTTTTTTATTTTGCTATCAATCAGTATAAAAAACTAACTTTCTAAATTAGGCACCCCAAAAATTTTTGGTTTTTTTTGGACAGTTAATATGTTAGAAGCTAATGATGTTGCATACAAATAAGTTTTCCAATATTAACAATGTGTATATAGTAAATGGGACAAGTTTAAGGGCAAAAGATTTTGGTCATCTTAAATTTGTAGTAACTTTTTACCTTTCCACTTTCTCTCTCAGGCAATGGCAGGCCAATATAACCAATTTTATACCTTTCTTCTTTGTTCATTTAATTCTAGGTAAAGTGGTACATCTTTTGGGTACAGTTCACCCGGACACTGGATTTGTTCCACATTTTTGAAGGTAAGATTGTTTGGGGCAGATTCTTTTTGAATGCTGGTTCTTTTGACTTTGTGTAAATCATACATTTTGCTTTTTTAATACTGGTTTTAAAACATTTATCTGACATAATGTGCCATTTTATTTTAGAATACCACTGTTCTCTCCAGTTTTGAGTTCACTTTTTCCTAAATCTTAACCTGGTAATTACAAAAACAACTGATCGACGGCACTCTTTTCTGATCGTCTACTGCTCTATTGTCTGTGCATTAATTTAAAAAGATTTCAGTGAGTACAAAATATCCGCCTCTTCTCTGAGCCAATGAAAAACTGTGGTTCTAAAGGAAACATTGATTTCAAGTTATATGAAGCTGATAACTTGCAAAAGCTTTATATTGTTGCTACCAGAACCTATTCTTTTTCACTCGAGTCATCTACATTTGTAAATATCTGAAAATAAAGTGACACTTTTAAAAATGTTAGATCCACTACACTTTTAAAATCAAAGTTTTATTTCATCCCTAATTTCAGGTAGTTTAAATGATTTTTAATTTCAACTGATGGTCATTTCACACTAACTGCCCTCATTCTGTTACACATATCTAAACAGTTATGCCATCTTGAAAATATTGCATGATATAATTATAGCAAAATTCAATATGGACTTCATTGTGACCAATTATAAAACTTCACCATTTGTCATTGTGCTCATGCTGTCTGATTAAATATGGGATTGCTGAACAAACATCCAGTTCCACCTTTGTGTGCGAAGATGTCTAATAAAGGGGTAAGCTAGTGTTGGGCCTGGACAGCAATCCATTTTTGTACTCATGTTGGCCAAATGCAGGTAAGATTATTGGCCAATATTAACATGTGCCAATGTAGACCCAACAGTAGCTTGTTTACAAGAATTCTGAATAAACAGTGTTTATCTACAAATATTTTTGTTTACACTTTCTTTTTGACACTATGGGCTGAATCTGTTTCAAAATGATGAACATTTTATGAATAAATTTACAATAATTTGGTCTTGTGGCTGAAGTATTAATTTGTTCATCTTGTGGGTAATGTGACTCTGAGCAAGTCATCTAACTTTTCAGGCAGGTACAATGTGATTTGTAATTTGCTAAATTCATTAAAGTAAATATATCTTCTAAGTACAAACATTTAATTCACAAACGTTCCCATATCCATCCATCTATTATTAACCCATCTAAGCTCACCCAGCAGGATTGTGCCCAGAGCCTGCATCTCCTTTTTATTAATGAATTATGAAATCAGAAAAAAGCTCTTTAGGTCACATCCATACTTCAAAAGTAATTTGTATATTTTACAGACTTAACAGGTTTATCTACTTTCCCAGAGCAGTAAGATGGTGTAGATGGGAATTAATGTCATTTCTCAGTGCATTTATGAAATACTTTACAGGACACAAAGAGCTAAAAGACGTGTTTCTATGGTGGTTAGCAATGTCAAAATGGCCTGGTTTGGGAGTCTTGTGCTGCATTCACCTTTCACTATAGGCTCTCAGCTCAATACCGACTCGAAATATGGAGGATGAATTAAACAGATAGATGGATTTCTTTTTCATGTTCTTTTTACCTCTATTGTAGTCAGATTTCTTAATAGATGGTAAGAGGGATCCCTTTGGAGTTTTGAGCACCATGATACAATCTTGTATTTTCAAGATGTCCGTGATGCAAACGAGCCAACTGTAAGCCTTGCGAGTATCATAATAAACTGCATTATAGAAAGAAACATGATTACTAATGAATAACTTGAGTTCAAATATATATAAATACTAACACAAATAAGAGCTGTTGTAAAGGAAATGTTTAACATTGTATTAATTTTTTTCTTGTGTTGTCACATGAAGGTGGCAACATGGCCTATCTGATTACACAGAAAATTAAAGAAGAAACATGAGCAATCCTGCAAAAATGAGAAGACTCCATAGTCCATCTGAACAGCAAAGTCTGGTGGGTAGAATATGATACATTCATAATGGAGGAATTAAAGAATATAAAAATGTTGGCTAACTTGCTAGCATCCCTGCATAGATAATACGGGCCAGACAGAGACCTAGAAATAAAGTATAGCCTTGATGAATATACAATACTTTAGTAACAGTTTTTTTTACTAAACATGCTGAAAATGGTATTAAATATACTAGCAATAAGAAACTGCATGTTAAAGATTCATAGAAAAAGCTCCTGTATTCTTTAGTTTATGTACTGCAGACATGCATCTATTACTCATATACTGCTATCTAACAAAGCCTTAACAAAGGCTTATTAATACAACGCAACAGTAAAGTGAATATTCATCTCTGTGAAGTGTGGAATAGTAAGAGCCTTTGATATGCTTTCAGGTCAGTGCCACCGTCTCCAACCCATATAACATAGCTGGTCTCACTACCGTCCTGTAGACCTTCCTTTTCACTCTTGCTGATACCTGTCTGTCATAAACTACTCCTGACACTCTTCTCCACCCATTCCACCCTGCCTGCAATCTCTTTTTCACCTCTCTTCCACAATCCCCATTACCCTGTACTGTTGATCCCAAGTATTAAAATCATCCATCTTTGCCAACTCTATTCCCTGCAACCTCACCATTCCACTGACCTCCCTATCATGTATGCACATTTATTCTCTCTTGCTCCTACTGACCCTCATTCCTCTTCTCTCTAGAGCATATCTCCACTTCTCTAGGGTCTCCTCAACCTGCTCCCTACTCTCGCCATAGATCACAATCAAACATCATAGTCCACATGGAATCTTGTCTAAACTCATCTGTCAACCTGTCCATCACCATTGCAAATAAGAAATAGCTCAGAGCCGATGCCTGATGTAATCCCACCTCCATGTTGAAAGCATCCATCATTCTACCACAGACCTGACTATTGTCACACTTCCCTCATACATATCCTATACTTCTCTTAAATACTTCTCTGCCAATCCCTCATACAATACCACAACTCCTCTCGAGGCACCCTGTCATATGCTTTCTCCATGTCAAAAAAGATGCAATGCAACTCCTTCTGGCTTTCTCTATACTTCTCCATCAACACCATCAGAGCAAACATCGCATCTGTGGGGCTCTTTCCTGGCATGCAACCATACTGCTGCTCACTAATCATCACCTCCCTTCTTAAACTAGCTCATCAATTTTATCCCCCTGTAGTTACTACATCTTTGCACATCCCCCTTATTCTTAAAAATCGGTACCAGTATGCTTCTTCTCTACTCCTCAGGCATCCTCTCACTTTCCAAGGTTCCATTAAACAATCTAGTTAAAAACTTCACTACATTCTCTCCTAAACACCTCCATGCTTCCTCAGGTATGTCATCTGGACCAACGGCCTTTCCATTCTTCATCCTCTTCATAGCTGTCCTTACTTTCTCCTTGCTAATCCATTGCACTTCCTGATTCACTGTCTTCATATCATCCAAACTTCTCTCTCTCTCTCATTCTCTTCATTCATCAGCCTCTCAATGTACTCTTTCCATCTGCTCAATACACTCACTTCGCTTGTGAGTACGTTTCCATCTTTATCCTTTATCACCCTAACCTGCTGCACATCTTTCTCAGCTCGGTCCCTCTGTTTAGCCAATCAGTACAGATCTTTTTCTCCCTCCTTAGTGTCCAACCACTCGTACAACTCATCATATGCCTTTTCTTTAGCCTTCACCACAGGCCCGGCCTTAGGCATAGGCGAAGTAGGCAACCGCCTAAGGCCCCGGCATCCGGAGGGCCCCGAAACGTCTCCTTGGTCTAATTTTCACGCATTTCGCAGAGTTTCCAGGGGGGCTCTGCCCCCCTCAGGGGGCCTCTGGACCCCCCTTTCGCCTAGGGCCCCATAATACCTAAGACCGGGCCTGTTCACCACCTCTCTCTTCACCTCATGCCTTATCTCCTTTAACTCTTGTCTACTTTCTGCATCTCTCTCCCACTTCTTCTTCGACAACTTCTTCCTCTGTATACTCTCCTGTAGTTTGCCATTTCACCACCAGGTTTCCTTTTCTTCCTTCCTCTGTCCAGATGTCACGCCAAGCACCTTCCTGCTGTCATCTTTACTACTTCTGCTGTAGTTGCTCAGCTATCTGGCAACTCTTCACTGCCACCCAGTCCCTGTCTTACCTTCTCCCTGAACTCAACCTTGCAGTCTTCCTTTATCAACTTCCACCATTTGATCCTTGGCTGTGCCCTCACTCTCCTCCTCTTCTTAATCTCCAATGTCATCCTACAGACCATCATCCTATGCTGTATAACTACGTTTTCCCCGCCACCACTTTGCAGTCTTCAGTCTCCTTCAGATTGACCCTCCTTCATAGGATATAATCTACCTCCACTCTTGTACGTCACCCTATGTTCCTACCTAAAATACGCATTCACCACAGCTATGTCCATCCTTTTTGCAAAATCCACAGTCCTTTGACCTTCTTCATTCCTCTCCTTGACACCATACCTCATCATCTCTTCTGTTCCCTTCACCAACATGTCCATTGAAATCTGCTGGAATCACCACTTTCTGTCCCTTGGATACACTGTCCATCACTTTATCCAACTCACTCCAGAAATCTTCTTTCTCATCTATCACACATCCGACTTACAGAGCATATGCACTAACAGCATTCATCATCACACCTTCAATTTCCAACTTCATAATCATTACTCTGTCTGGCACTAAATCTTAAAGGACTCTGAGACCTTATGACTCAGAATTTGATTAATGGGCACTAACTTAGCTAGACATTGACTTTATAGAGGGAGGCTTTGCAGAAACCAGGTATGGTTTTTTGAACATACAAATGGTTTGAGATTATCAAGCATAAGTTTTTAACATTTTCAGTTGTTTATTATTGCTAACATGTCATTGACAGTATGGGCTGCAGTAATTATTAGTGCTGTCTCGGAGACCCAGCATCCTGAGCTCTGCGCCTGGTTGTTGCCTATCTGCAGTTTGCACGTAGCCTCCCTGGGTCCCTGGGTCTAAATGGGTTTTCCTCAAGGAGCTATGTTTAGTTGGGTTCTGCATGGTTAATGGTGACAGTGGGTTATCTGATACATTGGCAGCCCATACAGGGTTGGTTCCTTCCTTCCTTCGATATACCAAAGCTGCCAGGATATGCTTTGACCCTTACAATCCTGAACTGGTTTAGGTGTGCTTGAGGTAGTAACTCTTCAGATATGTAGGAGCTTTCTTATTAACAACTCCGACTTTTGACATTTGAGATGCATCCACTAATGGATTTGGACATTTGGGATTCTTCCCCTGATGGACACCATGATGATCAATCTGTAGTGGTGCTTGACAAAATATTAACAATCTTCATTATTACATACAATAGTATGAATTATTTTACAGATGGCTATTATTATCCACCTTAACAAAAGAATAAGTGTCTATTTGTCTCTCTATGTGTCCATCCAGTTGCTATGTCTCTGTCATTCCAATAGATGGTGCATCATACTGCTTATGCGAGTCCCATACCAAATGGCACAGATCAGAGACATACACATTGCATGGTGCACTGCAAGCATTAATGCTGAGGTCTATGTTGATTCCATAGATTTCAGCTCATCTTAGACGGGTAACCCAGCCAGTTAATTATATTTCATCAACAAAGGTGCATGTTTTATTATATACAAATCAAAAACCAGTATAACATATGTTATTCATTTTATACTTGTGAATTATTTTCACTTTTTTATTCATAGGAGAGATCAAATGATTGTGGAGTTGAAAATCAAGGTAAGTGTTGGGGAACATTATGAATAATCAGCATTTCAAAAGACTGATATTTTTCTTTACAAAAACCTTCTTAATTTGATTGATGAATTGCACACACAAAATACTTCACCTCAAGTGAAAGAAAGACATTCTCCGACAAGTAAAATGTTTACCAAAGTCCCCATATCGAGACCTGAACTGACATTTTAAAACCAGAAAATGATGTATCCTGAAACTAGCCATTGAATATCACAGCTTCCTAGAACATGATGAAGTATAGACTAAAAGTCTATAGACTGTAAACAAATGGCCTCGTTTTAGAAGAGGTTGAATATTTAGATATTCTGTTGATTTATGTCTATATTTTCAAAACATAGCACTGGATACTGTATAAGTAACTGCATTTTTTTTCTTATATCTCCATTAAAGTCAATTCTTCCTATTGCTTTAAATCATTTATTAATAATTTTTTTTTTTACTTTTTATCTGTAAGATTGTGCAACCTTCTTAATGACAATAAAATAAGTGGAAGTGAATTATGGCAGGAAATACCTTTTGGTTAAGGAACTGGCTAAAATAAAAATCAGCAGCCACAAGGGACACAAAGAACTCATTCAGTCTTGATCTCACTTACATTAGGCATCAGACCATAATACTACTACTAATAACAATAATAGAATTGGGGTGTACTGTACTTGGTGGTGAAGTCCTAAATGGCAATGTGTAACAAAAACTACAGTTATACTTTTCTTTCCCTTAATAGTTATCATAATGTTTTTTTGCACATGACTGTGCTTTTCCTTTTCTGACAGCCTAATGATTCAGCGGTTCATGATATTGTAAAAATAAACATAGGAATTAGATAACAAATAGAGTTCCCTGTGGGCGGCACGGTGGCGCAGTGGGTAGCGCTGCTGCCTCGCAGTTGGGAGATCTGGGGACCTGGGTTCGCTTCCTGGGTCTTCCCTGCGTGGAGTTTGCATGTTTTCCCCATGTCTGTGTGGGTTTCCTTCAGGCGCTCCGCTTTCCTCCCACAGTCCAAAGACATGCAGGTTAGGTGGATTGGCGATTCTAAATTGGCCCTAGTGTGTGCTGTTTGTGTGTGTCCTGCGGTGGGTTGGCACACTGCCCAGGATTGGTTCCTGCCCTGTGTTGGCTGGGATTGGCTCCAGCAGACCCCCGTGACCCTGTAGTTAGGAATATAGTGGGTTGGAAAATGGATGGATAGAGTTCCCTGTTTATTCACTCTAATTATTGATGGTGGTACACAAGAATGTGACAGCAGGGACTATTGTCCACACTGCAAAAAATGAAATCTAAGCCAAGTGAAAAGTATTTAAATCATGACAAAAAATGTAGTTTTCCTTATTATAAGAATTATTGACTTATCAAAAAATTTGCATTTATGATTATTTAGCTTACTTTAAGAAATCTTGTCAAGTAAATTCTGCTTACCTTTTTGGCAGAATTCTTTGCTAAATACAAGCAAAACAATTCCCATTTAAAGTTTTTCGTCTAGTTTTTGCAGATGCATTTTTTTGCACTGCAGATTCCTGAGTTTACAGACTTATGGTTTGTTTCCAATTGGATCAACAAAACAGTGAGCTGGTAATGCACTTATATTTTTTTGAAAAAGAGGCAGAGCCATGCCACAACCAATACTCTTCCTTTACTGTATGTCATTTGCTTATGGGCTGTGCAGGAAACCCACAGCCAATCAAATTCAGGCCTTAGCCTTATCCACTTCCTGTGTTTCCTCAATTTAGCTCATCTGTCATCTTATACATCATGATATCATGAGGAAGTAACATGGACGCCATGTGCTTAACAACTAGAAGCACAAAATTATACCACTTAAGGCAAAATCAAGTAAACACTCTAAAACTTTTTTCTCTGAGGTGCCAAATAGCCTAATCAGTACATTTGCAATGACATGGTACCTTACAGAAGCATTTCACTCCTCTTTTTGAGAAGAAATGTGACCACCGGATACAATTATTATAATCCAAAAGTAAAAACACAGCTGAATTTTATTTTAAAGAGAAACAAAATTTCACTTAAATTCCTATTTAAAATTAAAAAAAAAAAAAGCTTAAAGTGCATTTATTTTTAATATAGTTTCATGATAATGAATTAATACTTAAGAAACCCATACTCAAAGCTGTAATTTATGAGTATTTCATTCTGATGCCACATGTGGAGGGAAAAGAAGGAAGACTATTTGCTTACAATACAGAAAAAAGTTTTGTTACTTCAGAATTATTCTACAATGCGATATGAGGAAGATGGGTGGTGTGGTGGTTTGTATACACTGGTTTTTAAATCAGGATGATTTCCCCTGGTCCATAACACCTGAGAGGTGGCAGGGGCTTCAGACCTACATTCCATTTTTAAACCTGCTTAGTGAGTTCAGGGTCACAGACAGCAAGTGATATATGATATTCATACCAACACTCCATTTGGATTATATATACTGTAACACCTAGTCATTATCAAAGGAAAACATTCATTCATGTTTAAAATAATGTTTTATGGTACATTATGGTGAACCATTTTGTATATATGTGTTCTGCCCTAAAGTATTTTACGAAAACTATGTAGCATAATTGGCCTTTGCTTTCATAATAAATAACATTCTTAAAATCTGTGCTGATTTCATTCTTAAACATTAGTAATTAACTACACATAAAGCACATTATGGTCTGTATTTAGGGCAGAAGAATAAAAGGACATCAGCCCAAATAAAAAATCATGCTCCTGGAAAAATAGATCAATTACCTGGTTCATCTGCACTGGAAAATAAGGTATGTTCCACTATGGTGTGAATGTATTTGGATACCTGAGGGCAAATTTAACTTGCAAATATGAAAATATTAGTACATGTATCTTTTAAAGTATAATGAAAACTTGCAATTTGTAGTAAATAGACATTTGTAATTGTTTTGAACAAACTGTGGACTATAAAGTAATTTAATGTTAAAGCAAAGAAGGGGTTGTCATATTTGGATGTACTGTATAGAGAGATGGATAGATAGATTATACTTTATTGTCCCCAAAGGTAAATTTAAATTTTACTGACACTCCCAAAAATAAATAAATAAATCCCTCTATTATAATAAAAAAATCCTGGGACGAGACAAGACTTTTTAGCTTGTGACAAGATGTGACCTTTTCAGAGAGATGCTTTCACATTCCGCGAGGTGAGACTTTGTGCCAAGAGATTTAACCACGTCCGGGGCTGAAAATAAAAGACAAAGAGTAGATGTCAAAGTAGACAAAAGAAGGAAAAGAATTCAAAAATGTTGGTGCGATACATATGCAGAGCAGGTTATAGATAATGAAAGTACTAAAATACGAAAATCTCAAAAAAATGATAGTAAAGATTGCATTACTGCAAACACACGGAAATAATTACTTGGTGAAATAATAGAACAGTGAAAAGAGATCGAATATATTGTTCAGATTTAAACTTTATGTCGATGACTTGTAGATTGTCTAATTTGTGTTGCCACCAGGGAAAAGTAATGTTTCTTCCCAATGAAGAGGCACATCCGCGAGAACTGAAAGATTTGTTGTTTGGTGAAAGTGAAATCCACATACGCAAGCAGCAGAGACGCGATGTGGCTGGCGTGTAACACAGGCTGGAGAGGTTGGCGAGCAAAGCAAGCAGGGAGTGAAGCCCCCTAGTAAATGAATAGAAAATAAAAACAAAACAACACCCCACCCCCCAAACAAACATAAAGTCTTCTGGTGTGGATAACAAAGAGCTGCTGCGTCCCAAAACAAAGCTTGTAGGTTGCAGTACGATGAGGTAAGACCAGCTCAGATTGCACCACAGGATGACATTTAAAGTCATTAATATTTTTAGCTTTTAGTTTCATTTCATCAAGTGGGGAGCCATTTCATCCCATCAATATTTTCTCACTTCATCTAGCTTTTATTGATAAAAAAGGCCTTTTGCCATCAGGGCCCCTGGGTGAGCACCCAGAACACCCTAATGGTTGATCCGCTTCTGAATAGTTCTGTGTTGATATGTGCTGCTCATGACAGTGCAAGTATTTCAGAAATGTGATTAGTTAATGTGCAATCCCCAAAATGTCTTAATGGCACAGCAAATGAAAAAAAATGAAGCATGAGTCAGACAAGAAAAAAACAAAGTAAGCAATCAAATCTATTTTGAAAATATAAAAATGTGATCCATTGGCCTTCATTTTTTTGATTAAATATTTAGTGGAGTATAACAATAGTAAGCAATAGAAAAAATAATAATCAGCAGGTTTCTCATAAAATAAAAAAGAGAATACAATGATAATGGCATTATACAGTAAAAATACCATTCCACACAATCAACAATATTTGCCCATTTGTAAAGGTAAAAAGAAAACTACCTGAGCAAAACCAACAACAGAAACAACGTAAACATCAAAAAGGTCACTTACTCTTATGAAAGCACTTAATCTGTTTTCCATGCTTTTAGGACAACGGTATGAAGAAGTGTGAGAGAGAGGACAATAGCAGCAGAAACAATGAAGGTGTGTGCTTTAATTATTTAAAACGTGGATTCAGTTTTTCTTAGCAGATCAGCTTCCACTGGATATAAAATAATCAGGAATGGGAAAAGAATCATTGATTACAATTTAGAGTTAAACATCAAGGAGGGATTCTTGAATATTTGCTTTCCTAGTTCCAGTAGTTCATTGTTGAACACGAATTTACATTTATTGGTAATAATACGAAAATAGCTGCTACTAAGGCAAAAAGCTTTGAATTCCATGATAAAGTATTTTATTCTCATGCTAACTACAATGTTTAAAATAAGCCATGAGAACAAGATAATAGACTTTGACAGTGAGATAAATAAGTCAACATGAAAGGTCTGTATATGAGGTAGCAGTCATAAAAGAAGCGTGAGCTGAAAATATTTCACAATTTTACTTGCATTACTATTGCATTTAAATTGTGTACAGGTCTCAACCCCCCAACTGACCGTATTCTACATTCTCAGTATTGGAAAAAATCAGGTTGATGCAGAAATTCTTTAATGAGTCTCTGACTCTTATCACAAACTTGAAAAGGGCATTAATTCTGAATCCAGATGTCCCTTTGCCAAATTTATCCATTCAAGTAAAACAGAATACTAAGAAAGTCTGTCCCACTTACCTACACTGTTGTTTATTACATGAAATAATAATTGGTAATGCAAAATAAAAGGCTTTTGTGAATAGTGGAAATGAAACAGAATAATGATTATTTGAATATTATTTTTGAAAGATTGAGTACCATTTCCAGTTCTTTCTCTAGATCATGAAGAGCCTACAGAAGATATCAGTGTTGTACAAAACCCTAAGGATGCTGAGGTCTGTGATTCAGAAATACCAGTGGAGCTGAATGAAACACAGCAGGATCAGAGAGCATTGGTCATTAGAGGCAGAAATATTAACAATGACTTATCTTTCAGTGAGGAACAATATCATCATCAGACTATTTTATCATTTCATATAACAATGGATTGGACTGCTTTGGAAGGTTTTTATTTTACCGTTCAGGAACAATCAGGAAGTATTTTGCATTTGCCTTCTGACACCACCCTTGCGATGATTAGGTGGCACCTTTCCACTCGAACACTTCAAGAAGAAATGACGCTAATGCAGTCGCGTATTAACATCATCACCGATGCTCAAACATCCAATCATGGAGTTCCTCAGGGACTCATAATTACCATCGGGGTACACCATTTTTATATGAGACTCACTAACCAGCTTCAAGAAGGCCTTTTCTATCATTTTCTTCAAATTTTCTCTCGAGGACAACATGCATCTTTTTCCACAAGGACCTTTGAAAATACCAGATCCCTCAGCACCTGTACAGTGTGTCTTGCAGCATACATACGAGGAGATTTAATTCGCAGTCTTCCATGCTACCATGAATTTCATGCAAACTGTATTGACCGCTGGCTTCACAGAAATTCAACTTGTCCAGTTTGCCGCAGGACAGTGTTCCGATCACTGCAGTACTAGTGGAGTCATATCAGAGCTATTGGAACATGCCTGGTATTATGGCCTTTTTGTAAGTAACTGAGCCAACATGGTAACACCTAATGAAAATCATCTAAATACACAGAGCTAATGGACAAATTGTTGAACTTCCAGAGGAATATGTGCAGGGGGAATGGATTGATGGGGATGGATGAGGCATTTTTGTATAAAATTATGTAGCACATGGTAATTTCACAACAAAAAAGCAACCTTCAGAACAAAGCAGGGTATGGGAGGATGCGTATATGAGGACTTTGTATCCTGGACATATATATTTTAGTTGAACTGATGGGCCTGAATTTGCTTGCTTCATTACAAGTAAGCAACATGCACCTGCATTTTGCCAAGCATGTAATGGTCTATTATTTCAAACAGTCATAATAATCAATACTAACATTGAGCCCATTTATGTTCATTCCTCATAAACTTGATATTATATGCACTGGCAGTCTTTATAGAAGTTATGAATCTAAGAATAATGCAAGAATACTGTTTCATGCTCACTCGCATATAATGGTCCTTTCTCCTGCATATAAGGAATATTTAAGGGTGCTTCACTCTCTAAAGTATGAAATTATGACCCTCTTCCAGTAGAACAGTTGCTGTATACCATATAAGCCCTTTGACATTACTCCTGCCCCTTACTTCCTTTTAAATGTACAAAGTTTGTATGTTTGCACCACCTAATTCCAAAAGGTCTATTTTACTGTCTAGAGAACGATATCACAATGTTTCCTAAAAAATGTAATTATGATGTGATCTACAAAAACTTAGCTGAATATTAAAAACTCCATGTTTAATTGCTTTTAATTTTGATAAACTTAGGTACCATTCCTGCATGGTTATATACTATTATTTTTAACTTAAGCAAAACTGGAATGGACTTTAATGTTGCTTTTTTGTAATGAAATATTTCAGCACATAAGGAATTTTTTTTAAAGTTTCCATTAAAATCATTCAATAACAAGAACATCTTAATTGACATTTCTAAAACACTACTTGTTTGATTTTTGCTAGTTTACATACTGTATCAAAAAGTTCTGTATGGCCATTTTATTAGGCAAACTAGCCCTTCCAAAGCAATTGACTGTCCATTAGGTGACAGCATCAGATGTTCTAAAATGGTAAGCAGGTCACCCTGTTGGTGTCAAAACACATCCAGCCAAAGGAGTCCCTGTGTGTTTGGAAATCCACAATATGACTTGTGGAGAATAGCAGCTGACACCCTATTGAGTTCCATCCTTATCAGAGAAAAACAAAGTGCAGGTGCTAACTATACTAGTAGTGTCTCTGCATTAAAGGTGTTGTGGTAGGGTAATGTTCCCTCACCACCAGTAGAGAGTGCTGTTGTGCAAAAATGAAAAACTTGTCTGAATAATTTAAAACATTGTTGAAATGTTTATAGCAGCTCAAGTTAGTGATCATAATACTATATACAGTATATATATATATAACGTGAAAGATTTGGGAATCCACCCTCTATAGTTGAAATAATGTTGGTTTAGGTTGGTCTTTACAGAAATGAGCTCAAAACAGACCTGAGGGAAAAACAAACATGGCTGCAATATATTTTTGGTAGATGGGAAGTGATGTAATGGGAGAATGGAGAATGGTATTTTGGGAACAACAACAACAACAACATTTATTTATATAGCACATTTTCATACAAAAAGTAGCTCAAAGTGCTTTACATAATGAAGAGAAGAAAAATAAAAGACAAAATAAAAAATTAAAATAAGACAACATTAGTTAACATAGAAAGGAGTAAGGTCCGATGGCCAGGGTGGACAGAAAAAACAAAAAAAAACTCCAGAAGGCTGGAGAAAAAAATAAAATCTGTAGGGGTTCCAGGCCACGAGACCGCCCAGTCCCCTCTGGGCATTCTACCTAACATAAATGAAATAGTCCTCTTTGTAGTTCAGGTTTTTCACGGAGTCACTTGATGCTGATGGTCATACAGACTTCTGGCTTTTAATCCATCCATCATTGTTGGAACATCATGATGCTTTGGGTAGATGGTGGTGGCGCACGCCACCACCAACAGGACACCGGAAAAGGAAACAGAAGAGAGAGTAGGGGTTAGTACAGATTTTGAATGAATAGTTATTATAATGAATTGGATATACAGAGTATTAGGATTAAATTACAGTGAAGTTATGAGAAGGCCATGTTAAAATAATGTGTTTTCAGTAGTTTTTTAAAGTGCTCCACTGTATTAGCCTGGCGAATTCCTACTGGCAGGCTATTCCAGATTTTAGGTGCATAACAGCAGAAGGCCACCTCACCACTTCTTTTAAGTTTTGCTCTTGGAATTCTAAGGAGACACTCAGTTGAGGATCTGAGGTTACGATTTGGAATATAAGGTGTCAGACATTCCGATATATAAGCCGGGTCGAGATTATTTAAAGCTTTATAAACCATACGCAGAATTTTAAAGTCAATTCTGAATGACACAGGTAACGAGTGTAGTGACATCAAAACTGGAGAAATGTGTTCGGATTTTTTTTTCCTGGTAAGGATTCTAGCAGCTGCATTCTGCACTAGTTGCAAACGATTGATGTCTTTTTTGGGTAGACCTGAGAGGAGTGCGTTACAGTAATCTAGCCGACTGAAAACAAACGCATGAACTAATTTCTCTGCATCTTTCGATGATATAAGAGGTCTAACTTTTGCTATGTTTCTTAGGTGAAAAAATGCTGTCCTAGTGATCTGATTAATATGCGATTTAAAATTCAGATTACAATCAATGGTTACCCCTAAGCTTTTTACCTCCGATTTGACTTTTAATCCTAATGCATCCAGTTTATTTCTAATAGCCTCATTGTATCCATTATTGCCAATCACTAAGATTTCGGTTTTTTATTTATTTAATTTGAGAAAGTTACTATTCATCCATTCTGAGACACAAGTTAGACATTGTGTTAGCGAATCAAGAGATTTGGGGTCATCAGGTGCTATTGATAAATACAGCTGTGTGTCATCAGCATAGCTGTGGTAGCTCACGTTGTGCCCTGAGATAATCTGACCTAATGGAAGCATGTAGATTGAGAAGAGCAGTGGACCCAGGATAGAGCCTTGTGGAACACCATATAGAATATCAAGTGTCTTTGAGTTATAATTGCCACAACTAACAAAGAATTTTCTCCCTGCCAGGTAGGATTCAAACCAATTTAAGACACTGCCAGAGAGGCCCACCCATTGACTAAGGCGATTCTTAAGAATATTATGATCAATGGTGTCAAATGCGGCACTCAGATCTAAGAGGATGAGAACAGATAAATGGCCTCTGTCTGCATTTACCCGCAAGTCATTTACTACTTTAATGAGTGCAGTTTCTGTGCTGTGATTTGTTCTAAAACCTGACTGAAATTTATCAAGAATAGCATGTTTATTGAGGTGCTCATTTAACTGTATAATGACTGCCTTCTCTAGAATTTTACTTAAGAAAGGCAGGTTAGAGATGGGTCTATAATTTTCAAGAGCAGAGGGATCGAGATTATTTTTCTTAAGTAGGGGTTTAACTACCGCAGTCTTAAGACAGTCTGGGAAGACCCCCGTATCTAATGACGAATTTACTATGTCAAGAACATTATCAATAAGCACGCCCGATATTCTTTGAAAAAATTTGTTGGTATTGGGTCAAGGACATAGGTGGAGGGTTTCATTTGAGAAATTATTTTATGTAAATCAGGTAAATCTATCCTAGTGAAAGACTTTAATTTGTTTATTATGGGGTACTGGGGTTTAGGAGGATCCTTAGTGTTGGGGAGATATACTATGTTATTTCTAATATCATTAATTTTTTGATTGAAAAATACAGCGATAGCCTCACAGGTTTTACTGGAAGTACTTAGGAGGCATTCCTTTGAGTTACCTGGGTTTAACAGACGATCAATTGTCGAAAATAAGACTCTGGGATTACTAGCATTGTTATTTATAATCTTAGAGAAATAGCAGCGCCTCTCAAGACAGACTGTGTTATTATATTCTGTTATTTTAACTTTTAATATTTCATAGTCAATAGTTAGTTTAGTTTTCCTCCATTTACGCTCAGCTCTACGGCATGTTCTCTTTAAATCAGACACTCTTTGGGTCTTCCATGGTATAACAATGCTAGAAGATTTTTTAACTGTCTTTTCAGGTGCAACTAAGTCAACAGCAGCCCTCACTTTAGTATTAAATCTTTCCACCTTATTATTTACATTCTCCTCGCTATTATAGTTGGCACTATAAACGGACTGATTGGTTAGAATGTTTGAAAGTTTTAAAGCTGCTGATGAGTCAAAGAAGTGTTTTTTAACAATATGCTTCTCATGAGTGTTTTCTATCATTATTTCTGTATTAAAGAGTAGAAGAAAATGGTCTGATAGACCAATATCAATGACCTGCTTTATATCAACTTTTAGTCCTTTAGTAATTACTAAGTCTAACGTATGACCTGCTTTATGTGTAGGCTGATTAACGAGCTGTCTCAAATCAAAAGAGTCCAGGAGGTTCATAAATTCTTTTACTTTTTGGTCACATTGATTATCTATATGAAAATTAAAGTCGCCGACTATTAAGAGTGTGTCATAGTTCGTAATTAAGATTGACATCAAGTCAGAGAATTCCTCAAAGAAAGACGCGTTGAATTTTGGAGGTCTATACACGGATAATACTAGAACGTGAGAATCTCCCTGAATAATAATGGCGAGATACTCAAAAGACTTGAATTTACCAAAACTGATATTTTTACATGCTTGAGTAAATGTTTGCTAGTCCTCCACCTCTCTTTCCTTGGCGATCAGCACGAGTAAAACTGTAATCCGGAGGCGCAGATTCGATTAAAACAGGAAATGACATCAGAAGGAGGTGGGATCTGGAGGACCAGAAGAGGAAGTGATGTTGGCTGTCTTCTGATGATCAGAAGTGGGTTTAGGATGAGGGTTTGTTGGCTAGTCTGTAGGGTTGCTCCAACCCCTGGTCTGGCGGGAACATACTTATTTGAGCCCATAAACTGTCTTCCAAGTTTGCAACAATATCTCTATATATAAAAAGAAATCCTGGAATGGAAAGCAAATGCAAGGCTACGATATGTGATAATCTCGAAAGACATTTAAAAGACCCGCGAGACCAAAGAGACTTGCCAAAGTGCGTCTCGCGGGGACCGTAAACATTAGACTTGGTGCCAAGAGATTGTCCCAGGGCCGTAGCAATAAGGACAGCGGCTGTACAGGCTTTAAAAAGATCGAAGGGTAGCGCGACAGCAGCTACCCCAAACGAACGCGAGCAGCGTTATACATCCTGCAAGAAAGAATTCAAACACACCCGGGGCCAGAAATAAAAGACAGGTATTACTTTTATAAAGTCACGCGAGACCAGGCAGTGAGCCATCATTTAAAACAAGTCAAAAGACCTCTAAGCTAGCAGTTGTTGGATTGCTTTTGGCAGGCAAGCATCATGTGCTCCGAGCTCTTAAAACAACGATATGCGACAGGCAGAAGAGGCAGCTAGCAAGCAGCAAAAAGACAGCAAGTGATCCATAGGCATATCCTTAGCGTATGTTCAGCTGCAACACTCTTCACAACACGAGCAGTATTATACGTCCGGGAAGAAAAAGATGTAAACACACGCGGGGCCTGAAATAAAGAAACAAGTATTGTTTTTACAAAAGGTTTTAAAGTAAAAGTGAAAATAATGCATATGTAACAATTCACAAGAAAATAACAATCTCTTTAAATTGTAGATTGCCTGCCTAAGGTAAAGTTGTCCCTGATGAATGGAGATGTGGGAATGAGGGGTTCTTTCATCGGATTAGCGCTATTTCAGATGTTGAATGGCAAAATGGGGGAGGCAGCTTGATGAATGAGGTCTCCAGGACTTAAAACAAATCCAAATCATATTATGTTATATCATCTAATGTGAAATTCTACTCCGTACTTCTAGAATTTTTATTTTTATATTGTATTGAGGATTTATTCTGTTCTATGTATTGTACTGTACGGCTCAGAATTAAAAGACAATGAGTAAAATGACAAACTAGAACTTCATAAAGACGTTTACAAACGTTGATGCTAATCACATGCAGAGCAGGTTAGAGACTATGAAACCAATGAAATTAGAAAGGCTCAAAAAAAAACAAAACAAAAAAAACGGTATTATACACATGTGGAGAAAGTTAAAGGATATGAAAGTAGGAAAATTAGAAAATATAAAAAAAGAAAGTAAAGATAGCAGTAGTGCAAACAAACAAACTGCCTCATTTAACTATGCACCAGTCTTTGGTTTTGCACAATAATTACCACATTATTGCACCTTAACATTTAATTCTACTTTATTCACATAATTTTACTTATTTATTATGTTCTACTATACTGTTATCTTTCAATCTATGACTTTTTGTTAATTTAACTGATATTCTTCTAACTTTACACAGTTTTTGATAAGCAGATTAGGATGCATTTCACTGCGTGTTGTCCTGTATAACTATGCATGTGACAAATAAAGAATCTTGAGAATTTCAAAAACGGAGTTTACCACACATGCATTTATTGGTTACTTTGTTCATGTATATATATTTATCTGTCTGCTTATTTAAAAAGCTACATTTACCCCAGGAGTCAAAAATGTTCTGTCTAGCCCTTGTACAAAAACCTAGACAAAAGCTGGGGTATCACCTTGGTAACCCCATGTACCTTTGGAACTGTGAGAGGAAAATAGCGCGACTTTACAGACAGGAGTCCAATGCAGAACTCTACTTACGTTTTTACTTTGTAAAAAAAAATTATTACCTGCTGATGATGTAGATCGTTTTGTCTGTGCTGAAATTCCAAACAGAGAAACCTGTCCTGACCTCATTAAAAAGATTCAGCATATTGGGACTCGCAAGATTACAAATATTGTTTTTACAGAAGTTCTGCTATAAAAGTGAAACTAATGAAATAGCAAGAATTCAAAGAAAAAAAATCTTAAAAGTGTGTATCTGGAAAACCAAACACGGAGGGTTGGCGAGTGAAGCGAGCAGGGGGCGAGCCCCCTAGTATATATATATATATATATATATATATAACATATATATATATATATATATATATATATATATATATATATATATATATATATATATATATATATATATATATAATATATATATATATATAGGCCTATATATATATATAGTGTATTCGGAAAGTATTCAGACTCAAGCGAAAACAAGACTTTAGAAATTCTTGCAAATTTTTTAAAAATGAAAAAACTGAGACATCATATTGAGACAACTCTGTCCAAAGATATTTGATTGAGCTCATGTCAGGGCTGTAGCTGGGCCACTCAGGTTGACCTTAAGCCACTCCTGTGTTGCCACTGCTTTTGTTTTTAGGGTCATTGTCCTTTTGGAATCTGAATCTTCAGCCCAGTCTGAGGTCCAGAGTGGTCTGGAACAAGTTTTTTCTCTGTTTTTTTCTACCCTCTGCTTTTTCTTGACCCTGACTCATGTCCTGCTCCCCAACCCCACAGCATGATGCTGCCATCAAGATGCTTTACCGCTAGAATGGTGTTGTGCAGAGGATGAGCAGTCCCTGATTTCTTGTAGACATGATGCTTAAAAATTGAGGCTAAACCTTTCAGTCTTTGCTTCATCAGACCAAAGAATTTTGTCTTGAGAGTACTTTCTGTGCATTTTTGCAAACTCCAAGTAGAATTCCAAGTCTCTTGAGAGAGGCTTCCACCTGGCCACTCTGCCATAAAACCCAGAACACAGGTTCTCTAGAGCTAATTCAGAGTGACCTCGGCTTTTTGATAAGCTCTGTTACAAGGCCCTTCTCCCCTGATTGCTCAGTTTGGCCAGGTGGCCAATCTAGGAGGAGTTGTCATTGTTCCACATTTCTTCCATTTAAGAATAATGGAGGTCACTGTGTTCTTGGGAACTTTCCATGCTGCTCCAATTTTTTTGGTAGTCTTCCATGGATCTGTTTCTCGACACAATCCTGTCACCTGTTTCACAAAAGTTTGAAAAAATAGTGATCGGTAATATAGGCATGTGGAGTGCCATTTTATGATATTTTAAGTTTGCTGATCATGAATTGAACCATTTCTTCAAAATTTGGTTCTTTACCAGTGGTCCTATCCATCTAAGAGTCCCTCCCAGAAGGATAAAAATGACAAATTTCAAACATAAGCATGTCAGGTGTCATTTTGGACTATTTGAAGGTCAATGATTATAAATGTGATGTTATTTTTGATTTTTGATCCTAAATAAATGTAGTTTGATAAAGACACCTATAACCACCACACAAACATCACCTATCCTATTCATCCTGTGCAAATAAAGGACCACCTCAGCTACTTGAACCTTGTAAGTGTCAAAAGCATCCTTAAACAGTATGCATTTTACCCAGTTTTGCAACTCATCTTGGTTTCTAGATTTGGTTTACCTCCAAAAGCAAACTGTGAAAGTCATCATGTTCTAAGACACAGGGATCTACATTAGTATTGCAATTCCAGTCTGCTACCACTAGATGGTGCTCAGAAGTTAGATGGAATCTTTTGCTTTTAATCACAGTTGACGTATATTACTTATTGAACACGTTATTTAATATTTTAAAACCATTTCCTGAATTACTTAATAAAGTTTCAGTTAGAATTGTTCAATTTTTCAATGACAATGGTAACACAGATGTTAATATGGCTGACTCACATAGCCAGTGCTGTGGGCCTGAATCCTACACCTAGATGTTTTCTGTGTGGCGCCTGCACATTCTCCTTTTTGTTGTGGCCATCATGATATAAGTACTGACAGACATTTTAATTGAACTGGGTGTCAAAAATTTTAAGAGTCGTTCCAAAATTGTAGTCAATTGTAGCCAATGTTCAAACAATATAAAACTGGAGAGTTATCATCACTTCATAGGGACTGGACCTTGTGGCTGCGAGGTATTATTGCAGTTTACAGGCTTTGAGGCTTTCCCCACAATAACATTCATTTTTTAACCACATTTCATACATGAAAGTAACTCAAAGTGCTTTTCAATAATAATGACTAAGCATAGTTACAAAAGTAATTAAAAACTAAATAACCCACACTCTTTTGCTAGTACAAGTTTTATCTGCTGGACAGTTAGTGGTCAGTCAGCGTCTTTTTCAGCAATGTAAACGCATTGCTTTACATATCGTCTCTCTTGAGTGTGCACATTACCATCCTTTAGCAAGACTGCAATAAGTATGTTCCCCATAGTTACCTCTATTAGGAATAGTTTTCCGCTCTTATGGCTGGAGCTAGGTTACCCTATGGAGTAGAAGAATTGCTCAGCCTTTGTTATGGCCAGACACTACTGTAGATAGGGGCGTCCAATAGGGGTCCAGCTAGGGAGCAGAAGTTAAAATCAGGCAGAGACTTGGCAGAAAGCATGGAACTAGTGCTTGCAGTGAGTTATAGATAGATAGATAGATAGATAGATAGATAGATAGATAGATAGATAGATAGATAGATAGATAGATAGATAGATAGATAGATAGATAGATAGATAGATAGATAGATAGATAGATAGATAGATAGATAGATAGATAGATACTTTATTAATTATAAGGAGTGGACATTGTGCCATTGGTTTCTTGGGTGCGCAGAAGTCCAAACATTTGGTAGATATTTGGTATAAAGTTTAGTCTACTAAGGATGCCAGTGGTTGAGTTATGGCTCTTTGTTCATTGACTAAGTGGCAGACAGTACAGGACTGAGACATTTTATGAATGTCATTTGCCTGTGCCTGATCTTTCTTATCAGATTAGACTCGGAAACTTTATTTACAAAAAAAGGCCCTGAGAAGAGATCTTGCACTTTAACTGAGTGTCAGTAGTACTAGGGTGTTGTACCGTGTTAGCCATTATGAATGTAGAGAAAAGCCAAGCAAAATGACACCTTTTATTGGCTAACTAAAAAGATTACAATATGCAAGCTTTCGAGGTAACTCAGGCCCCTTCTTCATCTTACATCTTGCCTGAAGAAGGGGCCTGAGTTGCCTCGAAAGCTTGCATATTGTAATCTTTTTAGTTATCCAGTAAAAGGTGTCATTTTGCTTGGCTTTTCTCTACTGAGTGTCAGTGAAAGGTAGTTTTGCATCTTTCAGTTAAAATAGAAGATTTTGGTTAAAGCAAACCAAACTGGGCAATGCCCTGCTCTCTTTTCACATAAAGAGTGGAGTTTGTTCATTTATTGTAGAATTCCCAGGATTAGTATAATGATAAAGGTTGCCACATGCATCCCTTAACCATCTGAGATTTGGATAAAAAGTGTTGGTGTGTGATTTATTTACAGCTAAATTGAAGATGTGAGTTCCAAAATCTGCTAATTACACCTTTTGGTAAAATTTAGTGAATGTGACTTTTCATGCAGTTGGTCATGTGCCGAAAATATGCTTGAGCTTCAAAACCTGCTAATTGCAGCAGTGTAGTGTTATAGTTTTAGGGATTTGGTTTCAAAATCTGCTTACGGATCCAGATTTTCCCTATTTATCTCCAAAATGTATCTTTTGTACTTAGCTGATTTTGGAACTGAGCTCTTCAGTTACTGCCAGCTCTTTAAACTTTGCTTTAAGCTTTGTTTCTTTAGACCTTTGATTTTGCCTTGCATTTTGAACTTGAGAAGCTTGCATTCTGACCTTTGATTCATTTGCATTCTTTGGTAACATCCCAGACATGAACTCTTGATGTTTCATCTCTCAATCCCTTTCATAAAAAAAGAAATATCTTGATTCCCTTGGGTTGAGTCAATCCAAAGAGAGACATGAGATAATGCTTAATACTCTAAAAAGCCCTGATAATGACATAAGGAAAAGGTTGCTAGGGGTGTTCCTATATTAGAGCCTGCAAAGGCTTGCTTGACTCATCTGCCCCAATACTATCATATGTTAGTGTCTAACTAAAGCACCTGGTTTGTAAAGACAAAAAATAATAAATAAATAAAATTTGCAGTGCTTGTGTACAAAAATAGCCCAAAAGCAAAGTGCACAGACAAACAACCTATGAATACAGAAAAAAGAAAAGAATGACAGTATCAAAATAAGAGCAGAATACAACCTTGTCATAATTCTGTACCTAATTTAATATGAAAAATGGCTACAGTTATGAACCAGTTAGCTACTAGTTGTCAGGGCTGCATCAGTGCTTCACCTTTGTTTTTGTTTGTGTGTGTGTGTGTGTTTTTCCAGTATCTTACCCTCAATTCTTAGATCCTGCAGGTACTGGGCCTCATCTTGAAAAAGAGCCCTTAAGTGCTGCGGTTATTAGCGCTGCAGTTGCCTGAGAGGAATATAAGACTCTTGACTGCTATAGCACTTCACAGTGGCATTAACAAGCTTATGGTTCTGTAATATTTACCTTTGCTTTCTGATTTTGTTATTCATTTTGGTTGAAGGGCTTTTTTTGGAGTTCTGGTATTTGTTTCTTTCAGAACTTTTAATTTATGGTAATAAACAGTAAAAAGTAGGAATTCCTACGTAATTGTAGTTTTGAATGGTACTATTCTTGGATTTGGTCTACAATTATTATTTATTGGCTGTCAGTACTATTTAGTTATTATTAATTACTCTTCTGTTTTTATTTTTTTTGTTTTTGATAACATATCTACTGTTTTTGTTATACAGTAATCCCTCACCTATCGCGGGGGTTACGTTCCAGAGCCCCCCGCGATAGGTGAAAATCCGCAAAGTAGCGACCTATATTTATTTTATTATTTATACATATTTTAAGGCTTTATAAACCCTTCCCACACTCTTATAAACCTTTCTCACTCTCTTGTTAACCTTTCCCACGCTCTTATAAACACTTCCTATGCTCTTAAACACTTTCTACATTCTTAAACACCTCAGACCAACACTGCACACTGCACGCAGCGATCAGACGTCAATGTGTCTACACTCGCTTTGTGAAGGGGGGCAGCTGAACTCTGAGCAGAGCAGAAATGGACTTTGTGCTGCTTCTGCCAAAATGCCTGCTTGTCACTCTGCGTGTTCGGAAGGAGGAGGAGTGTGTGTGTGGGGGGGTGTGAGAGCTGAACGCACCTTCGCTTACACCCCCCCTCCCCGGAAGCGCAGTACGCTCCTGCCACTTCGCATTGTCAAGGGGGTGGGGAGCTGAATGAACGCTAAGGAGAACTGGACTTTGTGCTGGCTTTGTGCTGCTTGTCGCTCTGCGTGTCAATAATTTAAAAGCTTGTACATCACCAATTTTCCTGTCTCACTGTCTTGTCTCGCGTGAAGTTAAAATGTTTTATAATAGTGAGATGTTACTCATATCCTTAGCCGACATCCACATATCATGTGTTAACAAAGTGTGTTGTATAAGTTTACATGTGTTTAAAGCATGTGGGATGGGTATTTTAAGGCTTAAACTATAAAAATGTTTATTTATATGGTCTTTCTATATCGCGGATTTTCTCCTGTTGCTGATGGGTCTGGAACATAACTTCCGCGATAGGCGGGCAATCACTTGTATTTAAAAACCCGCGAAGTCGTGAATCCGCGAAAAGTGAACCGCGAAGTAGCGAGGGATTACTGTACTATGTCTCATTTTTTTTAATTAATTAATTTTTTAATTGTCTAGATGAACAGGATTGGTGAGCCTGTTGGGTTGAATAGACTGTTCTCATCACATATTTTTCTAAAATTCTAATTTTTAAATCATCTTGTTAAATGTAACTCTTCTCTTTTTTATTTTCATAATATTTGCTAAGTAAGGTGAAATATAATTATTTAGACTTCACTTTATTCCAGAAAGAATTTTTTTGTGAATTTGACTTTCCTTTGAGAAAACTCATAACACAAAGTACTGAAGTTTGATAACTCCATAGTCTGAAGGCATATTGATAAGCAAGGCCCTTCTGGCCTTTTCTTCAAGACAATTAAATTCGCCTCTAAGAATAGACACAGTTGTTCTTATTAAGGGTGGGTAAACATTGACCTTTTTTTTGAAGGAGTCTTTTGAATATTCCTAAATCTGTTAGATGAGGTTGCCTTGATTATTACAAAGTTCCATAGTGGCAAGGCCACAGAGGAGCATGAGATTCTACCAGAGATGCCTGTTTAATGTTGCCTGGAAGGTGAAGACAATGTCCCTAGAATAGTAGGCCAAGGTGGTAGCACTCATTTTTAAAAGAGCCATCATATTTAACAGACTTCTTGGAAACAGCCTATGCTACAGTACTGGATGCTGAGTGTAATGAATTTTGGGTGAAAATTAGCACCTTCAAATTTGATTTCCTGGTCCTTTCCCAAAATAGAGTGGATTGTTCTCTTTAGGTATGGGTGAGCAGCTGCTAGGAGTGGATCCTGTTTAAAGGTTGAAAGGTAATTTCAGGTCTTGCTCACTGTAGAGTAGAATATTGCATTGACCAATGAATTGTTGCACAATAAGCAATTGTAGGGATGTTGGACTAGATGATTAAAGAAGTAGGTAAGTTCAATGGATGAAACTTTTAATTTACCAGCCATTCTACATGCTCTTCCTCATTTATGGTCTCTGGGTGGTGACTGAAAGAATGACACTAGAAATTCAAGTGGATGAAATGGATTTCCTTAATAGGGTTGCTGCATTCTCTCTCTGTAACTAGGTGAGGAACCTAGTAATATGGGAAAACCATTGCTACTGCGAATCAACAGAAGCCTCTTGAGGTTTTTCAGGCATTTAACTAGGATACCCGTGGCATCTCCCACAAGGACAGTACTAGAAACAACCTTCTGGATGAAGAAGTCTGAGTAGTAGATCAATAACAGATTATACTGTTAAATCTCTCAACTGCCATAGGAGAATTTATGAAATCCTAAGAAAAGCCTGGAGGGAGTTGTTGGGTTTAGGGTGGTATTGTCAGTCCAGGTAAGCATGTTGTCACTATGACTCTCACCAGGGTAAATATAATGAAAAAAATGGTAATGAGGATCAAGTTACACCTTTTTGTGTCTCATTCTGTTGTGAGGTTAACTTGGCCCTGTTCCTTCTTGTGACTTTGCATAGCTTTTCCAACCATTCCTAATTGCTTTCAGATTTATATCCATGAACAGAAAAAGTAAAAGGTTTGAATGTGCTCAGTAATGCCTTAACAGTGATCTCCAGCATGTTGTGTAGGAATTGATTAGTAAATTTAAAAAATGTAACATCAGATTAAAACTTGTGTATGAAAACATGTAACT
Organism: Erpetoichthys calabaricus; assembly: GCF_900747795.2. Taxonomy (NCBI): domain Eukaryota; kingdom Metazoa; phylum Chordata; class Cladistia; order Polypteriformes; family Polypteridae; genus Erpetoichthys; species Erpetoichthys calabaricus. The sequence goes on from NC_041394.2 coordinate 58,236,324, forward strand.
AATGACCATAGACCAAGTGCATAACTGGCACTTAATTAATTTCAACTTTGGGAAGTCTTCATCTCAAGATCTTAGGCATGACTTGTGCCTGTAAATGAGTTCTTTTTTGAAAAATTTTGTTACTGTCAAATTGTTTAACATAGGGAAATGTGTAGTGTCAGTGATTAGTGCCACTGCTTTACAGTTTCTGGGACCATGTTCAATACCAGTCCAGTCTCCATCTAGGTATAGTATTTCACAACATCCATGACTGTTTTCTCTACAAAATCCGACACCAAAAACACAGTCATTTAATTAATGACAGCACATTGTGGGTATGTGCAGGTGATTGCCCAGTGATGGACTGGCATATGATCCAACAGCAGTTACCTAACTCTGTGCAGCCAACATTGACAAGTTAGGCTCCATCTCCCTTTATTACCCTGTAATAAAGATTGTAAGGATAAATGTGTGAATTCATATAAAAAAGTTGTGGTAGTGTGTTGCTTAATTTAATTTCACATGTTATTATGAGCCAGCATCATGCTTCAAATTCCAAATCCAGTCCTTTTCTGTGTGAAAGTTTCCTTCAGGGACTCTGGGTTTTCTTCTCCCACATGTCCAAAGCCTTGCAGGTTTGGTTAACTGGGGACTATGTGCACCATATGGTTTGTGTGAGTGGACTCTCTGACTGATTGGTGCGTGTTTGGGCCTGGCTCTGCCCGTGTGCCTGATGCTGCCAGTGCTAACTAGTGTGTCATCATGACCTCCAAGTACAGGAAATGAATGAATAACATATTAGTTGGAATTATATACTGTATGCACCACCTGACTTTTGTATATTCACACATTTATTAATGAAAAACTACAGTGCATCCGGAAAGTATTCACAGCACATCACTTTTTCCACATTTTGTTATGTTGCAGCCTTATTCCAAAATGGATTAAATTCATTTTTTTCCTCAGAATTCTATGCACAACACCCCATAATGACAACGTGAAAAAAGTTTACTTGAGGTTTTTGCAAATTTATTAAAAATAAAAACATTGAGAAAGCACATGTACATAATTATTCACAGCCTTTGCCGTGAAGCTCGAAATTGAGCTCAGGTGCATCCTGTTTCCCCTGATCATCCTTGAGATGTTTCTGCAGCTTAATTGGAGTCCACCTGTGGTAAATTCAGTTGATGGGACATGATTTAGAAAGGCACACACCTGTCTATATAAGGTCCCACAGTTGACAGTTCATGTCAGAGCACAAACCAAGCATGAAGTCAAAGGAATTGTCTGTAGACCTCCGAGACAGGATTGTCTCGAGGCACAAATCTGGGGAAGGTTACAGAAAAATTTCTGCTGCTTTGAAGGTCCCAATGAGCACAGTGGCCTCCATCATCCGTAAGTGGAAAAAGTTCGAAACCACCACAACTCTTCCTAGAGCTGGCCGGCCATCTAAACTGAGCGATCGGGGGAGAAGGGCCTTAGTCAGGGAGGTGACCAAGAACCCAATGGTCACTCTGTCAGAGCTCCAGAGGTCCTCTGTGGAGAGAGGAGAACCTTCCAGAAGGACAACCATCTCTGCAGCAATCCACCAATCAGGCCTGTATGGTAGAGTGGCCAGACGGAAGCCACTCTTTAGCAAAAGGCACATGGCAGCCCGCCTGGAGTTTGCCAAAAGGCACCTTAAGGACTCTCAGACCATGAGAAAGAAAATTCTCTGGTCTGATGAGACAAAGATTGAACTCTTTGGTGTGAATGCCAAGCATCACGTTTGGAGGAAACCTGGTACCATCCCTACAGTGAAGCATGGTGGTGGCAGCATCATGCTGTGGGGATGTTTTTCAGCGGCAGGAACTGGGAGACTAGTCAGGATAAAGGGAAAGATGACTGCAGCAATGTACAGAGACATCCTGGATGAAAACCTGCTCCAGAGCACTCTTGACCTCAGACTGGGGCGACAGTTCATCTTTCAGCAGGACAACGACCCTAAGCACACAGCCAAGATATCAAAGGAGTGGCTTCAGGACAACTCTTTGAATGTCCTTGAGTTGGGCTTGTCCCAGAGCCCAGACTTGTATCCGATTGAACATCTCTGCAGAGATCTTAAAATGGCTGTGCACCGACGCTTCCCATCCAACCTGATGGAGCTTGAGAGGTGCTGCAAAGAGGAATGGGCGAAACTGGCCAAGGATAGGTGTGCCAAGCTTGTGGCATCATATTCAACAAGACTTGAGGCTGTAATTGCTGCCAAAGGTGCATTGACAAAGTATTGAGCAAAGGCTGTGAATACTTATGTACATGTGATTTCTCAGTTTTTTTATTTTTAATAAATATGCAGAGAAAAGCCAAGCAAAATGGCACCCTTTATTGGCTAACTAAAAAGATTACAATACTCAAGCTTTCGAGGCAACTCAGTCCCCTTCTTCAGGCAAGATGTTATAAATTTGCAAAAACCTCAAATAAACTTTTTTCACGTCATTATGGGGTGTTGTGTGCAGAATTCTGAGGAAAAAATGAATTTAATCCATTTTGGAATAAAGCTGTAACATAACAAAATGTGGAAAAAGTGATGCGCTGTGAATACTTTCTGGATGCACTGTATGTTTGGTGTAAATCCTTCTAAAACTAAATGCTGCAGCCAGTGTAAACATCAGACCATGAAAATGTAACTTCCAAATATCACTTTCTAACTAAGAATATCATATAGAATAGGGGTCACCAACTCCAGTCCTGGAGGACCACCATGGCTGCAGGTTTTCATTCTAACCCTTTTTATAATGAGTGCCCTGTTTGTCTTGCAAATTAACTTCTTGTGAATTCATTTTAATTGAATTGATTTTTTAACATTTGTTTGCCTGAATTTCTTCATCGTTCCTCTGAATTGCTTCATTTCTTTCCTTAAATGGCACCCAAACAGAAATGAAATGTGAAGTGAGGGAGCCAAAAGAAGGCCAACTAAGTCAGGGCCTCAAACTCCAACCAATTTCACTCCAACCATCTGCTTAATGAGGTGCCGATTCTTCTTGTTAATTAAAACCATTCTTTAATTCCGTGGCTTGCTGCTGCTCTTTAGTTGTGACATTCTAGACATTTCCAGAATTGTTGATTTTCCCTTTCTAAGAGCTCTGTTCAAATGTTTTGGGGACCTGAGCAGATTGACATTACTGAGACCTACATCTTTTTTTTATTTTCAGATATTGTATGATGGACACCAGTTGTTTTGGCTCATTTTGTATCTCATTATTGTTCAGCAGCTAATTAAGGAAAAACAAACAATTAAGGAGCCTGAGTCTTCAAGAGCAAGTCAATTAAAATTAGTTCAAAAGAAGTTAATTAGCAGCAAAACAGGCCACTAATTAAGAAAAGGGTTAGAATGAAAACCTGCAGCAAGATGCAGAGTTGGCAATCCCTGATATAGAACATCCCTTTCTTTTAAATTCAGCTGAATCTTTCTAGGTGTTTAACACAGTATAGGCATATAACATCTTGTGTTACATACCAATATTCACTGTAACATCTCTTAATTAAAGATCTAGAATGGACTCTGACGTGATTCCTCATACAGAGAGACATGCTGAACAGTAGCTGGACATTAAATATTTGCATTTAGCATCCAATGCAATAACATTACTAATTACTTCAAAGTCACAACATCTTCACATATAAGTTTATTATCATGTGTACATAACACATGCTGTAGTATACATAACATAATTAAATTATTACTAACATATCCCCTCAGAACAGTAACGGTACAAATAAAGATGCACACACTCACACACATACCATACAGTAAATATGTACAATTATATACAATATAAAATTAATATATTTTGCAAATATATATAATTAATTTATTTTCTACTGGGGGCTCTGCCCCCTGTTCACTTCACCTGCCAACCCCCGGGTTTGGTTATCCAGATATACAATTTAAAGAGATTGTTATTTTCATTTCATTCATTTTGTAGTTCTTGATATTTGCCAGTAATAAAGCTGTAGTGAATGAGTTATTCCCTCACCCGAACCCACCCCCCTACCCAAACCCCGGGGCTGCTAGTGCTGTGCTGCATGATCTGCATGTCGCGCTGCACGACGATCTTTTAAAAGCCTGTACAACAGCTGTCCTTTAAGCCAGCTACCACTTGTGCCTTGCTGTGTGATCTACATGTGGTGCTGTGCATCGATCATTTAAAAGCCTGTGCAGGACGTTAAAATGTCTCAGAGAAATTGTTTGTAAGTAGGGCGTGTCGCGCAAGTAGTCTCGCGGGACTTCAAAGTGTTTTCCGAGAAGACCTGCTGTGCATGTGTACCGCACCAAAATTTTTTAATTCTTTATGACATTCTACTCTTTGTCCTTTATTTCCGGCCCCGAGCATGATTAAATGTCTGCTCACGTTGTGAAGGCGGTGGAAGAACGCACGCTAAGGAGTTGTGGTGGATCAGCTGCTGTCTTGCTGTTGCTGCTGGTGAGCTGCGTGTTCTGCTTGTCGCACTGTGTGTCGATCATTTAAAAGCCTGTACAGCAGCTGTCCTTTTGTCTCACTTCCTTGTCTCACGTGACGTCAATGTGTCTTCCAAGAAGATCATGTTTCGTCTCCCTCGTCTCACTCCCAAGATTTTTCTTTTTATAATAGAGAGATATATAATCACAAAACTGGTCAGACAACAGTTCAGAAGTAATCCCTGTTTAATGGTAGTTAACAATAAGTAATTCAACAAAATTAATGGCCACAGCCGTGCACAGAATAAAATTGACATGCAGGAGTGCAGGAAGTCATTTAGGGTTCCTAAATGAACAGTGACATCTGGTGAGTGGACCAAATATACTGTATAACACTTGGGAAGCATGGTCAAGCATTTTCTGGGATCTGGCCATCGGAGCTGCAAACATAAAAGAAAAGGTAGTTGGTAACAGCACTTCCTCTGGTCCCAGATTGGGCCTCGCAGGAACATTGAAGGTGTTCACTAAGCATACTTGTGTGACTGTATATATGTCCAATAAGCATACATTTATGCTTAGTGAATATATATACAGTCACACATGTATGCTTAGTGAACACCTTCAATGTTTCTGCGAACATTGTTCCTGCGAAAATCCTACATATATATACAGGTAAAATTCCGTTACAATGAACTGCCAGGGACCTAAAAAATATTTCATTGTAATGAAAGTTTTGTTGTAATGAGATTCTGTAATTGTTGCTATAGTGCTTTCTTTAACTTGCGTCCAGGCATTTGCAATCATTTCAATAGCTTCTTTCGCGTTAATTTTAATCATCTCCTGTCTACAAGTTATGCTGACGAGATTTTTTCTCAGCATTTCCTTGCGATAATACACTTTCAGGGTGCAAATGATGCCCAAACCCAATGGCTGAAGCACTGCCGTGCACTTGGGTGGAAGGAATTCAATGCAAACATTATCTAAATGTGGAAGCATGCTGTGGGCAGCACAGTTATCAATCAGAAGCTGAATCATCCTTTTCTTCTTCTTAAAATTGTGAGGTTTCTGAACTCTTTTAGGATACCCCACCCACCACATTTTAATTGCCAGAAGCCTTGCGTGCTTGCAAATGACACTGGGAAATGACAATAGCTGGTTGTGGAGGTTTAAGGGTTAAGAGGAACAAAACGGAAAACCAAAGAACACTCAGCTGGAGATGCATCACAGTCAATCAGCCGCAATGAGAAATGAATAACACTGTAGTGGTCCGGTGCCACTAAGATTCACACCGTCGAGAAAACGGTGATTTATTTATTTTTATGGGGGAGATTCCAGGGACGCACCCAGCCTTGGCCCGACCCACACGCACTCACAAACAGAGAGAAAAACAAAGCAAACCGGTAATCAAACAGCAAATAAAGAATGTAATGAAAACAAATTAAATAAATGAAAACAATTGTACCACCCCTGTTCCCCTTACGGCGATTACACATTAAATACAACAAAGCACCAACAAAACACACACACAGTAAATCATGAAAAACGTTCATGAATAACGGCATGAAATGTAATGATGAAAATAGATAGTCCAGAGATTCACACGTTGAATGGGAATGTAAAGATAGTCCTACCGCTAGTTCCTGAAATGGTGAAGAAGGGTGGACGGATTCAGGAGCACTCCTTTCTTTGCAGGATGCCCATGAATCCACTTACAGTCCTCCTGTACACAGGCAGACAGCAGACAATCCAGATGCCAAACACAAAACGATACAGGACAAAATGAATAAGTACAGGTAACCCAACAGAAGGTAGGCAGAGAGACAGGAACTTGAAACGCAAATTACAAAAACTTTTTTTTTGCTTTTGGTCACCGGCCCCCTTTTTAAAAGCCACGCTGACATCCTTTGACCCCAACAGCCCCAGCAGCCTCAGCAGAAGACCAATCAGAGCCACTGCAGGGACTGCAGGGAGTTGCAGTTTCAAATTCTATTGGCTACTTTCACCATCCCAAGCCGCGTTTCCTCTACAGTTGCTTCCTGTTCTCTCTACAGTAAGTATTGCCACAAAAAAAAACTGCGGAGGATATTTGTGGTTTCCGCTAACAATTATTAGATAGGTTCTAAGGAAAAATCTGTGAATGACTGATGCCGCGAACTCTGAACCACGACTTCGCGGGGGTCTACTGTATTCATTATTTAAATGAAGTTAACGACTTATCTGTAAAATGTAACATACATATTTTAATGCATTTCATAATGAAAGTGGTATCACGTATAAAGGATTCTAAATGTGCAGAGATCTGGAATATCATAAATGTAATGTGTTCTGTGTGGCAATTGCTGCTGTCAGGTCAGGAGGAAGCCCCAGAAGCACATAGTGTTTAACAACTGGGTCGGTTTTAAGATGAATTTTACAATTTTGATGATAAAATTGATGATGAGGTTAAAGTGGACATTTCGAGATTAAAGCCGAAATATCCACTTTAATCACAAAATAGACCTTTTCACCGTGTCCTTAATTTTTTTTCTCTGTGGCTCAAATATGCTGCTGTGTGATGCTGTTGTGAAAGTGCAAAAAAAATTAAAGACAGCACAGAAGATGGTATGTGAGACCTTTAAAATGTATCATGTCATTACGATGGGGAATATGCAACACCTGAATATAAAAGCACCACGAATGCATTTGTATGTCGGCATTTGGCTTCACCACATTGAACCATCCTCAAAGTGGCTTTCTGTCACATGTAGATAATAATCAGAGACTCTGATGTCACATTCCAACTTGATCACACTACGCCCCCCGACTTTTTGCTGGTACTGCAACTTGCACATGTGTTGTGTTAATTTCTGAGGACGTGCTCAGAGGACGCGTCAAATTAATGTGGGAACGCGTGGCAACCATGATGTGTACATGTTCAGAGTGTGAAGTATAAACGAGCCCTTATACTAAACTGCAAGGACAGCCAGCTTACTAGACAGAACTAGTCACATGACACTCTCAGGCATGACAAATTACTACTCCTCCTGCCTTCACCGTTTCCAACGAAAATATACAAGTGCGTAAACTTTTTGAATGTCCCTCATACATACAGTATATATATAGTGTATACTCTGTGACAGACGGCCGGGTCCCATGCTTGACTGGGACGCCCCTTTGATACTGGATCCGAATCATTTGGTGGCAAGCCACCCTGGGTTTCATCAGGGCCAATACCTTGGAACACCGGAGCTCATCCCTGTTGGGCTCCGTGGCCACCGCCAGGGGGAGCTGCAAGGCTTCCTGAGCCAGAGTGGGCGGCAACGCAGCCACACACAGAAATGCAGCCTAATCTAGGTTAATTGCCGCCTGGAGCACTTCTGGGTTAACTATAAAGAGAGCCTGCGGCCACTACTCAGGATGCCAGAGTCGGGAAGAGGAGCACGAAACTACCTGAGAGAAGTGAAGAAAGAAGAGTGTGGTGTGTTCTTTTGTGTGGGTGCTTTTGGGGAATGTGTAGGGCCAGTGGGGCACAGGGAAGATGTGTCCTACGGCTGAAGAAAATGAAGTTGTTTGCACTTTTTACGTGCCTCCGTTGTCAGTCTGTGTAGGGTCGACGCGTATGTAGCACCTTTGCTACAATATATATATATATATATATATATATATATATATATATATATTTGCAGTTGGAGATCCACGAAGGGAGAAAAAATGAATTACGTATCATAAAATAGTTTTATTCCTGAGCTTTCAACCCCTATCAGGGGTCTTCATCAGAGGATAATGCTTATGATGAAGACCCCTGATAGGGGTTGAAAGCTCAGGAATAAAACTATTTTATGATACGTGATTCGTTTTTTCTCCCTTCGTGGATCTCCAACTGCAAATATGCAAACCGTATCACAGACCTTCTCTTCCATATATATATATATATATATATATATATATATATATATATATATATATTAAACACTAAGGTCTGTGTGTGTGTCCAGTCCTGGAGAGCAATCTGATTGATTACTTTGGCTTTGGTGTGATTGGTCAGTTTGTCTTTGGTGACACGATGGCAAGAGGAAGTTCGAGTTTGAGATACACAAGGAGGAGAAAAGGAATCGTGCTGATAGAATCACCTTCAGAAACAGGAAGTATAAAAGCAGACAGGAGGCAAGAAAGGCGTCTCAAAAATATTGACAGAATATAAGAATTATTCTATTACTTGTTTTTTACAAGTAGCAAGACTACCAAACTTATGCCAAACAGGTGTAGAGACTAATGATTTGGCAAAAGTTGATTTTTTGAAGTACCGTTCTGCATGTGCATCACCTCTCTCATGATGGCCTTGATGGTGTCCCATATTAAATTTTCTACAGTGGTTCTTTGAAGGGAGTCACACTATAAGATGCTACATAAAACAGATGATGGTAGTTATCCCCAGTTATTTAGCTGTTTGAAGGTGAATACTTGAATACCTTGAATACTCTTACAGTTCTTTTGATCAAATTCACAAACTGTTGAAGAAACAGGCCTGAGCTCCCAGAGTTACTGAATCTTTGTAGTATTTCTTTTTAAGAGATGATTATTTCTGGGCAACTCTTCACCTAAACGCTGGTGAGATTGGGCCCTCTTCTTAAAACCATTCCCGGGTGCTCGGCACATGTATAAGGCATACCTCTCACTGATAGTGCCATTCCTTCCAACTTGGCATGACAACGTATATTGTTATTGCCAGTGCTTCACTTTTTTGCTCTACTGGAACCTGCTTCTGTCCTGTGTCTTCATTTACAACCTAAAAAACCTGGTCTACCATGCCATCTGTCTCTATATATAAAATGCTAAGGGTTGTCTCTTTCTGTCATATGATTGATTACCCATGAACCACCAGGGCCAGAAACTTGATCTAGGACTTAATTGAAAGCTTATAATGTGATACATGCTAATGAAGCAAAACATTTGGCTGGCAGCAACCTCCATCATGTTTTTGGGGTTTGCATCTTTCTTACTACAAAGTGCATAGGCAAACTAATTGAGACAGTAAAATAGCAGAAAGAGAAAGGTGTGCAGCAACATCTGCTGAATATGATGCAAAATGCAGAAGCTGACTAAGTAATAGGAAGAAGAAGAACCCTAGCAAGGACATGCAACTTGGCAATGTACTGGTATTCATGCACTGCTGGGGCTGGAATTTTGGTCTTGCAAGGATCAAAGGTCCACATATTTTCTAGTATTATATATTTATATCAAGCCATTTATTATCAGCTTTGCTTAAAATCATTTTAGGGTCATGGTGTCCCCTAGACTGTCCTGACAATAGTGTGAGGCAAATACCAACTCGAAATGTTTACATATGTATTTATGCAATTTGTCTATTATATGTCTATTATAGCCTTTAAAAATGACAATATTAATTAGGTAACACTTTAGTTTAGGTATCCTTTATAACCAGTTAATAACAGTTTGCTTGTTAGGAAGTGTTGTGATGTGAGATTTTACATATAACTTGATAAATATTTTGTATGTCTTTATTTGTAATTTAGGCAAAGCAATGTAATTTAGTGTTACTTTGGTGAGAGGCATTCATGTTTGCCCCTTTTACAATTGAGTTTCTTTGAATTTTACGACAGGATTTGGGGTGTGTGCTTTAAACCAGTTTAGCGAGTGTTTCTCTGCTTTAGTCTTTCAAGCCCCCCCAAGCAAAGAAAGCCATAAAGACATATGGTCTTGGGGGTGGCAGGTTTTAAGATGCTGTATTTCCCCATTGGTCTGAAGTATGGCAGTTAGTAATTGGCTTGGATCAAAACCTTTTAAGTACCATGATGTCTTATTGGCTTTTGGGGCTGGACAGAGAATGTATAAATCTGCTTGTTCAACCACATTCTCTCTCTCTTACCAACCAACATATGATGAAGTCTCTCTCTTTTGCTAACTTGTGATGATGAAGACAACACAATGAAGAGCACAGCTCAGTAGCCATATTGACCAGGCTTAAGGCCTGTTCTGAAGAAAGCTGAGAACCAATGATGCCTTAACTAGAGACATTTAAGTAACTACAAGTCTGTGTGTCGCCTGAACTACATATCACCATTTAATCAGGTTGTATGGCTGCCAATATTCAAATGTACTTTGCATATTGTTATTATTTATGAATATTACCAATAATGCATTGTTTTATGTGTAACTTAACTCCTGCTTGTCTTTTCACTACACCTAATTGCCTATAGATATAGAAGGGAAGGTGGGGATAAGTTATATACTATAATACCTTATAAACAGTGGTAAGTCTCTGAAATTAGGCATTCTGACAAAGGCTACATATTAATAATACAATAGGGGAAAGTAGAGCAATATATTACTCTACCAAGACAAAACAGGAAGCATATTATAAGCCTTTTAAAAATGGTATAAAACAATGAAAAATTACAGTGTTATGATAGTGTTAATAGCATAGTTAATGAAATGTTTAGAATATCCATCCATCCATCCATCCATTATCCAACCTGCTATATCCTAACTACAGGGTCACGGGGATCTGCTGGAGCCAATCCCAGCCAACACAGGGCGCAAGGCAGGAAACAAACCCTGGACAGGGCACACACACCAAGCACACATTAGGGACAATTTAGAATCGCCAATGCACCTAACCTGCATGTCTTTGGACTGTGGGAGGAAACCGAAGTACCCGGAGGAAACCCATGCAAACATGTGGAGAACATGCAAACTCCTGTTTAGAATATCTGGTTCATAATAGATACTTCAACTAATGTGTGGGCCTTAACTCATACTATGGATTTAGAGAGTCCCTAGTATACACTGACCATTTTAGGGTATCCACCTCCTTCCAGAAAAAAGCACTTCATCCACCATCCTTCCTCTAGTATCCGCCCTCCAATAAACTTCTCTGCAGCAAAATTCCGTCCTCCCTCTTGCTCTTTCCAAATGGCATCCATCCTCCTACCTCCCACAAAATTTAATCCTCATTCTGCTGTCCAACATAACACCACCCTCCTTTCTGCCTCTGACTTTCACCACATCTTTGTCTCCTCTCTTCTACTTTATACACAAAAATAAGAAAAACACAAGCTGGGCACTTGAGAAGAGATGGTGTGGTAGAAATCAGCCATTTTTACAATGGCAGCAGTTAACCTCCCCAACATTTTTACTACTGGCCAATGATTAGAAAGGAAGTCCATACAGTATCTGTCATTCTTTATTTAAAGTTACATATTCCACTTACCATTTACATGAATAGGAAAACATTTTACATAGCCAATCACGTTCATCCCCTTTAAAACGTTGTCCTTTCAATCTCCTGCATGTTACAGCTTCATTACACCTTGTGGTGTTTTCCTTATATAATGTTATTTGAATTCTGCCTTTTTTTACAATCTCCTTTTTTTGCAAATAACAAATGATTTAAAGTGTAAATTTACTCTCCTTTCTGTCATTTACAGTTGGAGTAGTACATTGCGCAATTTAGGAAGATGATACATTTTTCTATTATTTTATTCATTTATAAAAAATGTCTCCATGTTTAAATAAAGAAAGTGCATCATATACAAAGTGTAAACTGCAAAACAAATGCACACCATAAGCAGATATGGTTAATGTAACGTCTTGTATAGTACACACTGTCATGAACAGCACCCCCTCACAATGTGCTGCAATAATTCAGACTTGTGCAAGAGAATAGTAAATGAATAAAAGTTGATCAATCCATCCAAATATCAAGTTCTGGGTAAAGTGACAAGTGTTGGAGCGTTGTTAAGGTTTTGCATCTTTGGTATGGACAACCCACCCATTTTCCATTCTAAATCTGCTTTAGGGTCACAGGAGGCCAGAGCCTATTTTAGAAGCATGCTGCACAAGGCAGGAAACAGCCATTAGAGACAATTCAGTCCATCAAAGAGCACATTCATGTATGTATCTCACACTTCCTCACTCTTACTTACAGTTCACAATTCACCTAAACTTTATGCGGCCCTGTTCAGGACTGAGCGGGTTAGAAAATGACTGACTGACTGACTTTAAACGCTTGGAATCCATGTGGAAACAAAAGTATCTGAAGAATAGGCTTGGACGTCACCTGGCGACGGTACCAACACTGAAAATATGTTAACAGGCTGGACACTGAACCCAATCATGTGGAGCTGTGAAGCAGCAGTGTTAATAAATGCACCACCATTCCATTGGCCATGTGGGAGAGTTGAACTCAAATGTTTAAACAAGGATTGACCTTTTGTGTACCCTGGGAGGTCATGTTTTCAGTTAATCTTGCGTGCAATCCATAAATGGCAATGAATTACTGTAATTCCCATCTGTATGTACTTTACTGACATATTACTATTTTCACAATGCCTCTTCTTGCCTTTTCAGCTTGTCTTTTTCTAAGTGTGTAGAGCTTTATGCAGGATCTGCTTCTTGGCAGGACTATTGTGGGATTTGTTTGCTAAGTGAAGACTGCAGCAATTAGAATGAATGAGAGAAACTGCTGAGAAGTAAAACAGTGACTCACTCATTTTTGCCTCTTCTCACGTCATATTGCAATCATGTGTTTTCCTGTCTTCTTTGAAAGCACTTTTCTTTTAATTAAATGAAGGAGTGTGGTAAGCTCCTGAAGTAAAAATAAGTAATTATCCGTATTTGAAACAGAGCGTAACTTTAATCTGCCAATGCAGGTACAGAATGGAAAATCCCTGGCTTTCCCTGAACCTAACGTATCCTCTTAATATATTAAATGCTTATTGTGTGTATTCCCGAAGCAAAGAGATTTGTCATTATGAAAATTACCACATGTTGTTCCAGTCTAAAAAATGAAAGTCATCTGAACCACATGCTATAACTGACCACTAAATAGCCACAAAAATGACAACTAGGATTTCTTTGGGATGCTACCTAATGTTGGAATTTAAGAAAAATTGGTCTGCTAATACAAACGAAGTTTTTCTAAATATTCACATAATGCGTATTCAAATGTTTATCCACTGTTCTTTGTCTGTGTGAGCTGTTACCTGGTGAAGATGAGGATTGCAAGAGAAAATATTTGCTACACAAGCTGATTCAATAAGACATTTCTGTAATAGCAGATAATGACTGTGAAGAAAACATACTAAGAGACTTCTTTCTGTACAGGCATCTGGCACTCTGAACAGTATACAAACCAGCAAAGTAATTTCTACCCGATCTAACTTGCTTTTGTCAATGAACAATAATTTAATTATTGCCAAAGAATAATTGCTATTCCCAAAGGTGGAAAAACAAAAAGATTACACTAGCTGAATTTAAGTAACTTATTTAAAAATTACGCAACTGTGTTAATACTAAGCTACAGGATTTTCTGCAACTTCATATACCTCACGCAGTTTGAGTTTTAGGGTCAAATGACTCAAAAAGTAAAATGACTAACCCTTTATTTTGAAATATCTACATTTTTAAAATGAAATACTTCCATCCCACCATTGTCTGAACCAGATATTCCAATTCACAGCTGCGGAGAGGTGAATATTAGTATTTTACTAGTATTAACAATGTAGGAAATTTCAGAGTTTGTTTGTGGGACAGCTGCATAGCATAGGTTCTATAAGGGGAAAGTGTGGAGAGAAAGGGGTAAAGTGTGGACTGAAATTGGCCTGTCCACAGCTGATTTTACAAGACATGTAGGTCACACAAAGAAAAGTCAGGCTTTGTTTAAAAAAGTAAGTTCAATAGCCTTGAAGTTAAAATCAGTCTTAATGCTTTAAAAGAAATAATTGGAGTAATATCAGATGATAAATTATTGAAAAATCTGTTGAGATGTCCTATACCACACTACATGCACAAACACTTATTGTGCTTAGTAATAAGAATCCTGATTCATTTCTTATAACTTAGGGGATAAGTGATGCTTTATATTTTTTCGGAATGGAAAAAAATCTAATTCTCTTAAAAAGGATCTGCTAATTTTGTCAGAATTTTGCAAGAATTCATTGATGAAATTTTAAAGTAAGCATGCTGAGCCTTTTATTTGAGTTACTACTGTATATCTGAAGGACCACTTTAGACAAGACTCTCTTGACAAATAGCTCTCTGAGCTGGTTGGGGGTTGAGTGCTGTGTTTGTGGATTGTCTTAGGAATATATTTTTTTACTTGCTATTTTTTTAACTATTGCATTATGTTTTGTGTATGTATGGTATGTACAGTGTGGTTTATTATTGTCTTAAGGATTATGATTGTAAGCCATAGGAATGCATGTTTTTTTCTTTGTTGCCTCACTATGCAGCCCAAGCTGAGTCACTTCATCTACAAATACATACATGTGCAAATATTCTGTTGACACATGCTTTGATTGGAAATTTCCCTGTTAAAGGTAATAGATGTGTTAAAGATTGATTGATTGATTGCTTCATATGACCCAAAAACTCAATACACAGATACTGCAAAGAAGAGTAAACTCCACACATAGGCCTGCACATCAGAATCCTATCACTAAACACACAACTCTCCCTCCCCTATGTTAACTGGTGTTCCACAAGTGTCTTTCTATTACATAGTTCTCCAACCTTTTTAAATCAATATTGAAAATTTGCAATATTGAAGTGGATGTTGTAATAACCATCATGCTTTTCCTGTATTTCTGAGCCAAATTAATTCAGTTGAGGATGGCAGAGGGCAAGAACCAAACCTGGATGGTGGCTGAGTGCTTTGAAAGGTACATTGACTCACACACACACACACGCGCACACACGCACACACACGCACAATCACACACACACACCCCAGTACTCAATCACAGTGGACCACCTTAGAGTTATTATTAACACTTTCATGGATGTCTTTGGGAAGGACCAGATGAAGAAAACACCATACAGACACAGAAAGACAGTGCCTAGCTGAGACTCCCAACCTGGGGCCTCATGTACAGAATCTTGTTTGGATTTCATACTAAAAAGCAGCTGCTGTTGAATCTGAATGCAAAGTGCTTGGTGATAAATTAGCTGCGTTGGAAGACAGATATAAAAGGAACAACATCAGAATTGAAGATCTCCCTGAAAACCGCGAGAGTCCAAACCCAGTGAAATTCATAGCTGAATTATTTTCTAAAATAACTGGAGAGGACTTTAAATCGGATACTAAGATCTCAGCAGCTTATAACATACTTGGCTTGAATGCCTCAAAACCGAGAAGCCTGATTGCCCAATTCAATAAATTACAGGTTAAAGAAAACTTGATATCGATTTTCAGATAGAAAGGGGAGATTTGAAAATAACTGCATTCATATTTTCCCCCTTCAACAGCTGCCAAATGAACTGTATTCTATAGCATTAAACTGTATTTATATAAAGCTGAAATCACATACAGCCTTGTAAGAGCCAATCTTAGAAAGTTAAAGTTTTGAGTTAAGCTCATATTAATGTTTGCTTTATTTGAATAGAATATAATTTCTTCCATAGTTATAGACAATGGTATAGTCTTTTCCCCCTATAAGTTAGTAAGAGATAGAACCTTCTTGCTATAACTGAGAAACAGTGTGATAATAAGCTCTTGTGTTTAGAGCAGGTCCCTGTAAACAGGGACTTGAAAGACCCATTTTCTGCTTAGAAATGGGATAAGCATACGGTTTTCTGACCGCTTTGAAATGGTTCAGAAATGCTTTGAAATGGTTCAGAAACGTTTTGAAATGGTTCAGAAATTATAAGTGATTAGTAACGATTTAAGATGTAACAAGATTAAGCTTAGAACTAAATTTTTCTTATTATAATTTTTCCTTTTTTTGCTATTTTAATTATCTTTTTTCTGCGAACTGTTTTACTTTGAAACTTAACTAAACTTTTAAAAACGAAGATATTTTGTCTGTGGAATCATTTCTGCGCATCAGGCCTTTGCTGAATCCCATTTTTTGAGTTAGAGCTGTAGAATTTTGGAAACTTTGGGAAAACGCAACTACAAGCCTCTTGTTTCCAGTCAAACTGAAAGTGATTTCTGATGGCCAGTTCTACATATTTAGTTCTCCTGAAGACGCAGAAAAATAGCTAAAAAGGCTGATCCCAACATCATTCAAAATACAATATGAACATGAGTCAGTTTGTGTCCTGGTAATGCAAAGAAGATTCTGTTTCCAACATGGTCTATCTGTAATGCAACATTTGTCATAATTATACATTCTATTTCTTTTTAGCCACTTTTTTCAGTTACTATATTGAAATTTACTCTGTTAAATATAGGTCTATTTTTGTAACCAATATGTAATTTTTTTTCCCTAAGGTGACTGTTTAATATCATGCCCTAGGTTTATTTTATTTGGACTGTATCTAATAAGATATCTCAATTTTAATAATATCTGCACCACTGCTGGAGGTTTATTTAGTTTTGTATGTTGCTTTGTCTCTAGGCATGTTAGAGGACTGGGACTTTGTGAAGTGTGGGGAGGCAAATTGGGGGTGGGGAGCAGGTTACTTCTTATTTATTTTTTTTTACCTCAACAACTGTAAGAGCCAACATAATAATAGGCTCCTTCGCCATAACTCCTGCAATAATATGATACCAATGTTAAAGCTATTGTATGAAACAAATGGGTACCTTTACTTAACATTACAAATTGTCCTCAAAAGTTCGAACATTTTCTCTCTGACCAAACAGTGAACTTTGTCAGTTGGAATGTCAAAGGTCTCAATCACAATCTAAAGAGAAAAAATATATTTTCTGACCAAACAGTGAACTTTGTCAGTTGGAATGTCAAAGGTCTCAATCACAATCTAAAGAGAAAAAATATATTTTCTCACCTAACAGGTCTAAATGCCAAGACAGTATTTTTACAGAAGACTCACTTAATAAGTAAGGGCAAGTTTCAGTTGCAAAGAGATTGGATTGGCTAAATCTTTCACTCTAGCTGTATAAAGAAAACTAGAGGGAATCTTAATAAATTAAATAATCTCATTTGTAGTATCAGACGTAGTATCTGATCCTGAAGATAGATAGATAGATAGATAGATAGATAGATAGATAGATAGATAGATAGATAGATAGATAGATAGATAGATAGATAGATAGATAGATAGATAGATAGATAGATAGATAGATAGATAGATCTTTATTGTCATTGTCACTTTTACAAAGGAACAACGAAATTGAAGGTGCAATCGACTCAGTGTGTGGAATAAGAGTTAAAAAGACAAAAAGACAAGAAGAGAGAAAATAATAACAAACCGAATAGTAATAAATATACAAATTGCACTTGTTGACTTAAGGTCTATATTGCACAATGGTAGAATAATATGGAGCAGTTTTATTCTAAGTTCAGGGCCATGATTGCTTTCGGATAAAAGCTGTTTTTAAGACGGTTTGTCCTAGTTTTCATAGCTCTGTATCTCTTGCCCGATGGCAAAAGCTGGAAGAGGCAATGACCGAGATGTGATGAATCCTGTGAAATGTCAATTGCTTTTTTGCGGCATCGGGACGTGTAGATTTGTTCCAGAGTGGGGAGGGTACAACCAATTGTTCTCTCCGCTGTCCTGACGACCCTGTGGAGCGCTTTCTTTTCTGAGGAAGTGCAGCTGCCGTACCCACACACACAGTCTGTACGTGAGCACACTCTCGAAGGAACAGTGATAAAAAGCAAGGAGCAGATTTTTGGGAGATGGTTCTTTCTGAGAATTCTCAGAAAATGCAGTCTCTGCTGCGCCTTCTTTAGCAGCTCCTTGGTGTTGGCGCTCCAGGTCAGGTCATCCTCCAGCTCCATACCCAGAAACCTGAACACCGGGACCCTCTCCACACAGGCCCCGCCAATGATGAGTGGCTGGATGTCAGTTTTGTTTTTCCTAAAGTCAATAACAAGCTCCTTTGTTTTTTTGGTGTTGAGGAGCAGGTTATTGACTGTGCACCACTCTGACAGTCGCTCCACCTCGTCCCTGTATGCCAGTTCACCCTCCTTGCCCGAGATGAGTCCGACCACCGTCGTGTCATCCACGAACTTTATAATCTTGTTGCTATGGTGAGTGGGGACACAGTCATATGTGTAGAGGGTGTAGAGGAGCGGGCTGAGCACACAACCCTGCGGCGTCCCGGCATTGAGGCTGAGAGCAGTGGATGTGTGGAGACCCAGCCTGACCCTCTGGGAGCGTCCAGACAGGAAGTCCAGTATCCAACTGCAGGTGAGTGATGGAAGTCCCAGATCTTCCAGTTTGGACACCAGTCGTTGTGGGAGGATGGTGTTAAACGCCGAGCTGAAGTCTACAAAGAGCAGTCTGGCATAACTCCCCTGCTGCTCCAGGTGGGTCAGGGCAGCATGAAGGGCTGTGGCCACAGCATCCTCCGTGGATCTCTTTGCTTTGTAAGCAAATTGAAATGGGTCCAGGTCTGCTGGCAGGCAGGCGATGATATGACTCCACACCAGTTTCTCAAAGCACTTCATGATGACAGATGTGAGTGTCACTGGGTGGAAATCATTCAGACTGTTCGTGTTGGATTTTTTCGGCAGCGGAACAATGATTGAGGATTTGAGGCAGGATGGAACAGTGGCCTGGGACAGGGACTGGTTGAAAATCCTGGTGAAGATTCCGGCCAGTTGATCTGCACAGTCTTTCAGCACCCGTCCAGCCACACCGTCAGGTCCTGCAGCCTTCCTCGGGTTCACCTTCCTCATCACCCGCCTCACCTCACACTCTTCCATTGTGAGTATATTGCTGTTGTGAACAGGCTGTTGTGATGGAGCTGCTGTTGGTGTCGCCTCAAAGCGGGCAAAGAAGATGTTCAGCTCCTCTGCCAGAGAAGCGTCTCCCTCAGCGGCCAAGGAGTTGCTGGCTTTGTAGCCGGTGATGTGCTGGACACCCTGCCACACTTGCCTGGTGTTGTTACTCCTTAGATGGTCTTCTATCCTCCTCCTGTATGCTGCCTTGGCCTCTCAGATGCCTCTCTTCAGATTCGCTCTGGCTACACTGTAAAGAGCTCCATCCCCAGACCTGAAAGCAGCATTCCTAGCTTTCAGCAGACTCTGGACATCCCTCGTCATCCAGGGCTTCCTGTTAGGATAAATCCTTATGCGTCGTCCTTGGTGACGTTGTCCGTGCAGAACCTGATGTAATCCAGAACTGCAGTAGTGTGGTTCTCCAAGTCTTGGTGATAGAAAACCTCCCAATCGGTTCTCTGGAAGCAGTCCTACAACTGTTGGGAGGCCTCCTCGGGCCATATGGTAACAGTCCTGGTCATAGTGGGAGCTTGTTTCCTGAGGGGAGTATATGCAGGGATTAGAAGCAGGGACGTATGATCAGACTGGCCAAGGTGTGTTAGGGGTTTAGCCCTATAGTGTTTTTACTCCCCTGGTTGCACACTTTATGTGTTGATGGAATTGGAGGAGAACTGCTTTCAGATCTGCATGATTAAAGTCCCCAGAAATGATGTGAACAGCCTCAGGATACTTGCTCTGTTTACTGCTGATGGTGTCATGCAAAAGCCCCAGAGCCAAGTTAGCATTAGCATCTGGTGCTATGTACACAGCAGTTAGCAGTATAGCATTGAATTCACGGGGAAGGTATATGGGTCTGCATTTAATTGTCATAAACTCCACGTCTGGAGAGCAGTGTCTGGTGACTATGGTGGAATTTGTGCACCAGCTATTGTTCACATAAATGCACAGCCCCCCTCCTCTCTTCTTACCGGAGTGCTCTGTCCTGTCTTGCCGGTGTGCTGTGTGGCCTGCTATCTCGATCGCCGTGTCCGGTATGAGTGGATTAAGCCACGTCTCCGTGATCAGCAGGATGCAGCAGTCCCTGATGATCTTTTCCGTTGCAATCCACAGCTGCCACTCGTCCAGTTAGTTTGCAAGAGACCTCACATTTGAGGAGAAAATGCTTGGAAGCGGTGGTTTGTGTGGCTGCTTCCTTAGCCTCACTAGCACACCGCCTTGGCACCCCCTCTTTTGTTTACGTTCTTTGCGCCGCTGCCGGCTCCTCGAAGCTGGGATTGTTATCCATGGAGAGTCTGGTGTTCGTGCGATGTCGTCCGGAATGTTGTGGACGCGGAGAAACTCAGAGGTCAAGCAACTCTCGCTCCGTAAACTGATAGATAAAATATCCTGCCGGCTATAAATGTTTTATCCAGGCAGGGTGGAAAAAACAAAATCTGAGTTGGAGAGCACACAGCTGCAGCGTCTAAGCGCGCTGCCATATTAGATAGCTAGAGCGGTATGTGATGGGTAAATTATTTAAATCTAAAGTAATTCTGATAAACAGCTATGTGTCTAATGTGAACGATAGAGATTTCAACTAAAATGTATTTGCATCTATTCCTAATATGAACACTCATAAAATTATAATGGCAGGAGATTTTAACTGTGTTTTAAATTCATACCTGGATAGGCCTTCAACTACAGTGGCAATAACATCTAATAATACTGCAAAAATAATCACGCAGTTTGTAATGGATCATAACATATCAAACCCATGGAGATTTTTAAATCCAAACTCAAGAACATATTCTTTCTTCTCATCACTACATCACAGTTACTCAAAGTTTGATTATTTCTTTATAGATAATAATTTATTTCCCACAGTTAAATCTTGCAAGTACGGCGCTATTGTTATCTCTGACCACACCCCACTGATCTTGGTGCTTGAATCACTATGCCCTACACACTCGTTTCATAGCTGGCATCTTAACCTCATGTCAATAGCTGATGAGAGCTGTACAGAATTAATCTCCAAGCAAACTGATTATTTTTTAGAGAAAAATGCATCCTCAGAGGTCTTCGCAGGTATACTCTCGGAAACACTGAGGGTTTTTTTAAGAGGACAGATTATTTCATATCTTTCCCATAAAGGAAACCAAGAAGGCTTCAATATTAATTAGTTAAATTACCAGAATAGATCAATAATATGTCAGGTCTCCAAATTAGGCCCTTTATACGAAAAGAAAGGTTTTGCAATCAGAATTTAACCTCTTGACCACGAAAGAATCAGAATGTCTCATCTCAAAATTGTGACATCATTACTATAAATATGGAGAGAAGGCTAATAAAATCTAAGTTCCACAAGTCCACAAGTCCATCGCAACACAATAACAGAAGTTACCAACACAGATGGAGATAAAATTCCTGAGCATAAAAATATAACCCACACATTTAGAGAGTACTGCAAGTCCTCATATTCTACTCAGTTTAAAGAAGATAATGCACAATTTAATGAGTTTTTTGATGCATTACAAATACCACAACTAGATACTGTACGTGCAGAGGAATTAGATAAACCTCTGACACTCTCAATTACTGGACACTTAAATCTCACTCCGGAATGCCTGTCTTTCCTTTAGGGCACCCACAGTGTTTGGGTGTTTCTCATGTCTCTGCAAACCACCAACAAACAGACCCTGGGAGTCAGAATGTCCCCCACTGCTGCCTGCACCAGCCCCCACAACCATTGAAATGAGCATACACCAGCAGCAGTCCAGCACAGATGAGACTGACTCCAATCAAAATCCTTTCCAAGAGTGTCAAGAGCAGAAGCCAATAGTAAAAAGGGTATAACAATTAACAGAATAATCAAACAGTAAAAATCATATTTGACAGCAAAAATCATCTCTGACAGGTGAAGTCCAAACTCAAACATGGAAGATTTAAACTTAAAGATCAGTATAGTATATAAATATAGATTGTGAATAATCATACAAACACATTTAAATTACCCAAAATTACATGGAGCCCTAAAGTCATCGATACCCTTATGTACAAACCCTCACTCACTCACTTACGGTCAATTCAGTTACTATTTAATCAAAATCAAATGTTCTTATACTGTTTGTTGTAGTGACTTAAGCACAAGGATTTAGACGCCCCAATTTGTTAAACCATCTTCAACTGACTGTGTGATTGTGAGAAAGTCTCTTAACACGAGTATATTCAGACTAACAAAAATATGTAAAGAATTATGGTTGTAAAAGACCATAAAGAGTCTTCTAAATATAGATCAACAATAATAAATTGGAAGTCCAAATAGACAGACCAATTAAATCTTAAAAAAAGATTAAATGCCATATATTGTATCCAGATCCTTGAGGCTGTGATACAACAGCTTAAACTACTATGTGGTCCCTATTTGGGACATTCAGTCTTATTAAAGTGTATTTCCATCTAGTTTAGTACTCTAAACACTGTCTTGTAACTGGATATGATCAAAAAGTTCACAATTTACATGTAACTGATATTAGCTTTTTAAAGCCCAGGATCAAAGGACTTGGATGGCATTGAGGGAGTTGCAGCAAACATGAAGAGTTATTCCAGATGTTCTCTTCAAAATCCTCCAGTATGTTTAAAAGACACTGCAAGCAGCCAGATGTTGGAGGAGGTTTATCTAAATATTTGCACTGTTTTTACGATGTCTTTAACAACGCTGAGGTCCATGGTATCTGTGGAATGTGCCGTTTCCCAACTTAGAACAGATTACTTTGGAGCATTACACTGAGCTTGAGCCCTCTTCATACCTCCATCAATACAAGCTTTGAAGGAGTGGCATGACACTGATTCAGAGAAAAAATTAAGTGTTTATAGCAATAACGCATGCAGTAACTTGTGTAAGTTACTTTTATATTAATATGAAATATAATTAACATATTTTTGGATCTATTATAATAGTGTTGAACAGAGAGATATGCTGTTTACCAATGTGATTATTTTATTATTAGTCACTACATGGTTAAAGCAATGCTAATCTCTGTGTGCCTGGAGTGGATGACTTGCCATAGAGGGATAAATCAGATAAAGCAAAGATGGACAGTAATTATTATTTAGCCTAGCAGATCCGTTGCCCCAGCCCCTCAACAGTATTTTGCAACCATAAGGTTATCAAAAAGCCACCTCTGGTCAACCACCCCCACATTCTTCCCACCCTAACACTTTATGAGCAAAAGGTCAACAGCAAAGCAAACAGTAGAGCCTGGACATGTCCTGACTGAGCCTAGTAAGCAGACAGTTCTCTTTACTAACAGTGACATTAAAACATTTAAGTTTACAGTCATACAATATTCCCGTGATATCCCTCAAGTACTTTAATCTGCGAAAGTGTGTTTATGAACTAGAAAACTGTCTTGCATGTACATTTTATCAAAGGATCAAATTTAATTTGCTAGCTTTTTGATGCGTGGAGGTTTTTAGGTGCTGCCAACCTCTTTGTAAGTTGACAAATCCTACCTGTAAATGAAATCTTAATGTGACAGATGTTTATCTGTGGATATTGGTATCACTGTACCCTTTTTCTCATTGCTGTTTACATCTTAGGTCTCTCATTGTATTATATGCATGTTTTGGCATGTGTTAGGTACTAATCAGCTGATCTAAATGAAATGAATGAATTCCCTCTTATCAACATCATTTTCATCACTACTAGTTTAATTTTCCAGGTTTTCTCAGGTTGATTTCTTTACACTTAAATGTTTTTCTTGATGATCTTCATACTTTTCATACAATTTGACAACACCTCCAACCATTCCTTTTTTGACCTCTCTTTGGACCTCATCCCTCTACCTCTCATCTACTCACAAAGAGAGACATTATCCAATTTAAACTCCTCCTTTAGTAACTTTTACAAATATTTCCTCCAAGTACCTTTGATCCCATCCCTACAAATCAATATGTCCCCTTCAGCATTTTCCAAACAATTGACCCCAACTATATCACCTCTCCTACGGTGGGCTGGCTCCATGCCCGGGGTTTGTTTCCTGCCTTGCGCCCTGTGTTGGCTCCAGCAGACCCCCGTGACCCTGTAGTTAGGATATAGCGGGTTGGATAATGGATGGATGGATATATCACCTCTTTCTTTTGCTATGTGCTTCACGATCCAGAATACATTTCTCTTTCCCTCCTCATTCATCAGATTAACTTGCAAACCCATTTATTAGCTTCTTGTACCCTCCCAACTGTTTTTCTCACATTTCACTTTGTTTCCTTATACAGTAGATTGCCTATAATTTTTGCCTTTGTTTTGTGCCACTCCTTACAGCATCTCTTTTTTTCCTCAACATTCTTTCATTTTTATTTTATTTTCTTCCACTTAAGACTGATGTTTTTAAAACCCTCATCACTCTTGTTACGTTTTTTTCATGTGTCTGTCTACAAGATGTCCTAAAACTAAGGAAAGCTGTTATGTGCAACCATCTTCAGGAATCAATTTCATATTTTTCACCATGCCCCAACTTTCCTCCCCAGACAAAGTCTTTTGTGCTTCTTAAAACACTAGATTCAAATTTCACCAACTTGTTTTCTTATTTCTTAAATGTGGTGTTGCATACAACCGTTTCAATTGTATCACCAAACTCCAGAATCCTCTCAGCCTCAAAATTCCTGATACCACAGTAAAAGCCCTCGTGCTCTCATTCATAACCATCATCACTGGCTCCAACATGCCCATTCAAGACATCACCCATTACAATCACCTCCACCCTATTCTGCCCGAAGGCAAGAAGAAGACCAGGAGATGAAACATGTGTTAAACCAGAAACAAGTCAAAACCGTAAAGATCAAACCCTAATCACCAAAGCTTAACCGTAAACCAGAAATCAAAGTCATTGAGAGAATGGTAGAATTGAATGTTTGCTCTGGTTTTCAAGGGTTGCACTGATGATGCAAAGTGCAGCATGTGCTACATAACTTCCATGGTAACTGGGAGCCATGTGCCAATTCTGCATATAACAACATAAACATAATACAAAGTAATGCCACTGTACTGTGAATAATTAATCCTCATATTCTGGAAATATATAACTGAAAAAAAAAAACACACACAGGAGAAACTAGAGAAAAAGCAGGCTTCCAAACCCTTAATCCCTGATTTAAACATCCATCCCCTGATATTTAATAATAATTCATTACATTTATATGCAGCATTTTTCTCACTACTCAATATGCTTTACTCAGAGAGTGGGAACCACTTCAACCACCACTACTGTGTAGCATCCACTAGGATTAAGTGACCACAGCCATTTTGCGGAAGTACACTCACCACACATTAGCAATTAGTTGGTGAAGTGATGAGAAAAAGAGATAGTCAGCCAGTTATGGACAGGGAAAGATTAGGTGGCCAAAATGACTAGGCTGTAGTGGGCAATTTAAACTGGACATCGGGATGCACCCTATTCTTTTCGAAAAAGATGCAAAGGGATCTTTAATGACCACATAGAGTCAGGACTTTGGTTTTAAATCTCATCCGAAGGATGGCTCCAGCGTCCCTGTCATTGCACTGGGGAATTGGGATCCACATTCAGACCACAGGGTAAGCACCCCCTCCTGGCCTTGGCAACACCTCTTCCAGCAGCAACCCATGTGTTTCCTGGTTGGTCTCCCATCCAAGTGTACTACCTGCCCTGAAGTGTATGGTGTATGACTGCTTTGAGAGCCCAGCCCTTCTTCTTCCTGTTCTTCATTCTGATATGAATGGAAAAGCGTGTGAAAAGTCTTTGGGAGACCCCTCAATCCCACTTGTCAGCTGCTCAAAAACTCCATAGAGGACCATGCCCCTTCTCACTCAATACCTGTACGAAAACTAAATAGGGGAACCATCTTAAACATATGTTGAAGTAACAGCATTATCAAAGAAGATGGATAAGGCCATAATAAGTGCTGAATGACATGCAAGGAGAACAGTGACCTTATTCTAACCCAATGGTAGAATTTCCACTTACTGAGAACAAAATCTGTCTATCTTTCTTCAGCTTGTAAGTAATTAATAATTTTATTACAACAAATTCTACACATCTGCGTAGGTGTTTCTCGGAGTACTCTGTTTTCTCCCCCACATCAAAGGCCCAAAAGTTAGGTTAATCAGTTACTCTGAAATAGTCCCATGTGGGAGTGTGTGTATGTGGTCACTTCAGTGGACTGACACCTCTCCATTTGTGGTTGGTTCCTGCTTTTTATCCTATGCTACAAAGATATGTCATGGCACTCCACAAAAGTGAATTGTCATAAACAGGTTTGAGAATGTCATATGTTTTATGTTATATGATTAGATGAATAGCAAACATAAAGAAAACTTACTCTCAATTTCACTAGGTGAACTTTGAAAATGTTTTCAAACTGACTCCCAGTATTTATCTACATTTTGTAACACGTCCTTGATATGTAGAGTTACCATGCCACAGGTAAACATTTTCTCTGGTGAATCATTGACATGAAAGGATTAAATGACTGGATTCCCACTTAGTTACAAGTGTCTACAGTTTTCACAAGTAACAACATTGGGTTTATTTTAGAATATCTAAAATAATACAAAAATTTAAGCTTCTTCTATAGCCAGTATTTGGAATTAAAAAACAAGTCAAAGCACAATGTACAAAAGTGCTTGGTCTTTTTTGGTTTATCTATATGGACTAGTGGTACAAATAATTTGGAATTGTGAAGAACCTTTGAAAATATCTGCTGGAAGCCTCAATCGCATAGAGGTAAGCATTAAAGAAATTTCCTAAAATGCTTGACTGTTAAGCAAAAGATGGCAGGTCCAAGCCTGCTGATATCTCACTGTGTAATCCTAAGAAAGTAACTTAATATCTTCTATAATCCTGATGAAGTAATATAAAAAGGATTGTTTGCATGTAGTATTGATTTACATATTATTTTCACTACAACATTAGGGCTGAAAGCAATGTACATGACAGTGTCTGCATATGTATCTTCTGAAGAAGGTAGTATGTGACAAAGAAAAAAACACAAGCCTACTTTAAAGTAAGCCTTTTTCTTGTGATCATATCTAAGCAAAACCAATAAAGACTTGCATAGACATTTTCTACAAAATCTTTAGAGAAATATTGAAGCATGAATTTCAGCAATGGGACACAAAATTGAATAGTGATTAGTGATTTCATTTCACAGCATTTTGGATCTGATTTGTTTTTTGAGCATTTTGCATAATCCTGCCAGTCCTACCTGGGTTTCCTTTTCAATGCTGTATTTTCATCTCATATCCAAATCAAGATAACAAACAAGATAATTGACAGGTGAAATCTGGCTTGTTTAGTAGGAACACTAAGAACTATTTTTTAATATTTGATTTACCCCATGTACTTTTTAGTGATGGCTGAGGAAAAAAAATGTTACCCCAGGCTACCATTGTTCTCTATTCTTCATAAAAACATGAGATTAACATTTTATCTCGGACATTAAAGGGGGTACATCATTCCCTAAGTTTATTGTATTGGAACTGAACTGTCAAGATACCTCAATTTTAACCTTTTCTACACTGCTACTGAGAGGTTATTTTTGTTCTGGACACCCTCTGGCTCTCTTGGTATGTCAGAGGACCAGGACTTTGTGAAGTGTGGTCTGCCTCACAAGAGGGGCAAAATGGAGGTGGTTGCTGAAGAAAGTAAGCTTTGCTATTCCTTATTTATTCTTCCTACCCCAATAATCATAGTAATAGTAACACAACAATGGGCTTAGTAGCCATAACTCCGGGCAAAAATGTGAAATCTAGTTTAAAGCTATTATGCATAAAAATGTACTACCTGAATTTAAGATTACAAAATGTCAACAAAAGTTCAGAAACAATGTTTTTTTGACCAAACAGTGACTTATGTGAGTTGGAATGTCAAAGGTCTCAATCATTAATTAAAGAGAAAGAAAGTATTTACTCACTTAACAGGTTTAAATGTCAAGATAGTAGCATATTAAAAAAATTATCATCTTTGAGTGGTGAAAGTATGGTTACAGGCCATGTCATGGACTGGCTTGGTTTGTGGCTTGCAGTCAGTCCTGCTGGCTTTGTCTCCAAATTCCCACAACCCTTCCAAAGTAGATTCAGAAATTGAATAGATGCATAAATGGATTTAAAAAAAGTAATTTTGGATACCTGACCATTTTATTTTTTTAGAATAAAATATAACCATAGAAGAAGTTACAATAATACTAGTGTGTAACATTTTCTTGATATTCTGAGAACCTTAAATCCATGCTATCAAACTAATACATACTAGTGTTTCCCATTATTCAATGAGCAACTATGAAATAATAATTGACTGGGGTCAGAAATGTCAGGAGATTTACTATGTTTTTTGACTAAGTGCAAGAAAATATTTTAACTCTGCCTATTTATGCTGCATCTAATTGTTTGTTTGTGCCAGAAACTGGGAGACATTTTATGGATGATGGAGTATTAAAGCGAACAATTTATGATGAACAATTTATTTGCTATTTCTTCACTAGCCTTCTGAAACTGTGCAGTCTGTTTTTTTTTCCAAATTCCTTTTCAGGACAACCTTTATTTAAATTTGAATCATTCAATATTTTCACTGCTTCAGTCCCACGTAACTTGAAATGTCATCATGTTCAGTTTTCTCCCACGCATACTTAAAGTAGCTATAAAACTTGTGTGTTTGTGGATAAACAGTACTTCAAACTATTAGCAGAAGGATTAGGTGGTGACACAACAGCAGTAATCTTTAACTGGCACCCCCATGTTATTATGTTTTAGCAACTGACATCCAGTCCCCTAGAGTGGAGAAAATATCAGTTAAATACATTACAGAAACATATACAAAAACACTGTCCAGTCCAGAGTAGTTATGTTTTGTTTAGGTCTGGTCACTGCAATTTTTTCAAATGAGTTTATCTCTCATTTAATTGAAATAATAAATGTATGAAAATGGAAGAACAAACATTCCAATCAACTCAAAGTATTGAAAATAAGGAATCCCAAAACAGTGGATAACATTGAAGTGCAAGTTGCACTTGTCTGTACTGACTCAGTCTCTCTAGAAAGTCCAAATGTAACCTACCTACTCCAATAAAGGTGATCAGGAATAGACTGACAGCAATCTGAATTAGTTCGCTGGCTTCACCTTTGCTGATTTTCAGTCTAATGATGCTTATGATCTTGCTGTTGTAGTAAGCATTTGGTATACAGAATGGTGCATCATGTCACATCACCAAGTATCTCCACTTTCATTTTCTAGCAAAACACTGGGAAGCAGAGGCCAAAAGCAACCTCTGATAACCACTGCCAAATTCTTAACTTGGAGGAGAGAGTACTGATACCCTGATTGGGAAAGTTTAGACCTGCAAGTCAATTTTATTTCAAATCAAATGGTACTTGTCTCTCTGCTGTACCTAAGCAGCTGTTGTCTACGAGAAACACTTGATTTTTAGTTCAAATAGCTGTTTTAACAAAAAGAGACAATTTGCCAACTGTTTTTAGCTTCTAACTTATTAGTCTGTTGTTCCAGATCATTTACCATATCATTTATTTCAATTGTTCAATTCTGTCACATTAGGGCTGCTGGATGCAACACAGTTCTTAGCTGCCTATATCTGCAGATCATCTGATATCATATCTAAACCAGTCTTCTATGCTCACTAGCTTTTGTGGCTCAGGTATTACACCAAAATTCACTTTTGTTTGTTTTCAACTCTTCTACTGTCTGATTCAACCCTACAATTATCGTATTCAGACTTATCACTGCCATCTAACAGTCAGATTTTGCTGCTGGGGCGGTTTTCTCATATTTCTCATTTCTATCTTCCAAATGATAGATAGATAGATAGATAGATAGATAGATAGATAGATAGATAGATAGATAGATAGATAGATAGATAGATAGATAGATAGATAGATAGATAGATAGATAGATAGATAGATAGATAGATAGATAGATAGATAGATAGATAGATAGATAGATAGATAGATAGATAGATAGATAGATAGATTTTTATTTGTCCCCATACAACTGTCATTCAACCCTTCCTCTGTCCCATTCAACCCCACTGTATATTCATTCTGCACAGTTTACCTGAGTCCAATCTAGAGCTCTCTGCTTATTTGTTTGCTAGGTTTTATACCCATAACCTCAATTCATTCTTGTGAATTGGTCACTTCTTTTTCAATTAACGGGTTTTGGTATATATCTGATCTACACAGTTGGTTATTATGGCAGTTCCTTTCTTCACTCAAAGTCTTCCAAGATTTTTCCCTTAAACTGCTGTTAATCTGCATAATTAGAATCACTCAAATTCCATTGACACACAAATATATTCTTGAATTTTGCTCTTATTTATTTACTAGCTTATTATGTTGCTCTTTCAAATTTCTGAAGTTTTCAGATTTCATATTAATATTAGATCCGTACTTCAATGGTTGTCAGCTGTGTAATTAATTTCCATATATACTGGTGTATAAGTTGGGTCTTGAAAGCCGAAAAATCGGTCATAAAATCAGACCCCAACTTATACGCCTGTTCAAAAATACGACACTTAATTTTCTTGCTCCAATCTCGCACCAGTTTCTCAGATACAAATTTTGTTACAGCAGTGCAGTTTCCAATTTCTTTCACCACTTCAATGACTTTTAATTTAAAACCAGCTTCATATTTTCTTCTGATCATATGCTCCATCGTAGATAAGGGATGCTCTTACGATAAAGGTGTATGAAGGTGTGAGATATAAAAAACACTAAACAGTGCAAATGTCGCTTCAGAATAGTTTGGGTATTACCGTGGGGTCGCGGAGGCACAAATAAAAAGGCAGTGTGCTCTGTGATTACTCTCTCATATGGGCGTTAGCATATCATAATCTCTTGGACCAATAGTGTGAGTTTCCACATTCAACTTATATGACCGACATTATAAAATACCTAAAATTATACGGTAAAATCAAGCCCTGACTTATCTGCGGGAGAACTTAAACACGAGTATATATGGTATAATGAATCTGGATGCAAATTGTCATTATTTTAGAATTCTTTCTCTTTGTTCTCCATGTTCACTTTGCATGCCCCTAAAGTATAAAACTTTCTCCAGTAGTGACTATACATGTATGAACTTACTAATATACAATTAGAATATCACGTTTTAGTTAATCGCTCATCCCTTCCTTATCTTTAGAGTTTTTTTTTTCTCTCTGAACTCCTTCGTCAAAAGAACATAATCTGGTTTTACATTTAGACAATTGAGTAACATTAGGCCAGGACCTGTTTTTCAGCAAGTGTAATAGGACAGGTAACAAAAGTTGATTGCCACAAGTGAAAAGATGTAATAACTCATACACTTACAATCAATAAAGCAATTACACTTAAATAGAAACATTTTTTTTTCTTTTCAATTAGACAGACTAGGGGGCTTTGTGCCCTGCTTGCTTCGCTTGCCAATCCCCCAGCCTGCGCTACACACCAGCTACTTCACGTCTCTGCCACTCGCATATGTGGATTTCACTGTCACTAAACAATAAATCTTTTAATTCTCACAGTTACGCCTCTTCATTGGGAAGAAACACTAATTTTCACACTCCCCCACACTATGCAACTCTACAATTCCACCCGGGGGGGCTAAACGTTAAAATTATACAAAGTTATTGTCCGTCTGTTATACCTGCATTGTTATCACTCTTTAATTTAATATAGTTTTTTATCAGTATGCTGCTGCTGGAGTATGTGAATTTCCCCTATTTCTATCTATCTATCTATCTATCTATCTATCTATCTATCTATCTATCTATCTATCTATCTATCTATCTATCTATCTATCTATCTATCTATCTATCTATCTATCTATCTATCTATCTATCTATCTACTTTTCCCTGATGGCAACACGAATTAGACGACCTACAAGTCTCTGACTTAAAGTTTAAATCTGAACAATATATTCAATCTCTTTTCTTTGTTCCGTTATTTCACAGAGTAATAATTTCCGTTTGTTGGCGCTTTACTATCATTTTTTTGAGACTTTCAAATTTTAGTACTTTCATTATCTCTAACCTGCTCTGCATGTGTATTGCGCCAATGTTTTTGAACCACTTTATGATGTTCTACTTTGTCATCTACTCTTTGTCTTTTATTTCCGGCCCCGGGCGTAGTTAAATCTCTTGGCACAAAGTCTTGTCTCACGGGACTTGACAGTGTCACGTCCCAGGCTAAAAAGTCTCGTCTCATCCCAGGATTTTTTTTTATATAATAAAGAGATATTCAGAAAACAAATGAGCCTCTGTGACTTTCTTCTTTGCTCAGAAATTGAGCTAAACTTCAAAAACAAAAAAAAACATAGGATCTTTTCTCCTTTACTTATAGTGGTTTCATTTCCTGGGGGAGATGTTATTTTAGACTTTGAAGAACGTTGCAGAAGCTAGACAGGCACTCTTTCAACCTCTGGTTATCATCTCATAATTAAACTCTTAGACATGGCAAAATTTTACCACTCAGATTCTATTCTGCTTCCATTCTTATTTAATCCTAATGCTTATTTCATTCATGCTCACCTCATTCTCATTTGTGTCCACATTTTCATTGAAATATTTAATTCATTCTAACAGTGCCACTATTTTAACTGAATATCACATTTTAATGAGGCATACAACCATAAAGGCAGCTGTCTTTCTCGATACTTGTAACAGTCTGGTCTCAACATTGTGGAATGATCTTTGTTGGGCTTATTCCTGTATTTTCACGCTCCACACACCTAGAATGACATGCCATTGGCCATTCAGTTTCTACTTTTGACTCATTCTTCAACCCACACACCTTATGCACAACTTCTGACCTTTCCCAAAAATGTTCCCAGTATTTGTTGTTTCAAATTTCAGACAATAGACGAGTATAAACAGTAACACTCTAGGTATGCAGGAGGCATGGGATCAAAATTTCACAAATTAATTGAGACTGAATGGATTGGCTCCAGCAGACCCCTGTGATCCTGTAGTTAGGATATAGTGGGTTGGATAATGGATGGATGGATGGATGGATGGATAAATGGCCTCATATTCCTAAATCTAATTCATCTTTGAGAATGACTAATGGGAATGGCTGCATGCTGTAAGAGTGTTTTTCATTACTATTGTTCTCTTTAGGACAATCAGTTTTGTAGCAGGGCTACTTGTAGTTAAAACTGCATCTCCCAGCAGTCCCTGCAGGGGCTGTTGGGGTCAAAGGTGGTCAGAGGGGTTTAAAAAGAGGGCAGGTGTCCGAAAGAAAAAAAAAGTGTGTTTTGTTGTTGTATTTTGTGTTCCGTTTACCTGTCAGACTGCCTTCTGTTGATTAAGCCGTAATTAGTTTTGTGTCCTGGATTATATTCGTGGTTGGGGTCTGGATTGTCTTCAGTCTACCTGTGTCCTGAGGATTGATTGTGGATTCATTGACTTCCCCTCAAGAAAAGATAGATAGATAGATAGATAGATAGATAGATAGATAGATAGATAGATAGATAGATAGATAGATAGATAGATAGATAGATAGATAGATAGATAGATAGATAGATAGATAGATAGATAGATAGATAGATAGATAGATAGATAGATAGATAGATAGATAGATAGATACTTTATTAATCCCAAGGGGAAATTCACATACTCCAGCAGCACCTTACTGAAAAATTAAATTAAAGATTGATAATAATGCAGGTAAAAAACAGACAATAACTTTGTATAATGTTAATGTTTACCCCCCCGGGTGGAACTGAAGAGTCGCATAGCTTGGGGGAGGAACGATCTTCTCAGTCTGTCAGTGGAGCAGGACAGTGACTGCAGTCTGTTGCTGAAGCTGCTCCTCTGTCTGGAGATGATACTGTTTAGTGGATGCAGTGGATTTTCTATAATTGATAGGAGCCTGCTGAGCGCCCGTCGCTCTGCCACAGATGTCAAACTGTCCAGCTCCATGTCAACAATACAGCCTGCCTTCCTCACCAGTTTGTCCAAGCGTGAGGCGTCTTTCTTCTTAATGCTGCCTCCCCAGCACACCACCATGTAGAAGAGGGCGCTCACCACAACCGTCTGATAGAACATCTGCAGCATCTTATTGCAGATGTTGAAGAACGCCAGCCTTCTAAGGAAGTATAACCGGCTCTGTCCTTTCTTACACAGAGCATTAGTATTGGCAGTCCGGTCTAATTTATCATCCAGCTGCACTCCCAGGTATTTATAGGTCTGCACCATCTGCACACAGTCACCTCTGATGATCACGGGGTCCATGAGGGGTCTGGGCCTCCTAAAATCCACCACCAGCTCCTTGGTTTTGCTGGTGTTCAGGTGTAGGTGGTTGGAGTCGGTCGCACCATTTAACAAAGTCCTTGATTAGGTCCCTATACTCCTCCTCCTGCCCACTCCTGATGCAGCCCATGATAGCAGTGTCATCAGCTTTTGCACATGGCAGGACTCCGAGTTGTATTGGAAGTCTGATGTATATAGGCTGAACAGGACCGGAGAAAGTACAGTCCCTTGTGGCGCTCCTGTGTTGCTGACCACAATATCAGACGTGCAGTTCCCAAGACGCACATACTGAGGTCTGTCTTTAAGATAGTCCACGATCCATGCCACTGGGTATGAATCTACTCCCATTTCTGTCAGCTTGTCCCTAAGGAGCAGAGGTTGGATTGTGTTGAAGGCACTAGAGAAGTCTAGATACATAATTCTTAAAGCACCACTGCCTCTGTCCAAGTGGGAGAGAGATCGATATAGCATATAGATGATGGCATCCTCCGCTCCCACCTTCTCCTGATATGCAAACTGCAGAGGGTCGAGGGCGTGTTGAACCTGTGGTCTCAGGTGGTGAAGCAGGAGCCCCTCCATGGTCTTCATCACATGTAACATCAGAGTAACAGTCCGGAAGTCATTCAGCTCACTAGGACGTGATACTTTTGGGACTGGGGTGATGCAAGATGTTTTCCAAAGCCTCGGGACTCTCCCCTGTTCCAGGCTCAGGTTGAAGATGCGCTGTAGAGGACCCCCCAGCTCCGATGCACAGACCTTCAGCAGTCGTGGCGATACTCCATCTGGACCCGCTGCTTTGCTGGCACGAAGTCTCCTCAGCTCTCTGCTCACTTGCACTGTTGTAATTATGGGTGGGAATGTCTCTCCTATGCTGGTATCAGCAGAAGGATTTGTGGAGGGTGCAGTACTCCGAGGTGAGAGTGAGAGTGGGTTAGGGTGGTCAAACCTGTTAAAGAAGTTGTTTATTTGGTTTGCTCTCTTCACGTCTCTCTCGATGGTGGTACCCCGCTTCGAGCTGCAGCCAGTGATGCCCACACTTCCTTCATGCTGTTATTCCGCAACTTCTGCTCCAGCTTTCTCCTGTACTGCTCCTTTGCCTCCCTGAGCTGGACTCGGAGTTCCTTCTGCACGCGCTTGAGCTCATGCTGATCACCACCTTTGAAAGCTCTTTTCTTCAGGTTATTGTTTAATCTATTTTGGAATAAGGCTGTAACATAACAAAATGTGGAAAAAGTGATGCACTGTGAATACTTTCCGGATGCACTGTGTATATATATATATATATATATATATATATATATATATATATATATATATATATATACAATATACAATAATATTATTTTCAAGAGTTACTGAGCATTTGGATAAAGAAATGGATCTGTGAGAATGAAGGTGTTTTAATCATTTGTAACCACAGAAGTACAATTTACATCTGATTTAGTTATCATGAACACATCTGACTATATATAGGAGGCAAAAGGCAATTGTCCAATACTATGCATTATTACAAACTAAAGGATG
This sequence comes from Erpetoichthys calabaricus, assembly GCF_900747795.2. Lineage (NCBI taxonomy): Eukaryota > Metazoa > Chordata > Cladistia > Polypteriformes > Polypteridae > Erpetoichthys > Erpetoichthys calabaricus. Next base: position 58,272,151 of record NC_041394.2, read on the forward strand.
ACCCCACAGGTCTCTACAAGAAGAACTGAAAAAGATAGTAAATAGCTTTGGGTGGAGCACATCCTTAAAACCCTCATCCACAGTACAACCAGCTACATCCAAGACACCACTGATTTTCAAAAAAACTGTCTGCTATAGGCCCGCTTACCTGTGGAGCCTTACTGGCCACAATGGATGGTGAGGCACTTTACACAAACATCCCCCATGATGATGGCATATTGGCAAGTGAAACATACCTAAAACAACATGATTTATCCACAGAGTCAGTTATATAAATGATAACATCTACTCTGATACCCAATCTATTCTCATTTGGACAGGACGTCTAATTGCAACAAATGGTGACTTCAATGGGCAATTGGTTCACACCATTTAAAAATATCCTTATGTCATTTAGAAGATGGCCATTCACTTTTAGGGCCATATTTTATTATTTGGGCTGTATTATTAGGGCTGTATATTATTATTTATCATAGGGTGTGTCTGATGATTGAACTTCATGCACAGAGGCACCTATAACATACTGTGAGTAACATGCCCATAGCAAAGTCTTCATAATTTACTTTTTAAGAATTAACTGGCATACCTAATGTGGGGCTGATATACTGGATGGAACTAGAAATGTCAAATTACCATATATATGGGGAATTAGCATTGTTTTGTTAAATCAGAAAATCTATTTCCTCTATCCTATTTTGTCAAATATCAATATTGTTACAGTGAAGACAAGTTCGATCCATTTTTTTTTCCCCACTGCAAACACCTAATCTTAAAAAGGCACTGCCATTTATGCTGCTAGAAATAAATGTCACTTTCAGATCACACTCTGCCAATGATTTCAGGTGAATTGTTCCAGAGGTCTGAAGTAAGAGTATGTAGGATCTGTGCTTCGAATCTCCGTCACTGCCAAAAGAGATCCTACTCTGCTGGGCCCTTGAGCAAGACCCTTAACCTGTAATTGCTCCAAGGGCGCTGTACAATGGCTGACTCTGCACTCTGACCCCAAGGGGTATGCGAAAACTAACAAATTCCTAATACAAGAAATTGTATAAGGTGAAATAAAGAACATATCTATATATATATATATATATACATATATATATATATATATATATATATATATATATATATATATATATATATATATATATATATATTCTCTTACTTTTTCATAAATCTAGAGATATTTTTAACATCAATTATCATCTTTCAGCACAACACCTGTGACCAGCTTCTTCAGCTTTTTATTATTTATATTGTATATGGTAAAAAAAAAAAGTGCCGTGCGAATTGCTAAAATATTTATATGACTTGATTTTGGTAGGAAACAAGGGCCATGCTATATTTTTACAGCATTTTATCCTTCATTGTTTTTTTTTTATTTTTTTCAAAGCTACAAGCCTCAGAATTTATACTAAAACTCTGCCCACATTTTACTTGAAGTCCTACGTCTAAGATTCTAAATTTATTTTCTTGTGTTTCATGTCTTTGGCTGGCTGCCTGGTATAATTCATCAATCTTTTGTTCCCCTTGACAGACTCTCATTTTTCTGGACGCTGATTCCTGATTTATTAGCTTCTTAATCACTTTTGAAGAGGTTTTGATTTACACAGCCCAGACCTTACATTTAAATGGCTATTTTGAGCAATGTTTTACTTTAGCCAGAACAATAGTTTGTCATACAAGGTAATTATAGCATTTCATTTCCACACTTTTTAATTTGCTCTATGCTATATTCAGTCAGTGATCCAGTGGAATAAATTTTGCCTGTAAAATAACAATAAAACAGTAGTATGGCAGCAAACAATATATGAGAAGTTGCAATGCACAAGCATTGTGCATTGTTTGCAGAAAAGGTTGCTTTTTTCTGTGCACACATTTTATACGATTTTTTCCTTGCATTGTTGGTATTTCTTGCCGGTGGCCTGTCTATCGTAATGACTGTGACAAATGTGATATCGGAGACGCTCTACAGTATCTTTAAAATAACATTTTGGTTTTATGTACAGCATTTACATGTTATAGATTTTTCACGTATTTTTATATTACCTACTCAATTACAATATGTTTAAAACTGTATTACGTATTAAATAAAACTCAATGATATACGATATGTATGTTTGTGAGTAGTATATAAACTGTGTTTACATACATAATTTCAACGAATCTTACCTAATAACTAAGAGAATATAAAGGGTTTATGCTGTATAACTGTACGGGGAATATTTATAAACCATGTGGGAGAGTTTATAAGGACTTAAAATATATAAAAATAACCATATAAACATATGGTTTCCACTTTGTGGATTTTCTTATTTCATGGGTGGCTCTGGAACGCAACCCCCGCGATGGAGGAGGGATTACTGTAGTCTGACATTAATACAGTAATATAATGTTATTTAAGATAGCTGGGAATAAATGATTTATAGAAGTACGGGAAATATCAAGTCTATCTTTCGTGTTTTTATGAAAAGGCCATTTAAACAGGAGTTCTTGGGTGGACAGCATTTTCTCCCTGTACTCAGAAAATATTAAAACTTTTAAAGGTTATTATCAAGCTCGATCCAGTAAATCTCAGATGGCCTCTCATAGCAGTTTATTAGCTGCTCTTAAAATTTTTATAAAACATCCCTTCATCATAAACCTCTTCCACATTAATTTAGTCTTTCTACCATTTATATCACAGTTGTCTTACTTAGTGACCACTTTAAACGCACTAATTTCATCTCTGCTCCTTTTCTGTTGATTTGAATTTGTGTCCCTGTGGCCATGACATGAAAATGTCTTTGGGGATCATGTTAGGTGACTAGTGGCTCTGTTGAAGTGCAAGTATCTTGTTATTTGGCAAATTCAGGGTCCTAATCTACACTAGATTCTTCATATTGTTCTGTTAATATCATCTGAAAAATGCACTGAAAGATGTGATGCATCTTAAATATTGAGCATTGTAAAAAAAAAAAACAGCTACAAAACAAGTGTCAAAAAGACCCACAACAAATGTCCTCATTTAAGGCTCTTAATGGTAACTGGCAAGAAAAACATAATAACTGGTGAGCTAATCCACAAAGGCACCGTCTTGTTGTATTGTATCTTCAGGCTTAATACCCTGGAGACCAGAAGGGGATCTCACTGGTAGGTCAGAGGTGGGTCTACAGAAATTCTTCCTGGTCAAGTCCTCCCTTCTGTACGGATTGTCAGCAAACAGTACATTTTTGTGAGGTTTCCTCCCATACTCTGCTCATTTCCTTCAACAGATAATCCTAATGAAATAAAACACCTCTTGTCTAAATCACTTGTGTCACTCATACAGGACTGACTGCAACATGGTTTCATTTGGATAGTCTGTTTAATCCAAGTGTAGGACTTGATAAAGCTGTTTTTTTTTTGATCCAATGACAAATGCAAGCATATTTTTCAAACTGAAGATGTCCTAAATGATGGCAAATGTGCAATCTGCTTTTTGATTACTATGTGTCTCGATATCTACTAGGATGTACAAATAATTGTGCACTTTTTCACAGCCACAAAGTTCAGTTTATATATTGAGTAAATATTCTACATTTCTGTAAACTATATATGACTCACAACTATACAGGTCATTGTGATAACATTTCAACCGTAAACATTTTCTTTCAAAGGAAACTTGACAACACTATTTAACAGTTGTGGAGCTTCATTAATTTTGCATATTAATTCATTAAAAACAAATGCTTAAAAAACTAGCCACACAGCAATGAAGTCTCCAGGTCCACTGAGTCTGCACAGTATTTAATAAATAACACAAATACTCAAAATAAAACCTTTTTTTTTTTCTCTTTTCTCCACTTTGAATGAATATTAGATTAACATGCAACTCTAAATGGGTCTTTTATAAGTGAGTGTGCCCTGCAATAAACCCGTATCCCACCCAGGATTGGTTCCAACTTGCACCTGAAGCTTTCATTCAGTGTCTTGTATGACCCACCCACTCTTCCTCTAGCGCTATCAAACAAACACCCACAAAACCGTGTAAAGTCATTTTAAACTTACCTCAAAAATCCAATGAATGTTTCATGTAAAACGCCCCGTTTGCTCTGCCAATGGAAGCAAAAAATTCTCCCTAGTGAATAAACAAATAAACCTAGTGAAAAATTTATAAGTATATTTTAATGAGTAATTTAAACAGAAATATATTTAACATCAACAATTTACATTTGCAGCCAAAAACACAAAGAGGAACGTGGTAGAGCCTTGTTAAGTCTTGATCCGCTGCCATAACAGATTCCATGAATCCCCCTTCAGCTATTGTTCTTATGTGGTCAGCCTAGACTATTATTTATGCCAGTGTTTGACATGTGCATTTGGGAGAAAAGTAATTATTGTTTCAGTTAAGAACCATTTTTAGCAAAATGTTCCAGAATGATGTCAATAAGCTTCCATTTTCATTCCAGTCTGATGTATTAATCCTATTTGTCATGAATCATGTGTAGCAGAAATATATTTAAGATACTTTAACTGCTTAGGCCTAATGTTGTGCATGCAAAGTTTAATCTATCCTCACTTTGTACCTCTGTTTTAGGCTTTAAATAAATATAAAGACATCTATCTATCTATCTATCTATCTATCTATCTATCTATCTATCTATCTATCTATCTATCTATCTATCTATCTATCTATCTGCCTGCCTGCCTGCCTGCCTGTCTGTCTGTCTGTCTGTCTAAGCATGCATAGATTAAGACTGCTACACATGATAAGCACTGTTTGTACAGAAAAATCAGATATTATATGTGTGACGATGCGGGTTCGCTCCACGCACCCATCTGACTGCTAGGAGCTCTTGAACCCGACACCGTCACATTTGGTGGCAGTGGTGGGATAAGCTGGCAGTGGGGACCGAAGAGCAGAAGACCAATGAGCCAGTGGGATTGGTGCCTGATGAGCTTTTTAATGGACATTTATTTATTCCTGGTTTTACTGTCTTTTAAAAGTTCTTATTCTTAATGTCCTGGTTTTACGAAGGGGGCTTGGATTGGTTTTATTACGAGATTGTTGTTAGTGCTTTTATTTATCGGTTTTAGTGCAGTGATAGGGTGGCCGAGCCGCAGACCTGGGCCGCCAGTTGCACTGGGTTGGTAATGGCATGGAAACTTCCCATGCAACTGGGGCTTTAAGAGGGGAGGTATGTGGTATAGCAGTTCCGCGGCTTCAAAAAGAAAGGCCAGGTTTTAAATCTCTATAGCCGTGTTGTTCTCCATGGGCGCGATTGCACGACCGCGGGGAGTTAATGGGGTAGTTGGAGTGAGTCGCACCTGCACGTGTGGGTGTGATCGTTCTCAATTGCTTCATTGCCTTCCTGCGGTGTGTGATTAAGGAGCTGCACCCACAGAGGCACGGGCGGATGTGTATATACACGGGTCAGCACCAGGAAAGGGGGATGGATAGATCGATCGAGGTGAAAATCAAAGAAAAGGAAAAATAGGTTAAAGAAAGTGAAAGGCAGTCTTAGCAGGAGGATCTGGCAACCTGTAAGGAGGAGACAGCATGAGCTGGGGCCCCGCAAAGGAGCATTTAGTTGTGGCGCTCTAGGTGCTAGTCTACCCCACTGAATGTTTGGGTGAGTGGGGTGAGTAAGGCAGGTGTTCTCCTGAAGAGAGCCGACCTCGGGCGGTCTGGCTGCAATGTCCAGAGGCAGTCAAGACGGAGGACTGCCAAAAGGAGCTCGTTGCTGTTGGGTCTCTGCTGGCTACGCAAGTTATGGGTGAGCCGGGGAGAATGAGAGAAGGAGGCGTGCTAAGATCAAGAAGAGTGAGACTGCATTTTTAACCTCTGATTTTAAAGGATTTATTTATTGTTTTTATCCCCACTTTGCACTGTTTTTATGGAATATTTATTGAAACTATTATGCACTGCACTTTTTGTTTGGACACTGTTTGTTGTTTTGAAATAAAAGCACATTGGCACTTTTGGAAATATCCCCTGGCTTCATTTGAGAGTTGTCCTCATAAGTCAGCTTATCTTAGTGACATTACTGACAGTGTCGGGTTCAGGGCTCCCAAACGCAAGATGGGAGCATGGAGCGGACCCGCATCATCACAATATGAGACATGACTGTTTTCAAATATAAACTTCCAAATGCAATAAAATAAAAGAGAGGTGAAAGTCAAGCCCTATATCTCTTATAGAAGCAAAAACTATAGACAGAGAGCGAGCCCCAGGGAGAAGAGGTTTTACTTCCATGTAAATGGAAATTTGATGATGGGGTCACAAATCTGCTGTTTAGTTAAGTTCAGATTCTGATTCTACAATGTTCAAACACATTGGGCAAAGTTTATTTTAGCAAGGTGTCTATATCTGCAGAAAATCTAAATTAATTTTAACATTGTAAAATTGCAATTTTTGTTGGACAATTATGTTTTTATTTGTATTGTTGAGCTCCTAGTTGTCTATACCTTAGCAAAGACAGAAACATTTTGATCAAGTGGTTTCAGAAATATCCTCCCTGAATGCTAAGACATTTGTGCAAAGATAACTTTGGAAAAAAAAAAAGACATCTCATCTTTAAACAAGTTCCATCTTGTTTGTCTTGTCATGGGCTCCAGGCCTATTGTTTTTGGTCCAGTTTGGTCCAGTTTGGTCCAGTACTCATCTCCGTATTCTTTACAAAACGTTTGACAAATGTCCAAAGATAAATGCAGTAGAAAATGTTAAATTTAACCATGATTCTTTAGTCCAGGAACTAGAGATATTGATTTGCAAGATATTTACACTAGTAGTTTCTGAGATACAGAGTTTATTTAGATTCACGTGTACAGTATGCATACAGAGGCATACACAAGCACACACTCACTTAAAGAAATTTATAAGTGAAGATAGCTGACAGTGTGTGTGCCCTACCAGAGCACATGCCGGATGATGAAGAGAAAGAAATAAACACACAAAAACACACACACACACACACCCCATAGGTGTGCAGGTCAAAGTGGACAGAGGCATTAAGCCATGAACCAATCTGTCTGTGTGACTTATTCACGTTATTCTACACAAAATGTTTAGTTTCAAATTATATATTATTAAAGTTGTACACTTCATTCAATTCCCTGTTAATTCTACTCTACATTTATTTGTGTACATAAAAATTCTAAAAGTTAAAGTAGTTAATTCCATATTGTTTTCTTTAGGGTATTGTATTGCTTGTGAACATTACTTGAATGATAAAAAGAGAAGCTATATGACCTTACAGCTGAGTCTGTTGCAATGGTGTAACATTCGTTTACTGTCCTGTCGGAATTCACCAAAACATTAAGCCTTTGAAGATTTTTTTCCTGAGTCAAGCCAAATGAACACAACTGAAGGGACAGGACCTCGGCAACAGATTAAAAAAACCTGCCTTTGTTATCTTATCAGTGTTGTAACAGAGATTCCTATTCTAATGATGAGCTGTCTTCCTGTGTTTTCAAAACAGTTTATTCAAAGAAGTTAAGTCAGTATTAAAAGTCAAGATAAGTGCTGATTTTTTTTTCTTCTGTAAAGTTGATTGTTTTGCCCTTCACCTCCTATTTTGAAATATGTATGTGCCTTTGGGCTAGCAATAGGCTTCAACATAAAAATAATTTTTCCCTACACTCAACATCTGCTTCATTCAGATTTTTTATATATTTCTTTTTTATGGATCTTTTCATAAAACCAACTGCACTGAAAAGTGTTTCTTTTTAGCATAACACATTACCAGACATATATTGTGATTTATAATGGTAAAACTACAAAATCAGACCAACAATGAAAAAAGGACAGCAATTACTAAATAAGAGAACCCTATTACAAAAGAAAACACTATAAACTCAATCAAAATATAATATTTTACTTTTGCTTTTGAAATGTGTCAACAAAATGTTAAATATTAAAATAATCTTCTTCTTCTTTCGGCTGCTCCCATTAGGGGTTGCCACAGCGGATCATCCAAAATTGTTGTCCGCATATTGATTTGGCAAAATTTTACACTGGACGCCGTTCCTGATGTAACCCTCCCCATTTATCCAGTCTTGGGACTGGCACAAAGAAACACACTGGTTTGTGCATTCCCTGTGGCTGGGTTTTAAATATTAAAATAATAATAAAATTTTGCTATAATACTCCAAAGTGAAAACTACTATGAAAACCTTATAGGGCAAACTGCAATGTTCAAAAAATTAAGGGAACACTTAATCATTACAATCAAACACCAAGTCCATCCATCCATCCATTTTCCAACCCGCTGAATCCGAACACAGGGTCACGGGGGTCTGCTGGAGCCAATCCCAGCCAACACAGGGCACAAGGCAGGAACCAATCCCGGGCAGGGTGCCAGCCCACCGCAGGACGCACACAAACACACCCACACACCATGCATACACTAGGGCCAATTTAGAATCGCCAATCCACCTAACCAGCATGTCTTTGGACTGTGGGAGGAAACCGGAGCACCCGGAGGAAACCCACGCAGACACGGGGAGAACATGCAAACTCCACGCAGGGAGGGCCCGGGAAGCGAACCCGGGTCCCCAGGTCCCCCAACTGCGAGGCAGCAGTGCTACCCACTGCGCCACCGTGCCGCCCAACACCAAGTCAGTTAAGCAATTAATACTTCACAGTATAGTTTATTCAAATGCAATTCCTTAAAGCAAGCTCAAACAAAGAACTGCAAAACAAATGGCAAAACCCCAAACCCTAAATTGAAGTTTAGACTTAGAAAACTTTTAGAAAGTACCAAACCAAAAGGGGAAATGAGACCAAAGGCAAGCAATTCTATGCAGGGTGAGAGTGAGGAAGGCCACCACCAGGCACTAATCCATAGAATGAGGTAAGCCATAATGACATGCTGCCCGACATAATTAATCTGAACAGTTGTTTTACATAAGTATACCAGGTTGGGGTTTGGATTAAATTTGATTAAACAGAGTAAAAGAACAAGCCAGAGTCGAAAACAGAAAGTCAAGGTAAATCGAGGAACAAAGCCCAAAACATAGAAGAGGAAACAAAGCAAAATGATCTAAAGCAAAGCAACACACACAAAGTCTTTAATGAAATCTGCAGTCTCAGATGACGAGGATGTGCGTGGTAATGATTTTTATACTGATGACCTGAGTACATCAAAGGTCAAAACCAGTCATCCTTCTATGGCAACCACCCTAATAACAGTATACAAAAAATATAAAATGGCAGCTCCTATGTATATAAAAACAAAAAAGGTGCCAGAAAAAATGTAAATACTTTGTAACTATAGTAACACAATTTCAAAATAAAATATGAATATCAGAATTAGTGTCCCAATAAAATCTGTAATGGAAAACAAAAAGTTGTTAAAAAACTCTTATCACAACCATTCATGGCTCTGGTCCTTCAGACAAAAAGTATGCAACAAAATAAAATAAGTAACTAACAAAATTAACTTAATGAACATTATTAAAAAAAAAAAAGCATTGGAAAACCCTGACAAGAACATAATTGACAATTAATTAACAGAATTCAAAGAAAAATAACGATATTATATTTGTTGGTAAAAGATACTTAAAAATAAAAATACAATAAAAGTAAATAAAAATTAAAAACAAAACTGAATCACAAAACTTTCTGAGCTTGACAGGGTGTTGTCACAGTGAGTGACTGTACCAAGTGAGTTAAATGAGAGAAGACAAAAGGAGAAGAAGCAAACTGCTGACTAATTTGAATTCTTTCATTATGGATGTCTACTTTCAGTTGGGAATTAATGAAAAATGTATTTTTAATCAAAAACCTAAACAGACATAGAACTAACTTCTGTAGTTCCATGGTATAGTTGAATGTGTAAAATTTCTTAAAGTTTACAGGTAGAGTACAGCAGCACAGTGGTAAGAGCTACTGCCTGACAGCCACAGGATTCTGGGTTGGAGACTTGGTGTGATATTTGATATTTGATAAAATACATGTTCTGGTCATGCCTACATGGCTTCTTCTCCTTAACTGGTTATGTTTTTTGTGCATGGTGTCTGCATGTGTGTTTGTGTATGTGCGTGTGAGTACCATTCAATGCAGTGCCAGCCCTTTAAGGACTAAGTCCTACTTGCACATATGGTAATATAGACACTTGATGGATTAATGGATGGATGGATGGATGGAGAAAACACCCATATGAACTACAGCATACATTATAGTGCATCCAAAATACAGTTAAATGGATGAAATCAATTCAGAAAATAGACGTATGTATACAAACTTGCTAATTCACCCAAGTGTTTTAACTTCTAAAGGTGTAAATCACTGTAGTATGTGTGTAGTTAAATGTATTAAAATAAATACATATTTTGCTCTTTACTTTTTCTTGTACCTGTTGTTTGATTTGTAAGCCTAAACTTTTTACTACCATATTTTACAATGACTAGGTCAACCATCAGATCTTAAATTTTCACACGAAAAGAAACAAATTAAAAAAGCTGTATGCAATCACTGCATTCTTTGCTAAAAAAAGGCCTTCACTTAATAAATCCAAGTAAAATCTTTATAAAATCCAAGTGTTTACAAAGTGTAGTGATTAGCATTTCATTCCTCTCTAAACACCATGTCAAGAATCAATTTACCAGTAAATGTGGCTGAAATAAAATATTAATGCAACACAGACTGTAATCTTGTAATTCCAAATATTTGGAACAGGAAAAAATCAAAGCTGTTATATTTATTTTAAATATCGGACCTCTTTTTCACAGAGGAAATCATTACAATCCCAGAAATCAAAGCAAATTGTCACATGTGGCATATCTGCCAAAAATTAACTTCAAACTAAATGTAAGGTGAAATATTTAAAGAGTACTTCACCCAAAAATGTATATGTTACTTTATAAATAAAAAGTATAAATATATAAAGTATAACATATAAAGTATGTTACTTTACCCCATGTAGTTTTCTAGTTTTATACGAATGATGGCTGAGAAAAAAAATTTGAATCTCATCCCGAACAAAGATAAACTTCCTCATAGAATGACCGTCTACGGAGACCAATGCTGGACATCAGCTAACAATATAAAAACATCCATGAAAAAAATCTCACATTACGTGTTGCACAATCCACATGAATGGGCAAAATACATGAACACATGTAAAATATCATTAAATAAATGCTCCAAAAATCTTAGATCAGTGTATGCAGAGGACATACACCTGCACAAGAATGAGTTTTTGAAGTGACAACAGCATTGATAAGCTAATGAATGAAGGAAAAACATGAGTATTCAATTCAAATGTAGATATAAATTTAAACAAGTACGTACTGTAAATACGCAATACATTAGATAGATAGATAGATAGATAGATAGATAGATAGATAGATAGATAGATAGATAGATAGATAGATAGATAGATAGATAGATAGATACTTTATTAATCCCAATGACCCATGACTGTAAGACTTCTTGGAACTCAACATGCACACACTTTTGAGTACTCTAACATTATTGATGTTGTTCCCACTTCTCTTGAATACTAATTGTTCAGTTTCAAGGTTTTTGGTCCCAATCTTTTGGTCCTCTTCAATGACTTCTTCAGCAGATTAAAGCAATGCCTAAACTGACTACTTTATTGGACAACCAGAGCTGCATTTAGCATTTCTCAGAATCCGCAATATATGAAGACCAAAAAACCTTTAGTATTTTTACCATATACATTTTTAACTGTTGGTGACTGTTACTGACTCCTTCTGTACCAAAAATAAATTAAAAACACTCAATGCTTAAAATGCACATCACCACATGACTCCATTGTGAGACCCAATTGTGCATGCTCCATAAAAACAATTCTTTTGAGACAGTGTAGTCACAAATGGGACATTTCAATTAACTATGGAATAAATTATAAACAGGGTTGGCACAGCGGTAGTGCTGCCAGCACACAGTATGGATACCATGGTTCACATCTAGGGTCCTCCCTATGCCAGCAGGGGTTTACTTTGGGTGCTCCAGTTTCCTTCCACTGTCCAAAGACATGCAGGTTAGGTGTCCATATGTGTATGTTTTTACCTTGTGATGGACTGGTACCCTGTTCCTTCCTTGTGACCTATACTCTTTGGGATACACTCCAGCATCCACCTTTGCTTGTGACCCTTGTCTGGATACAGCAGGTTAGAAAATGACATGAAATTACATAATTTTATAAACATTTCCTGTTAATTTTGACTAAAGAATAGAGAATGATTTTTTTGCTAATAATTTTGGTCAAAATTCAAAATAATATGATACCAAAAGAAATGCAATATTTATATGAACCCATGATTTCATCCATGCATATTCTCTACAAAGTAAAAAATAAAAGACAAAAAAGAATCATGTACAGATGAAAAACAAAAAGCATGGATATCCACCAGCAAACAGTGGTCACCGATCAATACTGATTCTAATTTGAATTTCTATTAAAATTAAACAAGGCAAGAACTGAAAAACAATGTGATTTAACTTTAACAATGACCTGCTAGTGTTCAGTCAATTGCTTCTGCCAATGCCGGGTGTTGAATAAATCAAGTAATATTTACTATCCAAGTCACATCCACAAAAAGAAAATCTCTTGTGCTGCCACACCACATCATATAACAGCCTTCTTTTACCCAAACAACAAGGAACTCTGCCTCTCTTAAAGAAGTGGCACCTAATCACAATGGATCATGAAATAGACTTATTCTAATCACGTAAAACTGACTAAAAGCAATAAAAGATATTTTTGTCTTTGAATAATTGAAATATCAAATTCTGCAACCTCATAATACAATATTGATATATATTCAACAGAAGAGAACAGCCATAAGTGCAAAACTTGGCTCACACAATTGCAATATGTGACTGTTCATGTCACTAACTGTGAACATAACAGCTGACAATACCAGTGGAAAACTGAAAATTTTTCTCTAAATTGAAATGACTCCATATTAAGTTTAGAATGAACAACATTCGTCTGCAAATGACTTTGACAAAAGCTGCATGGAGACTGCAAACAAGCTTCTATGAAATGTGAAGACAAATGCACATTTACTCTTCAAGACAAGTGTGATATATGAAGCTGAAACAATTTTCAATAAACATGTCGTCGGCAAAAAAGCAGAGGGGCTGCACATAGCAAAGCGAAAATTAGGATTGTGGCATTGAAATGTTACATAAACTACGAAACTTAAAAAAAAACACTAATTCAGCCTAATGAGTGCTTTATTGTTATTGCATAATCAAGAATGTTAAATAGTGTGCTTTATTATAAAGTGTGTTCTTACTATTTTTTTACTGTGAAAAAATATTGAAATAATATAGGTATAGCATTATATGATGAATTATTTAATTGAAGGAATACCAAAGTAACTGTACAAGTTCTAGGGCAGTGTAGTATGGAAGGAGTTTAATCTCTTTATCTTATTCAAGTGGAGATTAAATGGTGAACTAACAGAAATGTTTGAAAACTAAAAAGTATTTCAAATTACACAGGCACTAAGCAGGATGGATATCCAATGGGTTCTTCAAGAAATAGATTGTGGCACAGGTATTATCAGAAAGTTTTTCTTTATGCACAAAGAATTAGATACAGGAAATAGTCTGCTCCATAGGGTAGATGACCCCAGTGTTCTAGGGACATTTTCATTTTGACTGGAAGACTATGAAATCAGATGAATAGAGGTTAATGAACTATGCTGATGTTGGTGCCCTGTTTTCACTGAAGTGTTTTTACGGTCCAGTGTACTGCATATTGTAATGATGCCCTCTTTCTCTTTTCTTTCATAGTATTTTGGGACATGGTATTTTATTGCAGCTGCTGGGAAAGAAGAATCCCATCTCCATACTTTCAAACATGTAGATAATATCATCTTTGATCTTCAAGGGGCAGAAAGTCCAGAAAGACTGGTCCTTCGTGGAGCATTGCAAGTGTAAGGTCATACCTGAATACGAAATAGAATGATAATAAGGTTTAAAAAGTCATATCAGCAAGGACAAAGCAAATGTTAAAACTGAAATTATTAAAAAATACATAAACATAATTTAATTACATATTAAACATTGATTGAAACAGTTCTAATTTAACCCTTGTTTTTGCTAATTATAAGAATTACAAAACAAAGTCAACACAATAAAGAGACCATTTTTGGTCCCCATTTCATATAATTCGGTTTATAAATACTTAACTGGTAAGTTGGTTAGAAAATAAATATGTTGTTGAATGGATGGATTGGTGGATGTTTACTTATGTATAGTGGAATCAGGAACTATTAATACCCCTTCACTTTCTGCTCACTTTATTGTGCTGTAGATTTAATTTTAAATGGATAAATTTACCATTTTTGCCCATCAGTTTCCTCTCAATAACCCATAGTGGCAAAGTGAAAACATGTTTTCAGAAATGTTTGTAAATTTAATAAAAATCAAAAACTGAAATATCTTGTGCAATGAAATATTTAGACCCTTTTCTGTGGCATCTAGTTATGCTCAGGTGCGTCCTGTTTACTTTATTTATCTTTGACATTTGTCTAGAATTTGATTGGAATTCATCTAGAAAATTCAATTGATTGCCTATAGAGTAGAAAGGCAGTCACTCGCCTGTGTATTCACAATGCATGTCAGGGCAAAAACCAAGCAGTGAAGTTGAGGGATCTCTGTGTAGAATTCCACAATTAAATTGTGGTGAGGCATAGATCAGGGCAAAGGTGAACATGTGACTTGAAGTTTAGATCTGTGTCCAAGACACTGAATAAATTATTTACTTGTGCTTACTTTGCAAAGCCATGTGGTCAAGTTATTTTTTCCTAAAATCCTCATTTTTTTCTTTTCTGCCAACAACTAAAATTTCTGTTTTTTCCTTTTTTTAGTTTCATGAAATTACTGCTCATTCCTTCTGTAATGCTAGTAAGACACTGAATCGGGGTTGGTTTTCCCTCAGGGTCATCGTGTACCACTTCTCAAGACACATTTCTGTCCCAGACATGGTACAATTTTAACAAATGCTACCAATCCTCAGAATGTCAGAAAAAAAGAAAAAATGAATAAAGGAATGCATGTCAGAGTTGGAGAGTGAGTGACGAACACTTCTTTATACTAGCCACAACAAGTACATAGCACACCGACAGAAGCAAATGTAAGAACGGAATGAAAGTTGTTAGTATAAATACTGAAAACACACACAAATATAATCAACCATTTATAAAATCTAGCACTGCAGTGCACCCCACCCACGTGCCTTACACAACAAGACACTAGTACAAAAACAATAAAATTAACGAATTTACAGTAACTAAACAATTTTTTAAAATGCCCATAAAAGTATTAAGGGTTTCTCCATACCAAACCTCAAGGAAATTATCACCCACCATCTTTTCACACAGGGCCATCGGGCCCTCTCCTAAATTCACCCTTAGAAGGAAAAGCAATCTTCAATCTACAGTATTCAATTTTCTCTTGCGTTCTGCAGAAAGGATCCTGTGTTCATCTGATGGCTTCCTGTAGGTTACATAGTTTTTCCTCAAATGTAAAAGTCTATCAAAACCTACTCTCTAAAGCTGGTTTTTTTCCCCTCATTTACTATCGCTGTTTAACAGAGCCCTGTAGGTGTCAGGCAAAAAAAATCCATTTGAACAAAATTAGTAACTCATTCGAATGGATTTTTTAAAATTTTTTTTTTCCTGACTCATCTTATTTCAGTAGCTGTTTATTTTTCCTGGTATGCAGTTCAGTGAACCAGAACCTGAAGAGTATAGCCAGACAATAGTTTCAGTGCCATTATCGACTAGATTTTAAACTTTCCTTTTCTTCTAGTAATGTTTCCACCACTGACTCCAGGATATCTAGTTCTCAGAGAAAATTCCATAAATCCACTCTTGTAACTTGTCTTGTGTTTGAAACTCATTACTGACACTACACATACACATGACAACTGTTATAATCGGGGGGTCATAGTTAAGTAAGGCTGCTTGAAATCTACTTAGCTGTTGTAATTCACCCTGCATTTTCATATAATCTGGCCTAATGGGAGTACGAAGAAAACTGACAATTACAGCGGGCCTAGAACGGATCCTTTTGGAACACCATATACAATATCATGAATTTCAGGCATAAAATCACACCACAAGTTACAACAAATTTTCTGCCTTTATATAAGATCCATTGACTATGGCGATCAACGAATGCTATGGTCTATGGTTTCAAATGTTGTGCTCAAACCTAACAGAACAGAAAAAGATGGTGTTTACGTCAGCATTAGCCTGCACTTCATTACCTACCGTAACCAACCCAGTTTCTTTAATATGATTTTATCTAAAATCTGACTGAAACTTTCTGAGAATCTAGTTCTAGATTTTACTGAAGAAAAACATCATTTTTGTAGAATTTAACTTAAAAATGCAGGTTATAGATAGGTTTACAGTTATCAAACACAGAGAACTTAACCTTATTTTTCTTAAGCACACCACAGCATAGAAAATTGTAATGGCCATTACAGAATTGTAGAACATGTAAAGGATGTCATTACACACATTAAACAAATGTAGTCTGTGTTGGTGGCAGCCCTAAGCTTAGCATTAAAATATTCCACCTTACTATTTACATTGCTGGATATATTACTAAACTAAACTAAACTAAACTAAACTAAACTAAACTAAACTAAACTAAACTCAGGCGCAATACTCAAAGTAATGGAAAACCTGGAAGCAACTGCGGCATCAAAATGACATCTTTTATCAAGGTGCTGCTCTTTAGTTATATTCTCAGGTATTTCTACTTCAAATAACATTCAGAAATGGTCAGGCATGCCAATGTCCAGGATCTGTGTCACATTAATTTTAAATCCTTTTGAAACAACTCTGTCTAGTATACTGCATGTCCTCCGTTGTATGTTGGCTGCATGACACGCTGAATGAGATCAAATGAAGATAGATAGATAGATAGATAGATAGATAGATAGATAGATAGATAGATAGATAGATAGATAGATAGATAGATAGATAGATAGATAGATAGATAGATAGATAGATAGATAGATAGATAGATAGATAGTCCCCAATGGAAAGTTAAGATGCAATTATTGTTCAAGTATCATTTTTGTTTTTGTTGTAGCTAACTTGCTTATTAAAATTCCAAACATTTAATAAGTTCTTTTAGCTGGATTTACTGTTTTCAATTACCTCTTGTTTTTTAAATCTAAAATAGAACAATATTAAATTAAAGAGTAATAAAAATGTAGGTAAAAATAGACAATAACTTTGAATAATGTTAACGTTTACCCCCCCGAATGGAATTGAAGAGTCGCATAGTCTGGGGGAGGAACGATCTTCTCAGTCTGTTAGTGGAGCAGGACTGTGACAGCAGTCTGTCACTGAAGCTGCTCCTCTGTCTGTAGATGACACAGTTTAGTGGATGCAGTGGATTTTCCATGATTGATAGGAGCCTGCTGAGTGCCCATCACTCTGCCACGGATGTCAGACTGTCCAGCTCCATGCCTACAATAGAGCCTGCTTTCCTCACCATTTTGTCCAGGCGTGAGGTGTCCTTCTTAATGCTGCCTCCCCAGCACACCACTGTGTAGAAGAGGGCGCTCACCACAACCATTTGATAGAACATTTGCAGCATCTTATTGTAGATGCTGAAGGACGCCAGCCTTCTAAGGAAGTATAGTCGGCTCTGTCCTCTCTTGCACAGAGAATCAGTATTGGCAGTCCAGTCCAATTTATCATCCAGCTGCACTCCCAGGTATTTATAGGTCTGCACCCTCTGCACACAGTCACCTCTGATGATCACGGCATCCATGAGGGTCCTGGTCCTCCTAAAATCCACCACCAGCTCCTTGGTTTTGCTGGTGTTCAGGTGTAGGTGGTTTGAGTCGCACCATTTAACAAAGTCATTGATTAGGTCCCTATACTCATCCTCCAGCCCATTCCTGATGCAGCCCACGATAGCAGTGTCATCAGCGAACTTTTGCACATGGCAGGACTCCGAGTTGTATTGGAAGTCCGATGTATATAGGCTGAACAGGACCGGAGAAAGTACAGAAAGGCGCTCCTGTGTTGCTGACCACAATGTCAGACCTGCAGTTCCCGAGACACACATACTGAGATCTAATAATAATAATTATAATATTTAATTTAATTTAATTTATTTAATAATAATAATGAATGCAGTAAGTTTATAAATCTCATACTCTGAGGTCACACTGGTTACCTAAATAAAAATTTTAATCTTCTACTATTAGGCACCTTTCATAACTAGTTGTTATTGTAGATAATAAGTGTGAAAATTAATTGATAAGATTATATTATAATCTATTAATTGTTATACTTTAATTTTAAATTAAATAGAATTATATGAAAAGCACATTGTTTAATGGTAAAGCTGTTTGTATTTATTTGCATCCATATTCCCAATTTTATTCTAAATGGGAAGCTTAGCATGGAGACTTAAAAGTTCAAGGAAACACATACAGCATGTGTGGAGAATTGAAACGTAGGAAGAAATGTGCTCTGTGCAAGGCAAATCACATGGTAGTCTAAAGCAAACTATCGAGGCCCTTCAGCTCATTGGTACACTCTGAGAGCACAGCAAACATTAGTTTGAAGACTATCACGAAACTGGGTCTGTTTTACTGGATGAACAATATGTGAACTTGTTAAACACAGATATAAAACAGAAGATATGGGGGATAAAATAATTTGGACTATCTAATATACCATACCTGTAAGATGCTGTATAAGAATTCTGCAGTAACATTAACAGCTTTCAGTTTTTCATATAGTTTCAATTCAGCAATGCCAAAATAATAAAAAAAAAAAAATAAACCTCACAGTTCAGTAAGTGCTGTACATCATCAACTTCATTATTGTGGTTATTGTTTATGATTATTTTCAGGAGTGGACATGGATGCATAGATAAAAAGTGGATTTACTTCATACACAGGCACCAAGATGGCTTGGACCTGCAAGGTAGGAGAAGAAAATGAACATCAATTTTTATCTAAAGCTCATTGCATTATTTTAGAATGACTCAGTTACAAAATTATGTATTACACAGCTAATAATTAACATACTGAAGTTACTGTTACAGTCATTGCTGTAACTTTAGGCAGCGTGGGTGGGCCAGTTGCACCAGAGCTCTTTGAGTTGAAAGGCCCATGGTAAGAGTATGATTGTTGTTTCGCAAGGCTTTACTACTGGCAGGCTTGCCTATCTGACATTAAAACAGATTAATAGTGTTGTCATTCCCACAATTCCATAAACGTTTATTATGACTTCTGAACTTTTATGTAGCTTATATGCTTGATGTATTTTACTGATGGTGGCCATTATTTAATTTTGATTTGATTTAATTTCACATTTTCTTTTTTGCACTAAAGCTCATCACATTCAAATTACGCCTCTGCTTACAGTGTCGCTTTTACCTCTAAAACTCCATCCCTAACTACCTTTTGCAGATTAGACTATTCAGTGTGCTGACTACTGCACACTTACTGAAACACTTAAGTGGAGCTGTCAAATGGAATGGATAAAATAAAAAAAAAAATAAACAAGAAAATTTACCCTGTCCCAACTAAAATATAATATAACGTTGAAGAGTATAACAAGGATAACCAAATGATTTAACTAAAGACATGTACTAATATGTCCTTTATAATGAATGTGTGATGCTTTTAGACGTCCCTGCCACATGTTTCCCCACCTCAACTATTTGACCTGAGGTTCTGTTCTGTCTCTGAAATGCCACAACAAGTCATCATCCAGAGGAGTTAATTTAACTCTTTATGTTTTTTTAAAGTTCTGTTATCTTTTTTGGCATTGCCTTTGAGTTTCTGATTTGTAACAGACTCACAGGAAACAAACTAAAACATTTTATATGTAAACTGCTAAATGTTGGAATAAAACGCTATGACTGATAAGGATTTGAGAGTGTAATTAAAAAAAAGTCTATTTTAAATTTGCATCAGTTGACTTTCAAACGCTTTTCAAACTTAATTAGACTCAGTTTATCTTACATTGAAATTACTTGCGTTTCCATCGTAATGCCGTTTACAAGAGATGCTTCACTTTGATTCAAATTAAAATTTATAGTGCAAATGTACCATTTGTGTTCTGAAGGGAGAATTCACTTAACAATTTATATTATTAAATATCATACTATTCAGCTATGAAAGTTATTTGTTATTGTTTTTCCCTTAATTTAAAAAGACTTTTTGTCAATAAATTAGAAATTTGCATTGCTTAGTTGTATATATTAAGTTAACAGCATCACCACTAAATGAAAATTTTCCTTGTAAATATAACAGGACGTCCTGAGAGGAAGACATTCCTTTATCAGTCGGATACTAAGAACAGTATCATTTTACAGGAAATCGAAGAAACGGGAGATCATCCATTTAACAGAATTATGCTCTATGGTAAAATAATCATCAATTTAGTTTTACAATACTAATATTATATTTTATTTTCTTGTTTCATTGAGGATCTAAGGAATTCTAACAACTAAACATTGTTGAGTATACAAGGAGTCCTCAAGTTCAGTCTTGAAGGGCTACAGTAGGTGCAAACTTTTGTTCCATGTTGATTTCTTAATTAGAAGCCAACTATTGTTGCTGATAGATAGATAGATAGATAGATAGATAGATAGATAGATAGATAGATAGATAGATAGATAGATAGATAGATAGATAGATAGATAGATAGATAGATAGATAGATAGATAGATAGATAGTCCCCAAGGGAAAGTTAAGATGCAATTTTTGTTTTTTGTTGTAGCTAACTTGCTTATTAAAATTCCAAACATTTAATAAGTTCTTTTATGTGGATTTACTGTTTTCAATTACCTCTTGTTTTTAAATCTGCTGCCTGTTACAAAGAAACCAGCAGCTGAGCATCCACATTGGTCACATTTATACCAATGTGTGTTTCTCATGAAGTATCTGAAACACGTAGGAAGAAACTGAAGAGAAAACAATGAAGGACTGAGAATTACGTGTCAGCTCTATGACACAAATCATATGGAAGATATCCTCAGAAAGGAAAAATCTATGATAAAAAGAATAACTGGGCATGCCAGAATGAAAACAGAGAAAAGCCATAGTCAGCAAATATTTGCTTCTAATTAAGCTATTGTTTTGGAACTTGTATCCACCATGGACCTCCAGGATTGGACTTGAGCACTCGTGGTCTATAACAAACTATACTTTTAGACAATCTGAATTACCTAAATTAATTTCATATTTCTTTTGCTATAATTTAATATGTTCCTCAATAGCCTCAGATAAAATAATGTGTGTGTACGTTATTTTTGTCATTCTAAGCATGTATTTGTTGTTTATATTTTACTATTTTTACATGAACATTAAAATATTGTATAGCCCACAACCAGGCAGGGAGGAACAACAGTGGTACACGTTCAAGAAGCTGAAATAAAAGCTTTATTCTTGTGTTACAACTGCACTTCCACTGTTGTGGTCATGGGAGAGGCCTTAAGCCTTTAATCGCTCTTGGCCCTTAACTTCTCTGCATGGCTCTTCTTCTGCCTCAGTTGTTATGACCCTCACTCCCCTTTGCTCACATATACCCTCCATGCTTATCCCTTTTGTATGTAAGCGTGCCTCTGATGGACCACGTCAGGGTTTCCAGATGTGCGGTTTTCACCACAAATCGGGCTATTATTGAAAGTGTTGTGCAGGGACAAAATTTTGATTTGGTGGTGTGCTATTTTTTATGCTGTTTTCAAAGGTTACATGCTGCCACCTAAATGGCAAAGTTTCCAAGGGGGTTGCAAACAGTCAACAGCAGGAAACTTCAAGGGGGACTAAAACATCAATAGCAGAAAAACTCCAAGGGGGAACCCCGGCATCAGCAGCAGCAAAACTCAAAGGGGAACAAAGACGTCCACTGCAGAAGAACTCTAAGGGGTCCGAAACCAAACATCAACAGCATTGTTCAATGGGCTACTCCACTACACCATTAGGCGGGTTTTCGGCTGTCATTGGACTGGGAATATTTCTCCATCATCACCACAAAGGAAGGGCTTCTCCATTCCAGCACTTTCCATTTTAAACCTGTCTCTCGTGCTTGTGGTTGTGTCATTTGCATAATGCACTGCTCCTTCAGAAAGCGTAGTGCTCAGTAGTTATCCAGCCACATGGCCCTCAGAAAACCCAGCCCAATCATATAATATAAATTTATTTTTACATATTTAGTGTTTTACCATTTTAATATTATATTTAATATTAATCTTTCTTTCTTTCTTTCTTTCTTTCTTTCTTTCTTTCTTTCTTTCTTTCTTTCTTTCTTTCTTTCTTTCTTTCTTTCAACAGATTTCAATCTACCTGGTTTTATATTTTATATAGCTTCAGTTAACAAACCAAATTCTAAATACTTAATAGGTGGAAGAAAGTCACAAGCTGAATCCAAATTGTCAGCCTTAGGTTTCCCTGATATCTAATGAAATGTTGCCCATTGTTAATGAATTTTCTTCATACTGATAGGGAAAAGCAACACAGTATTTTCTGTAATGAGCAATCTGTTGTTAAAGCTTGTGTACGTTTGCAAAAAGTTGTTTTATCTGTCTGAATAGCAGTGTGGCTTGTGCAAATTGCCAAGCACACAAAAGCTCTTTAGGTCATTTTTACCCAATAAGGTACAGATAAAGCAATACTCTCGATTGACCGCTCCCGAGCATGTCTGACCCATTTAATTGGTTCATCTCAGAGATCATTCCAGATCTGCCACCCATACAACTGCTGAAACTGCCAGCAGACATAATGCTTACATCGATAACAGGACAGTTAGGGACTGACTCTATACACCTGGCCTTAGAGTAAGGTGTCCTCTCAAATGTCCTCTAATCAGACTTCCTACATGTCTGACCCTACAGAAGTACAATGCCAGTCCACAAACAGCTGCTGTGATCACAAATGTCCTGAGGAATGCTTCTTGTGTGGGTGCTGATCAGCCTTTGTCTTCTCCTAACCTTAATCCTATAGAATACTTTTGGGATACCCAGAGTCACAACATCAAGGAACATTACCCTCAGCCAATACCCAATGTCCAGCAAATTCCTCAGTCCCTACTGCAGGAATAAGATAACAGCCCGCTTATGCATATTCAGAGGATCCTTGGCTCAGTTTGCCAAAGGAGTGAAATCGGTGTGGCCATAAGAAGTGGTCACACAAGAACCAGCTGTTGTTAATTTTTACAGTCATCATTGTTTTCTTGTGTTTATTGTTGTTATAATATTTTGTTTCTTTCTTATTCTCATTTGTCTATTCTTATTTCAGCAGTAAATCTTGAAATTTCATTACATTTCAGTTTTTCAATTAGCATATTTAACCAACATAATTCATCCATCTATTTTTGAATCTTCTTATGGCTATAGAAGGTTATAAGAAGAAATAACTTATCCCAGCAGCAAAAAGTGCAAGGCAGGAGCAAAGCCAGAACGTAGCACCAGTTGACTGTGGGGACCTGTCACACGCCATCACACTGTGTCACCAATCACAATACTGCCACATCTTTAGGAAGTGGGTGCAAACTGTTGTACCAAACTGTAAAACAAAAAAAAACTTGAACCGAGAAAAATCTAAAGAGACAATGGCCAGAATGGTCAATGAACAAAATATCCTAGAAATGCATTTTTTAATGATCAGTTTCATTTTGTTAAGCAGAAGCATAATACAAATGAAATTCAGAAGAACTAATAAAATAATAATGTTTTCCTTTAAAGCCCGCTCCAGAAATTTAACATCTGATCATGTTCAGGATTTCCAAGAAAAAGCATCTTGCATGGGATTAAAGGTGTTCCTCTTAATGCCACAAGAAGAAGGTAAAGCCTTAAACTATGACATTGTTCCTTAACTTTGAATGTATAAATATGAATTGATTTTCAGTATATAATTTGTTGCCTGTAAAAGCTGGGAAGGTTTTAATGAATTCACATACATTTGCTTGCACTCATTCATGTTTGATCCCATTTTGGGATGAAGGAAAAAGGAGATTCTAAGCCATCTGAAACTGGAGTAAATGATTTCATATTTTCTTATCTCCTGTCTTATCTCCTAATGTTTGACTGGAACCCAGAGGACTTGGAAAATACCTCTCTGTGATGAACATAGAATTGATTCTCAGGCAATAGATCAATTCTCTGATCTTTACATGGCTCTTTGAGGTGGCTCATTTTCCTTAAAAGGACTGCATGCCTTTTGCCACACTAGCTGAAAAAAGCACATGTGATTTGTGCAGTTGCAATTTTTAAAGGTGCTCCTGCTATTGATAATATAATTCCAGCTCATTCTTTTGGTGACTCATCTCTGGCTGATGTAACTTGTCCATAGCCCTCCCTTCAAAGCTGTTGTCTCCACACTGGCCATTTCCAACTCACTGAAACAGTGCACAAACTCATCAAAATGGCTGGGTGGTCTTTTCTCCTGCTTCGGACATGTAGCTGGTGACAAGGATGCATCAGCAGTGTTTGGGAGTGCTGTGCTGTCAGGTGGCGCAGTAGGGATATTACATGCTGCACTGGCAGGTGGCATAACTGGGATGCTAAGTGCTGTGCTGTCATGCAGTTCAACAGAGGTGCTTTTACTGAACTGGTGCTGCAAACCACGTTCCAGGTCTGGATCTTAGCTTTGAGACACTTCACAATGCCTCTATCGTCTGCCTTCTCCTTTGCTTGCACATTTTTACCACCAGCCCTGCTTCTCACAGCTCACTTGGGGTCAGTGACAACTCGACCTGTGGCACTTTTCCCAAGCTTCATAAGCCTGAAGCTCTACCAGTGTTCAAGGCACCTGGGCTAATGGACCTCAGCAGATAGAGAAGCGGTGGTGGAGCTGCAGACATGTCAGTTTCTCAGCTGTCTCCATTTCTAAGCCTTGAGCCTTAAGACTCTCCAGCACCTACTCCAAAGAGCCAAACAGGTTCATTTTAGGTCTCCAAAGCACTTGGTGCTATGCTAAATCAGATTGTAGGTCATCTCCATATCCCACTTCTAAAACCAATATAGTGTCAGCAGCAAGGACCACAATGGGTGGATTTTCTGCTCTTTACATGGCTCTTTGCTGTGGCTCACTATCCTTAAAAAGACTGCTTGCCTCTTGCCTCACTAGTTGGAAAAATCATGTGCGACTGTGCAGAATGACCATTTTTATAGGTGCTCCTGCTATTGATGACGTAATGCCAGCTCATTCTTTTGGTGACTTGTCCCTGGCTGATGTAACTTGTCCAGCACCGTTACAATATTGAATCTTAAGCATAAAAAAAGTAATATAACATACTCAAATACACCTATGGTAATCCGTTTCTGGGTCATGGGGGGCCAGAGCCCACCCTTATAACATCATATTCAAGACAGGAAACTGCTCTATAGTGAGTGACAGGCTACAGCAGGGCCCAGTCACACACATAAATCCACAGTCACAAAGCATGAAATTGGAAATGCGTGATCATCTAACAAGTACATCTTTGAGGATGTAGGATGTAATTCAGGGTACCTGGAGGGAAATCCACAATAAGACATGGAAATTAATCAAACACTACAGTGGTGTGAAAAACTATTTGCCCCCTTCCTGATTTCTTATTCTTTTGCATGTTTGTCACACAAAATGTTTCTGATCATCAAACACATTTAACCATTAGTCAAATATAACACAAGTAAACAGAAAATGCAGTTTTTAAATGATGGTTTTTATTATTTAGGGAGAAAAAAAATCCAAACCTACATGGCCCTGTGTGAAAAAGTAATTGCCCCCTTGTTAAAAAATAACCTAACTGTGGTGTGTCACGCCTGAGTTCAATTTCCGTAGCCACCCCCAGGCCTGATTACTGCCACACCTGTTTCAATCAAGAAATCACTTAAATAGGAGCTGCCTGACACAGAGAAGTAGACCAAAAGCACCTCAAAAGCTAGACATCATGCCAAGATCCAAAGAAATTCAGGAACAAATGAGAACAGAAGTAATTGAGATCTATCAGTCTGGTAAAGGTTATAAAGCCATTTCTAAAGCTTTGGGACTCCAGCGAACCACAGTGAGAGCCATTATCCACAAATGGCAAAAACATGGAACAGTGGTGAACCTTCCCAGGAGTGGCCGGCCGACCAAAATTACCCCAAGAGCGCAGAGACGACTCATCCGAGAGGTCACAAAAGACCCCAGGACAACGTCTAAAGAACTGCAGGCCTCACTTGCCTCAATTAAGGTCAGTGTTCACGACTCCACCATAAGAAAGAGACTGGGCAAAAACAGCCTGCATGGCAGATTTCCAAGACGCAAACCACTGTTAAGCAAAAAGAACATTAGGGCTCGTCTCAATTTTGCTAAGAAACATCTCAATGATTGCCAAGACTTTTGGGAAAATACCTTGTGGACTGATGAGACAAAAGTTGAACTTTTTGGAAGGCAAATGTCCCGTTACATCTGGCGTAAAAGGAACACAGCATTTCAGAAAAAGAACATCATACCAACAGTAAAATATGGTGGTGGTAGTGTGATGGTCTGGGGTTGTTTTGCTGCTTCAGGATCTGGAAGGCTTGCTGTGATAGATGGAACCATGAATTCTACTGTCTACCAAAAAATCCTGAAGGAGAATGTCCGGCCATCTGTTCGTCAACTCAAGCTGAAGCAATCTTGGGTGCTGCAACAGGACAATGACCCAAAACACACCAGCAAATCCACCTCTGAATGGCTGAAGAAAAACAAAATGAAGACTTTGGAGTGGCCTAGTCAAAGTCCTGACCTGAATCCAATTGAGATGCTATGGCATGACCTTAAAAAGGCGGTTCATGCTAGAAAACCCTCAAATAAAGCTGAATTACAACAATTTTGCAAAGATGAGTGGGCCAAAATTCCTCCAGAGCGCTGTAAATGACTCATTGCAAGTTATCGCAAACGCTTGATTGCAGTTATTGCTGCTAAGGGTGGCCCAACCAGTTATTAGGTTCAGGGGGGCAATTACTTTTTCACACAGGGCCATGTAGGTTTGGATTTTTTTTTCTCCCTAAATAATAAAAACCATCATTTAAAAACTGCATTTTGTGTTTACTTGTGTTATATTTGACTAATGGTTAAATGTGTTTGATGATCAGAAACATTTTGTGTGACAAACATGCAAAAGAATAAGAAATCAGGAAGGGGGCAAATAGTTTTTCACACCACTGTATATGGATGGAAGATGACCAAGCATGGGTTTGAGCTGCACTGCTCAACAATGCTACCCATAAAGCCATTAAATCCATTTAAATGTTCATTTCATCTGCTCACATCTCCATCCTTGCAACTATGAATTGGATTAAAAGGTTAGAAAATATGTTCCCCGGCTAAAATAAGTGAAATTATTTTATTACTTCATGAATGTTTCCAGTTTCTTCATGCCACACATTTACAAGCAGGTTCTGTATACTAAGAGACTATGAATTTTTATGATGTCATTATTTCCAAGTGATTTTAAATTTTTAATAAATTAAATCACAACTGACTCAATGCTGTCGTCTAGGGATTTCCACTCTTTGCCATTAAATCATCCTTCTTACTTCAGGCAATTAAGACACAGCTGCTTCCTTGTACTTTGTAGTTCAATTCACTTTTATCTTTAATGACAAAAAGAAAGCAGCAATTACTGTGCTTCCAGTAAATGACGGGTGGTCAATGTAACATTTTTATCCACCAAATACAGTAAAAGGAAAAATCCAATCTTTAGAAATATGAAAAAAAGTTTATTCTGAGCAAAGCCAGGAGGTCTTTAGTCAGTTTGCACAAGTAAGGAGTTATCAACCCTGTGTACCAAAATCTGCTCCCTTTTCTTCTGAATGAATAAATTATTTTCACGCAAAGCCGTTTAAATACTGAAACTTTACAAACAGACTATCTCTGCTACCCATTTAAGACAGGTTGAAATCTAAGTGATCTATGTGGACCTCTATTTAAACATATTTGCTATCTTTTGAATTACCTGTACTTTGAGGACCTTTCCTCTGTTTTCCGACTGACGTTCCCTTTCCCAAGCTTGTTCCAGTAAAGCCTGCTTCTGTGACTGCGTCATTATTTTCTAAGCTCCTTTCTCCTGTCCAATCTGCTTTTATACTTTTTGTCTGTGAAGATGACTCTCTAAAGTGTGCACCTTTACACCTCCTCCTGCATCACACACTTGCATTTCCCCTTTTGTCGCATCACCAAAGCTGAACTGGCCAATCAGATTGCTCTGAGGAGGCAAACAAATGGACCTCAGTGTTTTACAAGTAGACATGGATTATTCATTTGGCCTGATATAATAATATACATCCGATCCCTTTCCCTAATGTTGGCCTTTTTCCACTTTGAATAGAGCCACCGGTTTTCGCCGCTACTCTTGGGTTAGCTTGTTGAACTGACCACTCTTTGAGCTCGGTAAATGCAGTGGTGGTCGCTACTGCATTGGTCAAGTTTAATAAGTCTAGTCTAGTCAAGTCAGGACTTTGGTTTCCTGATGTTTCACTAATCCAACCCCCACCACATGAAGTTATCAATCATTCGCATTACAGCTATGAACGCCGTTTATGTGGCCAAAACAAGAGCAAGAAAATTGATACCACGCTGCTGTTACTGATGTATAACACTGGACAACAGAATAGATAGACAAGACCAATTTTCTTACCTTGCGTTCCTTCTTAATGGCTTCTGAACACTCTCTGGAAGTTGATAGCGTAGAGTCCACTACGACTCCTAAATCCTCCTCATAAGGTGTACTTTTGATTTTCAGACCTCCCATTGTGTATTCAAACCAAACATTTTTACTTCCTTGCACGTAATACTTTACATTTTCTGACATTAAATATCATCTGCCACAAATCTGCCCAAGCCTGCATGCTGTCCAAGTCACTCAACAGATTCCAAATTATCTTCCAGTCTACCTGGCTTGGTATCAACTGTAAACTTAACCAGCTTGGTACTTATATTCCTATCTAAATCATTTACATATATTAAAAATAGCAGTGGCCCTAGCACCGACCCCTGTGGAACTCCGCTCTTAACATCGGCCAATTCAGATGAGGTTCCTCGCACCATCACCCTCTGCTTGCTGTTTGAGCCAATTCTGCACCCATCTAAAAACATCACCCTGAACTCCCACTTCTTTTAATTTGATGCCCAACCTCTCATGTGGCACCTTATCAAATGTTTTCTTAAAGTCCATATAAATAATATCATGTGCTCTACTTTGATCATATCCTTTTGTTGCTAGAGGTACTAGAGTTAATTACCTTAAATTACCTTAAATACTCCTCATTGACTTTATAACATTAAAAAAACAGCACACCTAGAAAGCTGGCTTGTTTTGTTGCTGGAAGCTTCATATAAACGAACACATTTAATTATTTAAAGCAATTAAAGGTTCTGATGAAGAGGTGGATGTGAAAGTGTGTGCAGGGTGTCAATGGTGTTTGTCTTTTTTGTTTCACATTTTCTTTTATGCTGAGTTTTTTTGGGTTTTGCTGAGCAGGAATGGATGTGCTTACTTTATCCTTTCATTGTATCCTCATCACATGTATATTATACCAATGCTTGATAGCAAAAATACACAGGAAAGTTACAATTTTCTCAGAAACTTTAACAGTTCTGTTTCTTTTTTCTTTCAGAATATTGTATTATTAAAGAACTCGATTAGTAAAGGTAAGGCACACCTTATAAATTGTTAGCACTTACCCTTTTACATGTTGAAAGCTAAGATTGCTGAACATTATATAAATGAAAAATATTTAATAAATGGCCAATGCTCCAGAATGTAAAGTTTAAAAATAATTTATAACTTTTTTCTTGATATGAAGCTGCTGTTGCTTGGTGTTCATGAATGGAAGGATGTGGTTTTACTATGGCTTTACTAACTGTACACCAGTGTTTTGTAGAAACATTGGAGATTTCAATAGTACAAATAGTATACACACAACAAGAGAATACTTGGATTGCAAATCAGATCTTGTAGATGAAAAACAAACCTGGGAAACTGAGATGTGTCATCAGGTTTTAAGAACAACTTAACCATCTCTAACATAGTTAGTGTTTGTAGTCGTCTCTCAAAACTGACAGCTGTAATCAAGAGAATTTGGTATTATAATCCCACTGTGATTGTTATCTTCTAGTTTGGGATATTCTCCACTTTTTAATTTCTATGTTTTTATTCCATTTTAGGATAATGATAAAATCCATTCCTGGATAATTGGCCATTCTAAATTAGTGTTGAAGTGGATGGGATTGTGTCTTTTTTTTGTCTGATCAGTTATTCCTTGTATATTGGTTTTCATCTCACATTCCAAAAGTTAAAAGTTATTTCACATCCCTTAATGGGTCTAGTGTAGAACAATGTGGGTTTAATGCATGTTAGTCTGTGCTTGAAAGTGGGCGGCTACACACTGTAGCCAATCTGTCCTTTCACTGAGTTTTCGTACTTCCAAGAGGGAAACACACCACCTGCCACTCAGTATAGTCTATGTACAAGGTGAGACACAAAAATAACCGGATTGGTAAAAAAATATATATTTATTGATGAATTACAGCATTCTAAACATTGTCACCTTCTATATACTCCC
This sequence comes from Erpetoichthys calabaricus, assembly GCF_900747795.2. Lineage (NCBI taxonomy): Eukaryota > Metazoa > Chordata > Cladistia > Polypteriformes > Polypteridae > Erpetoichthys > Erpetoichthys calabaricus. Next base: position 58,302,665 of record NC_041394.2, read on the forward strand.
CCTCCCGATCTCCACACCGCTCCATACGTATCTTCCAATGATTGAAACAGTACTGGAAGTCTTCAGGCTTGAGGCTCTTCAACAGGCTTGACGTTTCTGTCTTCACTTCATCCATTGAAGAAAAATGTGTTCCTTCCAGGTTACTTTTGATTTTCGGGAACAAATAAAAATCACAAGGAGCAAAATCGAGCAAATAGGGAGGATGGTTGAGGACAGGAATGTTTTTGGCAGTGAAAACCTACTTTACGGAAAAAGCAGTATGATCATTTCGAACAATCTGATTCACAGTTTTGATGTTTTCATCTGTCCGAGACGAGTGTGGGCAACCTGGGCATTAAACATCTTCCACATTTTCTTGTCCTTCCTTGAAACGTTTGTGCCACTCAAAAACTCATGTATGAGACAAACTGTTATCACCGTACATTGTTTTTAACATTTCATATGTTTCTGTGGCTGTTTTGTTCAATTTTGCAAGAAATTTGATATTGATTTGCTGTTTGATTTTTTCACCCGACATTATAGTGGCAACTCGTGTAGCGATTGTTGTGCAAATACTGACTGGGCTATTCACAGGATATACCTAGCCGGTCGGCAGTTTGAAGGGCGTGTAGGAGGAGATATAGTTATGGTTCATGTTTGTTCAACTTCCAGACGGTTTTCCAGCAAAGCCCCAAGCCCAGTCCAGTTATTTTTGTCTCTCACCTCGTATAGCAGTACACTTTTGGACCTCCAAGGTGGAAACCCTCCCATTCTGGTCTCTTATATAATTTCTGCATACAATAAGGAGTTCCGCTAGCTCTTTTTTACCACTGATGGTAGTACCTTGCTTGTATTGGACCTATATGCTCAGAACTTCCTTTTGTCTTCCCCTTGATGCAACTAGGTTAGGCTCCAGCCACCTGTAACCGTAAAACATTAGTTATAGTAGTAGTAGTAGAAGTAGTAGGACAATTGTCATGTTAATGAGAGTACAGTGAAATTCTTACTTGCATGTTCTTCATTAAGCAGGTGTGGAAAAATGATGGGCAATGTGGGTTTTATACATGGTAGTCAGTGCTTGAAGTGGGCTGGTACTCATCGCAATTACTCAAACAATCTGTCTTTTCACTGTGCTTACATAATTCCAAGGGGGAGCCACCCCACCCACTATAATCATGGTGCCAGTACATCACAAATCACACATACCTAGAATGAGCAACTTCCACTCAGGCAATGCCCAGGCTGGGAGTGCGAGGCTTTAATGCTAAATTCTTCCCCCTCCATGCTGACCTACATGAGTCATGTGCTTTTAAATAAGATTCTGAAACATATTGAGCAAAAGTGAAATGAGGTGTTTCATATTTTTAAAGTTGTTCTGATATAAACACACTCTCTTTTATTTCCTAGGTTTTTTCACCACTTTGACAAGTCAAATAAAAATGCATATTTATGAGCTCCTTTCGATGAAGTCTGCTTAGTTATTTATTGCATGGTGCAATGGCCGGTGTTGAGACTAAGGAGAACTGCAGACAGTAAAAAGGAGTCTTCCTGCAATCATGAAACAAACTGAATTATAATAAATCTGTTGACTGGTTCATAAACATGTTTGACTATGCAATGTGTGAAGAATTTTTTAAAGTACAATATATAAAAATGTAGTAAATACTGCCCATACAGTATGTTCAACTGCAATAAAGTCATGAACCTCAATGAAGGATACTGAAGAGCTTGCTAAAATTGTGTGTGTTTATACAATTCACATGCATATTCATGTAAAAATATATTTTCATCAAATAGTTTATTTGTAAAAATAGATTAAGTATATGTTGAAGGAAACGTTTATCGATTTTTTCTGAAAATTTTAAAAATTTTACTTTTACAGTTTGATTTTGAACAAATAATAATGCATTTACTTCTGTCATTTTGCTCTGTTCTGTAGCTTCTAAATAATACTGAACAGGGACATTTAAGATGCAGTATTCATTTATTTTTGCATCAGCAACTATAATACAATAATGGGCCCTCTTCTTATGCAAAGTTATTCATAATTTAGTAGTTAGTTAAAAAAATGATGAAAATATATCTGGATATGGTGAATGGCATTTGTTAAATGGAAAGCAATGAAGAATGATAATATATGGTAGTGTGTTTGCTAGTTGTCAGATGTCCTTTTTGGGAGAAACTGCACAGAGCTATTGTAAAGACCCTCCACCACTCTATGCAACATGCCTTCCATTTAGTAACACCTATTCTCAGTTACATGAGGTAAAACACACTATACATAATAGCTACCCAATGGTTTTATACAGTTTACATAATATCACATTTTTAAGTTTGTCACAGTATGTAAAAGCAATGAAAACAAAAATGGGCCGTGCCAATGACTACAGACTAGCAGCTCTCGGTACTGTTGTGATGAAATGCTTTGAGAGATTGATGCCTGGACAATTTGAAAGCAATATTCCAGGTAATCTGGACCACTTCCAGTTTGGAGTTTGTCATAATCTGTCCACAAAGGAGGACATATTCCATACCTGGATGATAAAAGCTACTGTGGGCTATGTGACACTGTATTTTAGACATCCTAAAAGTGTCCAAAGATATGTGAACTGGCAGTAACATTTCCTTCACAAGATCCTCAACACAGGCACCCACATCATTACATTTGCTGCTGTCAGCACCATCAAAGCATGATCACCAACAATTATGAGATGGCTGACAGGGAAAAGCTTTCCTCTTGAAACCAGGGCAACAGAAATCTCTGTTAGTTTCAACAAAAGCCTAAAGCTTGTCATAGATTTGAAGAAGCTGGAGGCAGACCGTATTCTCACCTACTTTTGAGGGAATGCTATGAAGAGGGCGAACAAGTTTAACTTTCTTGGAGTCACCATCACAGATGATCTGAAATGAGCACACAATGCCTCTGCTATTTTCAAGAATGCTCACTGACAATTTTACTCTCTTAGACATCTGTGGGAAGCCCATATATCTCCGTCTAAGCTTGCCAACTTCATTAAATGTATAGATGGATCCTTCGTCACCCCTTGCATCACCTCCTTGCATGTTACATGCTTAGTCCAGAACTTCAACACACTACAAAGACAGTTGATGTTGGCACAGAATAGTTTTGGTGCACAACTCCATTCTTTTTAGGACATGCATAACACATGCTTCCTTAGAAAAGCAAACCATATTATTAAAGATCTCAGCTATCCTGCATAGTCATTTTCCTCTCTCGTTCATACTGGTATAAGGACTAAGAAGCATCTGGGCCAATGGATTCAGGGACAGTTTTTATCTACAGATCATTGGCCTACCGAATAGCCATTCATACACTACCATATCTGCACATTTCTTTCAGCGGGTTCATACAGATTTCCTGGTCGTAATTTCATTTCCTTGTGTTTGTATTTGTGTATGCCACGACATGGATTGGCATCCCATCTCGGGTTGTTTTCTACTCTTTTGTTTCTGAAGCTGTAAGGATATTCCTAAGTTTCTGTTTTACCTAGCATTTGCAAAGGCAGATCTTGAAAATATGGACGGAAATAAAAATTTTATTTGATCAAAGCTTAAAAATAATATGAGTCTTAAGAAGTGTGGAAGTTGACCCGGACACAGACAGGTAGACACTGAAGGTTCCAAGACACATTATTGTACATACTATATACAGTGACGCACACAACCCAGTACTCCCGTACTATTCACCCAGAAAGTTCTGGCCTCTTCTCTATGCCTCTGCTCTTTTGGTCCGCCTCCACTCCAGCCATTGACTGGAGGGAGGCGGCCCCTTTTATATCCACCCGGACGTGCTCCAGATGCCTCCCAATGAGCTACTGCCAGCATTCCCTGGTGTGGCAGAAGTGCCGGCTGTGCACCCGGAAGCACTCTGGGTGTCCCTGGTCTTCCCCCCAGCACTTCCTGGTGTGGCAGAAGTGCTGAAGGCCAGGGCTTTTCAGGCACCAGGGCGCCCCCTGGCGGTGACCATGGGCCCCTATAGGGTTGAGCTTCCATGCTCCTTTCGCATGGTCCGCATAGCCACCAGGGCGGTCACCCCCTCGTGGTCTGGAGGAGGCATAATCCCTCCTCCGGTCCTTCCAGGTGTCGACTCACCCCAAACCCCAGCCGTTCGCCACAGAAGATATTACATTTTTGTTTATGTACACATTTAGGGGTTTATTATTTTCTGGGTAAAATTACAAATGCTGTAAATGTAAGAACAAGGGTAATAAGTCTATGCATAAAACTAAATTAAATTCAGAAATTAAATAAGTTGAATTGTACTTAGAGGTCGAAGCAGAATGATAAATACAAATTAGTTTTAAACAAATCTCATCCAACTTTTTTTATTTCATTAGTTTGATGTTTTGCCTTAGTTTAGCTTCTACATCTAGGCTGAGATAAAAAGATGGTAATATTTAATAATACACCAAGAGGTGGCTGGTACATTTTCCCACTACAATACCCACCTTCAAAATAAACCACTCTCTTTCTCTATGGAGGCTTTCATTTCTTATTTTTTCCCTTTGCCCAGCTGAGTTATTGTCTGCAACTACATCCCAACTCCAAGATAATAGGTCCAAAGGCCAGGAAGATCTTTCAAGCCTAGATCCACTATCGCTTGTAGTTTACATTATTCAGTTACTACCAAAAGACCTAATTCTGTCAATGTAAAGTCCCCACCTTGTGACACTTGGTGTTCTTGTCTATTCCTTTCACCATATATTTTTGCGAGGAAATCCAGACTGGCTGTGCTGAAAAGTACCTGTAATGAGCAGGCTGGCAAAAATGATCAAAGAAGGTTTTGTATCAGGGAACAAAAAGAGATTATATTTATTTTTTAAAAGAAAGTAGGCTGACATATGGTCTGAATTCACATAATTTGGTAATTGGGGTTGGTAAGAAAAGATCAGAGTAACAAGAAAACAAAGCCAGAGGACAAAGGCAAAATTATAATTTGTAAGGGCTAAAGCAGAGATGAAACAAAAACTAATCAGAGAAAGCCCAAAACAAAATAAATTTGACCACACATAAAGGTTGTTTTTATAATGTGTCGAAAACCTAGGATACACCATCTTTAATACTGTATTTTGCATGTAATGATATCATGTTGACCACAGTTACCATTACACAATATGGCTACTGCTGCAAGAAAACATTGCAAAATTGTGATGCAATCGGCAAAAGAGGTTCTGAAAATGTCAATGAAATGCTTATTCATAACAAAAGTTATGACAATTTCATAACAACAGTTATTATGCTTGCAAATGATATCATAAGCTTGCAGATGATACCGAACTAGGTGCATTGGCAGATAATTTAGAATTCTTTGAACCATTACAGAGAGACGTGGACAGCTTGGACAGATATGTGGCAGATGAAATTTAATTTTCAGTAAATTTAAAGTATTACATGTAAGAAAATAAAATGTTACATTTGAATACACAATGGGAGGTTTGAAAATCGAAAGTACATCTTATGAGAAGGATTTTGGAGTTGTAGTGGAGTTGTCACTATCAACTGTCAGACATTGTTCAGAAGCCATTAAGAAGACTAACAGAATGTTTAGTTATATAGCAAGATGTGTGGAGTACAAGTCCAAGGAGGTTATGATGAAGATTTATAACACCTCACCTGGAGTACTGTGCACAGTTTCAGTCTCCAGGCTGCCAAAAGAAGATAGCAATGCTGGAAAAAGTGCAGAGGAGAGTTACTGAGCTGACTCCAGGGCTACAGGGGGTGAATTATGAGAAAAGATTAAAACAGCTGAGCCTTTTCAGTTTAAGCAAAATAACATTAAGAGGAGACATGATTGAAGTGTTTAAAATGATGAAGGGATTCAGGACAGTGGATGGCAAGAGAAATTTTCCAGATGGCTGGAGAAAAAAAAAACAAAATCTGGAGGGGTTCCAAGGCCATGAGACCACCCAGCTCCCACTAGCCATTCTACCTAACATACATGATCTAAATCAGTCCTCATGGTTTTCAGGCTTTACATGGAAGAATTAGGTGATAATGGTCATGTGGATATTTGGTAGGTAATATATTAAGGTAGGTAGTATGTTGACGATCGGTGCACAACAAAGTTGAATTTCATATAGTACTTTATTTGTCATCCATATTTGAGTTATTGTCAACCGAGAGGAACGTTCAAGTCCAAATAAAATGCTAGGGTGCTAACTGGGTCACCCTGCATAGTGAAACAACAAGTTCAAACAAAATAACAGACACAGATGGCACAGTATAGAACAAAAAATGGTATCTGCTATAGATAAGGTGATAAGGCTATGAAGATCAGTCTGGATTCAGGTTGGAGTTACATCAGGTGGGTTGCTTATCCCCAAATGAGACTCTCTGCTCTTATAGACCTTGGACTGGAAGGGGTGGAGTCAGTTGCCCTCATTGGGCATCTTTTCTTAGCTGTGAGTGGGAAGAGACAAGATAGTCAGTGACAATGTCTCCTCGTTTCCTGGGGTGATAGTGCTTACCTCTGCCGAGCCCAGAAGATGACCCTCTGATGCACATCTTGGAGGATAAGGAATCCCAGTGTAAGCAATGAGGAGTTGAAGAGCAACAGACCAACATCAAAATGTTTTGGAACACTGGAAGTAACATGCAGTGATTGTGAGTGGATTCAATCATATCCTAACTAGTTCAATTTGTTTGTTGATTCATCCATATGCAAACTAGTTATGCTGTTATCTATTACAGGAATCAAGACAAAAACATCCCTGGAAGGAGTGCCAATAAGGTGGCTGATTCATCATTAAAAAAGCAAAACTGTTAGTAATTCTGACATAGCTCTCCATTGTTATTGTGAACTTTGTCCTAAGCAGTAATAATTTAGAGTTAGTCCATCCATCCATTACCAAAAATCCATTAATCCTAGAGAGGCATCCCAGGCTGGAACACAAGGCAAGAATTTATCCTGGGTGGAGTGATGAAGGCCATCCCATGGCACACACACACATACACAGACACCTGATTTAATATCTAACATACACCACGTCAAGGAATTTAGGAAGAGAACTGGAGAAAAATGTATGGAAACAGAGGAAACTGTGCATACTTCACATAGACAAAATGAGGTACAGATTCATGACTCTGGAACCATGAAGCAGCAGCACTAACCAGAGCAGCACCATAATACTCTTTGGTGTTGCTAATTAGCCTAAAATCTATATCTTTGAGATGAAACCAAGAATTTGATTAAACCTAAGAAAATTTATAAAGTGCACACAAACAATGACTGAGCTGTGATTAAAACCTAGAAGCCATGTATCAATAGCACTAACCTCTGTGCTTATGACTAGGACACTTCAACGATGAATAAGATCCTTGGTATGTACTTTATTGTTTGGAGAGTTTCAAATCAATTATCATTTTTCAAAGATGCAGGCAATCCCATGCAGGAATTCAGCAGTAGATTGCCAGGTAGAGGGTGCATCTGAATGAACAAAACCAGACATTCCAATAAACCTGACCCTGCAATTTCCTAAATTAAAGCCTACAATAATATAATATCTTTGTTAGAATGTGACGAAAGCTGTAAAACTACAACCAATACATTATGAGCACCTTAGCTAAGATGTTGTTGTTAAAGAACATGCACTAATCATCAGGGACCAGGGAATAATGAGTTAAATAAGACATTTTCAAAGTTTAGTTTTTTGAAAAATGGGCAGAAATTTCACTAAGGAAGGTACACTCCGGTTGAGTCTTTCTAAGATCTATATTAATCCAGATTTTCAGAAGACGTGGCCATGGGCCTTCTTCTTAACTGAGTGTTCCATGTTGATATGTGGAAGCACTTTAAACTAGCAAATTAGGTGCAAATGAACAAATTTCAATATAAATTCCTTCCGTGTTTTACCCAAGTTATATCTGTGAAAGTGACTATTGGTTGGGAGGCTGTATGATTTATTTATAAGGGAATGGGTTAGCATTACATTTTGCATTCATCAGAATATTTAACGATTACAGAGCCTGGATTAATGATCTCTTGCATGTGGTTTTAAAAAACAGACACAACCATTTCCTCTCACTCTTTTACAACAAGGTCCAGCATTGAGAGAGTCATTTGTATATAATGTTTTTTAAATTAGGAAAATTAAGTAATGCCACAGTTCACTCTACCTTCTCTTTTCATGGGGAGGACTGTGAGGAGAGGTTTAGAAACTCTTGATACATCCCAGTCTGTTTCCTCTCCACAGGACAGTTTTCTAGCAAGTCTTATTTCACCCATGAAGGACAAAGTGATCTATGATGCATGAAAGACTCCTCCTCGTTATAAACCTATGAACAGCTTCATAAAAGATGGCACATGAAAAAAGGTGGTAAAATCTCCATCTGAGAAGTTTTTCTGTATACTTGATAAGTGTTGGAACCTCAACCCTTTAAAGATCGGAACACTATGAGCTTTTTCAACTTCAAAAGAGGTTAAATAAAACCATTTATCATTGCTGATTTTGAACAATATCCCAGGTGTCGTCCTGTGTCTTAATGAGTACCCCCTAGTGGTCACAATAAGTTTTGTTAGAAAATAATCCAATATAGCACAGTCATTCTCTGACAGAACTGTGCTGGCCTAGTTTGTTTGTAATGCAACTAACTCAGTGACAGGGTTCTGCTGCAGACCTATAATTATACTAATGATTTTTACAGTGTTCTTAAGTTAGTTTAAAATTCTTCATGCTGAGTTTGCCAACCCAACCTACAGTATAAAAGAAAATGTGGCAACAGGTTTAATAAAGGGCTTACAAAAAGGTGTCATTATAGTTTTGTCCACATTAAAACAATTCAGTTTCCAAGGAAATAATAGCCATGTCTGTCCCTTCTTACAAATGTATTCTGTTTTAAGATCAAAGTTTAGTCTATTATCAATGATTGTGCCTAGATGCTGGTGGTGTTCTGACATGTCCATACTCTCCTTTTTAGTTATTGTTAAGACAGTGGGGTATCCTTAAAAATATTTAGCTGTAAAAAGGAACAATCACACCATTAAATAAATGTATCAATAAGTCAATGGCTTATCTTCTACATGTTATGTTTAAGCCAGGATTCATTCATTTTTAATTATTTGATTATTAATTGTTTATGTTAACATTGTTATGTATATTTATTCTTTATATAATTATGTATTTTTTGTTAATTTTTTGGTTTCTATATGTGGATGCTTGTCCTGCCATGTCCCTTCTATTTTGTGAGAGGCGGTGCCATCTTTCTTGATGGACTGATCTCAGTGCTATTAAGGCTCATGGGAATTGCAGTCCCTCTGTGCTACATTACTATGTGCTTTGCGGTTGCTGAGTGTATCTTGTTTTCTTTTGATTATTCTTTGGATTTACTGGCTTTTTTGACATTATACTACACTATTTTTAGTTTATGATTTCTGGATTTCGTACTGGGGCTTTGCTTAGGCAATCTCCTTTGAGCCTCTTTTTTTGAGTTTTTCCTTTTTTTTCTATTTTTGTGAATAAACCTCATTTTTTGAAGAGTTTCTGTTGCCTTACGCTGTACTAGCAAAGGGTTGACAGTTTTTCCCTCCCTAGTTGGTCATTTTGTGAGCATTTTTGGAACATTTCAAAGTATATTTTTGAAGTTTATCTGTTTAGCACATCTTTGTCTGGTGCAGACACAGCTACTCTAGTAGAAGCTGGGCTTCCTTTTTATGCATCTCCTTCTGGGCAAGCTGGTGGGATTAAGGCTGCTTTCCTGGATATTTTTAAAGGCCTCAAACCTCTTAGGCTATTATAGGTAAGTGAATCACTGTTACTGTATATTTTATCCTGAGTTTCTCCCCTTTTCATTCATTTTTATGTCAGTTATTTATGTTAATGTTACTTGTGTTGTTGATCTGCCTTGTTTTCTATGGATGTGTTATGTGCCTTGTGTCTTGTGAGTGGTTTCTCAAGAGGCAGGACCACCTGCTCATCACTGCCAGGGACTTCTCTCAGCCCTATAAAGGCACACTTTCTGCCGATTCATTCAAATGCATTTGGGAGTTGGTGTGGTTACTTGGGTTTCTACTGTGCTTTTTTTGATTTTTGACTTCAGGCTCTGCTTTTGACTACATTACTCTATTGGACTGCTTTATTGTTTCTGGGCAACTCCTTTTTGCCTCTTTGTGCTCCATGAAGCTCCATGTTATGCCAAAGCATTTTTGTTAGGAATAAATCTTTTATTCTATAATGATTCTCTGTGTTCATAGCCAGGGTTTTTGATAGGATTTCCCCTTCTCGTGGACATTTTTGGGAACTATTGAGGACTTAAGTACTTTGGGTCTCTTGAGTGGCACAAAAATCACACAGCATAAGACTCACAAATGGCAGAATTATCTTCAAATTTCAAAATATGATTGTCCTTGAGCGAACTCCTGCAGTGTACTAAATTGTGGGTCTGGATTGAATTAAAAAGTGATAAGAAATCTATAAACAGCAACCTTGCATGGTTTTTTGGTTCCTTGAGCATCTTTAGCACAGGATTGATGCTATATAAATAAAATGCATTGTTATTATTATTCCAGCAGACTGAGAAATGTTGCTGTGACATTCTCCACACCATCTTTGCTCTGTATGCAAATTGGTAAGGGTCCAGATGGGCCTGGGTTTTGTTAAGTGGTTGTTTCTTAACTAACCTCTCAAAGGATTTCATTATACAAGCAGTTAAGACCACCAATCTGAAGTCACTTAATGCTTTTGGCTGTGTATGTTTTGCTACCAAAATAACATTTGCCTTTTTCCATAGACCGGGCACCTGCTGTAAATCCAGAGGTATATTAAATAAAGAGAGGAGTATTGGAGAGAGCTGCCCTGTTCAGGATTGATGCAGACATCAACTAAGTCTTTTTGGGCCAGAACTCATTTTGATTTTAGTTTGTTGAAGGATTATTTTGACATTGCCTTGATTAAAGAAAGGCTGACTCCTAGCTTCAGTTCTAAGTCTTTTCGTGTGGCAAATGATTTCCAAAGCAAAATTTTGTGTCTCAAACCTTACACAGAATTCAATGTATTATTGAGTCATCTGATAGTCAGTTTTAACCCCTGCCAATTCAACATGTTGATTGTATTTACTGTGAATGCAATCCATCATCTTCATGCCATTCCACAATGTGCCCAGTTTATCAGTCTGCAGTTTATTCTCTATCCTGTCCTTATACTTGATGTCACATTTGACCTTCTTCTGTAGTCCTTTCTGTTCTGTCCTGTTAATGTTCCATGTTGAAATGCACTGTTTTATCTGGTTAACGATTCTTTTAAATTTCTGGTAATGCACGGCTTGCTTTTAGAATATATTTTAACTGATTTAACAGGAATTGAGGCATCCTTGCAAAAGTTCATATAACTGCTTTACCATGTCCGTCAGTTTATCTACAGCAGCGGTGCCCAACTCCAGTCCTGGAGGGCCGCAGTGGCTGCAGGTTTTCATTCTAGCCCTTTTCTTAAATAGTGACCTGTTTTTGCTGCTAATTAACTTCTTTTGAATTAAGTTTAATTGACTTGGTTTTTAAGAAATGTTTCCCTGAATTTCTTCGTCGTTCCTCTGAATTGCTTCATTTCTTTCCTTAAATGGCACCAACGCAGAAGTGATATGTGAAGTGAGTGAGCCAACAGAAGGCCAGCTAAGTCAGGGCCTCAAACTCCAACCAATTTCACTCCAACAAGCTGCTTAATGAGGCGCTGAGTCTTGTCATTAATTAAACCCTTTCTTTAATTCCATGGCTTGTTGCCACTCTCATTGTGTAATAGCAGACATTTCCGAAATTAAGGACTTTCTCTTTTCTAAGAGCAGATCAGCATTCCTGATTTCTTTATTTTCAGATATTGTATGATGGTCACAGTTTGCTGGGCCTGTTTTGGCTCATTTTGTGTCTCGTTATTGTTTGGCTGCTAATTAAGGAAAAAGAAACAATTAAGGGGTCTGAGTCTCCAAGAGCAAGTCAAAGAAAATGAATTTAAAAGAAGTTAATTAGCAGCAAAAACTGGTCACTCATTAAGAAAAGGGTTAGAATGAAAACCTGTGGCCACTGCGGCCCTCCAAGACTGGAGTTGGGCACCCCTGATCTACAGTATTTCAGCACAGGATTCTTGAAACACGGTCCAGCCAGAGCATTCAAAATCACAGCACAAGCCCTCAACAGATTTTTTCATCCCAGTAAAGAAAAGACAAAAATGTAAAATGAATTCTACATTTATCAAGTGTGGCTGTCATAATTATTTTTCATCACTATGAATCTAAAGGGGAATCTTTTACATCACTGTCCCTCAAGGGTGACCTCATTAACAGTCTTGAACTTAAGTCCATTAAAGGCATGTTTGCCAGACAAATTGTTAAATTAAGAAAAAATTCCAAGAAGCTTACAATGCCTTTCAACAGATATTCAAAACTTGTGTTGTTTTGTTTAACTAAAAGCATTACTGCAGTTCACTAGCACTGAATTTTTTTGATACCAATGATGAATCTCTGCACGCATGCAATAAATATTGTTAATAATATCCTGCCGAATACAGCCAGATTAAATTATTATTTATACTGTATCCTATAATTTTTTGCCCCCTCAATGTTTATGACAAGTCAACACCATGAGTATTAGTCCTTGGTGTTATTTGCTTCATTAAGATTAGCAGGTAGAATTTCTGGCAGAGCAATAACTGACATTGCAACATTTGCAAGAGTTTCACCAACAGCATTGTTTAAACATGTTGGGCCACCCCCAGAAGACCCAAGACACTAATACAAATTACATTTAAAGCTTTTTATTTAGCTTTACTTTTTTTGTGGAAGCAGCTAGGAGAAAAATATGTTATTTTTAAGAGGGTATAAGTTACAAATCCAGTTTTGCCTGAGACTTAGACTACACTGTTTACTTTATGAATGTCTATTGGAAAAGACTCGGGAGGTTCACATTCACTCAGTCAAAACTCAAATATGTGTTCTGCGTGGTTGAAAACAGGGAATGCTGTCATCAAGAACAAAACTCCTCTTATTTCCTTTTTCATTTTAGATTTAACCCCATTGGCGTACAGATCTTTGGAACAATATGTCTCACAAAGAAACACTTGAAGCTTTTTTATTGGCTTAGAGTAAAGATTGGAAATCTAGCAAAGAGTCTTCATTTAATGCCATAAGGAAAGTGGTTGACCAGAAAAAATAACTGGCTATGCAGTTCTCAGCAGTGTGCCTTCCAAACACATTATTGCAGTATACAGGGGCACGAAATCGCAATCTGTAACACTGTAATATTCTTTATTCGCTCTGGAAGCCTCCGTAAAGGATTCAGTGCAAGGCGGATGGCTAACTCAGAAAAGCTTTTAATTTATTAAAGCACCTGAAGTAGAACTTTACAAAAGACGCCCGTCTCCATTGCTCTCTGTTGCTAACCCCTTTCTGTTATTTACTCCCCCTACTGTTCATGTATTTACCTTAGTTATCTGGTTCATAACAACTTTATTTAAAACCTTAATTCACAATATACTACAAACATATACATAAACACAGGACAAGTGCAAGACAGGTAAAGAACTATACTATACTATAAATAAATAATAGGTAAGAGAATAGATAGTAATCATTTGAAATGGATAGTAATAAATAAATAATTTATATACATTAACAGTCAAACTAATAATAAAAAACAGCAGTAGTAACAATTACTGATGAAAATAAATTAATAAATGTACTTCATATAAATTCACTACTAGGGGCAGATCTGAGGGCAGTGGGACAGCACAGAGTTCGGAGTCCAGACAGCCAAGAGGGGAAAGCTGTTGTAGTACCTGGCAGAACTGGTTCACATGCTACAGAACCTTCTACCAGATGGAAGGGGGACAAAGACACCATAGTAGTGGTGGTAGCGGTCTTTCAAAATGCTGTAAGATTTGTGGATACAACACTTTACAAAGATGTCTTCAATGGAGGGCACAGAGGACCCAGTTATCTTTTTTGCATTATGCACTATCTGGTGTAAGACCTCACAGTCAGCGTCACTGTAGTTCCCAAAGCAGACATTGGTGCCCCAGTAAAAAGCTGTGAGAATGGATGGGGCTGATAGTCCTGCCTTCTTCAGCTGCTGAAGGAAGTGGAGATGCTTCTGCGTCTTCTTGGTTATGGAGGTGGCGGCTATATGCCCTAGAAAGGGTAGACTAGGTGGTAGATCAGAGGCAGGCTTACAGGAAATGTTCCATGTTGCAGTGCTCCCAGGTTTGGAGGAAAAGCCCAAACATGCTAGCTGTGGCTCTACTCTATAACCCTTCCCAAGTGTCCCCTTTATATCTGTCCTTGTAAGACTTTTGACCCATTCATACATATAACAGGCTAAAAAATAGAATACGGGCAAAGCTTTGGGAAGCATTTATTGATGATAAAAAGGCAGACTTTTCAGTTGATGACATTTCACTATTGTTATTGTTATTAACTGTTTGTTCAAATGCAGGACAAATCCATGATCTGTTGTTGTCCACTGTGAAATAAACAGATTCGACACACTCAAAAAAGGTTTGGGGCAGACACCCGTATAATATCTCTTTCTGCAAAAGGGTGTGAAAATTGCACTGATGTGCATAGTTTAGAGTCCACAACTGAACTGATGTCTTAATGAGAATATGGTGGCTTTAAAGGCCTGCACCGTAAGTAACGTTCTTCTGTGCGCCAGAACTGGAAGTGATGTCATCAAGGGTGAATCAGGCAGGTTTTCCCGTGTTTGGACTGCAGAGGCAAGAGAAGAAGGTTTACCTCACCACCCCCTGGCATGATGTAGAATTACCTTCCCTTGGTCCATACAGCTCCTTCCTACTCACATGTGTGTGACACCACACACAGAGACAGTGCTATGTCTAAATAATCAGGAATAAGAAACACTTTTTTTGTGAATCACACCAAAATCTTTACTAAACTAATGTTAACCAACAGAGCCCTCTAATGAAATGGTTGTGATTTTTCCAAAAACAGATACAACATACCAGTCCCCATTTAATTAACTGTAGTGAGGACACTGACCTAAACTCTGAACTCGTAATCCTCTAGAGGTACACCGAGATTGTAAGGCAGCATTGCACTTTTTAAAATTTGGCTGCTGAAAGCACAAGGCCGTTGAAGACACATGTGTTTCATTCTACTTCCTTCACATGGCTCTTTAACAGAATTATGAACAAGACAGGAATCTGCCTGGAATGAAATGTCTGTCCTTTAAAAAGCCAACACATTCAGAGCAACTCCAACTCATTTAAACTGCCCATCTCATAAATGTGGAAGCAAAGTGGGGAACCCATGGTGACCCAACAAGAACGTGCAAAGTGAATTTGGAATTAAATGCAGGTATCTTTCATTATATTTTGTTTGGATGACAAATATAAGAAGTATATTGGAATTTTATTTGGACATATCCTGCTTATAGAAAGGGGAAATAAATCAAATCAAACAAATAAAGAAAGAAGTTTCAGCGACTTACACAGAGTATAGAATAATCAATAATGTATTTAGAAATATCCAAGGGCTAAAATTAATAACAGTCAAAGCACACAGCACCTCTTGAATGTGTTGGTCTGAGGTTCAAAGTGTTGACAATGCCACCCACACCCTATGGGTGACATCAGCAATAAGAATCTTTTACATTCCGATGGAATTAAATGTCATTCAGTAGCTCAATGTCAACCAAATATTCATACAATGTTTTAAAGAAATTGCCAAGTATGTGCCGACATCTGAAAAATAATTCTGTTGATTTATTTTCATCAGTTTTTTTTAAATAACATACTAAGCTGCAGTACTTACTGGCATAGAAAAAAAATAAAAACAAGGATTATTACGGGATTAGGCAGAAAATGATGATCAGGAAGTGAGTTAAGCAGTTTTTTCAGTAATATATTTGTAATTTTAATGGCATTTGAATCTCGGTGGTGTTCCAAAAGTGCAGACAGATGACGTAGTGTAAGGCAGCTGGAATAAAATCATCCCATTCACTCAGTGGTGCTGTGCAGAGCTTCCTACAAACAGAGGAACAACTGAAAAGTCCGGCATTTGAATGAACTGTGCAGCAGAGCCACTCCACAACAGAATGGTTTAAAGCAGGAGGTGTTTTCGTCTCCTCGGCATATTTAATCAGTTCAACTATAAGGCTCTGTTTTGAAAAAATAAATGTTTGTAGGAATTTTCTGTTTCTCTTCCTATTTTTTTTCAAAGTGACGAACTGCCTTTCAGGAATACCTCTGCACCACTGGCTTTCTAATACTTTCCTTTTCTCCTTTCTACATGTCTTTCTTCCCTTCTGTTACTCTCTGACTCACATTTTCTCATTTGAAAAAATTATAAAGAAAACTTTCACTGTTGTTTTGTGGTTACTACTCATTTCCTTTTCGATTAGGCAAGAACAGATTTCTCCAGCTAAAGACGGGACTGCCAGGCACACAGGATGCATGATGAGACGCTTGCTCCCTCTGTCTCACCAAAATGGCAGGTGACCAACATGCCTGTGGATGCAAAGACTGCGTAGGACTTGCACTTACTGATTTGGATCCAGACTACGGCATGTTTTTTTTTTTTTAGTATCTGATCTAGGAAAAGCCAAATAAACAATTCACTCTATGCATTTTAAAAAGTCAATATCCACTTCACTGTCAACATGGTCTTCAGCAGTAGGTGTCGGATCCTATCAAGAAAAGCCAAGAACTAAAGCTGCACACCCACAACTTCATTCAATCGTACAGGGTCTAGTCCAGCAAATGTAATGACTGCATAAAAAAAATAAATACAGCTTCTATTATTATTTTTTCCATTCAAAAAATAGAAATGGTCTTTCGATACGCAATTTTTTCATTTTCTGACCCATTTTCAGAAATGGATGAGAATCACATAATAAAGGAAGGCTGTAGATAGATAGATAGATAGATAGATAGTCCCCAATGGAAAGTTAAGATGCAATTATTGTTCAAGTATCATTTTTGTTTTTGTTGTAGCTAACTTTCTTATTAAAATTCCAAACATTTAATAAGTTCTTTTAGCTGGATTTACTGTTTTCAATTACCTCTTGTTTTTTAAATCTGCTGCCTGTTACAAAGAAACCAGCAGCTGAGCATCCACATTGGTCACATTTATACCAATGTGTGTTTCTCATGAAGTATCTGAAACACGTAGGAAGAAACTGAAGAGAAAACAATGAAGGACTGAGAATTACTAGTCAGCTGTGTGACACAAATCACATAATAAAGGAAGGCTGTAGATAGATAGATAGATAGATAGATAGATAGATAGATAGATAGATAGATAGATAGATAGATAGATAGATAGATAGATAGATAGATAGATAGATAGATAGATAGATAGATAGATAGATAGATAGATAGATAGATAGATAGATAGATAGATAGATAGATAGATAGATAGATAGATTATATTCACTTGCTATAGCAACTGCTAACTACTAAAAAAAGTGCAAGACTCTGAGTTAAAAATGCACAGTAAAACCCAATTTACATTTAATGTATAATGTCCCTAAAGAAATACTTTTCCTATTCCAATGTTTATGTTATAACAGGCAAGGAAATAGATGGATATGATGGAATGAAGGATGTGGACAACCACCTCTGGTAATGGAGGATTGGTCCTAATTGGTTTATTGGTTAGTGTGGTTCTTTGTATAAACTAGGATTGGTAGTTCCTATGAAATATGTTATAAGGTCAATCCCAGGGTAGCATTGTGCTTACTTTGCAAAAGTAAAGTTCCAAGTGGGAAAGTAAAAGAGAAAATCAGCAGGTGGTGGACAAAGTCATTTGGAGCAGGCAAAAATCTTAGTCTAAAACAAGGATGAGAAACTGTGAAAGACCGACAGACAGATCCGACTGGTTTTAAACTAATATATAACATAACTAAAAAAAAAATGTTGCAGCACAAATGTTGATCTCGGTATGCTGACTGCTTTACTATATGCTAAAATAACACAAAGTAATGCAGTTACTTTTTAGACGCTTACATTACAAATTGAAGGCTAGCTGTCTTTAGTCATCAAATAATATTTGTTTTTTATTCATAAACCTGAGCCTAATAAGGCTCTGAGTCTCAACAATGAGCTTTCCAGGTAATTAAATGTTTGGTCTAGCATTGGCAAGTAAGGGCAAATCATCACACTCAGCATGACATTGATCCAATGATGTAGGAAAAAATGGAACAATATATACTTTACAAACTGCCATGAGTGTGACAAAGTAAGATAAATGAGCAGAAACATCTTTAGAAAAAACTGTGTGTGTGTTTTCACAGCTGGATCTGTCTTGAGGGAAAAAAAATGGGCTAAGATGTTTTCCTACCTGGTTTAAACAGATGTTTTATTAGCTGTGAATAATTTTATAGAACTTTCTCTTTTGAGAAGTACTTGGTTTATGTTTTGTAGAGTAAATGTGACATAGTAAAAAAATTCTAAACTGACATACAGTAACTTTCTCAAACCCACTTAATCCAAGTCAAGTTTGCCAGGGTGAGAACGTATCACAGCCACACTGGGTGTAAAAGACAGAAATCGACCTGCCACATTCACACACTCGTTCCTTTGGCCAAGTTTGGACTCTTGGTTTAAATGAGTTCACACTTATATTACAAAATCCATACACATAACACATAAAGCAGAATGTATAAACTACTATACCTTTAAAAGAAATTAGTCTTTATTGTGTCAAGCAATATGATCAATATGAAGTAGACTCTAATTTAGGAAGGAGAAACTTTTAAACCTTTATCCAAATTTTCTTTAAGTTAACTCACTGTCTTCTGTTTCTATTTAAATGTAATGTTTTAGTCACATGTTTGTTAACATATCACACGTAATACACTGAAATGCACTTTCTGAGTGTGTACCACTATCAAGATTGTTCTGCGGTTTCAGACAATATTCAGTCTTGTTTTTTTTATTTCAGCAAATTTTACAATTTCACTTTCCAAGCTGCAATCTTTACCGTTAACTTCAATTAGAAAGACCATTGATCTCATACAGTGCCGCCCCTAGCCAAACTGGGACCCTAAGTGGAAATCCATCCCACCCCTCTTCTCCCTAAATCCACTAAATTAGTATTTCTTATAACAGCTTTAATTTGAAGAATAAATAAATAATAAATAAGCAAAGAAACATATATCACAAACTTAACTATAACTTTTAACATCAAATACAAATAAAAAAAAAAAAAAAACTTGAAACTGAATGTTTAGGTGTTTCTTCAGTCTCTTTGTTGCATATCACAACCATACATGTCTACATTTTCTGAAGATGAACTTCATCTATGAAGTCATCACACGAGAGTTCCTGTGGAAGGTCTGAGCTGAAGCTGGTGATTACCAAGCTGCTTGTTCAGTTTTGTGCCATGAATGATCTCAAGTATGTCTTATGTCCACGGTTTTCAAACTTTTTTGAACAAGTACCACTCCGCGAGGACCAGTAAACTGAAGTACCACTGTCAATGAATCGTTAATTTACGCCCGTGTTGTTTTGAAGAAAAAGTCACTATAATCACTATAATGACTATAATTATGATGTTAAAGTGATATTAAACTAATTAAGGAAATGGGTGCCCGCACTAATAAAAGCCGGCTTGGAGTCTTCCACGCATTTACAGTAGTATACTTATACTATATATGATTATATGCAACATATTGGCATTCTAGCAACATCGATTCGTGGAAAATAAAGGACCACACGAGTACCACTTAGCATGACTTGAAGTACCACCAGTGGTATGCGTACCACAGTTTGAAAACCGTGGTCTTATGTGCTTAAGTTTTGGAAAACTGGTAACTGGAAAGGTTGCTGCAATCCAGTGGGCAACCCATCGATTTGGACTTCAGTTGTATTTAATGGCAATGATATACCAATTGTCGTGTTTCTTTTATAAATGAAGGCCTAAATACTACTACTAATAATAACAATAATAATAACAATAATGGTTCAGGGTATCAATGTGCTGTTACTGTTTGTTACATGATATAGCCAACTGCATCGCTTGTGATAAATGATACAACACAAACAAAAACAATTGTAATATTACTACTACTACTACTACTAATAAGAAGAAGAAAAAGAAGGAAAACTATTACTACTGCTACCACTAATAATAATAATAATAACAACAATAATAATAATAAAGATAAAAATGTTAAACAGAACTACTACTACTACTACTACTACTACTACTACTACTACTACTACTACTACTACTACTACCACTGAACATGCTTAATAAACTTCCTTTACTGGGTCAAAATGAAGCTTCCAAATAATATAAAGAGTACACGACACGTGTTTCTCCCTAATTGGGGCTTATCAGGTGTACACGCCTTTGCTTTGCTTTATGGAGATGGAACCTCGGACGAATGGTCGACCAACCGCAAGTGTTACCTGGTAGGTAACCATTCAAATAATCAGATTGCAATTCAGACCTATGAATGTAATAATCTGATCTTCACCTTGTCAAATAAGCGAAGGAGCTGCTATGGTGCAACGTCACGGGCTTTGCCTCAGGCACTGATGTCTGAAAAAGCAAACAACAGAATCCCTGCAGGAACACAGTCACACGCCTTCTCCGTGTCCATAAAACACATGTAGACTGATTGGCTGTACTCCTGTGCCCTCTCCAAGATCCTCATGAGGGTCTGAGCTAGTTCAATGTTCCAAGGCCTGGATGGAACCCACATTGCTCCTCCTGGATCTTTGGTTCCATGACTGGAGCAAAGTTCCTTTTTAGCACCTTGGCAGAAGCTTTTCCAAGGAGGAAAACGAGTGTGATCTCCAGATAGTTGGAGGACACACTCCAGTCCCCCTTTTTAAAAACAGGGAACACTACTCTGGTCTGCCAATCCAGGGGCACAGCTCCCAATGACCAGGCAACATTGAATAGGCATGTCTGCCATGATAGCCCAACAATGTCCAGCAATGGGAAATTCTAGGTATGTTATGCTAAAGTATAACTCTAAAAAAATTCTACTTGTTGTATATTTTCAGTTACCCTAAGACATCTTTCTTTTTTCCGCTATACATGGATATTATATGGTATATACTAAAGACTTCAATTTCATACTGTACTTCATCTGAAAGTAACCAGTGCAAAGATGTTATTCATTTGAATATGCCATTTGTTTTCCTTTTGCTGTTTGAATTAACTAAAATGATTTTTAAGCATTCAGAAAGACTGTCATTACCAATGTACTAGGAAATTAATTTTTTAATGTAAAATAACATCAATTCAGGGTTGTCGTGGTGGTGGAATCTAATTCATGCAGGGTTAGTTTAGAATCACCAATTAACCCAAGAAGCATTTCTTTAGGATGTGGGATGAATTCAAAAGTATCTGAGAAAAACCTGCAGGGTCAAGAACTACATGTACATTCCATACTGTAAGGGACTGGATGTAGCAATCATGTCTTGAAAGCTCCATATGATGACAGCATTAAATATTGTGCCGCACAACTAATTCTTTATTCATTATTCAATTATAAATTCCTATAGTTCCTTACTCTAGTGTTCTTTGCAGAAGGCTGCAATTTCAGGCAAAAGACAGCAAACAGCCTGGACAAGGTGCCAGCCTTTCATAGGACACACACAAACTAATAAATATCGGGTCAGCTTAGAGTCACTGATGAACCTAACGTACTGTAAATATCTTCAGAATGTGAGAGGAAAATCAGAGCAGCAGGAGAAAAACACAAACAAATGAGGGGGGAAATGTGCAAACATCCACAGGGCTGGTATTTTAAGGCAGCCACCTAGAGCTTGGAGGTTATAGTGCTAACTACTTTGCTACCATGCAATGATAATTTTCACAATTGATAAGAAAACAAAAGGCTAAATAAAAATATCTTGAATAAAAGCAGTTTAACGTATTTCATTTTGATGTGATTTAAATTTCTCATTATCACGTGCTGATCTGTTTGTGTCACTCTGAGTCAGTGTTTTAATTTTGCTTAAATTCACTATGAACATTCATCAGGTGTTTGTGTTACATCCAATGTCACTGGCAACATGGAATGACAAATATTTGTTTTGTTTGTTTTTTTCTTTAGCAGTTTTTACTTTCTCCCTAGAGACTACACCTCAGGAGCTTATTGCTAGGCTTATTGCTAGGCTTGTCTTCTTTGCAGCACCAGTAAGAAGTTTTAGTCACACAAGCTAAGACTCGTCTGCTGCAATGCTCTCGTGTAAGAAGGTGAAATGGTATGCAACATAATTATTCTCTTTACTGTAGATTCCTGGCTAGACAGGTTCAATCAAGATGAATCCAGCAATTGCTGTCGTGCATTCGGACCATTTGCGCACCTCTCCACGCCTTGCTGTAATTGTTAAAGGATTCAGGTAGCGTTTCCAGGTGCTATCCACAAACATTTAGAAAAGCGGAAAAGCATTAACAAAATGAAAGTAGAAAGCTAAGAATGATGTCTCACTCTTTGATTTTATGTAATCAAAATAAATAGTAGACCAAGATGCAAAAGACTAAATAAGGATATGTAGTAACGGCAGGAAATGATTCCGTTCTAAAAGTCTGTAAAATATTTTTTTAAAATGATGTAACAAAGGGGCGAAGGGAGAAATTTAATTATATACTTAAAAGTGAATATTAGTAGGAATTATTACCTGGTGATGCAGAATGTATTCAAAAGAACTGAACTGAAATCCTGTTTCCAACTTCCTTTGTAATTTCCATTGTGAAATTGTCTTGATTCATATATTAATGTAGTTAACTGAATATATACATACTACAGAGATGGTTGTGGATTTATTCTTGATTTGATGTGTTGAATGAATCCCTAATGAGGATTGATGTAATGGTTTAATGATAACTCTGCATTAAATGAAAAATTGGGTCTTCAATGTATTTAATTAAAGAATAAACCATACTAATAACTATTGTATCTGAAATAAAATTAAAGTACTAAAATATTTAAAGAGAAAGAATAGATTAAATAAATATTTTGAGGGAAATGTATAGTACATTGCATGATGGTACACTAAGACTAGGTGT
This sequence comes from Erpetoichthys calabaricus, assembly GCF_900747795.2. NCBI lineage: Eukaryota > Metazoa > Chordata > Cladistia > Polypteriformes > Polypteridae > Erpetoichthys > Erpetoichthys calabaricus. Next base: position 58,325,633 of record NC_041394.2, read on the forward strand.
AAATGGGCAATATCACCATTGACGTAAGGCTTTCTATAGTAGTTCAAAAAAATGACCTGTGAGTACCTCTGCCTTGAAGAGTACGTAAGAATGTCAGTATTTGGTCAATGTATCAATTTATTTAGCTAGTGGGTTTATTAAATTGGTAAATTGAATTTGCTGACTTGGTCATGCTTAGTTGGGTTCTCCTTCCAGTATCCAACTTCATCTCAAGCTTCAAAGACATCCCTTGTGGAAATGACTATGATGTATCATTTTCCGCAAAATTTCAATCTTCTGGGTAATTCTGCAGCAGATGACTAAGAGTGAAGTCTGTTTTGTTTTGAAGTGTGCAACAACAGTTCACAACAACAACAACTTTAGCAGGCCCTGTTTTTGACAGCCCCCATCCAGTCTTGTCTAAGAAGACAAAAAAAAAACTTCCAAAAAACACTTGTAGGGAAAAAGCAATAGAAGAAATCTTGTGGAAAATGGAAGAAACCTTGTGAAAAGTAATTTGTAGAGAGACCACCTTCCAGGTAGGTTGGGCATGCAATGAGTGTCACAAAATGGGATAAATACAACACATAAAACAGAACACAAGTAATCCTCTTCACAGAGCATGATGGCCAATCTATCATTGCCACCTCAGAAATACAATACAATTGTACAAACTACTTTGTTCTTGCACAGTACTCCTCACCAAGGACCTCACAAGGTCCCTGTAAAGCATTCACTAATAAAAAGTGAGGGAATTTAACTCCCTGGTATACATTTGGTTATTATAGCATTAGAAAAATTTTGTTGAGAATATGCCAGCCAGTCTGTGTGGTAAGAGGTCTGTGGTGCTGTGTGAATTTTAATTAAATAATCGCGCCCCAAAAAGTGTAGGCATGGGGTGAGCGAGTACATTTCGCTTCATGATTAATTGAGGTGCTGACTAACAGTGGCACACACATTTGGAGAGATAGGCAGATCAGTCAAGTATCTCAATGGTGCCATGGAAGGGGCAGCTCACTGCACCTGTGCCCAAATAGAGAGGTAGTATATGAGGAACCTGCATGGAATAGAGGGGGCACAGAAAAAAGACAGAACAGAATGAACAGAAACAGTGCCATGAGAGCAGCATCAGGTGGAGAGGCAGGACGAGCCAGCTACCGAGTGGGCGAGAGGCAGCACAGTCATTGGCCCAACGAAGGATCGGCGCTCTAGGGGTGGATAGTCCTCACTGATTATTTTTCGGAGGACTAGAGGCGATCGTGGCGGACTCCTCTCCAGGGATCTGAGTCAAACCAGGGGGGTGAGTTGCATGATGAGAGGACAATTGACCCTGAGTGGTCTGGATGACACTGCTCGAGGCATATAAGACAGGGTTTGGGTTGGTGAGGGCTGCAGCTGCTGGTGTCTCCGCTGACTGAGTGAGCAATCAGTGAACTGGGGAGTTGTGCTGGGCTCAACAGATAGAACATTGACCCGATGACTGTGTCAGTTTTATTCTTAATTTAGATTCTGGATTTTATCTCACAGATCATCATGGTTTTTATGGATTATTTATTGTCATAATGGATGGAGCACTGCACTTTGATTTGGAATGTTTTAATTAAAGCACTTGCTCACTTTAGCATCTACCCTTTACTATGTATGTGTCCTAATTTGCTCAGCTCATCTCTGCAAGATTATCGACAGTGGTGGGTTCAAGAAGCTCGCAAAGAAGAGTGGGATGATGGAGCAAACCTGCACCATCACAGTCCAACACAGCTCATCAATCCTTTTCATGTAATTTCTCCAAAATAATAGCAACCTGAGTTTGGAAGGTTCCTGAAATGATTTGTGGAAAATGGAAACACTGGGTTTTGCTTTGCAAAAAAATTGCGAAACAAATTTTATTACACAACCAGTGAAACTAATTCCATTACCCACATATATGTGCATCTCATCTGCAACCTTCTTCTCCTTGTGCAAAAACATGGCAGATTTTTTTCAGGTGAAGAGCATGGAAAAGAGGCTGTGGCTGAAGAGAACTTACCTACAAATACTTCTGTATGGCTAAAATCTAAAATTCTACCAATCACCCAAAATGAGTGGTGCAAAGCAGAAGGCAGGCAGTGCACAAAGGTAGATGAGAGCATCTGGAGCCACATAAAAGCAGTCGTGAATGATTGACAATGCTACAGCGGTGTTGGAGGGCGTCGAAAGAAGGAAATGGTGTGGAATAACCCTCAGGGAGCAATATTCCATGTTTCCATCCCAAACAACTTTAAAAATATCCCCCAGAAAACCCTCATTTTAATGAGTTTCACATTTCAAAATTGCCAAATCGTATACAAAGCAAATTTGAGGTGTAATTTTGCTGAACTGCATGTGACACAAAATTTTGCTCTTTACTATTGGTAACATATTTCCACATTTCTATTGTTCTCTGTGTGAATAAAGACTTTATAATGTTTGTGTGACATGTACCCTTAACATTTTTCTACCTGCGTCTATATGTTCTTCTTGAAAACTTTATTTTAATGTAATAGCAGGTATTCACTGTATTAATTCCTGTCATAATTTTCAACACTTCAATCATATTATTCTTTAATCTCAGTTTTCTTAAACTGAAAATGCTCAGCTCCTTTTGTCTTTCCTCATAGCTCAGACCTTGCAGTCCTGGAATAAGTTTAGTGGCTCTTCTCTGAATGTTCCTTAGTGCTGTTATGTCTTTTTACAATATGGATACCAAAACAGTACACAGTACTCCAGGTGAGTCCTTACTAGTGCATTATATAGTGTGACAGACGTCCGGGGACGTTGCCACACTGGGACACTGGAAGAAGCAGGCGATCGGAAATGAGGCAGTACTTTCCCCAGAGCACAGGAGGGCAGCCTCCCTGGACTGCATGGGGGTCACGGAGCTGGGAAGCTCAATCCTGTGGGAGGACGTGGCCACCTCCAGGGGGGCACCCGGACATTTATGGAACCCCGGATGGCAGCACTTCCGCCACACTAGGAAGTGCTGCTGGCTGAAATCGCAGGGGCACCCAGAGGGCTTCCGGGTGCTCATCTGACACTTGTGCCACACCTGGAAGTGTTGTTATAAAAGGGGCTGCCTCGCTCCAGTAGACGAGCCGTTGTTGGGAGGAAAGAGATGGAGCTTGTGAGGAGGGGAGTAGAGGCAAGAGAGAGAGAAGAGAACCGGTGTTGGTGCATTTAGATCTTGTGTAAAGAAGAAAAGGAGAATAAACGTGTGTGTTTTGGACATTCTGGTGTCTGTCTGTCTGTGTCCGGGGGCTGACCTTCCACAATAGCTTAGACATAACCTCCTTTGACTTGTACTTACATATCATCAAATAGAACCTAACACCCTACTCGCCTTTCTTGATCACCTCTGAACACTGTCTGGACATAGAAAGCACTTTTCAAGTTTAAAATTCCCATTGTAAATTCAAATCTAATTTTCTTTTCTTTCTTCAGATACTACTTTACATTTACTTAGATACATTTTCAAGCCTCAGTTCAGTCCAGGTATCATCTACAACTTAAACTTAGTTGATCTTCTGTGCACAACTTCTAGAGCTGCTATGTCTTTTTAGGACATTGGTCCCCAGAACTGCACACTGTACTTCAGATGCAGACACAATATTGCAGTTGTACTCAAAGTTCTTTGGACTGAGGACCACTTTGCTGAAGTCAGAGCTAATAGTGGACCACTTAAATCCAACAGTCACCTGTTAGTGTAATTTTGCATTGTCAACTTATTTTATGCAAAAAGGACAAAGATTCCAATCTAACATTTCTTATATTTGTTTTTCGTAGTCTAAGATTTTAGCCAGTGATCTATAATAACTTCATAGACATGAAGATGAGTAACAGCAGGCAGCTGACAGCCTTGATGTGCACATCATTGGCTGCATGGAGTTAAAGGACTGCTTGACCAGACTTGGTCTCTCCAGGCTAACATCAAAGTGAGTTTAGAGGACAGACCTGTGCACTTATGGAGGCTGAAGAAACATTGCACCAGAGTGAGAGGGGGCATCCAACACAAGTAAATAGGAATAGAGCAGGAATGCGTTAATGCGGAGTCTGCAGGAAAGTTGGATAGGGCGCCCTATGGTGGTAATGTTAGGCCCATTTCTCATGTATTTAAGTATATTGAGTTAGTAGGACTGATGTTGACTAACAGTATTGATTGTTACAAATAAATATGTAAGTAAGAACATATCTGACTAACATATCTGAGCAATTTAAAAGTCTCTGCCCCAGTGACCATCACCTTGTGGGCTATTTCACACACACTTGGGGACCACTGACAGTCCATGGACAACAGCGTTGGAACTGCTGCTCTAGGGCATTATAAAACCTAATATATCTTGATTAAGTAGTTTTCAAAATATGATCCAACATGTGATTGGCTTTTTAAATTGCTTCTTCACTAAAACAATGAATAATTAATGTCAACCTGAACCCCTAACCACTTTAATTTTTTTCAGGTTAGCATCACCCCACTTGTATTTCAAATGAATGCTACTTTACCTTGTATGTGGCATTCAGCACTCTTCTATGTTAACACTAGAATTACCAGAGCCTACGAAAAAACTCGTAAATCCGTCCCACCTTAAATCGCGTCTTAAATCCGTTTGCACCTCTCCGCCAGAATCCTTTGTCATCTAAATGTGCTGATAAAGCTACTAGCAGCCAGCTATTCCATCCCCCCACCGACTTAGAATGAACTTCTCTCCTAGCTCAAGCCTTGCCTTGATTTGATTACCTGGGATTGAAGTGGAGTTTTACAGTGGAAATAATTCTAGCGTTATTTGGAATACACGCATTTCATGTGTGTTCCATTTCTATAGTTGGCTGTGCAAACACATTTTTAAAACAGAAACGTTTTTCATATTCTAATAGTAAATGACAAAATGTAGGCATAAACTATATAACGTATGAAGCCTGAAGTCCATATATCAAAGAAACACTTTCACAAAAGGTACAAATAAAAGAACACGTGCGCCTTCATGCAAAAAAAAAAAAAAAAAAAAGCCGCGTTAGCATGCCACATTGACTTTCTTACTACAACCGCCGTGGTGGCGTAATGGTATCAGCCCCTGACTGGGGATCAGAGGGTGGCGAGTTCGATTCCGCACGGCTCCACTTCGAAAATTTAACTGCTCTTATTCTTACAATTTTAGAATAACAACATAAATTTGATTTCAGTCTGTAACAGGCGGTGTAACTTATGATACTGGTAAAGGTTAGCTTTTTTTTTTAATTCACTTTTCATTCTCGCAGTCACATTCAGAATCAATCCATACAACCCCATCTGACACAGCTGGTTTCACATAAATAAAAGTGCACTTTTATTCAAGACTATAACCGAAGAATAAAGAAAGCAAGTTACAGTTGGTGGTTGATACAACAGCTTGCGTGGTGCAATGTTAAGAACTGCTGATTTCCGATCCGTGCTATATAAAATCATCACATTCAAATATTAACAGTTCCCACACACCCAAGGTCCGCCATTCCTACATTTACGACATGTGTACTTGTTGCAGTGTACACACCTCTCTGTGCTATGGTTCCTATTACAGTGAATGAGCACCTGACACTGTACTTTCTTCCCTGGGGGAAGCTGAGGTCTTAGAACGGAAGTTTGTTGACGCTGTATCATCTTTTCTTTTTCCATCGCCTTTTCCTGTAAGAAGCGACGACGAAGTTCCTCTGCAAGGTGAGCCATGAACACTCTTCTTTTCTCAGCGGACCCCGTGCATGCCTTATACAGTACGTGTGCGTTCATCGCTGCTGGGTCAAGGATGTTGTAGAACACAGCAACCGGCCACCTGCGTGTTCCTGTTCGCACTGAACAAGCACGTGCCTTCTGGTCCATGATGTCAACGCCACGCTGGGGAAAAAAGAAAGACAAATATATGTGACATTTTGAAGAAATCATTTTATCACCAGAAGAGCACCAGAATACTTCGTCACACTAATATTTTTTTCATTAGCATACCTTCATGTGGTTGTAGTCTGTGACCGTGTTTGTTTTTGTTTTTTTTTATCTTGCCCAATCTCCACATCATGGTGCATTGTGCTGAGAATGCAGACAGACTTCATCTTTTTGGGCACATACACTGTCAGCATGGCCCTGGGAGATCTAAACACCAGCGTGGAGAATTGTTCGTGTACTGAACTGACTTTAGCTGCAGGTGGAAGTTCCCGTCGCACTTTATTCATGGTGCCAAGCAGAGTTGTATTGCGGTGCAGCAGTCTATTAGCCAGCGAAAGTGACGTGAAGAAGTTGTCTGTTGTTGCGGTTCTGCCTTTTTGGATTGCGGCAGATTTGGAGACAAAGTACATGTGCAATGCCACTCCTTATTTAGGAAAAGATCCCAGTCGTCCCACGGGAGAAAGACTTTCCGAGTCTGTGGTCATAAAGCTTATGGAGCCATTTCTGGACAAAGGCAGAACCGTAACAACAGACAACTTCTTCACGTCACTTTCGCTGGCTAATAGACTGCTGCACCGCAATACAACTCTGCTTGGCACCATGAATAAAGTGCGACGGGAACTTCCACCTGCAGCTAAAGTCAGTTCAATACACGAACAATTCTCCACGCTGGTGTTTAGATCTCCCAGTGCCATGCTGACAGTGTATGTGCCCAAAAAGATGAAGTCTGTCTGCATTCTCAGCACAATGCACCATGATGTGGAGATTGGGCAAGATAAAAAAAAAAAAAACAAACACGGTCACAGACTACAACCACATGAAGGTATGCTAATGAAAAACATATTAGTGTGACGAAGTATTCTGGTGCTCTTCTGGTGATAAAATGATTTCTTCAAAATGTCACATATATTTGTCTTTCTTTTTTCCCCAGCGTGGCGTTGACATCATGGACCAGAAGGCGCGTGCTTGTTCAGTGCGCACAGGAACACGCAGGTGGCCGGTTGCTGTGTTCTACAACATCCTTGACCTAGCAGCGATGAACGCACACGTACTGTATAAGGCATGCACGGGGTCCGCTGAGAAAAGAAGAGTGTTCATGGCTCACCTTGCAGAGGAACTTCGTCGTCGCTTCTTACAGGAAAAGGCGATGGAAAAAGAAAAGATGATACAGCGTCAACAAACTTCCGTTCTAAGACCTCAGCTTCCCCCAGGGAAGAAAGTACAGTGTCAGGTGCTCATTCACTGTAATAGGAACCATAGCACAGAGAGGTGTGTACACTGCAACAAGTACACATGTCGTAAATGTAGGAATGGCGGACCTTGGGTGTGTGGGAACTGTTAATATTTGAATGTGATGATTTTATATAGCACGGATCGGAAATCAGCAGTTCTTAACATTGCACCACGCAAGCTGTCGTATCAACCACCAACTGTAACTTGCTTTCTTTATTCTTCGGTTATAGTCTTGAATAAAAGTGAAACCAGCTGTGTCAGATGGGGTTGTATGGATTGATTCTGAATGCGACTGCGAGAATGAAAAGTGAATTAAAAAAAAAAAAAAAAAAAAAAAAGCTAACCTTTACCAGTATCATAAGTTACACCGGCTGTTACAGACTGAAATCAAATTTATGTTGTTATTCTAAAATTGTAAGAATAAATGCAGTTCATTTCTCAAAGTGGAGCCGTGCGGGATCAAACTCACCACCCTCTGATCCCCAGTCAGGAGCTGATACCATTATGCCACCGTGGCAGTTATAATAAGTGTGTCAATGTGGCATGCTAACGTGGCTTTTTTTTTTTTTAATTTTTTGAATGAAAGCGCACGTGTTCTCTTATTTGTACCTTTTGTGAAAGTGTTTCTTTGATATATGGACTTCAGGCTTCATACGTTATATAGTTTATGCCTACATTTTGTCATTTACTATTAGAATATGAAAAACGTTTCTGTTTTAAAAATGTGTTTGCACAGCCTACTATAGAAATGGAACACACATGAAATGCGTGTATTCCAAATAACGCTAGAATTATTTCCACTGTAAAACTCCACTTCAATCCCAGGTAATCAAATCAAGGCAAGGCTTGAGCTAGGAGAGAAGTTCATTCTAAGTCGGTGGGGGGATGGAATAGCTGGCTGCTAGTAGCTTTATCAGCACATTTAGATGACAAAGGACTCTGGCGGAGAGGTGCAAACGGATTTAAGACGCGATTTAAGGTGGGACGGATTTACGAGTTTTTTCGTAGGCTCTGGTAATTCTAGTGTTAAAGCACATTTTGCAAGGGTTCATCAAATGTTTAACATTGTTAACATTGCTTTAAATTGTTTTTGCTTTTTATAAAGCAGTAAGTATCCATGCTAGAGTGGATCACACCAGCCCTTTTGGGGCCTTCTAGAAGAGCTTCGTATATAAGTGTTTTGGCCAATATTCTAGAACGCTGGTCCCTAACAGTTTGAACGATAAAGTAATTGCTTTAATCTATGAAGGGATTGTGAATAAGACAGATTCATATATTTGGAAATATTTTTTATTTTCTTAGGGGGCATCACACACAACACAGTTGAGAGGACTTAGCCCAGAGTCCTCTTTTATATTGGCTGCCTTGTAGATGAGAAGACTTTCAGTAAAGTTAGACAAACTCTTGGAGTGATATTCCTCTCACCAAAGAAAAATGTTCCCAATCTTGGACTTGGTGTATAAAGCTATTTTAATCCATAAATAATTAAATCTAGAAATGAGAGGAGAGTATTATCACAGGATCACAAATGGGAGGAAGAGAAAGTAAAAATCTGAATGACAAAATATGATGGGATGTAAGAACTGAGTGCTTGGAATACTTGGTAGCTGGACAAGTGGACAATGCCGTACCACAGGATAAACCAGGAAAGCCAACAGTCCCTCAGGATGTTTTTATCTGACTCTTTTGGTACATTATGGTCTCCTATTTGTGAACTGTCCTTGTGTGTTCTATTTGAAATAATTACACCAGCTTTTATTTATTTGAGACTCCTTGGATTTATTTGGCTTATGGTGAAATTCTAGGATAGTGTTGTTGTACTAGACTGCCATTACTAATAGGAAATTGTTCTTCCATTGTAAGAGATCCAACAGGCTCAGTAGAAAATAAAAGACTGGGGGTCTCATTTAAAAAAAGAACTCTGTGTGAATTCAAGTGTGAAAATATGTGAATGCCAAAAAACAGGGAAATGTGTACAGCAGAAAAAATTAATTTCTAAACATTTGTGTATGCAAATTTCTACTCAATTTAACTTATATAAATCACAACCATCTTGTAAATGTATGTATGTGCAGACACGTTGAACTCTGCTGGGTAGCGGACCGGAAACAATCATACATGCTAACCACGTCATACAACAGTATGCAATCACAATGCTGCAGAACTTTATCAGCTGGTAGAACAGCCCCCCAGCTTGATGGATCGAGACCCTGCCACCTGCATTCAAGAGTATCTGGCTGAGCTCCATAACTGGCAGGTTAAGGTCATGCGCAGCATTATATTGCCTATCCTCTGCATTCTGGGAGTCAAGGAAAGGCATCTGAGTGGGTAGTCCTCATTATATCTGGCATTTCTAATGAAGCGATTGCTGTTACAATAAATACTACAGGACATATGATAAACAGACAGCTCAGCCAGTCACCCTACCAACAAGACACCCATCATGTTTAGGACCATCATATCTGCTATAGCTAATTTGCCGCAAAGTAAATGAATCATGAGTTGACCTAGACCACTGAGCCATGGCATTAGTCAGTATCAGCTTGGCATCACAGATAACTTTAATGTAAAGTCATTGCTTACAGTTAACAAATCAGCTTCATACTCGCTAGATGCCCTTATTGCAAAATGAGTTGAGTAAATTGCTACGATTACATTTGGAGAGCCAGACACTACTAGAAATTGAAATTTTCAAGTTGGCAAAAGCATGTTACGTTTTACGTATTTACACCCAAACCACACATAACCTGAGTGTAGCACCTTGCCGGTTGGTTAATGGCATCCAGCGCAGCAGGCACAATGGAGTGAAGCTTAGCTGAATTATTCTTGACCTGTCAGTCATTTCCCTAAAAAGTGACAACAAGTAACTGATATAAACTGACGAAAAAACAAAAATGTTTTTCAGTGTAACTACGTAGCATTGACCTCCTTTAACAGGTATCAAATTCATTATATTCATCAATTTTGAGCTGTAATATGTTTGTCATGTCAACACACATTTTAATAACAGCTCAATGATATGAATTATTATATGCATAAGCCATCGTTTAGCTGGTTTGGTGGCATTTCCTTCTTGATCAATGATGGCGTTCTTTTCCAGTTTCTCCAAAATGCTGAGTATGGATAGGTCAGAGTTACAATAAATATACACACATTGTCCTGTCAAGTTTCCTTTTATAAATCCTGATGTTTGTGTGAAAATCTGTGTTGGCACATTTCGAGCCTCTTTCTGTGTGTACACAAGTTTTATAAATCTGACCCAAGGAGATTAATAAGGTCAGAAAAAAAAAGAATCCTAAAGTGAAAAATGTGAAGAGAATCCAACTGACAGCCAAATGAACTGTAAACAGGAGACGAGGTTGTAGACAATGCAAGAGCACGAAGAAAGAAAAGAGATGAAAATCAGCAGCTGTTTCACAATCCAACATCCAGGATGAGCTCTAATACAGGATGCCAGCTTTTATACAGCGGCATACATGTTGTGTGATCAGGCGATTCCTGGAGCCACACATCTAGTTACTGTTCTTTACATTCTGGTGATGGTAACACAAAATGGCAGCTTCCAAATACAAATGATTATAAAAGTGACTTAATTAAAGACACTTCCAAGAATTAGATAATACCACAATTGATTCTCAATATTCAAAATCTCCCAAAATACTCTTTAAAGTTTGCAAAAAAAAAATATTTGGTAAGAAATGCATTTTTAAATATCATCTATTAAAAAAGATAAGCAGTCTTGGTGACGTCCTACACTGATTCGAAAGTTGTGTAATAGTTTTTTATGTCTTCCCCTTTTTGTCTAATAAGGTGAAAACTAAAGCACAGTTTAAATATGACACTAAGACAGCTATTAGGGCTGGGACTTCTTGTAATGTTAAGTCAAAACTGACCTCACAGAATGCACTGACAAGCCACCTGAGCAGAATCAGAGAAAAGCAGTAAAGCTGGCAGAAGGTGGCTTTCCCCAAATTATGTTGATATCCCATCCAGCAGTGCTGTTCACCTTGAAAGGGCTCACTTCCTACCTAGAAACATCTCAGGGTGGCATTTATTATAAAATCTATATGTTCTAAATGAAATTTAACACAAAGCAATCACACAGGTGCACTTTGCTTCGACTTGTTGCCTGTTTTCAAGATCATAAAGAAGATTATCTTGGGTATCGAGTCAAGTTTCATTAATATAGACTGCCTGTTGTATGCAGTAGAATGAAAAGGTGTTTTGTTTAAAAGATGCACTTCAGAAGCAAATGTCTAATAAAACCAAACAATTGAAGTGGATGATTGGCATATAAACTCTCCGTAGAGAGACAATGATGATCAATGTGGCTCAGACCCTACTGATACCTGCATGGGTAATGACGGCTATTTAAAAACCAAGGAGCAGATCTTCTAGAACTGTAATCAAAAAGTGAGGTTTAGTCTCCTGATTTTGTTAAATTATTGAATTAGCATTACGTTATCAGAGAAGTACAAATCATAAAAAAGCACTGACTGCTCAGTGTTAATGAATAGTAAACCTGGCCCTTACGGAAAGTCATAAAGGCCAAGGTGAGCCAACCTGCTTGCCGTCATTTTTGTCAAGCTGAATGTTATCCAGATGTCACTTGTCATTTTCTAACCCGCTTAATCCAGACCAGGGTCGTGGGTCAGGTGTGTGCTGGAGCTCATTCCAGCTAGCATAGTGCACAAAGCAGTAACAAAACCTGGACAGGGCACCAGGGCCAATTTAACATGGTGAAATCACCTAACCTGCATGTCTTTGGACAGTGGGAGGAAATCAGAACACCCAGGGGAATCCCACACAGATATGAGGAGAACATGCAAATTCTACACTGGGGAACACCTAGGACGTGAACCCTGGTCCCATAACTGCGAGGCAGTAGCATTACCACTGCACCACCCTCTCCAGAAGTGTAAAATGAATAAAAGTCAGCTTATTTAAAATAGATGGAAAACATGGCCTTGTCATTAATGTAGATTTCTTCAGTCCTCTCTACCCGCTTTATCCAGTTCTGGGTCATGCGGGCAGTTAGACAGAGTAACTCGGAGAAAAATCCAGGCAGTCACAGGGAGAAGTTGTATAGTGCACACAACCAGCAGGCCAGGATTTTCAATTCAGCACAACTGAGTTTATTTTCATATAGCGCTCTTCACTGGGTGCGGGTGCAGAGTGATGTGACAAGTTCTCAGGTAAAATATAAATGAATAAGCTTTAAGAATACAGAAATACAAACATTTATTTATTTTAATACAATGCAGAGTTTATATAGTCGTTAACTATGCCTTTGTTGCAGTTACTTATTTATTTGGTATTTATTAAACTGGTTATATTGTCTGCCTTACATTTGGAACAATACCGGCTATTTTTGTATTTGACTTGGAAGGTTCATTTTTTAGATAGATAGATAGATAGATAGATAGATAGATAGATAGATAGATAGATAGATAGATAACTTTCTTGTCTACCCCTTGAGCCACCCTGCTCCAGACTGACTCCAGATTCGCTCAGGTATTTATTGCTTTGCTTGTCTCGCGCAGACGCGCTGGCGGTCACGAGCGCACAGCTATATAAACATGAAGCAACAGGCAGTTCGTCAGTAGGAGCTGTTAACATTTTCATCTTATGCGTATACTGAGACCATATTATTAAACCGTCTAAATTAGTTTTTTTCCGTAATCATGGCTATGGATCTTTGCAACGATGTTTTCAGCTCCTTCGTGTTTTATGCCACGTTACTCGTTATAAAGATGTACGCGATTGCTATTCTCACGGGGCAGCTCCGTCTAAGGAAAAAGGTAAGGCAATGCGTTTGGATACCTTCATATAAATTTGTACTAGAGTTAATTTTTTAATATTCATTAAATTTTCTGTAAAGTGGCCCAGTGATGGTGCTGCATTTGAAACGCAATGTAAAATAAGGGGATTTTGTTTCAGATAAGGCGTTGCAGATGTATAGTACCTCTAGCATTTTGATTATACTTCTCTTTATAATTAAATGTTTTTGTTTAACTCATATTGAAGGTTAATTTACTTTTTTTTTCTTTGTTTGTTTGTCAGTTTATTTATTGAACATGATTGTAAGTTTGCCAGCAGGAGTTGTGTTTGAAGTCAGTCAGTAAGTGTTCACGTAACGAGCTGTGCACCGTTATCACGTTTTACATATTAAAGTCGGCCGGTGTTCAACTCTGACGTTATAAAACTAAGTGTAACTAAACGACTCGAACGTTTTCCATGTTAGCTGGGATAGGCTCCAGCAGACCCCGGCGACCCCGTTCAGGACTAAGTGGGTTAGAAAATGACTGACTCTGAAGTGCAACGTTACAATTAACGCAGTTCAATTAGAGTTTTCTGCAAGAAAACGTTTTTTATTTGCACCTCTGGTATTCCAGCTATTTATCTACTTGGAACAGTCGCGTGTCTTTCTGCAGGGGTCCACACAGATTAAATGTTTGTTATGAGTGACAAAAATGAACGGTATCACTTAATAGCCTTAAAACCTAATTTGGTCAGTGGGTCTTAACTCATGGGTTGTACATTTCGAGTGCTGCAATTTTGATATTACAGCTTCCTTACGCGTCTCCATGCCAAGTTGCTGTGTGGAGCTTGTTCTTCCCATACCTTCATGAGTTTATAGTTCCTCATCACAAAGAATTGGTTAAGTGTTGATTCTAAATCTGTAGATATAAGGGCCAATGAACTATTTTTATTACCCAAATGATTTCCTTAAGACAGATGTAAAAGGTTGATACTCTGGAATCCTGTAAGATACATCCACTGTCCTGCAACTTGCTGAGTAGCATGAAAACTAAATGAAGATGCGCTTAAAGTACCAAAATATCATATCATGGCTCTGAAAAATGAAAGTCCCTACCAAATCTACTTCACACTTGAGTGATTCTTCATAATTCAGCAGTCTTCAAATCAAAATTTTGTGTGTAATTCCTTCACTGTTTGTTTTATTGGCCTAATTAAACTGCTTGTCAAGAAAACATACATATTTTTCATATATTTAAACATCCAGTGATGGCTAGAAATTTTTAAGAATTTCTGTTGTGAGAACAGTTCAATTAGCTGTTTGTTTTTTCATTTCTGATAGATAGATAGATAGATAGATAGATAGATAGATAGATAGATAGATAGATAGATAGATAGATAGATAGATAGATAGATAGATAGATAGATAGATAGATAGATAGATAGATAGATACTTTATTAATCCCAAGGGGAAATTCACATACTCCAGCAGCAGCATACTGATACAAAAACAATATTAAATTAAAGAGTGATAAAAATGCAGGTATAACAGACAATAACTTTGAATAATGTTAACGTTTACCCCCCCCCCCCCCCCCCCCCCCCCCGCGTGGAACTGAAGAGTCGCATAGTGTGGGGGAGGAAAGATCTCCTCAGTCTGTCAGTGGAGCAGGACATTGACAGCAGTCTGTCGCTGAAGCTGCTCCTCTGTCTGGAGATGATACTGTTTAGTGGATGCATTGGATTCTCCATAATTGATAGGAGCCTGCTCAGCGCCCGTCGCTCTGCCACGGATGTCAAACTGTCCAGCTCCGTGCCTACAATAGAGCCTGCTTTCCTCACCAGTTTGTCCAGGCGTGAGGCATCCTTCTTCTTAATGCTGCCTCCCCAGCACACCACGGCGTAGAAGAGGGCGCTCACCACAACCGTCTGATAGAACATCTGCAGCATCTTATTACAGATGTTGAAGGACGCCAGTCTTCTAAGGAAGTATAGCCGGCTCTGTTGATGCCACATTCTGTAAAGCACATATAATAAGTTCACTCTGCTTTTATGTTTCCTTTTTCCATTTATTATCTTGGAGATATTACTAGACCACCTGCCATATCAGTCTTCTCCTATTGTTCAGTTCCATTTTGAGCTGTGCGCTTTATTGCTCTTTGACAATATGTGTTATGGAGAGTATTATATAAAACTGATTAATTTACTGTACAGTAGAATTTTGAGTATTTGGTTCAGAAGGAAATCTATATCGCCCATTAAAAACCTCAATAATATAAGGAGATAGTGTTCTTTTCATAATTTCTAATGTCTCTTCAGTTACTTATCACGTTCTGTGGCCGACTTCAAAAGCCAATATTATATTATACAACTTCTAGGCAGAGGTAATGTGAAACTTAACGATTACCATTGCTGATCTTTTTGCCTGAGCATACCAATTTACATGACTATTGTAGAAATTTAAGGGTATGTCAAATTAGATGGCTGTGTGGTGGCGTTCCAGCACTATTGTACATTTCCAAAGTACTGTGGACTTGCCCTTTTATCCGTTAGCCAGTCACGTGCTGACTGACAGAACCAGTGCTTGTGTGAAGGCTTTAGGTACGGCAAGTTGAGCTTCTGTCCTTTTTTTATTTCTTTTTTTCCCCCATTCTGTCATGGTACATAAAACATGCAACATCAGACAGACATGTCTGTCTCCTGTTTATCAGGTGCAAAACATCCCGTTTCTTTATTCCATATCTGGGTGTGACAACTCTTTCATTGATAGCTCTCATGCACACACAACTGCTCTCCACCGACTTGCTAAGATTACATAAATGAAGTCTGCAACTGAAACTCTCTAGAAAAGTCATATAATGTGACCTGGCCTTTAGGAGATGGACGATAAACCAGAAGGTCTTCTCACTAATGCTTATTCAATGTTAGATTTAAGCAAGTCTCCTGAATTGCCAGCGTTCCATCCTTAGGAGTAACTAAAATTGTATTTTTTTATTTATAAACCATATTAGATTAAAGTTTTAGCTTAGGGAGCAAACTTAAATACAAAAGAAACCCCTGCTTGCACAGCACAAGCCTTTCTTTTTAAATTCACATGTTCCAGAGCTCATCTTTGTCTCTCTTTCCCGATCTAGGCTTTTGCTAATCCTGAAGATGCCCTGCGCCATGGGGGTTTAAAATTTTGCCGGCGGGACCCTGATGTGGAGCGCTGCAGAAGGTGAGTCCTGACTGGCTTTGTGTTCCATGCCTTGGCTTGCTGTTAGTTTTCTTTCTCTGATCTTTAGTGCCGTGTATGTGAACCTTCTAATATGGGACCTGGAGAAGAACATTACACAGAATTAAGTGTTACTTTATGTTGTGGGTGTAGTGTTTTACAATGCCACCAATTTAAAAATGTGTTTCTTTTACAAATGATATTTAGCTGAATGAGACTTTCAGGTGCTGTCATGCAATATAAACTTTGAAGTGGGAACATTGCACAACATTCTTCCAAGAACAGGCAGTAAAGTCTAAAATTGTAAATGATGGATACAACAAAACACCTAAAAGTGGTGAGCTTAATTTTAAAAAGCAGTGGCTTACAATCCTAGAACTGCGATCATGAAGATACATTTTAGAGCACTCTCATTGTTCAATGATGATTTAAACCCTTTCACATTGGAAGCCAACAGTTTCACAGTGCAAAGAATATTATAAAACATCAGGTACAAAACAGTAACTAAGTCTAGACAGTGTTCTGCCAGTGGAGAAGAAAGGCAGGCCAAAATGGCAAAATAAGAATAAAGGACCAGGAGACAAAAGGACAAAAAATGATTGTCAAAAGCCAAAAAAAAGTAAAATACGAAAATAAAGCTGAAAACAACTGACAGAAATTAAGGTTGTGACAGGAAAAGCCCCAGGATAGCTTTTATTCTAACTAAATACACTACAATGTTTTGTATATAAATCCAAAGTATGGGACACCCACACTAACATGCCACCATCTTAAACAGGGTCATGATGATGACATCACGAGTTGAATGTCTAGTCGTCATGCCGTAGCAATGGAGTTGGATCAACTGGCGCCATGCAAAACTACCCAAAATAGTGGAGCATGCACTCAGAAGCACAACACAGAAGTGAAGTGAAGTCACAAAGATACCAAAGTCAAAAATAATTTTAGAAAGAGAAATGACTGCAAAACAGACTCAGGAAGGAATACAACTTAGAATCATAACAGAGAAGGAGAGCAGTCCATCACGGAACAGCTTAGTGATACCAATTAGCCTAATGCATATTTTTTAGTATACAGAAGGAAGCTGCAGTACCAGGAGAAAAACCCCATGGAAAAAAAAAACGAGCAAACGCCATATAGACAATGGACAGGCCAGGAAATTAAACATGCAGACATCATACACATTAAGGCGTGAAGGCTGAGAGTGTAGTCCTAAATACATTAGATTTATGCTTTATCTACTAGTCCCAACCCTGGACTTGAAGCTTTGATCTTATACTGATCAGTATGTTCATATAACTAAACCAGATGTGCTAAAGGGAAAGACTTTTTAGTCTTGCAGTCTCATTGTTGAGGGATGGAAATATGGCACCACTATTTAATCAAAGAATTTCACTAGTTTAGTCAATCCTTTTTCAAATGAGACACGAGGAGAAGCCAAGAACTGAGAGCACTGTAAGGGGGTGTTGAAATCTGTAGAAAATTATGAAGGTTTCAAAGTGTTCAGTACAACAAAAAGTTGAAAATTATTTTTCAGTCTAAAACAGCTTTTGATTGATTCATCCCATAGCTAATACACCATAGGAAGACACTCCAAACAGGCTGTTTTTTCTTTTCTGGCTAATGTAATCACATCTAGCTGCCCTTGTTTGACGGCTAGTTCACATTTTAAGTCAGAGCCATAGTGATTTTACTTTTAGTCACTCCTCACTTTCTCAGCGCTACTCTCTATGTTGCTTAAAGGCTGGGTGGTATGGTATTTGTCCTCTAGACTCACCTCTTTTATGATATCTGTTACCTAATATTTCATCGTTCCTTCAAGGCAGGTTGACTACTAGTTGAAATCAATATGTATCAAAGCAAGTCTGCACTTATCTGGCGTGTCTTCTGGCACGCGTTAACTTTGTAACCCAAGGCACCATTTAAGGTCAAGGTACACCAGGTGCGTGCCTCCCAAAATTCTCCTCACTACTCTAAGGCCTGCAGCTATGATATAACAATATTGGAGAAGCAAAAAAAGATCTCCTGTGAAACCCGTTTGTCCTTTCTGTAAAATCTATGTCTGTGAAGAATCAAGGTGAAATTAAAATAAATAAATAAATAAATAAACCTACTGAAATGAACAAAAGCAAAACAAGAAAGGTGGTCTTTGAGAATAATGTGATGGAGACAAACCTTCAGAATTAGATGACAACTGACACCTTTAATTGGAGTTGCAGTTTCATGCCAAATCAATCTGTCCATATTTTTCACACTTCCTTATATGTAGGACCAGCCATCGGAGAATAATCTACACACAGACCAGCTAATGTTGGGTGCGCTCAGCACAATTGCTATCTGAAATGTCTAATGTTCATTTGTGCCCCAGGCATACATCCTATAGACTCCTAGCTCCTTAAAACTACAATTAAACCCAATGACTTCAGACATTTTGTCTGCTCCACTATTAGTACAGACTAATAAAAGGCTGGGTGACTAGCTGGTTAGCTGAATCAAGCATACTGGTGTTGGGATAGTACTTAGAGACACATGGAATAAATTACCAAGTGGCGTGGTAGAGACTGGTACATTAGGGTCTTACAAAACTCAGCATTATTTTGGAAAAATTAGATGAATAGGATTGGCAAGCTTTGCTGGGTTGAATGACTTGTTCTTGACAAAACAGTTCCATTTAAAGGGTTGTTTGAAAATCACTGTAATAAACCAAGGGGCACAGGGACAAAGCAGTGGTAATCCTCCTGCTGTGACTGAGCTGTCTGAGACAATGGAGTACCACAGTTTTTGCTCCATCTTGTTTCTATTGCTTTGAGGAATGGTTTACTGTTTCCTTAAGATTGTGCATCTTAAGGTTGAGAGGCCCGTTATGATATAATTTTGGAAAACGTATGTTGTGGTTTTCCACTCTTTTGCTCCTCTGTGACACCCTTTGGCCCCGAGTATCTCTTCACTACAGCAGATCAGATTCAGTCTTTCAGGCAAATGTCATCGCTGGCTGTTCACCTCCTCCTTCTCAAACAGAAATGCTACCTTTCCCAGTGTAGTGACTTCTCTCTCCAGAATAACGCAGGGATTGCTCTGTTCTAGGTTCAAGACATGACTTGATGCTTCTGCTGCTTCACACACCCTCACCTTTCTCTGTCTTACCAGTAGGAATAAGCGCTTTGAGCATAGGAAAGGTACTCTATCAATAATGTATTATTGTTATTATTATTATTATTATTATTATTATTATAGTTTTACATACTGAGGTCCTTAATTGTCCAATTCATACAGGACTGATACACAATCCTGCACTTCCATCATGTTTAATTGCATTTACTCCTCAAGCACTTGTTAGATCTGCTATATTTCCCTTAATTCCATGTGATTCTGTGGGTTGTGTCACTTCTTCAAGCAATAGCACTTCATTTTGGCAAGGAGTTGAAATTTCATTCTACATTTCTAGGGACAGAATTCTTAACTGCAGACTTCACAAGCACAATTTTTAATGCTATTTTTGTACTACTGTATGTGATACTAAGATAGGTCAGTGGTAAATAATTTTAGACCTTCTTAATGTAATGCTCTACCAAAAAATGTTATTTGTTTATATGTTAGTAACCCCATGTAGTTTATAATGATGGTTGAAAAAAAAATTGAATCCCATGTTTTATGGAAAATGGAGATAAACTTTCTGATAGAATGGGTGTCTAGGTGGACCACAGCAAACATTATAAAATAAGTCCATTAACAAAATCTCATATTCCCTATGTTGTCGCATAATCCAAAAGTCACATCATCCAACTGTATGCTCACAACAGATAAAACACATACATTTCTTACCAAAATATTGTTAAATAAATGCATCTGGAAAATCAGAGTGTTACACACAGAGGAAACAGGTTCACATGGAAAAAAACGTTTTGAATTAAACACAGGGCTCTTGACCAGTGAATGAGTAGAAGAGAATATGACCTACATGGGATGAGTAACATATAAAACTAAAATCATTTTTGGGTGGAGTTTCCTTTATGTCATTAGATCATCACCTTGAAGGCAGAAACAAACTGATGCCAGTCTAATGCTCACTGGGGCTCTGCATGGCTCCTTTTAAGTAAAGGCAAATTTTCTTATGAGATGTGAGACAATCAGCTCTTGAATTCCAGGATCACTGAGGTCACTAATTGATGCTTACCTTTCTGTGCTCACTTCAACATTTATTTACTAACTAATATATTGTACAGAAAGCCCCTTGGAGACTAACTAGAGACTAACTGACTGGCATCTCTTATGTTCATGTACCTTCCACCTATACAAATGCATGCATTTTTAAGAATAATACCACACAAACAATCCGTCTTTTTCCTCACAGTCAGACTTTTTATTGACATTTTATTCACAGCTCACTGAAAACAGAAAAATCATTAAAAAAAATTTTTTCAAAATTGGGCAGGATTGTTTGGTCATTTACTGGTTAGTAAAGCTTTTGGCTGCATTTCATTTTCAGTACAGTGGTTTAACAAACTGGCTTAGGTCACCCATCTTCTTTTGACAGTATGCAAGATCAGTGTTTCTCAACCTTTCTGGTTACACAACACACTTTTTCCCATGTAAATATCTTAGTGATCCACCAAGATGGGGATCACAGTCATTAAAGCTGGGAGAGGGATGAGCATGATTGCCAGAGCTGAGACCCGCTTTTGCTACACACTACCATTATAAACAATAGCAACTTATGACCCACCATCAGTGGCCCACAACCCACCAAGTGGTTGAGAGACACTGTGTTAGATAAGTAATGGCGTGCATAGAATTCACACTAAAACATGGCATACGGACAAAAGCAGAAATGTGCGTATGCACGAAAAAATCCAGATGCATAAATCTGTGCGTTCGCCAACTTCCACATTCTTCCGCTACATAAATCCCGGTCAGCATGAAAAATAACGCACGTGCACGCTCCTGCCGCCACTCCCCAACTCCTCCCAGAATTACACCTCTTTGAATATCCAAATCAATATACAGTAAATAGCCCTTAAGCTCAGCATTCTGTGAAAAGGCAATGGCAAAAGCAAGGGGGAAAATAGAAGAATTTCAGCAACTACCAAGTGGAGGCAAGGAAAAACTTACTATTTGTTGGTTTAAACAGTGATATAAACAACAAAAGGAAGTTGATCGAGTGACATAGATTGTTGGAGAAACTGGAAAGCTCAATTTCACAAAGTCGCACAGTGCCTGAAATAAAAAAGAAGTTGTCAGATATCAGAGTCGTAGCCCACCGTCTGAGTGTCATATGAAAGCTTATTAGGGTACAGAGAAAAAAAAAATTCAGGGCACAGTGAGAAAAAGCTCGAAATGTCAAGTTTAATTTCTAAATTTCCTCTTTAATCATAGTTTATTTTGTCCTTAAAGTGAAACATCATACACTTCATCTTAAAATCATTTAATTTACTAGTTTCTTAAATACCATCATAACTAAAGTAGCACGTTAAATGCTTTCTTTTGTATGTGCATGAATCACTACGTGCTTCTTAAACGGGCTTTCTCTTCCTCTGACAGGACACAGAATCCATTACATTCGTGATATTACAGCTCTCTGAATAATTAAAATACTGAGATGTATATTTGATGTCATTTTCATGATGATAGGAATTAAAGCATGTATTAAACATGGGAACATGGTGGCGCAGTGATAGTGACGAACTGGTGCCTCGTCCAGAGATTGTTCCTGCCTCCCGCAAGATGCTTGCTGCGCCATGCGTGACCTTCGATGAAATAATTTATTGCAGCAGTACTGTCTCTTTCAAACGTACTAATCCCCAATTCCTTTCTCCAAGTAACCAATCGCCACACAATCAGCTCTGTAATAGATGTTAAGCTATCTGTAAGCTTAGAACGCTGATTCTTCAAAAGTTTTAAGAAACATTGAAATATCTTCGTGGTACATGTTTAATTATTCTATCCATCTATCCTTCCAGTGTCACGCCAGCCCCAGCAACAATACAGTGTGAGACAGGAACAATCCCTGAATGGAGCACCAGCTCCTTGCTAGAGCTGCACCACCGTGTCCTCACATGTTTAATTATTAACAATATAGATTATTTAAATGATGTTAACATTTTATCTGTATAATGTAATAAACATTTCATCTTAAAAATGATATCATCATCATATGTAAATACGTGCTTTATAAAGTGGCTCAGGTTGTGCAATATTATAACTGTATCGCAAGTTTACAGTGAGGTAATTGTACTAATAAGTACAAACAGTTCTACGAGGAGCACTTGATGGACTGATTGAGTGCGTTTATAGTTCTTGGGATGAAGTTGTTTCTGAACCGCAAGGTCCGTACAGGAAAGGCTCTGAAGAATTTGTCGTATGAGAGCAGTTCAAATAGCGCATGGCAGAGGCAGCGTGTGCTTGATGCTGTATATCGACAATTCTCTTTCCAATTATGTGCTGTAGAGATATGATTCCACACTCAGATACAGTGACATAAATTCTCTGAGTGGTGCAGTAAGAGGAACAACGCTAAAGCAGTTATGGTATTTGGAATAGTTTGGCCATTCCGTGGACCATTATATTGTTACAGGTTAATTACAACCAGATGCCTTAAACTAATAAACAATATGCAGTTAATTTTAGTGTATATGAATGCTTTGACGCTGGATGCCGCCAGTTTGTAAAACTGAACAGAGAACTTGTGTACGCCAAGCATTTAGCTGGCATGAAAATGTGTGTGGCTTTACGCCAAGTTTAGGTTTTATACGTCGCCTTGTGAGTGTGGAAACGGGCTTACATAACATTTTTGTGCATACGCACCGTTTATACAGTACATGAGACCCCAGATGAGGAAATTGCTGTGTAGGTCACTGTGTTTGACACAGTTGGTAAAGACATAGATACAGTGGGTATTAGAAGAGAAGGTGCCCTGACCTCCAGTTATGACTTCTAAAGCAGCCTCACTGGCATTAAAGGGAGATCCTGTGCAAGCTTTAGGAGGAGCTTAATGGGGCATGAGAATGATATGTGATTCATGAAGATGATATAAGGTCAGAGACATGAAAGATCAGGTTCTTGTGTGGAGATTCACTATGGCAAAATAAGAACATTGTAAAGTTACAAAAGGTGTTGAGAGAAATCGACATATGCACTTTGAGGTTGGTGGAGAAAAAATGTTACTTTCTAAGAAATCCTAGATTACTGTGACTAACGTATTCATTAAATAATGACAAGCATTTGGATGACAGGAAAAGGGTGAATGGAAAAATTTAGTAAAGCCACAGACTTGAGGCTTGGCACATTTTGGCTCACTAAATTTCATCTCCGAAGCTTGAGCCAAGAGCATTAACTTTGCAACAGATGTTAAATAACAAAAGATGTTATTGATGAAAGATACATGTGTTTAGTCAAACATATTATTTCATGTCTGTGAATTAGTATTGTGTGTCCTAGAGATGCTACTTCATACTTTAGCCAAACATGACTTATTTGTCTCTCAGGAACAAGTTAAGTGATCATGTTGTTTTAGACTGATGTTGTTTATCCCTATTCTTTACCCACCTTGTCCATTTCAGGGTCACAAGGACTCAAGCTTATCTACAAAAATTGGGTACCAGTTGATAGCAGGGTACACTCACGCACACACTGCTGTACTCACTCATGCACACCGGGAAACGTTAGAATGGCCAGGTAACCTGATACTGTATGCACATTTAAATGTAGTGGAAAGAAAACTGTGGCATCTAGAGAAAAAAATGGAGAAGACACAATTAAAACATAGGAACTCCACACAGATCAGACTGAAGAGTTTATTGAATAAATATCACAGATCATGCTGGAAAGGGCATAAGTTGTTGCAATGCTGTGTTCACCATTAATGAACAACGCCCTTTTGGGTCTGAGACAAGGCCATATCTGAAGTCATCTGAAATAAAGGCCATGGGGTGCCCTCTGGTAGCAAAAAACAAACATGCTATATAAATAGAGACACATGCCTAAAACCCATCCTTTCAAATCCACTGCAGGGTGAGGATAGATAACACACCCCAAATGCCAAGGGGGACCAGCTCTATTCCTGGAGAACCACTGTGGCTGCAGGTTTCTGTTCCAACCCAGTTGCTTAATTAGAAGGCAATCCTCTTCAATAACAGATCTTATTTAATTTATGGCTTGTTAGTGTTTTAACTCTACCATGTCTGTTCATTCTTAAATCATAGCTTATTTTCCCTCTCTAATGATACATGTATTACTCAAGTGATTTGAAGCCTAAAATGAATGAGTGATTTTCAGTTCCCCACTTTCTCTTCAGTTTCCTTCTGAGTACTTAATTAAACCAAATAGTGAATGATGAGGAGTTTGCATGTTCTCCCCGTGTCTGTGTGGGTTTCCTACAGGTGCTCCGGTTTCCTCCCATGGTCCAAAGACATGCAGGTTAAGTGCATTGATGATCCTAAATTGTCCCTACTGTGTGTGTGTGTGTGTGTGTGTGTGAGTGCCCTGCGGTGGGTTGGCGCCCTGCCTGGGATTTGTTCCTGCCTTGAGCCCTGTGTTGGCTGGGATTTCCTCCAGCAGACCCCCGTGACCCTGTGTTAGGATATAGCGGGTTGGATAATGACTGACTGACTAACTTAGTGAATGATGAACACATACGGCTGGAAATGGAGACAAGCTAGATGTATAGCTGCTGGTTCCTTTGTCATTTGCATCTTATTGCTAATAAGAAGCAGTTAAATGAATACAGCTGTTTAAGACTAAAAAAAGAAATTAAAGGTTCAGAATCTTAACAAACTGGACAACTAAAATGCAGCATAAAAAGGTCACTTGAGCAATAAGTGTTTGATCATCAGTGAATGATTTATCATGAAGTAATTGGGTTGGAACAAAAACCTGAAGCCACTGCGGCCCTCCTGGGCCGGCGTTGCTCAGGTCTGATTTAAAGGGTTTGAGTCATTAAATAGCAAATAAATTTAGTTAATTAGTAGCAAAAACTAGTCACTAATAAACAAAATAGTTAGATTGAAAACCTGCAACCACAGTGGCTCTCCAGGATCAGAGTTAGCCACCCTTGCTATATACCGTATATTAGTATCTATAAGAGCTTAATATAGTTATTTAAAGAAGTTAACTGTTTGCTTAGGTTGCTGTTGTGGTGTAGTGTTGAGAACTGCTGTGTTGAAGCTGCCGGAGTGTGAGGTTCAAATTCCAGACCGGAGTACTGTCTGCTTGTGTTTGCCTCATAATATCCCAAAGACAAACATCAGAGTAGCTGGTCACTCAAAACCGACCAACTATGAATGCACCCTGCAATAGCCTGGGGCTTCTCAGATAAGCACTGGCCTTTCTGTGATTCTAAACGGGATAAGCATGTTGAAAAACAAATGGATTGATGTTCATTATCAGACAAGCTACTGTGAAGTTCTAAAGAGTTTTTGGGCTTGTTTTACTACTTTAAAATGTTTGTATGCCTGCCAAACTTTCTCTTCTTTTGCTTTAGCAACAAACAAATTTTCTCTCCCTTAAATAATATGAAATTGTTTCCTAATCATAATGGTTCTATGTCTATGCATGTAGAGTGGTTATAAAACCACATTTACGCTTTACCCCCTGCCCACCCTTAGAAGTTTCACATTTTATTGATATAAAAGATTGACTCACCAGAGGATTTCATTTGGCACACCGATCAGCAGAAAAAGATTCTTTAATGTCAAAGTGATAACAGATCTTTGAAAAGTGATCTGAATTAATTACAGATATAAAACATAAAATAACTGATGTGCTTACGTCCTTCAGATCAGCATTTAGTAGATGCACCTTTGGCAGCCATGACAGCCTTCAGTCTTTTTGCAGCCATTTTTTTGGCAAATTTTTTTTCTGTAATCATCTTCAAGAATACAAATGGATGGCCATGCAAGCAAAACACACATCCCATCCCGTCTTACTAAAAAGACAGCAACTGCAGTTACACACACTGAATTGACTTATCCTACCTTTAGAACTCTTAAAAAAGTCCACATATTAAGTTCTGGTGAAACAATCCAAACTATCCAGTAGGCTCCAACATCCCGACACAGTGCTGGAAAAGAGCCCATTAAAATGTGTGTGTTAAAAATGCTTGGCTATGGTGTCATTTCAAGGAAATTCTGTTGCACTATTACACCAGTATAAATATTAATAAAGAAACATAAAAAGTAGATCAAATGTAGAAAACAAATATACATATAGATGAATTCAAACTGGTATAAAATAATTAATTTAAAGAAAAGCAATGCTTAATTCACATGCTTTCAGAATTAGACCACTATAAAGTCATGGTGGTGCGGACACACACAGTAGCACGGTGGCTCTTGGCTTTTGGATTCATTTTATTTGTAATTAAGTTTTTAATGTTAGTTAAACCACTCGAAGCATCAATCCAGTGTCCAGCTCCACGCATCCCCAAGGCTGGACTTTATTCCACCAGAGGTACGGCGGACTACTGAGGCTTTTACCATCCCCTCTCTGTGGCCGAGACGGAGGAGGAGACACCATAAACAAAAGCGGGGCAGACGGAGCGGCATACGTGCTAGGCTACATGCTAACCCATACAGACTGGCTCTTCCCAGTCTCTTCCTCACTAACGCCAGGTCTCTCGCCAACAAGATGGACGAGATTCGGCTGAGGATCACCTCACGTAGGGTGGACAGCGATGCAGCAATTATTACCGAGACCTGGCTGGATAATAACATCCCAGATGCTGTGGTGGAGCTAGAGGGGTGTGCTGTGTTCCGGGCAGACAGGACTGCAGCTTCCGCTAAATGTAAAGGTGGAGGGCTGGCACTGCACATTAATAAATCCTGGTGTACAGCTACAAACATTATTGGAACATACTGCTCCCCTGACTTGGAATATCTAGCAGTGAAATGCAGACCATTCAAAACGGTAAGAGAGTTCTCCTCCATACTGATAGTGGCTGTTTATATCCTACCGCGAGCTAACCCTAAATTAGCATTGGAAGAGCTGTACTGCCTGATTAGCAGACAAATGAATGCCAATCCAGACATGGCTGTGATTGTGGCTGTAATGCTAAGGAGGCTACTGAAGATCAGGATTCAGAAGTTAGCCTGCAGGGAGAGCTGAATAATGGATAAGTTTAAATATGCAGGGTCAGTGGTAGCCCAAGATGGAGAATTGGATGCAGACATAACTGAGAGAGTATATTTGGAAGAAGGTATCAGGAGTATTGTGCAATTAAGGCAAAGTTTAAATGTAAGGTTTTTAAGAAAGTGTATGATGTGTGAAGCTCAGACATGGGCAGTAAAGGGAGAAGGAGTTGGATTGGAAAGAGATTAGAATGCTGAGATGGATTTGCAGAGTTACAAAGGAGGTCAGAATAAGAAAAGAGACAATAAAAAGTATAACAAGTGGGGGAGAAATCTAAGAACATCTATTTCAGTAATTCCATTCAAAAAGTGAAACTTGTATATTAGATTCATTCATTACACACAGACTGATGTATTTCAAATGTTTATTTCTTTTAATGTTGATGATTATAACTGACAACTAATGAAAGTCCCAAATTCAGTATCTCCGAAAACTAGAATATTGTGAAAAGGTTCAATATTGAAGACACCTGGTGCCACACTCTAATCAGCTAATTAACTCAAAACACCTGCAAAAGCCTTTAAGTGGTCTCTCAGTCTAGTTCTGTAGGCTACACAATCATGGGGAAGACTGCTGACTTCACAGTTGTCCAAAAGATGACCGTTGACACCTTGCACAAGGAGGGCAAGACACAAAAGGTCATTGCTAAAGAGGCTGGCTGTTCACAGAGCTCTGTGTCCAAGCACATTAATAGAGAGGCGAAGGGAAGGACAAGATGTGGTAGAAAAAAGTGTACAACCACTACGCACAGACGTATGCAAGACATGGGTTTCAGCTGTCGCATTCCTTGTGTCAAGCCACTCTTGAACAAGAGACAGTGTCAGAAGCGTCTCGCCTGGGCTAAAGACAAAAAGGACTGGACTGCTGCTGAGTGGTCCAAAGTTATGTTCTCTGATGAAA
The DNA here is from genome assembly GCF_900747795.2 of Erpetoichthys calabaricus. Taxonomy (NCBI): domain Eukaryota; kingdom Metazoa; phylum Chordata; class Cladistia; order Polypteriformes; family Polypteridae; genus Erpetoichthys; species Erpetoichthys calabaricus. Next base: position 58,353,763 of record NC_041394.2, read on the forward strand.
GTAAATTTTGCATTTCCTTTGGAAATCAAGGTCCCAGAATCTGGAGGAAGAGAGGAGAGGCACAGAATCCACGTTGCGTGAGGTCCAGTGTAAAGTTTCCACAGTCAGTGATGGTTTGGGGTGCCATGTCATCTGCTGGTGTTTGTCCATTGTGTTTTCTGAGGTCCAAGGTCAACGCAGCCGTCTACCAGGAAGTTTTAGAGCACTTCATGCTTCTTGCTACTGACGAACTTTATGGAGATGCAGATTTCATTTTCCAGCAGGACCGGGCACCTGCACACAGTGTCAAAGCTACCAGTACCTGGTTTAAGGACCATGGTATCGCTGTTCTTGATTGGCCAGCAAACTCGCCTGACCTTAACCCTATAGAAAATCTATGGGGTATTGTGAAGAGGAAGATGCAATACGCCAGACCCAACAATTCAGAAGAGCTGAAGGCCACTATCAGAGCAACATGGGCTCTCATAACACCTGAGCAGTGCCACAGACTGATCGACTCCATGCCACGCCGCATTGCTCCAGTAATTCAGGCCAAAGGAGCCCCAACTAAATATTGAGTGCTGTACATGCTCATACTATTCATGTTCATACCTTTCAGTTGGCCAACATTTCTAAAAATCCTTTTTTTGCATTGGTCTTAATTGATAATCTAATTTTCTGAGATACTGAATTTGGGACTTTCATTAGTTGTCAGTTATAATCATTAACATTAAAAGAAATAAACATTTGAAATACATCAGTCTGTGTGTAATGAATGAATCTAATATACAAGTTTCACTTTTTGAATGGAATTACTGAAATAAATCAACTTTGTCATGATATTCTAATTTTATGACCAGCACCTGTACAGTGAAGTAGCTTGAAGTGATATGAGGAAAGACATTAAATACTTGGGGGAAAAGGGTGATGGGATTAGAAGAACAAGGGAAGAGAAAGTGGGGGAGGCCAAAGCAGAGGTGGATCAATAGAGTAAAGGAAGCCTTGAAGGAAAAGGGTCTGAGTGAGGAGGGGGTGCAGGACTGAGCTTTATGGAGAAGTTTTATGTGATATTATCTACTGTTAAATTCTGCTCCATACTTGTAATATTTTTATTTTACTGTTATATTGTATTGAGGATTACTTGTGTTTTGTTCTGTGTATTGTATTGACCCCCTTCTCTTTGACACCCACTGCACGCCCAACCTACCTGGAACTGCTTTTCCCAAGGTTTCTTCCATTTTTTCCCTACTGGGGTTTTTTTGGGAATTTTTCCTTTTCTTCTTAGAGAGTCAAGGCTGGGGAGCTGTCAAGAGGCAGGGCCTGTTAAAGCCCATTGCTGCACTTCTTGTGTGATTTTGGGCTATACAAAAATAAATTGTATTGTATTGTAAGGTGTGGTCAAGCACATCGACCCCACTTAGAATTAGGAAAAGACAAAGAAGAAGAAGAAGAAGACCACTTGTAATGTCTCACATTCCCACCTCGTTGCGTTTGTGTGAATTTCCTAGTGGTGTTTGAGGAGAATCAGGAGATGACAATCTAATGTTATTTGATTCATATAAAAAGTAATTAACAGCTAACTTTGTTTTTTTTTTTTTTTTCTGGAAAATAAAACAAACTAACATATTAGACGTGTATCATATCCTGCATGAACAATAACATTATAAAAATGCTATTTCTGTCTCTCCTAGTCCTCACAGGTGGCGCAGTGGTAGTGCTGCTGCTTTGCAGTAAGGAGACTGTGAAAGATTGTGGGTTGGCTTCCCAGTTCCTCCCTGTGTGCGTAACGCTTTGAGTATTGAGAAAAGCACTATATAAATGCAATGAATAATTATTATTATTGATTTTTTAATAGGGCGGCACAGTGGTGCAGTGGGTAGCACTGCTGCTTCGCAGTCGGGAGATCTGGGGACCTGGGTTTGCTTCCCGGGTCCTCCCTGCGTGGAGTTTGCATGTTCTCCCCGTGTCTGCATGGGTTTCCTCCGGGCGCTCCGGTTTCCTCCCAAAGACATGCAGGTTAGGTGGATTGGCGATTCTAAATTGGCCCTAGTGTGCGCTTGGTGTTTGTGTTTGTCCTGCGGTGGGTTGGCACCCTGCCCAGGATTGTTTCTTGCCTTGTGCCCTGTGTTGGCTGGGACTGGCTCCAGCAGACCCCCGTGACCCTGTGTTCGGATTCAGCGGGTTGGACAATGGATGGATGGATGGATTTTTTAATAGTGATGTTACATCATAGTTTGAGTTTGGCTAATTAAGGTAGTAGTATAATTTTCAGCTATATTTTCTCTGAAAACACTGGCCTACTGGGAACCACCATTTTACCTAAAAATTTCTCACTGGGAGGCTTTTATTTCCCATTTGTCCTATAAATGCAGCATACATGACTCTTAACTTTCCATAGAAAAATAACAATGAAACACTTGACCAGAATGGAAGATTATGCTTGCAATTAGTAGTTGATATCATTCAGAAGGATTGTAGCACTACAGACAAAAGAATATTTAGCTCTCTTACATTTATGCTCTGATGTAATGCTGCTTAAGAAAGGAGCACAAAGCCTGTCTCAAGTCTTAGAGACTTTTTGCCAACTTCTGTAAGGATGTTGCTTTTGTCAGTCAAAGCCACATCTCACTGAACTCCAGAACTTTAGTTCTTTGTGCCCACAATTTTTTTTTTAACATCATGGGAGGCTCTAGTGTTTCCTTACCAACAAATAACAGGACAAGTTAAAATGATTTTCAATAAATGTTAGCCAAGATATTATCCACATTAGAAGAGGACAGTTCCTTTGTAAAGGCGACCTTTGCTGCCTTTTTTTAAAGATTTCACTCATTTTACTTTATGGTCATGAAACACACCCACAGCCTTCTATTCCCTCTACTCCTTGTCTATGACATGGCCTTTCATAGCAGTAGGTGGAGAGATGCTGTGTCTCTCCTGAAGTCAGCACGTGGTGATGCAAGGACCCCTAAAAGTGCTGGCCAGCCCCCTTTGCTGACTCACCCTTCACTCTTGCCTGTCTTATTATGTGATCCTGAAGTGGGGTCAGAAAGTTTGCTTGGACATCTTCATCAGGATGCACATTTCAGAATGTAAGAAGACAGATTTTCATTAGAATGGAAACTTTATTCTTTATGAGTTAAGGAACATTCATACTCTTTTTGATTAATAAAATTTGAATTTAGTCATAATTCAGTAAGGACTCTTTAACAACTTTTTGCAATGTGTGTAATAATTTGTTGTACTTATACAAATTACATGCTCATGATTTTTAGCTTTCTATTCTGGAAAGGAACAAAGCAAAGGTTCTCAGACTAAAAAACGGAAGGGTCATTTTATTATTACATACAAAAGTGAAACAACAAAAATGAGGAACTTTAACAGCAGCAACATCTAAAAACATGCAATCTTTAACTTGTCACGAGGTGGCTTGTTTCCCACTTAGTCTGCTTTGCCCATCACTGGAGTTGCGCACACTAAAAAACATTTAAGAGCCAACCTGCACATCTTTGGAATGTGAGAGGAAAGCAATCTACTCACAGAAATAATGGAGGAGAACACCCACAATGCACAGAAATCCTGAACAAGTAGATCTGTGAAGTGTTTACTTTTGTACTACTCTGCTGTCCCCAGGGAAATACAAATTCATTCTTCATTATAACTGATACAGTAGATTTATGTAAGAAGAATAAACACAATGTGGAAATGCAGAGAAAGAGACAGAGAGAGCAAGTCTCCTTCCTTATAAGAAGCTCCTTCACAGTTAGAAGCCCGATTAGCTGTTGAGTTCTCTGATGGCTACTCTGGCTTGACAGGTTTGTTCTGCATTCCCAAGGCCATAAATTTGAGTCTTGCTGTTACCTCGGGACAGGGCAAGCAGCAAAGTAGGGAGTGTAGCCCTGGGCAAATTCATCAGACATGCAAGTAGACACAAACTGTTACCACTTTGAGTGTTTTAATGGGCCTATTTTGCATGTATTTGCCAGCACCACCCTGTATAATCTAAGCCTAACAATGTGCAAGATAAGAGAAAGAAAGAAGACAGGAGCGGGACCTGTGAGTTTCCACACAGAGTAGTGGAGGTTGTACTGTATGCTTAAATTATACTTCCTATCATTGGTTTGATATGCAGTTTGATGTTGCGTCTGTTCCATTGTACTGTTTGTGCCATACTTGAAAAATGCCTTTGGACTTTGTTCACTATAGCAAGGCATTATATAAAATAAAAGTAGTCAGTTTGTTCAAGGGGTGGCCTTCCAGGATCCTGAGGCTTTGTTCTGAAGATCATGGCTAGTTGTTGTTTTGTATTGTTTGGATGTTCTGTAAATGGCAAGTTTCTCTCAGAGGTTTTCTGTGTCCACCATCAAAGATAATTGTTGAGTTAATATGCTGCAATGTGCGTGACTTTTGGTGTGTGTGTGTGTGTGTTTGTATGTGTACCCTGTGATGAACTGCTGCTCAGCATCCCTGAATTAGATTACGTGAGTTGGAGAGTGTATCGTGTGTATATATATATATATATATATATATATATATATATATATATATATATATATATATATATATATATATATATATATATTTTTTTTTTTTTTTTTAACTTTCTTTATACGTTTTGTATGTTACCAAAACACAGAACAAAAAACAAGTAAGTAATCGAGGAAAACTTGAAAGTTGCAACTACATAAATTGAAAAGTGATATCTGGGGAAACATTAATATTTGTCAATCCTAATATAGAGATGATGACAAGAGTTACCTTCTATTATAGAAAAAGAAAAAAAAGAAGGCAGAAATATAGAGAGGCAGGGCATTATCTATCTATCTATATGCCATGGTATATATATATAGATATTGCAAGGGGGTACCCATAAAGGGATCATAAAATACTTATGCATGTTGAGGGACATGGCTGGCCTTTTATCCTGGCCAATACCCCCAGGAAGCCAGGTGGAGCCCTGCCTACAACATAGAGGTGCCCCGAGTTCCAGCATGGCAACGTGGGCAGTGGAGTTTTTCGTCACAGCCCTGCTGGATACCATGGGAACCTCCAGGGGACGATGCAGGAAGGCCCAGAGACTTTGGTTTCACCTATAATTTGGAAGTGCATCTTAGTCACGGCAACAGAGCAAATAACACACTTCCGGGTTTAAGAAAAGAAGCTTTTTATCTGACCCGGAAGTGTTCACAGTCACATGGACACCGAGAGAGAAACACTTCCAGGTCACGGACTAAATAAAGGACTGTAAGAGACCAGAGCATGGAGCTGAGCTGGGTGGAAGGGTGGCAACGCGTCTGGGAGTGGAGGATTGTGATTGATTATTGATTATAGTTATTGTTATCCACATTGTGGAGTGTAGGTGCTTTGTGCACTGTATTGTCCAAATAAAACAAATTATTGGACTTTTACCTGGTATTTGGAGTAAAGTCTGAGGCTTCAAGAGGACGACAGCGCCCTCTATCTGTCAGAATGTATATGTTGACCTTATTTTGCATGGTGTCAAGCTGTCAAGTAGTCACATATGACAGTACAGGACAGCATAAGCACCAGGGGTTCACCTGCACCACAGTGCCCTGGACACAGCAGGACAAACTATTCACTGCCACACTTGCATAATATGCAGAACCTATAGTGCTTATAAAAAAATCTATCCATCTATCTATCTATCTATCTATCTATCTATCTATCTATCTATCTATCTGTCTGTCTGTCTGTCTGTCTGTCTGTCTAGTCAGGAGAGTTTCAATTTGATCTTCTTCTTCCCTGTGACATTCTGGTGGTGTTCTGGGAAGTCACATCCATCCATCCATTATCCAACCTGCTATATCCTAATACCATCACAAAATGTTAGAAAAAATATTTGAAGAGGACAGAGAAGCACATCTAAAAGTTAAGAAGTGGTGATAAATGTTAAAAAACAATCCAGAAAGGGCTGCCAGATGGAATACACTTTATGAACGTTGCTGAGAGTAGAGAAACTTATTTTCTTAAGCTTAATGAAAGCATTCGCTTCCCGGGTCCTCCCAGCGTGGAGTTTGCATGTTCTCCCCGTGTCTGTATGGGTTTCCTCCTACAGTTCAAAGACATGCAGGTTAGGTGCATTGATGATCCTAAATTGTCCCTAGTGTGTGCTTGGTGTGTGTGTGTGTGCCATGCGGTGGGTTGGCGCCCTACCAAGGGTTTGTTTCCTGTCTTACACCCTGCGTTGGCTAGGTTTGGCTCCAGCAGACCCCCGTGACCCTATAGTTGGATACTGGATAGATTAATGAAAGCATCACATCCCTAGCCCAATGTATGTACGAGGCTGGAGCCACTTACATTTACTTATCCAAAGCTTGGATTTCAAACCCTGAGGTTGTAGGTTCAAATCACATCACTGACAGTGAGACCCTGAGCAAGTCACTTCATCTGCCTGTGCTCCAACTGGAAAACCAAAAGAAATGTAACCAGTTGTATCATAAACATTGTAAGTCACCTTGGATAAAAGTGTCAGCCCAATCAGTAAATGTAAAAAGTCTTGGACGAAGTGAGGCTTGATGGGAACCTCAATGCCATCTACTAAGATGTTAAACACAAGAATCGCGGGATGATCCCTTAACCACAGAGCTCCTCTTCCACACAGCAATCAATTATCCTTGAGTTTGTCCATGACAGAGCACACCATCACAAAGTAATTTGCAGCCCAACAGTTATCACTTTTACCTGACAATTATTACATTAATGATCTGTTTTGCCATGTTATTTTTGTCATTTTCTCACCACCGTATTTCATTTTCTTACAGGCTGCACCGTAATGACATGGAGTGCGTCTATCCTTTCCTGTTCATCGGCGTATTGTACTGCATGCTGGACCCCAGTCCATCAATCGCCAAACTCCATTTTCGGATTTTTTTCCTTGCTAGGCTTGTGCACACCGTGGCCTACCTGTTTGCTTTGAAAGCCCCAACCCGATCCCTGGCTTACACAGTAGGACAGATTCCGTGCTTTTCAATGGCCATCAAGATTATTCTGAATGTTGCTTCTTCCTGGTAAAAATCAGAGTAACAGAACTCATTACAGGGAATAAGACGCTGGAATGCACTGCTGGAGCACCTTTACTCTCTGAATGAGGTGCGCCGGGGTGCATTCAGCATTCTAGCGCCTCAAGCGCTTAAGTTGCACTTAATGAACTAATGGCCTCTGCTGGACCCACAATGGAGTAAAACGCTGGATAAAGGAATTGACATCTTACACCGCACTGCTTATTGGCATTAAGAGTCCCACTGGTCATAAAGATGAGAGAGAAAGTGAAATCTGAATGTTTATTTAAGCAAGTTGAAGTGAATGTTAAAACAAATGGCAAAACAGAAACCACAAAGCAGCAACTGGACTTTGAAAGAGCTTTCAAAAGAGCTGCACTGCTGTGTTACATTTTATAATAACGTCAACCAAGCACAGTTTTTTTTTTAATCTGGGCTGCTTTTTTAATGCTATATATGTTACATTTCAGTATTTACAATCAATATACAGTATATAATTTACATCTTTACATCTGTGTCGTTATGTCTTTATGTTACCCATGTTTCATATGTCAGAAGTAAAGTACTGCTGAAGAACGAACCTGAATGGATTTTTGTAAAGACAGCTAAGAAGAACAAACGAAACAAAGCAGTGATATTGACATCCAAGGAATATCTGCGGATTATCAAAAATGTAAAATCCAAGATGTGATTTCTTGTTGCCTTTTTAGAGAACACATTTTATAAACCCTCTACTACCTGCGGGTTAGATGTTACCTGGGAGAATCTGAAAGGCTTACCATTAACAAGATGGATGAAGTCAAGACTGCCAGTCAGACGCCCAAAGGAGTTGGAACAGCAGGAACACCACTCAACAAAGAGGCTTCGACAATTTAAAACCCAATAAGATGATGTTTGATTTTATTCTTAACAGATATTGCTTGTGACATCTGGTTTGTGTTTATATATATATTTCAGGAATTATTTGTGCATTTGTCATTTTTATAACAATTTGGAAACTTCAAGATGTACTTGTATGGACTAAGAGATGAGAATTATGACACCAGCAAGATGAATATTTCTGCTGTGTAAAAACAAACTGACTTGTGTAATATTCTGTTCATTTATTGTTAAATTAATGTTGGGACCACATTTGGTACAAGCCTGCATCTTCAACTGAAAAAGTAGAACTTTAAGAATGCAGATGTAAATATGAATTTATTGATCACTGGGGCAGGGATGCCATTTTTATTTTATTTTTCTTCCTGAGACTTGAGTTCATTTTGACTTGAATGAAACTGATAGGGGGGCTTATGGGAATGTATATATTTTTTTCTTTCTTGTAATTTTTGAGCTATGTTTTTATACAAATTTTACACTGAATTCAGCCTTCCACACGGAGGGCCTGACAATGAATACTTTGTGTTGTAGTTTGTCTCTTTTGTTTTTAAGTTGGATGTATATATATTTGCCTGTTGTTTTCTTTTTTTCTTTTTCAAAAAAAAAAGAAATAAAAAGAAAGAAATGTACAAAGAAAACTGCAATGACTCATTTATATTTTGCATTTAAGGTGGATAAAGTAATAAGAAATGTGAAATTCCAAATCACTACAGCTCAGTGTGTTATCTGATTCAGTGTATAATCTATATAATAAAATGCTAAGGTCTGTGTGTATGCGAGGTTCCTCCGAGCCAGGTGATTGGTCAGTTTGGCTTCGGTGACACGATCGAAAGAGGAAGTGTCAGTGTTAGACACGTATGGAGGAGTAAAGGCATAGGAAGCACACTGGGAGTCACCTTCAAAGACAGAAAATATAAATGCAGACACAAGCCAAGCAAGGATCCTCAGAATGACCGAATCTGAGAAGCAGGCTTTACAGGAACATACTTGAGAGATGGAGCACTGGTCAAGAGAGGTTCAGACACACGAGGATACCTGAGGAAAGGCACTGAAGGTGCATGTAAGGAAAGGGATGTCACCTAATTTTAAATTTATTCTGTTATCGTAACAGTGCCAGTTTACGTATAAAATATCAAAATACTTGATTTACTCTGGCATCTCTATGGCACAGTGGTGGGCACAGCTGCTTTATTCTGACGTCAGATTAATGTCTGAAGTTTGCATGTTCTCTGAATGTCTGTGTGGGTTTTCTTCCAGTATCCCAACCTGTGCCTCCATACTGACCCCATTTGTCCAACACAATTAAAATGAGTTCTATTCCCAGGATCCTGAAATAGATTACAGTCTCTATAAAAAGTATTCATCCCCTTGGAACTTTTCACTTTTTATTATTACACAACATTGAATCACAATGGATTTATCTTGTATTTTTTGACACTGATGAACAGAAAAGGACTCTTTATAAACACAGTGAAAACAGATCTTTGCAAAGTGGTCCAAAGTAATTACAAATATAAAACACACAATAAGTGATCCCCACATTATTCATCCCCAATAATATGACACTAGTGAGTCATCACTGGTGCAGCCAATTGGTTTTTGAATTCAATAATTGCTTCAATTAGATCACCTGTCTGGGGTTTCAATTGATTGTGCTGTAAATGTACCTTATCTGGAAGGTCTGATTTATGGTGAGTCAGTATCATGGCTTTACCAATGCTTAGAGAAGAGACCACCATAGAGGAGGAGTAGTTTGGTTTTATGTCAGGGAGAGTGTGATGATGCAGGTCTAGCTCCAAGCTCCCATCTCTCTTTCGGGGTCCCCTTGAACCCGACACCATCAGTACTATAATCGGACACAATAATGAGGACACAAAACAAAGCAAAGGGAAGCTGCAAAGTTCAAAAGTGTTTTTATTTAAAACAAAACCAAAATCATTCAAAACCAAACAGTCTTCCAATAAACAGTGCAGTGCATCAAAGTCATTAAATAAATAATCCATGAAAAAAGGTAAAAATTCAAATAAATAACTCCATTTAAAACCGAGGTTAAAATACTGGCTGGAAGCAGTTCCTTCTATAAAAACATGGTGCTTTCTTCTTTCTACTTGGCGGATCCCCTGCTTCTCCCATATGGGCCCTGCAACAGGGGAGTCGCCCTATCTGCAAATGCAGTTGCCTTCTACTCTGGTCTTGTAGCCTCCATTCCCTGGCTACATAGAGCTCCAGCCGGACCGAGACTTGGGTTCCCCAGTGGCAAGGGCACTCACACTGGGACTCAACTCTCCCAAGCCTCCCTGACTGCCTCTGCCTTCCACGGCAAGTCGTCCACTCTGCCAGTCACTCCAGCTCCTTCAAACAGCTCAGCTGGAGTGACCGCTTCATTCTGCCCCCCCAGAGTGTTGGCCTAACACTCCACCTCAGGTGCTCTCCTACCAGCGACATGCAACATCCAGCAAGCCTGCTCTCACTTGCTTGCACCAGCTCTCCTTCTCCAGCCTTCTTCTCCCATAACCTCTGTCCTTCTCATTTTAGAACTCCCCTCCACACTATGCTCCTGCTATTTATAATGGGGATGTGGCATAGGTGCGGCAACTAGCAGCTCCCAGCATCAGTTACGGACATGGGCGACCCCACACCTGTGCACTTCAGCATGGAAAATCCCGGGAACTGCTCCAGCCACACTACTACGCCCCCTCTCTAAGCTACGAGTGTGGTGATTATTTATTTAACTGGCCATTCTTTTTGAGCCATGGACCCACTGTATCACAGAGAGGAACAACTGATTCAGTCTTTGCATTTAAACAGCTGATAGAGAAGCATCAAGAAAAACAGAAAGAATTGCATGCAGTATGATGTTTATCATAAGCCTTCTCCAAACCAATAAAGTGCCACATCAAGAGGTCTGGAAGTGCATGAGAGAGAAAGGAGGACCAGAGACGTATCTGAGGATTGTCCAGGATATGTATGAGGGAGTGAAGACTCGGGTTAAAAGCACTACTGGGGTAAGAGACAAGATCCCAGTTAGAGTAGGTCTGCACCAAGGATCTTGTTTAAGTCCGTACCTCTTTGATTTTGTTATGGATGTGTTGAGTGATGGGGATTAAAGATCAGTGCCTGTGGTGTATGCTGGTGATGACATTGTGTTGTGTAGCACCAGAAAACTGGAAGTGGAGAGAATTTTTGGAAGAATGGAGAAGGGCTTTGGATGATAGAGGGTTGAAAATAAATAGGAAGAAGACAGAATATATGAGATTTAATGATGATCAGGATTCAGAAATTAGCCTGCAGTCAGAACAATTGAAAAGACTTGATACATTTAAAAATATAGGATTAGTCATAGCCCATGATGGAAAATTAGATGCAGAGATAACCCATATACAGTAGAACCTCTGGTCATAAACGTTTCCGAACACTTACAAATCGGGTTACGATCAGAACGTTTGCCAAAATTTTGCATCTGTTCATGACCATACGCTCTGGTGGCGAACAAAAACACTGGCGGCCAGTTTCCCTAAGCGCATTCGTATGCGGCAATGATTTCCCATTCTCCGTTTCCCATTTTCTTTTGTTTGTGTATACAGGGCCTAACAAAGCAGCTGATGTTGCCAAAGGAGTTACAATGTTAACCAAGCAGAGGCCTCAAGTGCTGGAAGAGGTGGAAAAACTGTTGCTAGTGTGGTTGAACGAGAAGCAACTTGCAGAGGATAGCATAAGCGAGGCGATTATATGCGAGAAAGCCAGGAAGATTCATGGCGATTTGCTGAAAAAAAATCCTTCGAGTGGCGAAGGTGAGGAATTTAAAGCCAGTAGAAGATGATTTGAAAAGTTTTGTAAGAGAAATGGCATTTCATTTTTTTTCCCTGTGCTTAAAACTCATAAAAAAAGTGTTTACAGCGAGTGGTTCATAAGGGTCTAGCGCAAACTCTTACAATGTTAGTTTTCTCTGTGTTATTCAATGTTTTTACATTTCGTTTACTATTACACTGTGCATTCTATGGTATAATTAACTATTTTTTTGCTTAAAAAAATTTATATATTTACATACAGTTCGTACGGTCTGGAATGGATTAATTGTATTTACATACAATCTTATGGGGAAGTTACGTTCGGGTCGCGACCAAATTGAGTCGCGTCCAAAGTTTTGGAACGAATTACAAGTCGTGACCAGAGGTACTACTGTACTGCAGTTCAGATGGAACAGCTGTTATAAGGTATCAGGAGTATTGTGTGATCAAAGAATTAAGGCAAAGGTCAAGTTTTTAAGACAGTCGAGAGACTAGCAATGATGTATGGAGCTGCGACATGAGCAGTAAAGGGAGCACAGGAGAAGTTAGATGTGGGATAAATAAGAATTTTGAGAAGGATGTGTGGAGTTACAAAAAATGACAGAATAAGAAATGAGACAATCAGAGGTACAACAAAAGTGGGAGAGAAATCTAAAGAACTACAGGAAAGTAGGTTGAAGTGGTATGGACATGCGATGAGGAGAGACAATGAATACGAGGCCAAAACAGTGATGAAAATGGAAGTACAAAGTGAGGGGGACCAACATGGAGGTGGATTAATAAAGTAAAAGAGGATCTAAAAGGAAAAAGGCTTGACTGGTGAGGAGGTGCAGGGCTGAGCTGTTTGGAGAAGCTTGATCAATGGCAAAGATGAACAGGAAGATGAAATATCATGGCCTGACCTACACAATGAAGACATAAAAAAAAAACTCCAAGCAACTCAGTAAAAAAAATGCTTGAAAAGTCAGGGAAGAGACACAAGAAAATATCCAATTCACTGAATATGCCCTGGAGTTCAGTTGAATCACCAGCTGTGCAAAGCTAACAGAATGAGAGCTGTGCACACAGACTCAAGGCTGTCATGGCTGCCAAAGGTGAGTCAGTCAGCCATTATCCAACCCACTATATCCTAACACAAGGTCACGGGGGACTGCTGGAGCCAATCCCAGCTTACAGTGCACAAGGCAGGAGCAAATCTCCGGGCAGGGCGCCAGCCCACCGCAGGGCTACCAAAGGTATATCTACTAAATACTGACTTGACAAGGTGAATAGTTATGTAATCAAAGTCCCAAAATACATATGGAGATTCTAAATCGTTGTTGCATGTGTTGTGTGTAGCTGAGAAAATATCCATTTCACTGAATAAGCCCTGGAGTTGGGTTAAATCAATCATTAAGAACTAGAAAGAGTACGGTACAACCTTGGGTGTGGTCAGAACACAGGGTCAGTCATTGTTCAGCATCCATGGAGCCGTTTTCAGCTTAAAGGCGTAGCTCAAGGGCCCGATGGAGTAGGATCCCTTCTGGCAGTAGCAGGATTTGAACCTGCAACCTTCCAGATATCAGCGCACTTCCATAGCCACAAAGTCACCACTCTGCCCTTCGATGTTACGCTGCATATTATCAAATACACATTATCCCCACCATGAAGCTTGGTGGTGGCAGCATCATGCTGTGGAGATGCTTTTCTGCAGCAGGACCTAGAAGGTTTCTGAGGGTAGAGGAGTACTAGGGTGTTGTACCGTGTTAGCCATTATGAATGTAGAGAAAAGCCAAGCAAAATGACACCTTTTATTGGCTAACTAAAAAGATTACAATATGCAAGCTTTCGAGGCAACTCAGGCCCCTTCTTCAGGCAAGATGGTAGAGGATAAAATGACTGCAGCAAGTCAATGGGAAGTCCTGAAGGAAAACCTGATGCAGTCTGCAAGAAATCTGCACCTTGAGAAAAGATGTGTTTTCCATCAAGACAACAACTCAAAGAATAAAGCCAAAGCGAGATAGGAACAGCTTAAAAAAAAGCAAAGTTAATGTCCTGTGTTGGCCGAGTCAGAGTCCAGATCTCAGGATAACGGAAAATTTGTGGTTGGATTTGATTATAGTCTGTTCACTCATATTTACCTTGCAACCTGACGGAGCTTACTTTGCAAAGGTTAATGGGAAAAAAATGTCCGTGTCCAGCTGTACAAAGCTGACAGAATGAGAGCCGTGCACACAGACTCAAGGCTGTCATGGCTGCCAAAGGCGTATCTACAAAATACTGACTTGAGAAGGTGATCAAAGTCCCAAAATACATATGGAGATCCTAAATTGTTGTTGTGTGTATTATGTGTGGCTGAGTGAGTGGACGCCCTACCCCTGGGCTGTCATCCCATTGAAGTTTGCACCCAACGCCCCAGCCCCCTGCAATGCCTCAGTCTCATACAGTAATCACAGGGATCTTTCCTGGGTGACATTACACTGAACAACAATTACAGATGTGACTAATCAGCTCGAGGTAAAGGATTAACAGAGCAGCCATGGCTTTTAGCTCTGAGGGGATTTGAATGTAAACCTCTGGAATGCTGGAATGTGAAGCGATCATCCTAAGAGGTGGACAGGCTTTACAATGCAGGGACTTTGTGTCATTGCTTTTCTTAAAGAACAGTGATCCTCTGCACAATACATTTGACAGATGTCTCATCACCTTTGGGTGACACAAAAGTTAGCACTGGTGTTATAAACCGCAGTTACTGGATATTTAATACCCGATTTTGTCATTAAGGTTTTCATTTTTACATTATTCTGGCTTCTTCTTAAACTAAAGGAAATCCACTATTAGCTTCTTAGGGGCTGTAAACTGAACAGAACGAGTGGCAGTGTAAGTCTCAAGATGGAGGGGTGTCCCATCAACAGCTGGATGCTGTCTTGTATCTCATTCTTCTGGGCCAGTCCTCTTTGATTTTGTAATATGGGAGAAAAGCAGATTTTAAAACCAGACGAACATTTACCGTTCTTTTTGTGTGTGATGGAACACAAAGCTGAGAGGCTTTTACAGTTTACTTTTCAAACACTTCTCCACGGGTCTTCATTACATGCAATTTAATCTGTAATTAAAAGGTAAAGTTTAGTGATAGAAACTAAATGGTCTTTTACAGGGGTGGGCAAAGTCGTTCCTGGAGGGCCACAGTGGCTGCAGGTTTTTGTTCCAAACCAATTGCTTAATAAGAAGCCCTTATTGCTCAAGTAACACTTCTGCTTCACTTTGGTTGTCTCGCTTGTTAAGATTTTGAACCCTTATTGCTTATTTTAGTCTTAAACAGCTGTAGTCCTGGTTTTTAATGGCTCCTAATTAGCAATAAGATGCAAATGATAAAAGAAACCAGCATTTCTCAATTTAGCTTGTCTCCATTTACAACTGTGTGGATTTATCGTGCACCGTTGAGAAAAAAGTGAAGGACTGAGAATTACTCTTCCATTTTAGACTTCAAATCGTTTGGTTGATATCCTTACAAAGGAAAATGACTTGACATGGCAGAGTTAAAGCACTAACAAGCCATGAAATTAAATTATTGGCAACAATTGTTTCCTAATTAAGCAATTGGATTGGAACAAAAACCTGCAGCCACTGCGGCCCTCCACTTTGCCCACCCCTGGTCTATTATAGTGGTTCCCAAACTCGGTCCTGGGGACCCACTGTGGCTGCAGGGTTTTTTCCCCCAACCAGCTTTCATTTTTCCTTGGACTCTTAGCCTAATTAAGTGAGTCATTATTTCCCAGTTTCTGTGTTTTGGAGTCAATGTAGAAATTACAAACTAAATCTTTTAGATTTTTATTAAAAAGTAATAACAAGTTATATGGGGAATATGTATATTTATAAGTCATTAACTGTATTTTCAACCTAATTTCCATTCTGCTTTTCCATGTGTTCTGGTTCTTTAATTGACTATTTACTAATTAGGGAGTCTGACTCTGAAGTCTTTGCAGCTTTCATCATCCTCGGTGTCTGCTATGCTGGCTGCTAATTGTCACTATTGGGGTTAAGTGAAGGAAGCAAACTACACAGGAAAAGAGGAAAATAATAGGAAAACAACAAAAGAGAGTTAAGCATTTACAGCTTTAGAAAAAAAATAGAAATATTTGTGGGCGGCACGGTGGCGCAGTGGGTAGCGCTGCTGCCTCGCAGTTGGGAGATCTGGGGACCTGGGTTCGATTCCCGGGTCCTCCCTGCGTGGAGTTTGCATGTTCTCCCCGTGTCTGCGTGGGTTTCCTCCGGGCACTCCGGTTTCCTCCCACATTCCAAAGACATGCAGGTTAGGTGGATTGGCGATTCTAAATTGGCCCTAGTGTGTGCTTGGTGTGTGGGTGTGTTTGTGTGTGTCCTGCGGTGGGTTGGCACCCTGCCCGGGATTGTTTCCTGCCTTGTGCCCTGTGTTGGCTGGGATTGGCTCCAGCAGACCCCCGTGACCCTGTGTTCGGATTCAGCGGGTTGGACAATGGATGGATGGATGGATAGAAATATTTGTAAATGTCTTATAAATGTAAAAACCATTCTGAATGTAGAATAAGAGAATAGTAAAACAGACCAGCTAATTAAATGAGATCAGTTGTTATCAATTAAGATCACCGATTGTGAATCTGGTTTGGACAAAAACCTGCAGCCACAGTGGGTCCCCAGGGCCGAGTTTGGGAACCACTGCTCTATTAGAAGAGGCTTAAAACGGTTTAGAACTTCTAAAGTTGACCAGCAGAGGGCGCCATTACCTCAGGAACATTTCAAAATAACTCCTCGCGGTGCTGCCGCGGCGCCCGGGGTCCGTCATTTCATTACAACTACCGAGGCGAGAAGCTGTTAGTCCGGGGCTGTTCTTGCACACAACTACATTTTTAACAGAAGTGTAGTCACATTAATTGTTTCTATAGTTGTTCAGGTTATTTGAATTTTATTCTAAATCGCCAGGACGTTTCCAAGTTCGGGTTTCCACCAGCTTTTGAATATTTTCTCTTGATTTATTGTGGAAATAACCCTGGTCATTTATTTCTGTTTAAATCTGATTTTTAAAATGTAAAATGACAAAATGTAACACAAGTGGATCGGTCTATTATTTAAGAAAACTCAGCTACGTGATCGCCTCTTCACTTGCCTGTGCTCAGTAGCCATCTGTAAACGAACCGTGTACTGTAGTTCCGTGTCAGGCACAAAAGGCGCTAGATTAGTAACAGTGGGGGCACTCCACGAGCACGCTTGTGAAATCGAGACTTAGGCAAATCTAACTCGCTTAGATAAGCGTCAGTTGGTTCCACGGACACAAAGTGTTTCTATTTAGCTCAAGACGAGCTTGACTTGTGAACGTCACCGCGAACGGATCGACCAGAACATCAGTGATGACCTGTAATGCACATGGGAGAGTGTAGTTTCTATAGATGGAGAGTCTCTGACATTAAGGTGAAGCGGAGGGATGCAAGATGAAGTGCTGGACAGCATGGAAAAGTTTTGAGAATTGTTTAATTGTTACAAAACAGAAGAACTTATAATAGAAACAATGTTTTTTTTTTGGGGCAGCGGAACACGAAGCAATGCCTATAAATCTGTAAAAACAAAAAGCAAATATGTCTGCTATTAAGAAAACGAGAAAATCTGCTTGGCAATCTATAAATGTCTAAATGCATTACTGTTCTGAATGTTTCGTAATGAAATGCGAATGGAAAATATACACATTTTAAAAACTTTCCTTTGAATTGCCCAATTTGATTGTAAACATACTAGTTTGTACACGTTGGGTTTCAAGCACTTAAATCAATTATTGAGCAGAAATGGGAGTTGTGTGAACTGCACGGGCAAAAAGTTAAAATTATATACAAGAACCTGCCTCAAAAATGATATAATAAACATCTATATACAAACCTATACACTGTGTATTTAGTGCCCTTCTGCCACGGTTGAGGAGCTCCACCTCTGAATGGCCCTCTGGAGTTGGCCCTCATCAGAATGACTGATTGCACCCTGCGACTGGCCATAACACTCCACGAGATCTTTCAAGTTATGAATGAATGTATTTGACATTAACAGCCTTCATTTCACATGGTGGTCCCAATGAATACAGGTTTATTGGCAATAAGATGCTGCAGATGTTCTATCAGACGGTTGTGGCGAGTGCCCTCTTCTACGCGGTGGTGTGCTGGGGAGGCAGCATAAAGAAGAAAGACGCCTCACGCCTGGACAAACTGGTGAGGAAGACAGGCTCTATTGTAGGCATGGAGCTGGACAGTTTAACATCCGTGGCAGAGCAACGGGCGCTCAGCAGGCTCCTGTCACTCATGAAGAATCCACTGCATCCACTAAACAGTGTCATCTCCAGACAGAGGAGCAGCTTCGGCGACAGACTGCTGTCACTGTCCTGCTCCACTGACAGAGTGAGGAGATCGTTCCTCCCCCACACTATGCGACTCTTCAATTGCACCCGAGGGGGTAAACGTTAACATTATACAAAATTATTGACTGTTATACCTGCCTCACACTCTCCACCTTGCACTTTTTCACTTGCACTGTGTTTTTTTTAATCACTCTTTAATTTAATATTGTTTTTTTATCAATATGCTGCTGCTGGAGTATGTGAATTTCCCCTTGGGGATTAATAAAGTATCTATCTATCTATTGTACAAGTTACACTTGGGAAGAATTAGGAATATCATTGGTGATTCAACATTGGAAAGAGGCATTTTAGGGGATGGCCAGAAATCTGCTTTAGCTCAAGGGTTATTCCTCCCGACACAACAATTTCTTTCAAAGATTTTTGCCATCTTCACCAATACCATATTCTCTTAAAAAGAATGGTTCTTTAATGGCACTTTATCATTCTTTACTGGTTAGTGTGGTTCCTTGTAGAGCCATTGCTTGGCCAAGAACCATTGTATTCTGGAAAGGGATCTTTGCATATGAAGTTGATTTTTATGCTTTGTAAAACCTCCTAAGATGTTGAAAAAAACTGAAATCTTTAATGTATGGTAGTCTCCCTAACAGACTGAGAAAACGTGGACTTAGACTGTGTTATTGTATGCAGCAAGAGTCCTTTTAAAATCAGGAACCCATAGGTATCTGGCAAATGTTACCATCTACTACCGTGGTTACTTACTGCAGTGGTTCTCAAACTGTGGGGCGCGAAGTAACAAAAAGGGGGCGCGAAGATGTGAAAAAAAGAAAACAAGAATCAAAAATATGAAAAATACATTTATTGAAACCAAAACAAATTAACTTAAACTACATTCTGATACTAGAAAAATTAATACAGAGTTAGATAAATGTCATTAAAAGTTAAGTAGGTATAATAAAATATGCATCTATGATATATCATTAATTAAAAAAGAACAAATTGGTATTAGTGGGCTCCTTTCAAAAAACGTTAGGGGGCTCAATTAAAACTGTTATGAAAACTCGGGTCGCAAATACTTAAAGGTTGAGAAACGCTGACTAACTGTATGGAGCCTGTTACATATCTTAATAAATAAATAAAGGAATAAATAATGGTTCTTTCTGGATGGATCTTTTGGGGACTAAAAGTGGTTCCCCTATGGCATTGCTCTGAAGTACCACTTGGACACCTTTATGTTTAAGAATGTATGCAAGCATGTCAAGTGCAAAGAAAAGAAAACTGATGTGATGCATTGGCGCAATGGTCCATGTAAGAGCCAAATTAATGATAATTTACTTTGGTTGTTGCTTAGATTTAATTTAAATATAATGTAGCTTTAACCTAGATACTGAAAGATTCTGTTCCACCCCCTGTAAGTTAGTAAATGGAATGTTCTTAATGTTAGCTCTCTCTTAAACTAAAGTTAGACATATAGAAGAAAACATGAATGGTTAGTCAGATCGGCATTAAGAGCATATATACTGTAGTTTTCTGGCCTTATGTACGTATATGCGGTGAATGAGATAACAGACAACAGCAGATGAAGCATCAAGAGGAACACAGAAAGCTGCCTCAAAAAGGAAACATGGACACAAGGCCATAAATTTCCTAGTGAAACCAGAACAGAAGTAGCCAAAAAGACCACATCAAATGAATGATTTGGTTGCTGAATTTGATCCAGAGATTAACTGTACAGTTAGCTTAATATGTGCAGAAGAGAACACTGTAACTAAATATAAAACCTACTGCTCAGAATGGCCGCACTTAAAGAGAGATGTAGCATGTTTTCTCAAGGTGTAGAAAAATACTGACGCGATTAAAAGATGAAAAAAAGGAAATTTCAAATTGAAGTCAATCAGAAAGTCAGCCAGATAAACAGAATATGCTTATCACAGAACATACAGAAAAAGTACATTCTGACAATAAAACCAAACTTCATTTCTGCAGAAGGTCTGTCTAAAGCTGAAGCAGAGCTTACCCACCACAGTCAACTATAAGAATTCTCACGGGAAATAAAGTGCTTGTGTATAAAAGAACAATCAAATCTTCAAGTTGGGTTCAACCTTACAAGAGGATACACCTAAAGTCAGAGGAAGTCTCAGCAGCACTGGACAGACCCGTGAAAGTAAAATGTAGTAATTCTGACCCCTAATTATTTCTGCAGGGAGCATTGAGAAATGTGAGAACCAGATCCTTTAAGTTATTGTTAAATGTAAATCTACCTTAGTTCTTACTTGATTTAATTTAAACATAATGTAGTTATAGTCCAGGTATTTGATTAATTTGGCAATGCATGACTTCAGCTAACTGCATACATAGTTGTCAGTCAGTCAGTCAGTCATTATCCAACCTGCTATATCCTAACACAGGGTCATGGGGGTCTGCTGGAGCCAATCTCAGCCAGCACAGGGTGGGCAGGCGCCAGCCCACCACAGGGCGCGCACACACACACACACACACACACACACACTAGGGACAATTTAGGATCACCAATGCACCTAACCTGCATGTCCTTGGACTGTGGGAGGAAACTGGAACACCCAGAGGAAACCCACACAGACATGAGGACAACATGCAAACTCCATGCAGGGAGGACCTGGGAAGTGAACCCTGGTCTCCTCACTGCGAGGCAGCAGCCCTACCAATGCACCACCCTATACATACTGTAGTTGTGTTTTTTTATTATTATTATTTTGCAAATCTACAGTTGGCACAAAATGCCAAGCAGTCTGTTCTGACCTTTAACAATAATATTAATGTCAAACCACAATTGGAGTTCTCTCACTCATAGGATCTTCGAGATTTGGCCACGTCATGGATGATCCTGCTTGTTGAAGGCAAACTGACTTTTTATGCATTAAATGTAACCACAAACGTCTGTATGCAAATCATCAGGGTGAGTACCAGACCTTACTTGCCAATTCTTATAATGCAGGTTTCTCTTTCACTGTCAGATCCTCAATTACAAAACATTTTTTTAAAATCTCACCTTATGAAAAAGAGAAAAATATCAGCTATTTTATAAGAATAATGAGTCAAAAATAGAGTTAAATAGATTCCATTGCACACCTCAAAAGTTAATATATCAATCTTATTTTCTAAACCTACTTATCCAAAGCAATTTTACAGGGAAGTTTGAGCCTATTCCAGAAAGCAGTGAGTGCAAGGCAGGAGCAAATCCACTCCATCGCAGGATGAACACACACACACACACACACACACACACACACACACACACACACACATGCGCACGCACACACACACACACACACCAGCCAACTTAGCATTACCATCCACCTAACCCACATGCCTTTGGGCTGTCTGTGTCTTATTTAGTGTTAGATATTTATTGACTTAGAATTCGGTTTTTCCATATTTAATGATATCAAGTTCAGCGAACACACCTATATAACCTATTTTACAGATATTTTAAAATGATGTATTACATAGCGGCAATTATCTAAATACTCTTGACAAGGACAGCACCACGTAATTCAAACCAACACTCGTTGTGTTGCACACACATGGATTAATTTTTTATGACCATCATTCTGCCTGACCACCAATGATATTTTCTGCCTCATCAAAATGCCCCAAAATCTGCAGATTGGCTTTGGTTAACACAGTGGCATCACTAGGGTTGGTGGACTGCACCAGTTGGCACCATCATAGGGGGTGACACTCAAATGTCTGTCTATAAAGATTGTGCATTATTTCAAACTGAAATGACCGAGGTGGACCCCATGCATGATAAAATGATTTAGTGTCTGTGGCCTAAAATCACCAAGTTGGACCCCTCCACCTACATTTGTTGAAATGAATAAGTGTCCAGAAATTACAAAGGGGACTCCAATTTAATGAAACAATTACATGTCTGTGACAAGGGGGACCTCTCCCCTCCCGCTCAATTAAACAATGGAGTGCCCACACGTTATTATTGGTAAGATGGGTCTAACTGCTGCCCACCAATAGTTAGGTAATGCCCAAAGCATCATGAAAAACCCACAAAATAGTAGTCACAAAATGACCCCTGATGTCAGTCTCAGTGATAGCGGTCGAGCAGCAAACCTCCACTGAACACACAATTGAATTGCACATTTATGTCAGTTGGTTTACTTGACAGTCCTCATTATCTGAGTCAGATAACCCTCCTAATCTTAACTATAGTACAACAGAGCACTATACCAGCTATGGTGAGCACGCTGGGTGACACCAACCCTTGTGACACCTCTGGGTTACCTGGGACCCTGTTAAGAACACCAGCTTAAAATTTGGATGTGGGCTTTTTTTTATTTCCAGAGGCTTTGTTTTTATTATGAAAACGTTTCTTCTCTTTTGAAAGCAGTTATAATCTTCTGAAGTTTAATTTTATACTAGCTAAAGTATCCACAATTGCCCAGGTTTACATGAATAACTGGCTACTGTGAGGAAGCAAATATTTCTGTGTTTTTATTTTTTTTTAACGTTGACCAAAGCGCTATATAAATGTAATGAATTATTATTATTATTATTATTATTTTGTCATTACTGGCTGAAATGCAAGTGTCCTAACCCACATATACTCTCAAACTGTGTTTGATTCTCTCACAACTAGACATTAAATCTCTCATTAAAAACTGGATGGCTTGTTGAATAATTTAATTCATGGACTAAGGAAAGCCTCTGCAGTTGGATGGAATAGAGGAGTGAAGTTAACAGACATCACTGCAGGTCTCCCTATTATTACAGGAGTCAGCACCAGTGGAGGTAATGGTATAAAGATTATTCAAAGTTGATTCATTCAGTTTTGAATAAAAATTGCTACAAATCATGACTCTGTATTGGCATAAAAACCTAAAATTATAACCGCCTCATCATAAAATGGGCTCAAATAAATGTCTACCATCAAGAAACAGTAAAGGTTAACAATTTCATCCTTAGACTTTCTCTTTCTACCATATTCTGAACAGTGACTCGTCTTTCACTTAAAAATCGTGTTTCATTCTATTTCATCGTGGCTTACCTCTATTGCACTTAGTAACGAGGTGGCGCAGTGATAGTGCTGCTGCTTTGTAGTAAGGAGACTGGAAGATTGTGGGTTCGCTTCCCGGTTCCTCCTGTGTGGATAGCGCTTTGAGTACTGAGAAAAGCGCTATATAAATGTAATGAATTATTATTATTAAAGTGTAAAGATTTGCCTTGATAAAAAATGTAGTATCATCAGCTCATTTCAGTTATAATCACATGTTCACACTGTATTGAAATTTCTATCTTCAAGTTCGACCAGCATAGAGCAGGCTGCCACGGTCTTGTCTGGCGACCCAAATCTCACTGTGTTGGTTATGTATAATCCATTCATGTATTTTCTAAACCGGTTTATAATACAACATCACAAAATAATAGGTAGTGGTCAGTGAAACAGCCAAGGTTCCTTTCACATGTAGTGCTGAGAAACTGATGCTAGACATTATTTGGCATGTTATTTTGCAATCGCAAACCTCATGAAAAGGGGTGTTGTGTGTGATGAGGTGGGTTCAGAACTAATTAATCCACCCAATGCAGGTCCCATTCTCATGAATGAGAGAACAAAAAGCAACACCAAGGAATAAAATATAAAACCCTGCATCATGACGATTGATACGGGGAAAGCTTACAACAAACATTAAGAGAGAAAATAACAGAAAAAAACCCACATCAATTATATACATTGTGACAATGCTACAAAATATATATACAGTACTGTGAAAAAGTTTTAGGCAGGTGTGAAAAAAATGCTGTAAAGAAAGAATGCTTTCAAAAATGTTAGTGTTAATCATTTATTTTCATCAATCAACAAAATGCAGTGAATGAACAAAAGAGAAATTTAAATCAAATCAATATTAGGTGTGACCACCCTTTGCCTTCAAAACAGCATCAATTCTTCTAGGTACACTTGCACACAGTTTTTGAAGGAACTCGGCTGGTAGGTTGTTCCAAACATCTTGGAGAACTAACCACAGATCTTCTGTGGATGTAGGCTTCCTCACATCGTTCTGTCTCTTCATGTAATCCCAGACACACTCGATGATGTTGAGATCAGGGCTCTGTGGGTGCCATACCATCACTTCCAGGGCTTCTTGTTCTTCTTTACGTTGAAGATAGTTCTTAATGATTTTGGCAGTATGTTTGGGGTCGTTGTCCTGCTGCAGAATAAATTTGGGGTCAATCATACGCCTCCCTGATGGTATTGCATGATGGATAAGTATCTGCCTGTATTTCTCAGCATTGAGAACACCATTAATCCTGACCAAATCTCCAACTCCATTTGCAGAAATGCAGCCCCAAACGTTTAAGGAACCTCCACCATGCTTCACTGTTGCCTGCAGACACTCATTATTGTACCGCTCTCCAGCCCTTCGACGAACAAACTGCCTTCTGCTACAGCCAAATATTTCAAATTTTGACTCATCAGTCCAGAGCACCTGCTGCCATTTTTGTGCACCCCAGTTCCTATGTTTTCGTGCATACTTGAGTCGCTTGGCCTTGTTTCCACGTCAGAGGTATGGCTTTTTGGCTGCAACTCTTCCATGAAGACCACTTCTGGCCAGACTTCTCCAGACAGTAGATGGGTGTACCGGAGTCCCACTGGTTTCTGCTAGTTCTAAGCTGATGGCACTGCTGGACATCTTCTGATTTCGAAGGGTAATAAGCTTGATGTGTCTTTCATCTGCTGTACTAAGTTTCCTTGGCCGACCACTGCGTCTATGATCCTCAACGTTGCCCGTTTCGTTGTGCTTCTTCAAAAGAGCGTGAACAGCACATCTTGGAACCCCAGTCTGCTTTGAAATCTTTGTCTGGGAGAGACCTTGCTGACGCAGTATAACTGCCATGTGTCTTGTTGCTGTGCTCAATCTTGCCATGACATGACATGAAACTGTCGTCCACAACCTCACCTTGGTAGCAGAGTTTGGCTGTTCCTCACCCAGTTTTAAGCCTCCTACACAGCTGTTTCTGTTTCAGTTAATGACTGTGTTTCAACCTACGTGTGACATTGATGATCATTAGCACCTGTTTGGTATAATTGGTTGATCATACACCTGACTATAATCCTACAAAATCCTGACTTTGTGCAAGTGTACCTATAAGAATTGATGCTGGTTTGAAGGCAAAAGGTAGTAACACCAAATATTGATTTGATTTAGATTTTTCTTTTGTTCGCTTACTCTTCATTTTGTAAATTGATAACAATAAACAATCATTATTTATATTTCTGAAAGCATTTTTTCACACCTGCCTAAAACTTTTGTACAGTACTGTATGTGAAAAATAAAAGGAAATAAACTCAAAGTTACAGATTCCCCTATCACAATCTAACATTAACTTTAATATATAGGGTAAATATATAAAATCTCCAGCAGTCAAAATATCAAATAATGAAGAAAACCAATCTTTAAAAGATGAGATATAATATAAAAAGCAAGTAGCAGCTGAGAAACAAACGACCAGGTGGCAAACATTTCCTGTACCTGCTGTTCTAATAATCCTTCTTCTTCTTCTTCTTCCTGCTCCCATAAGGGGTTGCAACAGCGGATCATCTTCTTCCATATCTTTCTATTCTCACCTGTTATATTTGGAGTTTTAAAAAGTGTTTCTGGAGGTTCACTTATGATTATTAAACATTGGGACTTATTTTAATTTTTGAATTTTCACCATGTTGTCAAGCTTTGTGTTTTCAAGAAGCTTAATGTTAAGGATCTGAATAATAATTATCAGCATGTTTAGTACAGTATATAATAAATATACTGTATTATATAAAGCTCCACTTTTTTATTTTTGCTGAATCAAACAAAGTTAAAGCAAATCAGTGCATTCCCATCACTATGTGTGAGATAATAACGGTGTCCTCCCAGCAACCCCAGCACATTCCTGCTGCCTGATGTGAAATGCAGTCAACATACTAGTGTTGGTTTTTGGGTTGCACTTGTCCAGTACAACTAGTCTCCCTGATAAGCCATATAGCCTACATTTTAAGCTGTGCTAATGGTAATACACTTACAAAATTTCATTAAGATCGGTTTAGCTATGTTTGAATGATTGGCAATGAAATAGACAAACAAACAGGTTATAATTAAATTTATAAAGACACTGTATTTTATTAACTGGATGCAAAATGATTTCTAGGCAGAATTTGATTTAATTATTTTAAAGGTGCCTAGCCTGCATTTGCTAGATCCTTATTGTAAGCACTTAACCCACACTAGGTCCAAGGAACGTCTCCTCAAACATGTGTATCTTCTGTGCAGAGTGCCTCTTTCCAGCCCTTTACTATTATTTTTCGGAACCCATTTTTATTAGTACAGCCCGAACCCATTCTGGATGAAATGCTAATGGAACTCAAATACACAGTTGACCACACTCAAACGAGGGTCATGACAGATGCCAATTAGGCCTCAACACTCTTACAAATAAAGGTGTCCAAGTGGTTCCACTATGTCATTTCTCTCAAGAACCTTTTTTGGTTCCCAAAAGACCCCTCCACATGAAAATTCCAGAAAGAATCATTTATTTATTTAGACCTGTAGCAGTCTCCATATAGTGAATACTGTAACCACAAATAGATGGTAACAGATCAGTGAAATACCAGTAAGTCATGATTTTATAAGCGCTTTTGCTGTACAGTGATCCCTCGCTATATCGCGCTTCGCCTTTTGCGGCTTCACTCTATCGCGGATTTTATATGTAAGCATATTTAAATATATATCGCGGATTTTTTGCTGGTTCGCGGATTTCTGCGGACAATGGGTCTTTTAATTTCTGGTACATGCTTCCTCAGTTGGTTTGCCCAGTTGATTTCATACAAGGGACGCTATTGGCAGATGGCTGAGAAGCTACCCAACGTACTTTTCTCTCTCTCTTGCGCTGACTTTCTCTGATCCTGACGTAGGGGGTGTGAGCAGGGGGGCTGTTCGCACACCTAGACGATACGGACGCTTGTCTAAAAATGCTGAAAGATTATCTTCACGTTGCTATCTTCTGTGCAGCTGCTTCCTGAAGCGACATGCTGCACGGTGCTTCGCATACTTAAAAGCTCGAAGGGCACGTATTGATTTTTGACGGTTTGTTTTTCTCTGGCTCTCTCTCTCTCCCTGCTCCTGACGGAGGGGGTGTGAGCTGCCGCCTTCAACAGCTTTGTACCGGCGGTGCTTCGCATACTTAAAAGCAAACAGCCCTATTGATTTGTTTGCTTTCCTCTGTCTTTCTGACAGTACTGTGCTCCTGACGCGCACTCCTTTGAAGAGGAAGATATGTTTGCATTCTTTTAATTGTGAGACAGAACTGTCATCTTTGTCTTGTCATGGAGCACAGTTTAAACTTTTGAAAAGAAACAAATGTTTGTTTGCAGTGTTTGAATAACGTTCCTGTCTCTCTACAACCTCCTGTGTTTCTGCGCAAATCTGTGACCCAAGCATGACAATATAAAAATAATCATATAAACATATGGTTTCTACTTCGTGGATTTTCTTATTTCGTGGGTGGCTCTGGAACGCAACCCCCGCGATGGAGGAGGGATTACTGTACACAGTAACACAGGCTAAGCTCATGCAGGTTTTCTTCACCTGTTTAATGTCCTACTATTTAGCCTACAATACATTAAAGATTGTTTTTTATCCTACATATTAGTAAGTTTTTCAAAGCATAGAGAACCAACTTCATATGTAGATAACCTTTCACTAAATAAAATTGTGCTTTATCAAGCAAAAGATATATGAGGAACCACACACCCAGTAAAGAACCATAACATGTCATTAAAGATCCATTATTTTTTTAGCGTGAACACTAACTACTGAGCTGCCATTATATGTTTTTCATGAAAATATCTGTTTCAGACTCTGACTCAGAAATGTTTAACTGTTCACAAGGCAGTAACCAATCGGGATAAGGCATAAACACCAAACACAGATACACCCACACAGACAGGTGTCCACACAAGTTGGGACATTTTAAGAGTCACCAGTAAATCAAATACAAGCACCTTAAGGATATGGGAGGAAAAACCAACTAGTACAAGATGATCATATAAAGGAATGAGTAGAGCATGCAAACTTCACACAGTGAGGAAAGAAAAACAAAAGGGAGACAGGCTCCTTCTGGGTTAGCAGCACCATCATATTGCCCCATTATGTCATTGTCTTCATTATCATTTCCTCACGGCTTTTCCTGGAAACACTCCGAGCTGGACTGACTAGGCTACCATAACCCTATCAGCTTCCTCCAGCTCCTTCCGGGGAATTCCCAGACACTCATAGGCAGGTCAAGGGATACAATATAAAACCTCCAACATGTCCTGGGTCTATCACAGGTTTTTCTTTAATGAGCAGTACTCTGTATACTCCTCAGGCTCACTAACTAATGTACATGCCCAGAACTGTTTTTTTTTTTTTTTTTAATTCAGAAAGCAGAGGTTCTACTCTAATGTCCTCTCATATTGCTGTGCTCCTCAACTTCTCCAGAAAAGCGAGTCCAGGAACCCTTTAAAGGACCCTCAATTCAGGAACTTCATTTCCACAGGTCACTACCCAGAGCTCAGAACCATACAGTTCATGAACATGGAGATGTAGACTTACTGTTAAATCAAAAGATTTGTCCGAGTGACTCACTTCAGCACCATGATCTGGTACAATGTTTGCAAAACAGTTGCCACTGTACCAAACTGTTGTCCAGCCCCATGATCTGCTTTACTCTGACAACACCCTGAGGTACTGCAGAGAACAAACTACTCTTCTGGGAAAGGTGCAGGATCTTAAACTTGTGGATTCCAAGTCTTGATCTCCTATACAGAGTATAAAAAATCGGGACCAGGATCGTATATCATATTATATTTTGAACTAATGCAAAGTAAGTGACTTTTTCAGGCAGAATGTACTGCAGGAGATCGACTGATGCAAATACATTTAGCTTTTAATACATCTAATTATCAATACACAGCAAAATATTTTCGTATAGCATAATAAGATCTGTTATAAAGCAGATAATAAGAAGTCTGTTATAAAAGTCAGAACTGTGATAAACAAATCAAAGCATTTTTTAGATCCATTTACCACATTTATGGCTTCAATATTTTTCCATCTTACCACTTTTGGCGGGACTCTGTTATTCCAATTTGATTTCCCACAGGAGGCCTGATGCTGATCGAGAACATGCTCTGTGCTTTCCAATGTCCCAAATCAGCACTGCCACTGCAAACACACTCATGATGTTTTCTTCCGTGTATTGCTGATATTTTTACACAAATGGATATCAAACTGCATGTACAAATAGAAGTCCCTTAAAAAGAAACAAAGCACTGCACAGATGTTAAAATCTTTCCAATTTATTGTGAACCACTGATTCATTTTGTGACTTATATTTATTCTCTTTAGTGATATATCTGTATAAATATACATGACAAAATATACACACATATATATACAAAAAACACATTTGATCCTGAATACCAAGCTTACAGATTGCTCAACTAAAAGGGGGAAACTTAAAAAGAGTCACAGCCACTGGTCAGAGCTTCATTACTGGAAAGTGGATTACCTTTAGGAAAATGTTAGCATTTATCATATTAAATGAGTGGATAGCAACCAAAAAAAACCCGCACTCCCACATTTTCTGGAGTGGTGCATACCTGTAATATGGAGGTATATGAATAAAAGTAATAACAAAGAGAGCTCACAAAATTTTCATATTAGATATATATATATATATATATATATATATATATATATATATATATATATATATATATATAAATAAATAAAACAAAACAGCTCCCCTGATTGGTCATTTTCCTCAACTTGATCCTAAAGGCAGTATAACTAAAAAAAAGTCTTTAAAGATCGATCACTATTAATCATAATCAAGTAAATAGATGATTGCTGTAAATTGGGGGGGGGGGTGAAGTAACAGGTATAATAATATCTCTAGAAAGCAAAGTCCGTTTATCCTTAAAATGTACATCCCATTTAAAATACAACCTTTGAAAAGTGTGTTTGAAACTACTACCCTAGGATATTTTTTTTCTTCTTCAGTTATAATTTAAAAGTAAAGTATACATAACCTTTTATAGAACTAACACACATTTATGGAAACGCTGGAAAAATATAGATATTACATTTTTAAATGTGTTTTTCAAGTCTCTTTTACTGTACATTTCTCTGATACATTTGAGCAATTTATATTGTCTTCTAGCATGCTACCTCTGACACCTGGACTTTTTTTGTTATTATTATTATTATTATTATTATTAAAACAGATACTAATGAGCCTTTGTGATATGTTAATTGCTGAAGGCATGCATTGTTTTAGTATTTCAAACTTCACCCAAGTTTTATAACAGTCTATCCATGCAGCCTTATAATTGAGTACCTACCTTACTGTGCAAAGACTGATGCAATCAGATTGGCGATCTGTGAAAAACTAAGGAGACCAACACAAAGTAGGAGATATCCAGTGTCTGACAGCAATGAAAACATTACAAACTGTTTATGCTCTAAGTGTTTCAGTGTTTCATAGGCTACCGTTGTGCAGTTCTGGATCAAGCAAAGACAGGTAAAGATCAGACCGCAGAAATCGTGGATATGAATCCTTCTCCATCAGCCCATACACACGTTTCTGAGCCTGGTCAAAGGTTGTATGAGTTGGGTGATGGATATGCTGGGACGTGTCCTCTCGTGTCTTTGAGTCCAGATTGACCTGCAGGAGTGAAGATACATACGAGTCAGTGTTGGCTGTCTAAAATTCAAGTACCTATGGATTCAAAACCAACAATCACTGAAATATCTGAGCCACTTGGCAGTCTATCATACCTTCCAACATCTGTTGCAAGCCTACTCTAAATTAGAAGTAGGTGAGCTTCCAAATCACAGGGTGAAAGGTTTAATTATGAGGAAAAACACACAAGTAGACCTTTGGGTAGGTAGCAATTTACTGTAATAAGAGGCTATCAAATGGGAAAATGTCCAATACTCTACTTAAAGATACGTATAGCAGATTTGTCATTTGTCAGATTCTGGATAATGACACAATATATGGAAGTCCACATTAGGACCTAGTGGTATATGTTAAATCATATCATGGAATAATTAAAAATTCTGATATTTTTTAAAGTGGTATAGTAAATTTATTTAATTTTCAGACTGAAATAAAGTGAGAAGTCAAGCAAAAATGACACCTGTTATTGGCTAACTAAAAAGATTACAATATGCAAGCTTTTGAGGCAACTCAGGCCCCTTCTTCAGGCAACTCAGGAAGCTTGCATATTGTAATATTTTTAGTTAGCCAATAAAAGGTGTCATTTTGCTTGACTTCTCACTACATTCATAATGGCTAACATGGTACAACTACCTAGTACTACAAACTGAAATAAATAAATTTACTCATATTTAACTGTGCAGGGAGACACATCCTTATTTGTCAAAATGTTCAGTAATGCACTATAACTCAGATGGACTCAATAGCAGTTGAAGAAAGTACAGTTTCTTTTTTGTTTCCTACATTCACTCATACTGCAAACACAGAACAAGACACAGCTTTTTAATGTCTTCCTCTTCCTGTTTGCATCAACTTAGGCTGAAGTGCATATCACTATGGGTAATATTCTAAAAGGAGCTGTCTAACTTAATTCAGACACGTCACATACTAAGCCCATGCACAAAGACTTAACCATTAAAACAGTAAAGTAAAAATTATATTTCTCACTTTCTTTTTGCGTGCACAGATTTGTATGTTATGAATCTATACCACAAGAAAAAAAAACACATTGTATAGTGGATCAGTTGGTTTATTGCCCACTCTTAATCCACACTATACTTTTTTTGTAACTTTCTTTTATTTTGCACATTCTTGCCATTTTATTATTCATTTCAAAATTATTTAAATGTTCACAGTTTTCCATTCTCATTATATGAGCTGTAGCTTGACATTCCACATTTAAAATGAGGCAACTTGTAGATAGATTTTTTTTAATTGTGACATGAAACTACTTTGATTACATACACACAGAAACTTTAAGGCAAACTATGTCAACTTTTATACTACTACAACTATATTCACCACACCAACGTAACTTTCAAAAGCTCAAAGGTATTTTTAAATTCAGATTTGTTCATATAATCAGTAATTGGTAACTTTATTCATTCAGAGAGGATGCTGTAGCAGAATATGTTTAACACTGTTCATTTCTTAAAAATTCAGACATTCATTTGGTTGTGACAGTACTGTTAGATATTAGGTCAGTGACCTTTACATAACTAGGGCTTTTGCTCTTCTTTGCAGACACCAGGCAGGGCACACACACACACACACACACACACACACACACGCACACACACACACACACCAAGCATACACACACACACACACACACACACACACACACACTAAGCACACACTAGGGACAATTTAGGATCTCCACTGCACCTAATCTGCATGTCTTTGGATTTGTGGATCACACATTCAGATAAAAGTTTTGGATTTAACTAAACAGCTCCACTTTACCTGAACTCAGATTCAACTCAGCCTACTTAATAAATTTTATGAGCAATAAAAAAAAATGCAACAAAAGCACAGAGGAATCTAACTGAGTAGTTAACTGTTACCATGTTGTAATCATCCTGAGTGTTGCCACACACATTGGTTTCAAACACACCTCAGCAGATAACAAAAAACATTTTTGTAATCTCTACACTAAAATCAAAGCTAAACAAATAAACAAATAGTTTCCATAGATTTTTCCTCTTTCCTGACATTTGAGACTAGATCAGTACTTTGGACTTGCATCCATCCATTTTCTGACTTTGTGTAGCACTGCAGGAAGCCAGAACCTATCCTGATATCCTTAGAAGATGTCAGGAAATCAACATGCACACACACACACTCATACAGCCATTTTCTTAACTTACTCAGTGTGAGAAACTAGAGTCTAGATAGAACATATTTTAACATTAGGGCCAAGAAACAACTAACCTTATTTGGGATGCAGTCTAATGCAGTACATGATGTATGCATGTGCTCTCACGGCACAGAAATTTAGTCACTAATGAAGCAAACATGTATGCAGCCTTGGAAAACAATGCAAATCATGTTATTTTTTCATTTATGTTTTTTTTGGAACCCCACGAATGAAGTTTAAAATGTAGCCGGCCCTTATGAAACCCAAAAGAGTCAATTTGCATACCTCCAGTGGCAGACCCTACATGGCTGCCTCAGCTGCAGGACCTTGTGACATCATTCTGTGGCCTGCGCCTGGAGGTGTGAAGTGTAGAATCTTGGTGCAGGGCTATTTTGAAAATGTGCTTTCAGTACGTCCCCAGGACTAAAACATTGGTAAAAATGGATAAATGTATTTGAAATATGTACATACAGACATGGATCCTGAACATATAGTGTAGCTGCATTTCACTGATAAAGCCTAATATTATAAATAAACTAGTGTACAACTTTAATAGTAATAGATAGCTTACTAATTCTATATTTGTTCTATTGGAGAAGCCTAGTCACATTGTGTCTGCATTTAACCAGGTAATCTAAAAGGCCTTTCATGTTAAATATACGGTAGTATATTATTTTCATTAGATGATATCTAAAAATATTTTTTTGAAATGCTGTGATTATTTCTGTGAGACAATGCCAATATTTAATATGTATATCATTTCTGTCATATGATGTTATGCTTTGAAACTTATCCTTGTTAAATTTATCAATTTTAATGACAAGACATTCAAAGAAGATCAGCAAATGCTGCTACAAAACTTAATCGGAAATAAAAATGAGGCAATTCTAGCTACCCTTTTTAAGACAATTTTCTCTAGAGCTTGTTATGTTGCCACCGTGCCTTTATATTTATAGTAAATATGTTTATCTTAAAAGAAAAAACATAACAGTTGTCATGGTATTTTAAAAAGTTAACCAGAACCTCAGGCCTTCTTATTTGGCATATGGGTATAATCCACTATTTCCACGCTACAGCCATAATAAACTAGCAATCTCTGAAACTTCTACACCTGTGGTCTCTCACCCTACAATTACACCACTTATTCTACTTTGTCTTTATTGTCTTAAGTTTTTTTTTTTGCAATCATTAAGTGAATTTGGATTTTTTTTTGCAGTTGTAAGTAAAATAGGAGACATTATTCCAATTATGTTATGGCAGGTGGGTAAAGATTCTTCCTGGAACTTAAGATAAGACGGCATGTCCACAGCGTGATGCAAGATACATCAGTACCTCTGTACCACTGTAGAGCTGTTACAGTTTTACAAAGATTATTGTAAATCATACACATCAAATAAATAAGAAAAGATTGTATTCCCAGATAGTTTGAGCAGGGGGTGATTCCTAAATGTGACCCAAGAGAAGCAGCTGCCTGACAACATAGCTTTCCAGATGGGCCTTGACAGAGGTACCGTACATTTTCAAATTCTCATAAATTAATGAACTGTGTATTTTATTAAGGACTGACTTCTTATTTTAAGGTCTCCTTCCCAAAGCTGTCTCAGATCATCTGAAAGAACAATTATTTGAAAACAATGGTACAGCTTGCAGACCACTTGTATATTTTTTACAGTAGATATGAACATGGGTTAAGATGCTGGGCTAATTTCTATTAGTAATGTCTCTGACTTGTATGTAGTAAAAGAAAAGTTTTAATGAATGGTTATGCAGGTACTCGAGGATCATTTGTTAAAAACAACTGACTATATTCTGAATACAGAAATAACATGATCCTAAGAATTAGCAAAGAATACTTAGAACTTTTTTTTTTTTTTTTTACAGGTGGTCATTTCCCTCACTCCCAGAAGGTTAGAAATGGCAAATATTAAACAAACATGTGGCTTATAGTTTCAGACTATTTCAAGGTCAGTGATTATTAATTTTATTTTGGATTTTTGATTCTTTACTAGGGATCTAGCACTCTATTGACCTCTGACGGAATGCAAAATATTTCTAATAAAAATGAGAACATTTAGGCTTTAAACAAATTGCAGCATATATTTTAATATTTTAAATATCTAAAGCAACTATTCTTATGATGTACTTCTGGCTCATGAAATAAATCATTACATTTCTTATGAACACACTGAATTAGGGCAGTGGAAGGTGCTACATGGAGGCTGTCAGCCCTGTGATGTTCAATGGGTGCCGCCAAGGTTGGCTGAGGGGACTAGAGTCCTACTTTGTTGGGCTGCAGCCTTACATGGAAATGCTCCTTGGCCAAAGTTTTGGGACACTGGAAATGCTTTTGGTTGTCACATAAAAGGAACAGCTAACTGCAGTTGGGGGAGCTGGAGAAAGATGAAGCTTGCCAGGAGGACCAGAAAAGAGAAGAGAAGAAAGAGCTGCATAGTACAAAAGTGCAGTTGTAGTGTGGGAAACCCTTACTTTGGAAAGAGTTTCACACCAATAAAAAGCCTTTGTATACAGTAAACATTTGTCCAAGCCTTTTGTGTCCGGAGTTTGGGGAGCCACATTGCCGCCAGGGCACAGAAAATAAAAGAATAGACTGCACCTGAATCAGCTATGGACAAATTACCAAAAAAAAACAAATAAAAAAAAAAAACACATAAAACATTCAGAGGTTAAAAAAAATAAGGAAGTTGAGATTTGTATGAAGACACCTGATATTTCAGTCTGGAGGCAGAGTATCAAGGAAATATTAACTCATTGAGATGACTTCAGAACAGATACTCATATTATCTTAATTTTAACTCTTGTTATAATATGGACAACTAACAGTATATTTGCATTAATTAGTAAAGCTACAAAATGGTTAGCATACTATGTACAATTAACAAAAAATGAAGGAAAACAAGACTTTTTTTGTAGAGGTAACTTATTTTGGTTACAAAAAATTCAAAGGAAAATCTAACTTCAATTGCCAGACTGTATTTCTCCATACACTGTGAGGGTCTATTAATATAGAAGTGCATATGGTGGGTCTCATATGAGATGATCTGAAACTTGAAAGTGAAGCTCCAAGAGGAGGAAAAAAAAAAAAAAAAAAAAACCTGTGATATTAGAAAGTCCCTTACCTCTGTGGGTGCCTGAGGAATTATATACTGATTGTAGATCTTCTTGGCTTTGCGGGCAAGTTGACTGCTACTCTTGGTCTGTTTATAATCTTCACAGTCTAGCCAGAATCCCAGATTCTCATCGCTGAACTCTGACTTCAGGAACGCCCGGAAAGCTGCAACACCATCTATAAAGGGAATTCATAATTTAGAAATCTTAACTCAGCTTACAGGTACTCCCAGAAACACCGCAGCCTTTATCAACATATGTCACGGTCAAGTTATAAATTAGAAAGGTCAAACAGTTAAGGTCTGGACAGTAATTTTTACCATCAATTAATTACATATTTTTTATGCATTAAATAGGACATGTCTAAAAGGTTACTCAAGTGCATCACAGGAGCTCTTGATTAAATAAATCCCATATGTTGCGACTCTGTTTACGAGTCTGTTTACTGAATAAAGGCACTACTTTTTCTTCTACCATCTCTAAAACTACCAGCAGTCTTTAAATGGTAATTTCACAAAACAATCTGATAACAAGAAAAATAAAATGGTTGTAAGATATGATTCAATATATATGAAATATAGTATCTTGCAAAAAAAGTATTAGTCAAGAATGGGGAATTGAATGAAACAAATATATAACATGCTGCTCATGATGCCTTTTTAATTAACATTAGTGTTGATTGGGTAGAATTTAGTAAAGCATTTTGCACAGGGAATGTGTCATGTTTGCTGGCGACCATGTTTGTCAAATATCCATCCATCCATTTTCCAACCCGCTGAATCCGAACACAGGGTCACGGGGGTCTGCTGGAGCCAATCCCAGCCAACACAGGGCACAAGGCAGGGAACCAATCCCGGGCAGGGTGCCAACCCACCGCAGGACACACACAAACACACCCACACACCAAGCACACACTAGGGCCAATTTAGAATCGCCAATCCACCTAACCTGCATGTCTTTGGACTGTGGGAGGAAACCGAAGCGCCCGGAGGAAACCCACGCAGACACGGGGAGAACATGCAAACTCCACGCAGGGAGGACCCGGGAAGCGAACCCAGGTCCCCAGATCTCCCAGGGCCACCGTGCCGCCCTGTTTGTCAAATATTCTTTTGGAAATTCACAATGCGGCTGGCTTGGAGGAACATTTTTCCCAGTGCCTTTTTAATGCTTTGTGAGGACAGCGTGACATTACTGAGTTATAGCAGCCAATGTGAGATAAAATGCTGATCAGTTTTTGGCAGTTGGCCAAAAATAGTGGAAAACTTGTGAATGCATTTAAATATAAAATGTGCACCCAGATGAAAACTGGAAATACAGTAATCCCTCGCTATATCGCGCTTTGCCTTTCGCGGCTTCACTCCATCGCGGATTTTATATGTAAGCATATTTAAATGTATATCGCGGATTTTTTGCTGGTTCGCAGATTTCTGCGGACAATGGGTCTTTTAATTTCTGGTACATGCTTCCTCAGTTGGTTTGCCCAGTTGATTTCATACAAGGGACGCTATTGGCAGATGGCTGAGAAGCTACTCAACTTACTTTTCTCTCTCTCTCTCTTGCGCCGACTTTCTCTGATTCTGACGTAGGGGGATTGAGCAGGGGGGCTGTTTGCACACCTAGACGATACGGACGCTCGTCTAAAAATGCTGAAAGATTATCTTCACGTTGCTACCTTCTGTACAGCTGCTTCCTGAAGCGACATGCTGCACAGTGCTTCGCATACTTAAAAGCTCGAAGGGCACGTATTGATTTTTGCTTGTTTGTTTTTCTCTGTCTCTAAGTCTCTCTCTGCTCCTGACGGAGGGGGTGTGAGCTGCCGCCTTCAACAGCTTTGTGCCACGGTGCTTCGCATACTTAAAAGCCAAACAGCCCTATTGATATGTTTGCTTTTCTCTATCTCTCTGACATCTGCTCCTGACGCGCACTCCTTTGAAGAGGAAGATATGTTTGCATTCTTTTAATTGTGAGACGGAACTGTCATCTCTGTCTTGTCATGGAGCACAGTTTAAACTTTTGAAAAAGAGACAAATGTTTGTTTGCAGTGTTTGAATAACGTTCCTGTCTCTCTACAACCTCCTGTGTTTCTGTGCAAATCTGTGACCCAAGCATGACAATATAAAAATAACCATATAAACATATGGTTTCTACTTCGTGGATTTTCTTATTTCGCGGGTGGCTCTGGAACGCAACCCCCGCGATGGAGGAGGGATTACTGTATATATTTGTGTCTTATAGGCAATGTCTTTTTCAATGATTTGTATCTGACCTGTATACAATAGGTAAAACTACCCCTTTGATAATATTACCCAGATGGCTGTGCAGTTGATGCAAACAGGAAGGAGTGAAGAATCTACGTGTTTTATTGTTGCACTTACTTGGTAGCAGCAACAGAGAATGAGCAAAAGCAGCAGGGCACTGTGAACAATTCAAGATTGTACTAATGTAGATATATGGATACTGTAGAATCTATAGTACAGATTACACTAATTACTATATACTGAACTTGTACACATAAGTACAGATTTGTTAAAACACACATTAGAAAACTGCAGAAATAATTAAAAATAAATGGAAACCAACAATATCTGTTCCTTAACTAATTAAAATTGTAAAAGAGAAAGTCAAAAACCAAATTACAGTCCTTCAGATCTCTGCCAAATAGCCGCCTACCCACTCCTGGATTTTCTATAGTGGAATCTGTGCTTGCTGTCCAGTCTGATGAGAGAATAATTCCATTTGATGATTCCAACGCTCCTAAGTGTTGGACAAGACCATTTCATTGTTGTAATCTATTCAAAACTAGTTCAGCCTCTTCTTCCTCTTTCTTCATTGACTTCAATGCATTTTGACAAGTTCAACAAATTTCCATGATTTTGAGAAGCTCTAAATTAAGATAATTCAGATGGGTTCTCACATCCCTAATTAATATCTGTATTCTCATGAGGTGCAAACTTCTTATACAGTAGCTCTCTTTTCTGTTCCCTCAACAATGTACTTTCATATATTTGGTGGGTCGAGCAGGGACCTTTATTACCGATTTTATAAGAATGTTTACCATTTTCTATAGCTTAACCAAACTAGTAATAGCGATCCAATTTCTTGAACACTGCTGCTGAAATGGAAAGTTTGTAACACAGACCTTGCTCTGTTAAAACTTTTAAGTCAAGAGACACTCATTCAGCATTAAACCCACTTAATCCATTTCAAGGATACAAGGCTGAAGTCTATACTGGCAGCATCAAGTGTGGGACTGAAAGGTAGTCCATTGAAGGCATAGTTACAAACAAACATACAGATGTTACCCAGTTGAATGTCAGGACTGCCACAATTAATTGGCCTCCGTCCCTGTAACATATTTCCACTCTGCACAGTTGAGAGACCTCCAGCTAGCAAGGATGCAGGTTAGTGTCATTCAAGAGAGTAAAATGTCTTTTATGGGTCAGTGGGGCAGATGCATCTAATTTCTTGCTGTCATGGGTGGACTTTGGGGAACGGGGCTGATTCCTAGAAATGGAGTGACAGGGAGAAAAAAAAACCAGCATGTGTGGGAATGTAGTAGTAGAGCTCCTACACTCATTGAAAGAAATTAAAAGAATAGAAAGGATAAATGAAAGAAAAGCAATTGTTTTAGCCAAGCTGTTGAAATACTGTAGTACATAATTAGCAGCAGCATATAAGTTATTAAATAAGTAGCTTTCAGATGTTTGCATAAAGTACAGTCTAAGTTCACTTTATTAATGTATCCCTGCCCAATATGTGTGTTTTACTTTGCTATAAATTAAATTATTGAAAAGCCTGGTATGTGTGGAGGGTGCCACAGTGTCTGGTTTGGGACAGACTGTTTTCCTGTTTGACAGAAGAACATTTTCACTGGTGAGGTGTGCAGAATTCTTCAGTCCACGTGAGAGAGATGCTGTTTGATTAATGCTAGGCCTCCGCATTGTTTAAGAAGGTCTTGTTCAGATGAGGTGATTATTGTGCGCCTTGACAGAGGTAACCTTTTTTTATTTGAGTTTAGTTGAGCGAAGAGGCCCTTTAATTGTTTTCTGGCTTTGAGTTACAGGCCTGCAACAA
Source organism: Erpetoichthys calabaricus (assembly GCF_900747795.2). Classification (NCBI taxonomy): domain Eukaryota; kingdom Metazoa; phylum Chordata; class Cladistia; order Polypteriformes; family Polypteridae; genus Erpetoichthys; species Erpetoichthys calabaricus. The sequence goes on from NC_041394.2 coordinate 58,393,909, forward strand.
GGGTGTGGGTGTGTATGAAGGCTAGCGCATGTGTGGACCAATACACTGGTTAATTATTAATTTAATTCAGGACTGTGACTTACTGCTGAAATTAAAGTTACAAGCATTTCGGATGAATGTACCTACCACTGACATTGTTATCTTTACAAAAGTTTGAGATTAGTAATTGTTAAATATATTTACTTGGGTTCTTATATAACTGTAATGTATAACAGAGGTTTCCTTTAGGGTAATAATGTGGATTAGTATGAATATCTTTTAAGTTTTAAGAAGGGATAAGTTCAACATACACCTTTATTTTTATTATCATTATTGTTGCCATTGTTTTAAAAGTTGTTTTATTCATTCAGTAAATGCTCTAATTTAAGTTCATTTGTATTCTTGGTCATGTTATTAACTGCTTTTGATTATATAATAATAATTCTTTGCATTTATATAGCGCTGTTCTCACTACTCAAAGCGCTTAGCAATTGCAGGTTAAGGGTCTTGCTCAAGGGCCCAACAGAGCAGAGTCCCTTTTGGCATTTTACGGGATTCAAACCGGCAACCTTTCTGATTGCCAGTGCAGATCCCTAGCCTTGGTTTGAACTGAAGCAACTGTAGATATGTAAAAACTATCACTTTTAGTTATTCCCTAAGAAAATTAGCAACAGGATAGGATACATTTAGATATATATTGACTAAATACAGAAGAAACCCAGGGCCCCTTCCCATGTTACTTTTAAGCATCAGTAACAAGGCACCTAGGACAGAAGGGGTGTTACACATGCATACTTATTGAAACTGGAACAGCGATCTTCATGAACCAGATTAAGTGGATGTTATGATGAATGTAAGGAAACAATACTATTCATTTGTTGAAGGAAGAAAAAAAAAAAAGCTTAAAAACAGCTGCAGTACTCATAATGTGTATGGGATTTGATGGAAGTGTAACAGTGATATAAATAATCAGAATAGATTTGGAAACTCAGCAGCTAATTTGTTTAAAAAAAATAAAAATAAAAGTCTTAATGTTAAAAGTCAAGATAAAAAGAATCTCTACTCAAAAGAAACATTCCCAAAAACACTGAATAAATAAACAAAATAAAACTAAACTGAAAGTCCATTGCATTTCAACGTCTCATGTGCTTCCTGTTTTCTTAGTTAGGAGTGGGGTGCTTGGGGGACTCCCTACAAAAGAGTGGAGTACACTTAAATTTGTGACACACCTGACAGGTGAAGGTCAATAATTGACGAAAAGCAAAATATATTACTTAGCATTAAAACTGAATGACAGAAAATTAGAAATGAATACAAAAGGCAGCATGTGACTACTAAAGACTCCTTAGCAGCAACAACATATCAAATACCAGTAATAAGTTTGCGTTTTATTATTGTGACACTAAAAATGTACACTGCTCAAAAAAATCTGTCGAGTTAGGAAGCATAAGTGATTGTGAATCAACTTCACCTACTTTGGTGCAAATTAAAGTGACAATAGGTGCAGGGAAGAGGCAACAACCCCCAAAAAAGGGAATAGTTTTGCAGGTGGTAGCCACAGACTACCTTCTTTGGTTTTGCATTTTGTGATTTATATTGCAGCCAATTTAGGTTGCACAGGTAGTCCAGCTCCTCCAGGATGGCACATCCATATGTGTCATCGCCAGAAGGTTTCAAGAGCATGGAGAAGATACCAAGAGACAGGCCATTACACGAGGAGAGCTGGACAGGGCCGTAGAAGGGCATCAACCCAACAGCAGGACCAGTATCTATTTGTTTCTGCAAGGAGGAACAGGAGGAGCACTGCCAGAGCACTACAAAATGACATCCAGCTGGCTACTGGTATGCATGTTTCTGATCAAACTGTCAGAAACAGACTCCATGGGGATGGCATGAGGTCCTAACGTTCTCTAGTGGGACCTGTGCTCATAGCCCATCACTGTGCAACTGCAATTGGCAGCTCTGTCATTGGTGCCCCATTCTCTTCACACACAACAGCAGAATCACACTGGGCACATGTGACAGGACGTGAAAGAGTCTGGAGATGCTGTGGTGAACACGATGCAGCCTATAACAACATCCAGCACAACCAGTTTGGTGGTGGGTCAGTGATGGTCTAGGTCCCAAAGACCTCCAAGTGCTAGGCAATGGTACACTGACTGCTGTTTGGTAGCGGGATGAAGTCATCCGAGCCACCATCAGACGTTAGGCTGGTGCAGTGGGCCCTGGGTTCCTCCTGGTGAATTACAATGCCTAGCCTGATGTGACCTCATGTGGCCAGAGTGTGCAGGCAGTTCCTGGATGACAAATGAACGGATGCCATTGACTGGCCCGCACATCCGCAAGATATCCTTGTGTAACAGCCCATCCCCTGGTATCTCCTCCATGCTCTTGAGACTTTCTTGCAACTCTGCATATGGATATGGTATCCTGGAGAAGCTGGACTACCTGTGCAACCTGAACCGGATGTAGGTACCACCTTTTTTCTTTTTTTGTCTTGTAAAGCACTTTGAGCAACATCATTTGTATGAAAACATGCTATATAAATAAATGTTGTTGTTATGCTACCCGTAATGAAAAGGACACTAGGAAAACACAAAATTAAAGACGAAATCAGTCAGAAAGGATAGGGAGTGTATAATTATCTGTGGCTACCACATTGTAAAACATTCCCTTTTCAGGGTTATCTTGCTATTGCCTCTCAAGTGCACCTGTTTCAACTTTCTTTTGCACCAAAGCAGGTAAAGTTTATTCACAATCGCTTATGCTTCCTAACTGGACAGATTTATATCCCTGAAAGACAAACTGAGTTGTTTGACTGTGATGATTAAGTGTTCCCTTAATTTTGTTAACCAGTATATTTTGCAAAATCCTTGGATACAAAGTTAATGAAGACATGTCCTACTAGGTAGAATGTTCATCCTTTACTGTTCATTTCCATTAATGATCATCACAAACATTAGTTAAATCTTCTCCTTGTTTTGTCTGTTTGGATAGCCTGCAATTATTTATTTGCTAGCCAGCTTCCTTTACTCAAGGAAACAAAGATATTACTTAATAGAACTGTTCTCAAATGTCTTTTTCAGTTGGAGAAGAGACAAGTTAAGTGACTTGCTTAGCAACATATTTTAGGAATGAAGTGAAAAATTAGCTGAAAAATACAGCAGTTTGGCTCAGAGTTATCTTATTCAACTAGAGCTTTTTAATGCCAGATTTTATATAGCTCGTTTCACAGATTGTCAGCAAGTGGTACAGTGATTAGTGCCGTGGCCTCTTAGATTTAATGCCTTGGAATTGAATCCTGTCCTCAGTCATTATCTGTAGGGAGTTTGAATGTCCTCTCCATGTCTGTGTTGGATTTCCTCCAGGTGTTTTGGTTTCCATACAAATCCCAAAGTCACACATGTTGGGTTTATTGTCACTTCAAAAATGTGGACCCATGTGAATGTGTGTGAGTCGACCCTGTGATGTACTGATGTAATCTACAGAGGTGGCCTGCAACTGTTGCTGCTCAGATAGGCTCTGTCCTGTCCCTGCCCAGATTCTGTTAGCTTGAGGATTTTATGTTACCTTTCACAGTAAATGCCACTACAGCTTAATTTTACAGTTAGAGAACAACATTTGGAACATATGCACGTTAAATGAAGAACCTTTATGGCAACAGTGGGAGGATTTGAACGTACAGTCATCAGGTAACCATTTCAGCACACTGCTGATAAGCCAGACCACAACACACTGAAATATGTTCTACAATGATGAAAGTGAAAAAACACATTTTTGAACACGTACACCAGACAAACAGCCTTGGAATTCCTTACTGGAAATTATGCTTTGCTAAAGACAACCAGGCTAGCTGGTTTTGCTGTATGGATAATCAACAATACATTTGGTTGCCAAAGTAAATTTATCTTAGCACCTTCCTTCACTAAATGGAGCCTGAGTGAAAAGGTAAACAATGTGGATGGAGCTACTGTAATTTCAGCAAGGATTATGTTAATACTGTCCTACAAAATAAAGTGTTACACCAAGCTACTCACTTCAAATAGTCCACAACTCCCTTTACCAAAATCAAACAGATTTGATTTTGTTTTTATTTGTAATGGTGGGCCCTGCATGCATGAAAGCTGACAACAAACGAATGCCCATCTTAAAGGGAAGCACAATGCATTTAAAGTAGCAACAAGAACTAAGGAGCACGAGGGTTTTAGACCTGAAAGAAGTGAAGCTTATTTGTCTGATGTTGTGAAGAAAAAAAAAAAAAAAAAAAGAGTCAGAGGTATCCAAAGACTACAAGTCACATAATGTGATATCAGCTTAAAACAATTTTATGCCAAGATTTGAAGGACATTAAAGTCTTACTCTCCACCACTCTTCTAAGTAATTTATTCAATGTAGTGTGATGAAAAGTAAGCCTTAAATGTTCCGAGTTGCAAATACAGTGTATTTTTTTAACCAATTATACTATACTAGCTGTGTAATCCCATGCTGTAAAAAGCCCAGGCACCTAGAAACTATTGAAATCGTCAGGAAAAAAAAATTGAAATGCGGAGTCAGTGGTTTCATTTTACGGACGTGCTCGCCCCCCTTGTCTATCAGCAGCTAAGCGAGTTTCTTTCTTCTCGGAGGTTTCATTTTGCTGATGTGCTCGCCTCTGCGATGGAGTCCTTTTCTTTCAGCTTCGTGCTATAGCCTCATACTTCTTTCTTCTTCCAACTTGTTAACTTGGGGCTGCCTTGCTGGCTCTTTGAGCTTCATACTGTAGCCTCGCACTTCCGGGCTGGACAGACAGACACACACACTTCCACACATAGACATTTATATACAAGACTAACATTACCGATCAAAGGTGCAAATATATTGTCAATGCATGCATGTAATGCTTTTGGCAACAAAAACATACCATATATTGAAAGCCAACTGAATTAAGAAGGAGTCAAAAAATGCATAAAACTATCTAAAGCATAAGAATTCACTTCTTAAAATTTTGTTTGATATGTTCCAGAAAGTTTTTAATACTGAATCTGAATTGCTCATTAAACCTTAATTTAACTATAACTCCCAACTAAACTAAATGATGCATGACCGTAAAGGGGAAATGTTGAAAATTAAATTTGCTATGGTGTCATCCTAAATAGTATCCTCATGTTCAAGTTAATTTCAAATGCACAGATCTTGCAGAAAACATCCATTGTATCTACCACCTATGAAAGCATGTAGTCTGGGTCTTTAAATAATGTAAGCAAAATTATTACTGTTATTTAAGTAAATTATTTGTATATGTATAAAGAAGTCTTTTTTTTTTTTTTTTTTTTTTGGGAAAAAACAAACTAGTTTTGCTAAACTTGACTTGCTTGTATGAAATGCTTTTTAATTTTAATAAAATCAATAAAATGCTTAAAAAATACTTTTTGTATTCTTCTTTTGGCTACCTTACAATAATTGAAAATGTTCTTTTAATCTTCTTAATCAAGAAGATGCTGCTCTTGAATATATTCCATGATTGCACACAATTGTTATTGGAATTTATAGTAGCTGTCTGGATTTTGTAGTCCTATCTTGTATACAGATATGTACTTTGATCTAGAATGTATCCATCCATTTTTAATCCTGCTTATCCAGGACAGGTGTATTTGGTGTTGACAGTTCAGCCATACAGTTATATTCCCCCATCACAATATTTCACATTGATGATCAAAAACAGAAAGTTGGAGATTGATTTAGGGCAGAGTTGGGTGTTTTGCAAAGCAGGAACAATCCCTGGATGGGGCGCCAGTCCACCACAGGGCAAACACACTGAAATGCAAACACACACTTGGGCCAATATAGCAATGCCCGTTCATTTAATCTGCATGTCTTTAGACATGCAATTGCATCTAAAAAGACAAAATGACATAATGTTATGAAGTGTTTTCAGTTTGGCAGGGTTGTTCACTATGTGTTTAAATATGAAAGGAATGCTGGAAAATGAGTAGTTGGGCCTCTCACAATAACTTGCATTCAATGATAAAATAAATGAAATATGTTATGTAAATTGTGAATTGAAAAGAGAAAAAAGTCCTCTTTGACACACCCAGCTCATATTACGTCTTAGAGTCTATAACCCTGAAAAGTATTAGACACAGATTTCAATGGGACTATGAAGCAATGTGATTATTTACCCTAAACATCATGTAACGTCCCAGATGGGTTATTTCAAAACTCTCAAATTCCATTAAGTGAGCTCTTCTTTTCTTAAATAATAAATAAAATAAACAGATCATTTTCTGTTTTAATCAGGCGAGAGAACTTCTAAAGCAGACAGCAGAATATCTTCTGTTTATAACAATAAAGCAAGAAAGAAAAACAAAGAAGGAAAGGGGTGGGGGAGGGAGAATCATGTCATGCCAAAAATCAGGCTTAGTGGGAAAAACTTTTATGACTCATTTACTGTAGTCTTTTTTATTTTACTAAATAGAGAAACGTGACTGGCAAAATTGAGCAAAAAAATGTATGTGTTTTCCTAGTTCATAGCATTAGAACAGGGAATGTGAATGATGTCCAGCTTGAGTTCAGACAAAAAATTAAACAGAAGGTCATTTCCAGGCCATGTTGTATAAAGCTGTTTCATGGGAACCACTGGGTCTGATCTTGGCACACAGCTGCTACTGCACCCTGAACACTCCCTGTAGATATCAGACAGAAACAAACAAACAAAATAAACCCAAAACCACTAGATGGTACCAAGGGTGTTAAGAGGAACTTCACTTTTGAACAGGCAGAACTTTTAGCAGTGCACACTAACTGACACATCCCTTCCAGTGCTGAAAGGGTTAGTTTAGCTCCACTTGCTTTCAGACTCTTCTGTGGTTTCCTGTGTGCCTTGATGTAGCGACAGATGGTTTGTTTATTGAAGCTCTGACACTAGTTAGGCAATTTAGCAGTGTTTTCTGTTCCTTCTCTATATGTATATGAACTTTTCTCTCTCTCTCTCGATCTCCCTCAAAGCCATATTAACCTTCAAGGAATACAGTATGTGAACCTCTTTATAAGAACCTCGATTTAAAAATACATTATTAGTTAGTATTGCCTTTTACTGTACTTGATTCCACGGAAGCTTTCTCCATCTTGAACCAGGTAAGAAGCACAGGGGAAAAAAACAAAAAAGGGAAACTGAGGCATAGACAAAGGCTTTCTTCAGTATTGGGAAAGATATTTACAGTATGAGAGTTATTGGAAATACTGAAAAAGGAGACTTTCTTGCATTTCCATCATCCTGTTGTCCTTCTACTGTATGTATCTGTTTGACCATTATACTCCTCTCTCCCCTTTCCTAAATCAGTTCAGCATATCCCCTCACTCATATGGAAAAAGTACATCTGACAGCATTAAAACCCAGTAGATAAGTAATGCACTTATAACCAATAAATGGGAGAAGAAGGTTTGCAAATGTTATGATATTATTATACAACTAAGAAGACATTCATATGTAAACAAATTAATGTATGCAGTTTCACTACTTTATTTAAACATTATTTAACAGAGGGTGGCTAACTGTTCACAAATATGGAAGGATATGAGAGCTAGAACTACTGCTTCTACAGAACAAGAGATGCTAGCTAAAGCGGTTTGAGCTTGGAGTAAGGATGACCCATGGAGGTGTATCAGGCTAGGCATAGTTAGAAGAGACCTAGGGGCAGCTGTGCACTACGGTTGCCAGGGAAATCATCAGAAGGAGCTGGAAAGTGTTACTGGGGTTCAGGTGGCCTGGACTGTTCAACTCAACAAATCTGAAGCATAGCCTTACCATCACAAATAGATGAACAGGGTAAAAATGAAAACATTAACCATCCATTCCTCCATTTTGGAGCTTATTAATTTTAGGGTCGCTTGTTGATCCAAGCAGACATGAAGAGTGGCATTAATTTTGTAATATTATATAGCACGAGTACTGTCATGTAGTTAGTACAGTACATGAATAATACCATATGATTAGCACATAAATTGGTATATTTTTGATATATGCTTTTAAATAGGACTTGGATTTCTACTTAATTTAATGTAGAGAAAAGCCAAGCAAAACGACACCTTTTATTGGCTAACTAAAAAGATTACAATATGCAAGCTTTCGAGGCAACTCAGGCCCCTTCTTCAGGCAAGATGTAATACAGAAACTGAAGTTTCCTATGTTTATATACACACTCTACGACAAGAAACAACATTGGTAAATATTTAAATGAGAAATTTTAAATGTAAAAAATTAATAGATTCATTCAGGCTAGGGTTAATTTAACAACACCCTAGTACTACTTAATTTAAGAACATAAGAAAATAAGAGATTTCACAAATGAGAGACCACCATTCAATCCATCAAGCTCATTTGTTCTGCTAATAGCTAAGCTGTCTCAGTATTTCATTTAGATACTCCTTAAAGGTTGTCAAGGTTTCTGCTTTAACTATGTGTCTTTGGGTAGAGAAAGTGAAACCTGCAGAAATTCACAGAAGGGTGTTGGCTTGTAGAGATCAGTAAGCTGTTTGTGTACCCATCTTGCTTAAACTTTACGGAACCTCAAGTCATCATGCACTATGGCATGTGTAGATTCAAAGAGGATATCCAAATGCGCAGCAACAGCAGACAACATAATCGGTCTGCCTTCTCTGATGAAGTCAATCGCCACATCAATGTGGGCTAGTGTGAACAGTGATGATGGTCGACAATGGTTAAAATTGCTCTTCCTGCTTTAAACCTTTCTACCCATTAATAAACTTTTAGTTGAGTTGTGAGGTTTTCACTTCTGTACTGAGCCATCATCCTTCATTGAATGTCAGCACATTTCACTCCTTTCCAAAGAAATCTCACTACAACATGTTGTTCAACAATGGTGAAATCCCACAGGTGAGCATCCATGATCATTTGAGCTTTGCTTCAACTAGACTAACAGCAGAGAACTGTAAGTGTGTTTTAAAACTACCCATAAACCTTTGTGAATGTGTTGTATTGCATCAGCTTCTATCCATTGCAGTTACTGCACAATTTTGAAAATTCCTTTACTTTATGATATACCCTTGTAGCTGTAAAAAAATTACGTTCTTGCAGATATTTGCCATCATGTAGAATACAACAGATGCAATCAAAATGTCAACATGCATATCCATCAAAACAATATGCAAACAACATATAATGGCATTTTAGTTTAATTTCTTTTGCTCAGCTTTAAATTGATCTTTAATCAAGTTTGAGTGAATTGGGATTTTCAAACCTGTTTACTCCAATGGTAACAATTAAAAATATCAAAGGGAATGTACTGTATACAAACAAAGTACCAACTAATACACAACAGAGAAAAGCAACATAGAAGCAGTATGATATTTAGCACACCATATTACTTAAACGGTTGCCGGCAGATGCGAGTACCTGAACTATTTACATGTATAGACTGGTAATAATATATCTTGGAATCCTCTCTCCATGGACAGGGTTGAAATGCTATGATACCATCCACTAAACCATAGAGTCAAGAGTGAGTTGTGGCTGGGATGGTCTGAATAGTGTTCCATGACACAAATTTTACCACCAAAGTGTTTGAAGTATATTTGGTACCAGTGACAATAACTGAAACCATATTATTTTTTTATGCAAATATCATAATCCAAATGATTTATCTGGTTTATACAAATGTGTCATTGTAATAATTTGTGATATCATGTGGAGCTACAATAATAACTCAAACTTTTTTTCTTGCTCATCATCCATTTTCTCTAGCTTCACAGGAAGTGTTCTTCTGCTTTTTTAGCACGACCCTATGATGTTGATTCCAACATGTTGTTATCAGTTATCTGTACCCTGGTAATTCTCTGACAGGTATTAGATTCCACAGTTGTTTAGTATGCTCTGGTTTTCCTTGTATTTTATGAATTCCACAATGTGCTCTTTGTATTTTGTGGCACAGAACAAAAGATAAGAATAGTTCAATGTTTAAAACCACCAGATGAACACAGCTAAAACAACAGAAAGTGCAAAAGGCAATTTGCTGTATGTTTAGCAGTCATTTATCAGTGCAAATATTTCCCTGGAAAGTGAATTACCTAAAACACAAGTCTGATTAATGGAAGAGCAAATTCAGTATCAAGTCATTTTCAAAGTGTTTGATGGTAGAATGCTGTTTTCACATACTATAAATCCAAATACATATTTAGTGTCAACAGTTTTTTCAACCATAGTTATATTCCTACCTTCCAGTTTCACAAGAATGATAAAAAATAGACAGCTGTGAAAAATCCAAGCTAAGTACTTTACCATAGGTAATTATTTTCAATTGAAGTAACCTCTGTAAAACAACATCAACTAAAAATTACTGCTTAGTAATGTTTTTATATTATATAAGGTTCTCTATATGGGCACATTTTTGCAAAATTAATCTTTAATTAAGTTCCTTCTGGTGTTATTGCTGATAAACAGTTTGGTTGTTGTAGTAATTTTACTAAAACCAAGATTTTAATGTCAACTGGAAAAATAACTGCTTATTCCAATCAAAAATGTAATTTTAAAAGACTGACCTCTGCAGAAGTTGACATATGCAAAAACTATGAAACAAGCTTTTTTTGCTTAATCATTGTTCAATCCATCCAAAACTTCCTGAATCACCTTTTGTTTTTTGGGGGTGGTTCCTCACAGGTAACTGCAATAGATGCCTTTTGAAAGTTGACTTATAAAACATCACACATTCCACTTTAATAGCTTTTCCTACTTCCTCATAAATTACTAGAAAATTAATGAAACACAATCTCTCCCATGTATATTATATACTTAGCTACCAGTGGTGGCCCCCCCAAATATTTTAAAAACTCTACTTAAAATAAAAACACTAACAACTTAGTTAATGTGAAATAATCATGAAATATTTTCTTTATTTGCACAGTGTGCCTGGTGTCAGCGCATGTCAACATCCATTAAAAACTGACTTGTACTTGTTTCATTTTTGTGTGAATAACTATATTTCCTGAGTGAAGAACACCGGCCAAATGAGAGTGTAGAGGGTATGTAAGTATTCAATCATTTAGAAAAAGGGTTACCTGAAGCTGCCCTTTAATTGGTTGCTTTCAGATTTTTCTGAGGATGCAGATCTCTGCAACCCAGACACTCCCACAATGTTTGACATTGAATTAGTATTGTTTTAGGTTTTTGTTTAATCTAAAGTGATTAGACAACACACATTTCATGTTCATGTCAATGGTTCACAGTTAACAGTTGTCAATAACGTACAGTAACTACAGATGAGCGAGTGCGACTTTAGGGAGATGGCAACTTCAAGTGGAACTTCAGAAATAAAAGAAAATTTGCTATTTCTTTAATGAAACACGCCTTCATAAATCATTCACTTGAATTAAAAAAGGAGATAAAGGAGCTTGAACCCAACCGACCTGACTTACTATAAGAATTCAGCAGCAGAAAAGGGACTGAGGAAGAGCTCACACATTGACTTTTTCCCGCTTGTTATGACAAACAGAGTTTTGTAACTGGGATATGGTGTAAGTAATACCTTTTTTCCTTTCCCGGTATGCTGTTTCAAAGTTTCGGTACCCAACTGAAGCATTGTGGACAATGACGGGGTAAGAGACCAAGAGCAACGTTTTGAAAAATGCAAGCGCATGAAAGTAGCCACAGTCATCTCCAGACAATAGTATGAGGTTACATTTTTTGGTATGCTCAGTGAAATGACTCAGTTATCCAGAAAGTAACTGAGAAATCTTCAGGCCTGAAGGAAAGGAGGGCAAAATTTATATTCAAGGAAATACAGGTACCCTGATCATAATGGCAGAATGCGATTTAGGTTGGACTTGTTTTGTGGGTGTAGTACAAGACAGGTTGGGGAGTGAATTAATACTTTAAGATGTGGGGGTCTGTGGATCTTACAATGTGAATTTGTGCCCAGGTGAGGTGAGGTAAGCCTAGCAAAATTGCATATAGGATTAGGCAGACTGACAGCAAGTATAAAATAAAATTAGGGTAGGAATGATTGAGTGTGCTAAATGATAAACTAGGATGCAGAAAAAAAAAACCAGAGGACTAGTGACTGTATGATGTGGAGTTATGAAATACAGTGGAAATGGCCAAGGACCGGGCACTCTATTAGGAGAAGCAGAATAATATTTGGATTGGACTTATGCTATGGATGTGTTATAGGACAAATAGATGTGTATGTTATTGGAAGATTACGGAGGTGGGGGTCAGAAATTTTGGTGTGGGTATTGGCAGAATCAGGAACTTGGGCAAGCTGGCAGAGGATTTGGCAACTTAGAGACAAGTGTAGTGTAAACATGGATGGCAGGGGCACCTGTTCCTTTCCACATCTGTTGGGCAAGTTATAGGAAGAATAATGGGACTGTGGATGTAACGGACTGAAGTTTAGGAGTGCAGTAGAAATGGGAAAGCTGGTATCAGATTGGGCACCATGGTGGAAAGGGTACAATACATTTTAGCCTGGATGTGTCCTATCGGTCTGGTACTTGACTGGCTAATATGTGCATTGACAGTATGATGACCACAAGAGCATGATAGATAGATAGATAGATAGATAGATAGATAGATAGATAGATAGATAGATAGATAGATAGATAGATAGATAGATAGATAGATAGATAGATAGATAGATAGATAGATAGATAGATAGATAGATAGATAGATAGATAGATAGATAGATAGATAGATAGATAGATAGATAGATAGATAGATAGATAGATAGATAGATAGATAGATAGATAGATAGATAGATAGATAGAAAAGCACTATGTAATATATATGAAAGGCATGACAGGATGGTACTATATAACAGATGGATAAATAGATATATCAATGTGAAAGGTACTATATAATAGATTAGTGCTGCTTCAGTTTTTGTCTCCCCAAAAACTGCGACCTCATCCAAGTTTTTTTCACCACCGAGTACAAACAGCTAAACCATGCAACACACTGTCCTCAACTCAACCCTGTTGGTTCAACCAGCATTCCTCCAGGTAAAAGCCTCACAGCAGATATTATAAAAGAAAGAGGCAAACTCAAATTGAGGTAAAGGAAATGACAAAAGTAAGAAGAAATTACAAGGAAATTACCTGAAATTTCCAGTGATAAACTTTCAAAGGTTGCAAGAAAATACATTCCAATTCTCCTTGAACAAATTATTCAGTTCACCAAAGAAAAGAACCCTTTAATAGTCAATAGGTAGGTGGATTTGTGTTTTTTGATAAGAAATACTGGCCGTGGAAAGGAACATACTGTATGGGTCTCACTGCTAAGACTATTGGCACTGTGACCCAAGTTCGATGGAAGATAAACTAATGAATAAATGAATGGATGAATAGTTCTGATATTAATACATACTTGTTTATGATGACACTGAAAAGGTGTGTTGAGTTTATTGTTGGTCAGGCATGGAAGTAAGAATTCCACTGTATTATGTCCATTTGACAGTACTAATATTACAACAAATCAAACTGTGAACTGAAAAAGTAATTATGAGGCACATGTAGGTAATGTGTTTAGTGCACATATACTTTTACATTATAAAATCAAAAGCATTTACTGCTCAATTCCTACATACACAATGGGATGACTGCCTGCCAGGTGCTTACTGGCCAGGTGTTTCCTGTTGTATTGATAGCACAGCAATAAAAGAGCCATAAAAGTATACGACAATATTTGATATTGGTTGTCGGAAACCAACATGAACACTAAAAATAAAATCAAGCAAAATATATGGTGGAAAAAGAAAAAAATTTGTCAAACCACAGCATAGTCTTTAAGCATAGTGGTATCAACAATTTAAAGGGAAAAAAAATCATTAGTGTACCTAGAAATTCTTAACATCTATCTATGCCCCATTTATAACAAAAAATACTAGAACTATGAAGTAAAACTGACAAAAATCATTGAAATTGTGACTAACATCTATAGTGCAGGTTTGTGGATATTACAATGTAATGTTTGTAGCAGAATTGCTCAAATACCAGAACAAAATGGTATGGGCAGATGAAGCAATGATAAACCTCAATATAAGCAACTGAAACATTAAAATTAAGGAACTGCTGATGAAAAATACTGGAAGTAGTGACATAAGTGGCCACCTCTAAGGCCTGGTTACTCATCTTAAGTAAAGATTTAAATAAGGAACGCAGATTGAGAATCTTCAAGAATTTTGTTAGTCTATAGACATGAAAAAAATTTCTAGACTGCTTAGGCAGCAATTTATCACACAATAGGATGACCCAAAACACACTTTGTTTTAAAGGAATTAATTTATGGATTAAACAATTGGAGAGTCCTAAACCGAATAAGTTGTCTCTGTGCAAAAGAGCCTCATGGCAGAACCATCCACAGAAAACATGTATCAAATGAAAGTGGCTAGAGCAAAAGCTCACAATACACCAAGTGTTTTGTAATGTCAGTGGGTTGGGTGCCTAGTGCAGCTATTGTGTGCTGTGATGTGTACCACGATATGAAGATTTTAAATACCAAAAGGAAGTTTCCCTATGTATATACACTTGAAACATGAGCTGAAACACTAAGTGGTATTATTAAGGTATAAATTCAGGAGAAAAAAAAATGCAATATATAGGCAAATGTTCTAATCCTGACTCTAGCTTTTGCAAAGTCCAGCAAAATGTACTCAGATCAATCAAAAAGGCAAGAGATGCACATTTTTATCTGAATACAGTATTTGATATGCCACAGGGCTATAAATGTCAGTTCATCAAGGTTTGGAAACTATACTTAATTCTGGTGTAGTACTCTTATTTTTTATGTCAACTACTGTACAACACAGACACACAGAAAAAGGCTCTGTGATTAACAAAAGTTACCTCCACCTTAACCTTCTGTGGCCTTCAGTAGTCTGGATATTCTACTAATATATTATAACTAAGCATAAAGTCACAATGAACGGAAATGTCAGTCAGTCAGTCATTCATTGTCCAACCCGCTATATCCTAACACAGGGTCACGGGGGTCTGCTGGAGCCAATCCCAGCCAGCACAGGGCACAAGGCAGAAACAAACCCTGGGCAGGGCGCCAGCCCACTACAGTGAACGCAAATGTACTGAAAAAAATTTAAAAGGATCACAAATATCAAACATCATCCACCAATACACAGAAAGATCACAATCTAGAATATGGTATTACCCTACCCCATTTCACCTTATCCCACAAATTTCTGAGTATTCCATGATGCCAACTTTTCAAGTTGTCATATTACCATTTTATCTAATAAATCACTAACATAGCCTTGAGAATATCATATTCTCTGAGCTAAATTCACAATACATTTGGAGTTTTTGATGCAAACAATGTCCTTCAGAGTGTTACAATTCGATAAAATAACTCACTGGCACAGTTTCACAACACGCTGCTCTCCACTATATTTACAACTC
The DNA here is from genome assembly GCF_900747795.2 of Erpetoichthys calabaricus. Lineage (NCBI taxonomy): Eukaryota > Metazoa > Chordata > Cladistia > Polypteriformes > Polypteridae > Erpetoichthys > Erpetoichthys calabaricus. Next base: position 58,409,287 of record NC_041394.2, read on the forward strand.
ACCTTGGCCATGTTTGTCTACTCAGCAATGCTGTTTTTATTTATATCACAAAAGTAAATTTTATCTGTATAAAGTGCTGACTGAACATTGCACCCTGCCACTATGAGCCTGTTGAAAAGTATAAAACAGTTGGCAACTGCTTGATTCTTCCCTTTCTCTTTCCCTCTCTTTACCTGTGGAAGTCTCAAACTGCATTTCAGAATGTCTCTCTTTACTTTGCTTTGCTTTAAATGGCCTTCATACAATAAGAATTAATGCAGAGATTATTATAATGAAGGTAAAGTCATCTTTATATTGCAGGAGAAAATTCAGTTTATCACCAAAAAATCAATTTAAAAATGTTTGTATTTGCTAGATTTAGCTTTATCTCCTATTTTCTGGGTAAACAAATTCTTATTTTTCCAGATATGAAACTTTTACTGTCCTTTTCCAATGATGCATTTCTGGCTAAGATCATATGTATTTTCACTTGGAAAAATTCTACCTGCAGAGTTAATTGCTAAGATGACCTTTTTTCCCCTCTTATTAAACTATTATTCTGGTATATATCACAAGAGTTTGGCACCAGCGCTTATTACCTGGGAGCAACCAAGCCAAAACATAAGTACACCATGCAGAAGGCTGACATGGGGGTTGAAACTACAATGTCACTTCATTAGACTAACACAAAACACACCTTCAAAGCTTATTTATGACTGCTCATTATGAAACTACATATTTCACCTAAACAAAGATTCCTACAATGTAGGGAAAATACATAGAACACACAAAGCAACTGAACAAACAGAATCTACACAGCTAGGGAGACCTACTTTGCCAGAAAATCAGATTTCTATCAAGGATGTAATTATATGCTTGTCCAAAGGCTGAAAAATATCAGTTTAATAATACCTCAGATAACTTGTCTGAGGGGGTAGAAATTTTACATTGAGTTGGTATTGTTTGTTCTGATTTTCAGAAGTTGGACAGCATTTGCTTAGCAAACAGTTAGTGGCTAGGGCAGTTAACATTAAACCCCAAAGGTGCCGTTTAAGTTCCTGCTTCTGTCTCGCTGTGTGACCTTGAGCTTGTCACATAACCTGCTTCTACTTCAACTGAAATAAAAAAATATATGTAAATAATTGTAATGTATACTGATCTCTGAAGTTGCCTTGGGTAAAGGTGATAACCAAACAACTTACTTTCACATGCCATCACATGCCTGAATCAACTAAATCTGTGCGACACTATGCTACAGTAGTTGCCTAACCTGACTGTACTCCAATTGTAAATTCTGTATATACTTAAATAATTGCAGTGTGTTCTGAACTTCTTGCCTTAGGTAATGTTGCCTACCAAATATATAAACAACAACAACATATGCCATTCACATGCGTGAATTGAACATTTCTTTTTTTGACAATCAGGTGAATTACCTTGAGAAACGCGTCACTTTGACACTTCCAGATGTAAAGAAGTTTTTGTAATTTTTAAAGTTTTTTTCACAGCAGTTGCTTCAGAAACTTTGCTTATTCTACATAGCACCTCACAGAAAACATTTATGAGACAGCAAACAGAGCAGCAATCTACACGTGAAATAAAAGCCTTAAAAATGTTAGCTGTGAAGAGAAAAATGTTCCCTGATCGACAAATCACATCACCTGAGTTTTAAAGATAAAGTGAAAACAAACTAATGTTGCAAGGAATTTATTTTATCACAGAATTTTGGCATACAATTTCCAAATTATGGATACTTCCCTTCTAAATTCATAGCAAATAGTGTATGTAAACGTTTTATTTTTAATTGATATATTTTGTGATAATGTGACATGAAGTGTTGTATTTCATTTGTACAAAATAATTGTAAGCTATTATTCATTTTTTATGATTGAAGTTAGAATTGAAATATTCCTAAGAACAAACATGTTGTACTCTGCTGAATTTAGTAAGAAAATCCCTTAAATCACTTTATCAAACTTTTTACATTTTGGAAACGGACTTAAAGTATCTCAACAGAATACTTATTAACAAAGCATAACACACATATTGGTATTCGATATAATCTTAGCTCTGGCTCTTCCTTTTGCAAGAAAATGTATTATGTTTGAGTACCCAAAACTGAGATTCAAATATTTTGTTTTTTTGAAAATTATATAAGTGAGAGTTTAAAATACAGAAGGACACATACATACAGTATAGTTTCCTATATGAGGTATTTGACACTTATGAAGTATTGTTTTCAAAATATTTATTTATTTTTATTAATTTATTTTTTTACATATTTGTACAATTGTCAAGATTTAGTACAGTAATCCCTCGCTATATCGCGCTTCGCCTTTCGCGGCTTCACTCCATCGCGGATTTTATATGTAAGCATATTTAAATATATATCGCGGATTTTTCGCTGCTTCGCGGGTTTCTGAGGACAATGGGTCTTTTAATTTCTGGTACATGCTTCCTCAGTTGGTTTGCCCAGTTGATTTCATACAAGGGACGCTATTGGCAGATGGCTGAGAAGCTACCCAGCTTACTTTTCTTTCTCTCTCTCTTGCGCTGACTATCTGTGATCCTGACGTAGGGGGTGTGAGCAGGGGGGCTGTTCGCACACCTAGACGATATGGACGCTTGTCTGAAAATGCTGAAAGATTATCTTTACGTTGCTACCTTCTGTGTGCAGCTTTTAACTATGCTGCACGGTGCTTCGTATACTTAAAAGCTCAAAGGGCACGTATTGATTTTTATATCTGTCTCCTCTCTCTCTGTCTCTTCCTGCTCCTGACGGAGGGGGTGTGAGCTGCCGCCTTCAACAGCTTTGTGCCGCGGTGCTTCGCATACTTACAAGCCAAACAGCCCTATTGATTTGTTTGCTTTACTCTCTGTTTCCTTTGAAGAGGAAGATATGTTTGCATTCTTTTAATTGTGAGACAGAACTGTCATCTCTGTCTTGTCATGCAGCACAGTTTAAACTTTTGAAAAAGAGACAAATGTTTGTTTGCAATGTTTGAATAACGTTCCTGTCTCTCTACAACCTCCTGTGTTTCTGTGCAAATCTGTGACCCAAGCATGACAATATAAAAATAACCATATAAACATATGGTTTCTACTTCGCGGATTTTCTTATTTCGCGGGTGGCTCTGGAACGCAACCCCCGCGATGGAGGAGGGATTACTGTATTTAAGTTAATCAGTGGCTGGTGATTAAATGCTTATGAAATGATAACCCCCCCCCCCCCCACCCCGCTTTCTCTTAACTTTTTACCTCTTGCTTGCAGAACTTTGTTATAGATCAGGTCAACACTTCTCATTGTGAACTTTAACTAATAACAGTGAGAACAAACAAAGTTCCTACAGAATATACAGTACATGAACACTATGCTTTGAGTTGAAGGTGACAAGTGATTTCTCTGCTTTTCAAAACCAGTATAAAGTGATCCAAAATATTAAGTGAGTCTATCTTTTATTTTCCCTTTTTTATTACATCAACTATTTATGTTTGTGATAGGATTACTAATTTCTCTGTGTTGTTTTTTTTTTTTTTTTTTGCATTGTGTATATATATTTTTTTTAATTTTATTACAATTACAGTGACATCATTGCATCATCATTTTGTGGTTTTTTTTTTTCTAAAAGCACTGCCTTTTTCAAGCATTTGATATCAGAGATGCACTTCATTGCCAGTCACTTGTTCCCAGCGTGGCACTGCATGTAACATCATTGTGGAATGCTATAGAAGATGGCTTTATACAGTTTTATACAGTATGTCCAAATTTAAGTTAATTTAAAGGAAAGGCGGATAAGAAACTAATGTTTGAGCGTCTCCCAGAACTAATTAATAACAATTTTCGTCTTAAAATTTGTTTAGTTTCAATTCTGACTTTAGACCTTTCCTTTGAGCTAGTAACAATTTAAGGTTCTCATGTTAAGATATGCACAATGATTCTGTATATTTTTCTTTCTCATCTGCTCAAATTAACAAAAAAAAACCCACCTACCTTGTCACACTTCAATACAATGCCACAGAAAATCCAAAATTTGCCCCAAGTAAAGTGTTAAGTCAGCATTCAAGACAAGATGAAGACAAGCTGTTATGCCCCCCCATCCCCAATTTCAAAATGAAATGACTGTTTTTTCTCACTGTGCAGAACACTGTTCATTTCAGTAAGAAAGAAAAAAAAAACTATCCAACCAAAAATACAAATACATTTTTCTTGAAACATACTGTATAAAGACGAGATGTTGCATAGCACAAAATTATGAATTCAAATGTGATAGCCCTAGTTAATTGTATACTAGATTACGTGATTTTTCACATGACAATGTTTGAACATCAAGCTCTTTCTGCCTTGGTAAATTGGGTTCATGTTGCTTTTTACAATCATTTGACTTAAATGTGGATTGATTATTGTGTTTCAGAGTTACTGTACCATTGCAAAAGACAGCAGTTACAATCACTCCTCTTACTCAAAAGGAAAAAAAAATATTATTACCATTCTTACAATACAAAGTTTTCAGTGCACCACCTAAGGGAACTTATACAGAACAGCTTTTATTATGCAGGTTTAAAAATATGAATAAAAGAATACTTCTCAGTAAATATTACAATGAAAAACTACTTATTTTATCCCAGTCGAATCCCTACATAAACTATAAAGTATTTAATCAAATGATTACTCTAAACTCAGGAGAAACAATTTTCAATAACATTTGGCATTTAAAAGTTCTCTCACTTAAAGGAATAAAGTTATTTGTCAAGGCCTACTTTTAAACCAGTGTGGATAAGAAAAATTTTAAACAATCAGCGGCATGTATTACGACTTGAAACATGTTGCTTTTCTGCTTAATAGCATTTGTTTAAAAAGAAACACCTCCACATGCCCCTATTTGCCACAAAATATTCCTAGGAACCCATTAAGGCCGATTGATTTTTAGTCACAATCTTCAGCCAGCAGCAATACTACCTGCACTTCAGAACAGGTAAATCCACCTGAAGCCAAGCATGTTTGAGCCTGGGTAGTACTTGGATTAGAGCCCAATCAGGAAAATCTTGGGTAGCTGCTGGAAGAGGTGTTGGTAATGTCATTGGTTGGCACTTACCCTGTGGTCTGTGTGTATATCCCAATGCCCTAGTGCAGTGACAGTGTCAAGGTGCTGTAAAAATTGCCGCTATCATTTCAATTAAATGTAAAATGGAGGTCCTAATTCTCTGTGGTCAAAAAAGATCCCTGGGCATCTTTCAAAAAAGAGTAGGGTGTTTTCTGATATCCTGGTTAAACTGGTAACATTGGCCTTGTCCATTCTGGTCCTTAATCATCCCCTATCTCTAACAGGCTAACTTCCTTTCAGTCAGATATACAGTACTTTGAAAATGACTACTTTTGCACAGTTGCTTTGAAAAGCAAGACATTGCCTGGGAAACTACCCGCAACCACGTCGCACTTCTTGGGATGGGAGTATACCGGTAAGTTATAGTTTGGATAAACTGGTGCTTAAAAAGAGTACAATCTGAAGATATTAAATCAATATAAGGAACACTCCTGGCTTCAGTTTGGACATATTTTAATGTAATTCTTTTCACATTGAAACCATCAAATGTCCTTCACAGCAGTGATGCTTTGGATAAAATAATAAAATATGTGTCTGCAACAAATGACAGGATGCCACCCTTCAAGTGTATAGGTTTAACTTCACAAACTAACAATGACAACATTGCTCTTGTGTATTCCTAAGCATGATGTAATTAATACCTTATGTTAGACCCATATGATAGATTACTACTGCTAATTTTTGTCGTTTCTTTGATTGTATCTTTTGCTATGCTGAAATCAACACGACAGTGGCCAGAAATGGCTGGTATTGAAAGTCCAGAGATTTTGATTCACAAAAGTTAGTAGAACTAACTGTTTTTAGAGCCAATACAAGGAGGACTATAACAAATGATCTTTCTTATATTAATGCACCTTCTCTGAAAATAGCCACAAATATATGTAGAACATGTCAGAAACAAAATAAAATTATCAAAGGTCCTGCCACTAAGTATGTTACTAGCCAGTTCCTGACATATGATCTTTGAGGTAGAAGGACATATTTGACTGAGTAGTACTGTACTTTGCTTATCTGTCTTTTGCAGCAGCTTGAGGATATTTATAGGCCTGTTGCAAAGTCCACATTAACGCACCAGTTAAGACACTGCATTATGAAAGGAAAAAAAAAGTGGGCTGCCTTTAACAGTCTGTGTGTGTATGCGTGTGTGTGTGTGTAAATGCACATGATCTAATAGCTGCAGGTTCCAGTTTTTTTCAATCACCAAGCTGAACTATACACTATACACCATGCTGACATTTAAAATGTTATTAAAATGTGTGCAAAAGGAATGTAAACACACTTCAGTCAACTCATAGAAAGAGCACTGGAATTTGAACAGACGCACACGCAATCTCCACCCCCTCTATGCTGGGCATATTGCGAGTGTCACAACTAGTTTAAGACAGAAAAAAAACACATTTCTTGTCTGCCAAAAACAACCTTTAATTCTGCAATACCTAAGCTTTAAAAAGCAGATGAAGACTGCTTTATTGACCAGGCAGGTGTTTCAGTAAATTAAACATTTTTGACAAAAGCTTTACTAATCATACCAACAATAACAATAGTTTAATGTATACTATATTTCACTGCTCTCACCCATCCAAAAAAGAAACTTGGCTGCCTGAACAGGAACGTGAAAACTACTTTTGTGTATAAAATGTTGCACTAACAAAGAGAAAGTGCAGAGATTCAAATGTAGCAAACAATTGGTGTAGTGATGATTCATAACTAAAGTGGTGGATAAATGATTAACAGTACCTAAATAACATATTAAAAAGTACAAATGTATTCCGTTTTTTCCACAATAACATTAAATACACACATACACTCCATTTTATATATGTACATACACATTATATACATAAAGATATTTTATGCAGGTTTTATTTTTCATCTTAGGCACAGGTAGGGCTTGAGGTAAGCACACCCTGGATGAAAAGTGGGAAGGGCAACCTGTGAGGTATAGGCCTATGCTAGGGGACAGGCAGCCTAGAAGGTACCTACAAAGCTTGACCTCCTAATAATTATAATTATTAGGTGATACCAAACTAGGTGAAATTAATCTAAAATCAGCCAAGTCATTATAGAGGAAACTGGACAGCATATAGGCTTAGGAAGATTTTGGCATTTGAAATTGAATTCATTAAATGTACATTATTACATTGGGGAAGCAGAAATGCTAGATTTGACGGTCTGGAACTTGACAATACCCCTCTCTTATGAGAGGGGCCTAGGAGTCATAGTGAACTCATCACTATCAACATTAAGACAGTGTACAAAAACCACTAAGTTCTGTATCACCATGTGTAGAGTACAAGTCAAAGGAGCTTGCTTTAGCTTCATAACAAACTGGTGAGGCCTCATCTGAAGTACTTTACCAGCGCTAAAAATAATTCAGAGAACATAAGAAATTTGACAAATGAGAACCGATTATTCAGTCCAGCAAGCTTGTTTGTTTAGCTAATAACTAAGCTTCGAGTATCTCATCCAAATACCTCTTAAAAATTGTTAAGGATTTTGCTTCAGCTACATGTTCCAGTAGTTTGTTCTAGAATCCCACAACTCCTTAGATAAAGAGGTGCTTCCTGGCTTCAGTCTTAAATACACTTCCCATTAATATCCACTGGTGGCCTCAAAAAGCCACTAGGCTGATTCTGGGATTGTAAGGTTCGAGTTATGAGGGGAAATTAATGAGATTGAACATCAATTTAAGAAAATGGAGATTAAGACTTGACATGACTGAAGTTTTTAAAATTACGAAAGGCATTAGTACAGTGGATCCAGGCTGATACTTAAAAATTAATTAGGGAAGGCTCAACTGCACGCCTATAGCCTCCAACATATATCATTGATATGACCATTAAAAATAGGCTACTACAAAAAACACACACACACAAAAAAGCGTATTGTAAACTGAAACTATTGTTGAAAGGAGACCACAAAAGTTGACACAACTTTTCTAGAGTAAAAGACACTACAGTCAGTCAAATAGCAACAAAATATAATATTCAGGTCACAGATGATGCATGATGGCTAAAATAAAAAAAAAAATCCAAATTTCTATTCCTGGTAGCAAACCGTTGCATTGTGTAAGAAACACAAGGACCAGACCACAGTTATTATCACTAAAGAAACCTATAACTCAATTGCCAAAAAAGCATTTAATAAAAAAAATAAATAAATAAAATAAAAGCAAAAAACAAAAACTAAACTGAAATTAAAATCATAAAATGGAAAACTAAAATTAAATTAAAATGGGTTGAAACAAAAACATGTTGTTTCAGTTTTTTTAAATAAATCAATTTACAGTAGCCTACAACCCAGCCACAGGGGATGCACAAGCCAGTGTGTTTCTTTGTGCTGGTCCCAAGCCCGGATAAATGGGGAGGGTTACGTCAGGAAGTGCATCCGGTGTAAAATTTTGCCAAATCAATATGAGAACAACAATACAAATTTCCATACCGGATCGGTCGAGCCCCAGGTTAACAACGACCACCACCAGTACTGTTAGCCAACAGGGTGCTGGCAGAAACTGGGCAACTGTTGGCCGAAGAAGGAGAAGAAGAGGGGGGAAATGTGTCCGGATGGCAGGAAGAGAGGAGGAAGGTAAAGAGAGTGGAATTGAGGGTATGAACTTTGAATGTTGGCAGTATGACTGGTAAGGGGAGAGAGTTAGCAGATATGATGGACAGAAGGAAGGTTGATATATTGTGTGTGCAAGGGACCAAATGGAAGGGGAGTAAGGCCAGGTGGATCGGAGGTGGATTCAAATTGTTCTATCATGGTGTGTATAGGAGGAGAAATGGAGTAGGGGTTATTCTGAAGGAACAGTATGTCAAGAGTATTTTGGAGGTGAAAAGAGTGTCAGACAGAGTAATGATTGTGAAGCTGGAAATTTGGGATGTGATGATGAATGTTGTTAGTGCATATGCCCCGCAAGTTGGGTGTGCAATGGATGAGAAAGAAGATTTTTGGAGTGAGTTGGATGAAGTGATGAACAGCGTACCCAAGGGACAGAAAGTGGTGATTGGAGTGGATTTCAATGGACATGTTGGTGAAGGGAACAGAGGAGACGAGGAGGTGATGGGTAGGTATGGTGTCAAGGAGAGGAATGAAGAAGGTCAGAGGATAGTGGAGTTTGCCAAAACGATGGACATGGCTGTGGTGAATACATATTTTAAGAGGGAGGAATATAGGGTTACGTACAAGAGTGAAGGAAGATGCACACAGGTAGATTGCATCCTATGCATAAGAGTCAATCTGAAGGAGACTGAAGACTGCAAAGTGTTGGCAGGGGAAAGTGTAGTTAAGCAGCATAGGATGGTGGTCTGTAGGATGATGTTGTAGATCAAGAAGAGGAAGAGAGTGAGGGCAGAGCCAAGGATCAAATGGTGAAAGTTGAAAAAGGAAGACTGCAAGGTTGAGTTTAGGGAGAAGGTGAGACAGGCACTGGGTGGTAATGAAGAATTACCAGACAGTTGGGACTGCAGCAGATGTAGTAAGGGTGGCAGCAAGAAGGGTACTTCGCATGACATCTGGACAGAGGAAGGAGGAAAAGAAAACCAGGTGGTGGAATGGAGAAGTACAGGAGAATATACAGAGGAAGAGGATGGCAAAGAAGTGGGATAGTCAGAGAAATGCAGAAAGTAGACAAGAGTACTAGGAGATAAGGCGCAAGGTGAAGAGAGAGGTGGCGAAGGCTAAAGAAAAGGCATATGATGAGTTGTATGAGAGGTTGGACACTAAGGAGGGAGAAAAGGACCTGTACCGATTTGCTAAACAGAGGGACCGAGCTGGGAAAGATGTACAGCAGGTTAGGATAATAAAGGATAAAGACGGAAACATACTCACAAGCGAGGAGAGTGTGTTGAGCAGATGGAAAGAGTACTTTGAGAGGCTGATGAATGAAGAGAATGTGTGAGAGAGAGAGAAGAGATTGGATGATGTGGAGATAGTGAATCAGGAAGTGCAATGGATTAGCAAGGAGGAAGTAAGGACAGCTATGAAGAGAATGAAGAATGGAAAAGCCATTGGTCCAGATGACATACCTGTGGAAACAAGGAGGTGCTTAGGAGAGATGGCAGTGGAGTTTTTAACCAGATTGTTTAATGGAATCTTGGAAAGTGAGAGGATGCCAGAGGACTGGAGAAGAAGTGTACTGGTGCCGATATTTAAGAATCAGGGGGATGTGCAGGATGGACTGTAGTAACTACAGGGGGATAAAATTGATGAACCACAGCATGAAGTTATGGGAAAGAGTAGTGGAAGCTAGGTTAAGAAGTGAGGTGATGATTAGTGAGCAGCAGTATGGTTTCATGCCAAGAAAGAGCACCACTGATGCGATATTTGCTCTGAGGGTGTTGAAGGAGAAGTATAGAGAAGGCCAGAAAGAGTTGCATTGCATCTTTGTGGACCTAGAGAAAACATATAACAGGGTGCCTCGAGAGGAGTTGTGGTATTGTATGAGGAAGTTGGGAGTGGCAGAGAAGTATTTAAGAGTTGTACAGGATACGTACGAGGGGAAGTGTGACCGTGGTGAGGTCTGTGGTAGAAGTGACAAATGCATTTAAGGTGGAGGTGGGATTATATCCGGGATCGGCTCTGAGCCCTTTCTTATTTGCAATGGTGATGGACAGGTTGACAGACGAGATTAGACAGGAGTCCCCATGGACTATGATGTTTGCTGATGACATTGTGATCTGTAGCAATAGTAGGGAGCAGGTTGAGGAGGCCCTGGAGAGGTGGAGATATGCTCTGGAGAGGAGAGGAATGAAGGTCAGTAGGAACAAGACAGAATACATGAGTGTAAATGTGAGGGAGGTCAGTGGAATGGTGAGGATGCAAGGAGTAGAGTTGGTGAAGGTGGATGAGTTTAAATACTTGGGATCTACAGTACTGAGTATGGGGATTGTGGAAGAGAGGTGAAATAGAGTGCAGGCTGGGTGGACTGGGTGGAGAAGAGTGTCAGGAGTGATTTGTGACAGACGGATATCAGCAAGAGTGAAAGGGAAGGTCTACAGGAAAGGTAGTGAGACCAGCTATGTTATATGGGTTGGAGATGGTGGCACTGACCAGAAAGCAGGAGACAGAGCTGGAGGTAGCAGATTTATAGATGCTAAGATTTGCATTGGGTGTGACAAGGATGGACCGTATTAGAAATTAGTACATTAGAGGATCAGCTCAAGTTGGATGGTTGGGAGACAAAGTCAGAGAGGAGAGATTGCACTGGTTTGGACATGTACAGAGGAGAGATGCTGAGTAAGGCCTAAGAGAAGGTTTATGGATGTGGTGAGAGAGGACATGCAGGTGATGGGTATAACAGAACAAGATACAGAGGACAGAAAGACATGGAAGAAGATGCTCCGCTGTGGTGAACCCTAACGGGAGGAGAAGGAGAAGGAGAAGAAGAAGAAGAACTACAGTCTCCCCATTTTCACAAACTGGCTATACACTATGTGACTAAGTAGCCTGAGTGCAACAGACTTCAACTAGCCAGGAAGAATATGTTTTTGGACATGGACAAAGCAAAGAATTGTTCTATGGATGTACATGGAGTATGGCAGAGGTGATAAAAAGAGCAAGTATGTAATCAATGTAGGCAGTCACATTTGTGGAGCTCAATTAAACGAAAATAACTAGATCATTTTAGAAAGAAAGTTACACTGCTTTCACAGAGATTTTTTTAAAGAAGCTGAGAACTGTACTTTCTGGAAAGTTAGACGTAGCATAAAGCTTAATGAAAAACTCTGGAAAAACAGTAAGAAGCTACTCATATTCTATTTAAATTGAAGTTATTATTTTTTATTCCTCAATACTACCTATTTAGGATTCATTCTCACACTGACAATAGCGCTACCAGAATAGACTACTGAAGGAATAATGGGATCAATGGTCACTTTAAATATGAACCACAATGTTCAAAAATTATTTCTTATATTTTTTATATTTCTCCCATGTTGCCATCAACACAGCATTACAACTCTCATTGAACTTGTGTTTTTTGGTATTCATGTCTGATTCTTCGTGTTGGGAGTTCATGTTCTGTCACATGGAATATCTAGAAGGCTGTAAACACTGAAAGAGAATTTGTCAGAACTGCAAAACTAAAACTAAACTGAAACTAAAATCAATTGGTGAAAATACTGCAGTAATAAAATAAAAGCTAATTTAAAAAATGAAATTAAAATGATCTTAATAATTACACCAGAAACCCCTCTGGTGTTGATGATTGCCAGGTACTGGTGATTAATACAGATGGAATTCAGGATTTGGTGATAACCTAATGAGTCAGAGATATATACAGTCAGGCTTGCAGTGGTGGTGTAATGGCATAGGGCATGTTCTGATGTCATGCATTGGAACCCTAGATAAGAGTGAAAAAAAAAAAAAAAAAAATTATATATACTATATAATATATATATATATATATATATATATATATATATATATATATATATATAACTTAATCACATCTGAATCATTTGATTTGGTAATTTTAAACTGTGGACCAGAGGGGTGAATCAAGGGAAAATGTGCCTTGGTACCGAACATTATGGAGAGCACCGTATGAACACAGCTGAAAGCCTAGAGCATCCCTTTACGGCAACAGTGAACCCAGCTACAAAGAAGCCTTTCAAGCAGAGTAGGCTGGGGAAGTCTTGGAACAGTTCAAAATCTTGCCACTGAATTAAGATGAATACAAATACTCCAGAGCCCAATTCAAGAGGTTCAGGATGCATTGGAGTCAACATCGGCTGGTATCTTTCGTCCACAGAATAACTCCTTGTTAAGTCTAACTCCCCACAAATGGAAAAAGTACTTGATGTTAGAAAAGTCTACATAAAAAAGTGGAAATACATAAAATTCACACACATATACACCCTACATGAATCTGTCTCTCATTCTATATTTAAACAAAATATATACAAAAACCTATACATATACACATGCCCATCCATTTTGTAAATTCACTTTGTCCAAAATAATCTGATGGGGAGCCAGAGCCAAAACTGGCAACACTGCAAAAAAGGCAGGCAATTAACACAATGAAACTCAAGCTCATCCTTACACATTCACATAAGGTTAACAAATCAAAACCTGCAAAAAGTTGCATCACTGAGAGACAGAATTTTTGAATACTATTTTAACAAAGCAGCAAGGCATTATATATAGATTAGAAAAAAAACAAAATACTGCTTACTGAAATTGCTTAATAGCCTCATGGGGGCTAGTGTCTATTCCAGCCAATTGGGGCACAGCCTAGGAACCAACCCTACATGTGGCATTAGTCTGTTACATAGTATACTTGCACATACACTTTGTGGTGTGAAAGACAAAACACAGTATCCAGAGGGGGAAAAAAAGATGTTTGATGATGGGTTAATTTTTTTATTTATTATGGAGAGTATTAATGAGTAATGCTAAACATAAATGATTAAATCGTATTTCTTTTTATACAGCTAGTCCTTCTTGTTGAGTTTACAATGCATCTCTGTGAAAAACATATGTACTGAAGCACAGGCAATACCAAAATGTACTTCCCATAAATTCACATCAGAGGGTTTCAATACATTACTTTGAATAACCCTCAACTTCAGATGTTTGTTGCTCATTTAATACCAGATTAAATCATTTAACACTCTCAGAACATGCAGCAAGAGTGGCTTGCTACTCCATCTCTCATAACTCCTTTTCCTATACTTTTAAGTACTTAAAACATTCATTCAGATATCATTATCAGGAATTGACTGAGATAGGCTTTTACCTTTCATTTATTTCCAGTGGTTCTTATTTTTGACATTCAGATATCTAAGCAGAACACTCAACAGTAATAGCTGGAGGTTGGATTCTGTATAAAACCCCATCAGTCGGTTATAAAACAGGCATAATTCAGTTAAGATTCGTGGGACTGCAGTATAAACATACATATACACTAACAAGGGCCAATTTAGGGGTATAAAAAAACCTAACACTGCATTAGACGTGGCATAAACACCAGGGATCCTGGAGAAACACCTTAACAGATGTGGGGAAACAGACTCCACATAGACAGTGACAAGTCCGGAATTCAATTCTTAGACAGTAATGCTAACCAGTGAATCACTGTGGCACCCTAAACGTATGCCTCTCCTCTTTTAAAACTAGAGACTGAAGTAGGCAACATTTAATATTGCTAGAAAAATATGAATACATTAAAGTAAATATTATAAAATCATTTGCATCAAATACAGTGTATGAGTATGCACACATGCAATGATTTTATCAAAAGAGGGTAGTGAGGTTAAAAAAAAAAAAAGTAATTGGTGCCACTTTGTATACACTTAAAATATTAAACAGGCAAACAAGGTGCAAGAAATTATGAAATAACAGAGTACAATTTAAAAAAAAAAAAAAAAATAAGTGCTCTATTGCCTAACTTGTTTGTTTCCACCACCACAACAAAAAAGTAACATAACATTCTCAAGGCTACCTAATTTAATCTAGGGTTGTGGTGGCATGACTTTGAGAATGTGGGAGAAAAACTGGAATACCCATGGTATAAGCCTTGAAGGCTAAAATAAGGAATGGGATATAAATCCAGGGCATTCAATTTGAACCCAAAGGTACTAACCACTGCGGTGGGTTGGCACCCTGCCCGGGATTGTTTCCTGCCTTGTGCCCTTTGTTGGCTGGGATTGGCTCCAGCAGACCCCCGTGACCCTGTGTTCGGATTCAGCGGGTTGGAAAATGGATGGATGGATGGAGGTACTAACCAATGTGCTACCATGCTGCTCTCTTGCATACCAGTCATATAAATAAACAAAAAGAATAAATCTAACTTCCGTTTTTCTATTCATGGCTTTGTTATTTTCATGCATGAGTCTAATGGCAGTCACATATAATTACTGGGATCAATCTAGAATTCCTGGTTTAATTCATGGTTGACTATTTGTGCAGCAGGCTCGGAAGCAGGTTTTTAAAAGGATCAATGCATTATAACACTGGATAGAAAGGATAACACTACAAAGTACAAACTGCAGTACCAATAAGCTTGGCTCTATGGAGAAATGTGTATTGTAAATTCTAATGGACCAGGCTGCTGTCAAGGGAAGAGCTTTTTACAAAAACATAGTACAGATGCTACAGGTGTCACTTTGGTACAGTAAATAGCAACACTGTGTGAAGTTTTGCAGAGATGTCTAACTTGACATCTTTTTCATTAAGTATAGATTACTTTAACTGGAACCATTCAAGGATACAGTAAAGTAAACATACAAAATCACATTACAAAGGCCAACTGTTGCTATTCGTTTGCTGGAGTGTCTCTCTCTACTGTATGCTATGCTTTTTGTGGCAAACAAGTTATATATAATTCTACAATTTGCTTAGTCACAAATATGGTAGTATAGTGATTAGGAAGAAACATTTGTGGAAAAGCTACGGTGTATATCTGCATATAATGCAAAATGATCTTACTCATCCTATAATAAAATATCTTTATTTCAGTCTAAGGCATGATAGACTCCTGTCATTACAGGCATCTATCCCAAAATATACACAGCACAGTACAAGGGAGTATTTCAGCTTAAGTATGTTTAATGAGAAGTGGAGAAAGAAATAATAATATAAACTTAAAAAAAATGTTTCTGCATATTACTTTTGTAAATACTTTAAGTATTCATTATAAGAAGCTACTAACAGTCTACATTTTATAAAATATATGCCTTTTTAACAATGATTTGTTATTTTTAATTGCATACAGTAGTTAATAAAATGTTTATATACTGTTAATGCCTTTTGTATAATGAATACCTAAAATGTAACCTTCTTTTAAGCTATTAAATAGTAGTGTAAATGACCCATTATATTTTCCATTCCTGTTAAACAGAGACACAGATCCTTAAATGAATATGACAGTTAGTTGATAAGGTGCCACATGTGAGGTTGAGTATCAAACTAAAAGAAGTGGGAGTTCAGGATGATGTTTTTAGAAGGGCACAGAACTTTCTCAAAACACAGGAAGCAGAGGGTGATGGTGTGAGGAACCTTATCACAATTGGCTGATGTTAAAAGTGGTATTCCACAGGGGTCAGTGCTAGGGCCACTGCTACTTTTAATATTATATATATATTATATTATATTATTTTATATATATAATTCAGATTGAAATATAAGTAAAACGCTTTTTAAATTTGCAGATGATACCAAGATAGGTGGATGATTAAGAATGCATCAAATCATTACAAAAGGAATTGGATAACATACAGGCTTGGGCAGATTTGTGTCAGATGAAATTTACTGTCAGTAAATGTAAAGTATTAGACATAGGAAGTAAAAATGTTAGGTTTGAATACACAATTGGAGGTCTCAAAATCAAGAGTACACCTTATGAGAAGGATTTAGGCGTCACAGTCGCAGGCTGATTTCAAGGCTACAGTGGATGGATTATGAAGAAAGATTAAAACAACTGAGCATTTTCAGTTTAAGCAAAAGAAGATTAAGAGGTGACATGATTGAAGAGAGTTTAAAATTATGAAGATACTTAGTATAGTGGATTGAGACTGTTATTTTAAAATGAGTTCACCAAGAACACAGGGACACAGTTGGAAACTTGTTAAGGGTAAACTTTGCACAATCATTAGGAAGTTTTTCTTTACACAGAGAACCATAGACACTTGGAATAAGCTACCAAGTAAGACTTGATGTTTTTTAGTAAAATTAAGTGGATAGGACTGGTGAGCTTTTTTGGGCTGAATGGCCTGCTCTTGTCTAGATTGTTGTAATGTTGTTTTTAATCCTAGGATCAGAAATCTTAGCTGGCTTGTCCATCACCCTTATTGCACGCAATGTCAAGATAAAACTATAGGATCTTTCATACATATTTCTGTGCTATGCCCTAAAATAAATGCTTTCTGGAAACTGATTCATAATTCAGGTATGATTAATAAACTCCTAAACAGTTAAGAATATTTGTTCCTCTTACTTAAGTTATAAAATAGACCCCCGCAAAGTTGTGGTTCAGAGTTTGTGGCCTCAGTCATTCACAGATTTTTCCTTAGAACCTAACTAATAATTATTAGTGGAAAACGCAAATATCTTCCACAATTTTTTATGCCTTTTTTCATTTCAATACTGTACTGTAGGGAGAACAGGAAGCAACCATAGAGGAAAACACGGCTTGGGATGGTAAAAGTAGTCAATAGAATTTGAAACTGCAACTCCCAGCAGTCCCTGCAGTGGCTCAGATTGGTCTTCTGCTGAGGGTGCAGGGGCTGTTGGGGTCAAAGGATGTCAGCGCGGCTTTTAAAAAGGGGGCAGGTGACCAAAAGAAAAATAAAGTTTTTGTAATTTGTGTTTCAAGTTCCTGTCTCTCTGCCTGCCTTCTGTTGGGTTAACTGTACTTATTTGTTTTGTCCTGGATCGTTTCGTGGTTGGGGTCTGGATTGTCTGCCGTCTGCCTGTGTACATGAGGACTGTAAGTGGATTCATGGCCATCCTGAATGGTTATCTTTTTGATTACAGTTATTGTTCCCATATGAAGGTCACATTTCATATCTTAGAAATAATCAACTCTATTGAAAGCAAAAATAGAGAGAGGGAAGAAAAAAAATATTGTTATATGTAAGTGATAAAGGCATATAATGTATAAACTTTAGAAGTGTGTTGCAATCTGTAAAATACATCTAAATGATGTGATATCTATCACCACCATATTCAAGTAAGTCTCTGGAAAACATGTTTTTTTTTTAAATTAACATACTTGCTAATATATCCTGAAGAGCCTGGATATATGAAGAGGTATTTTTTCTGAAGTTTTTCCTTTTCTTTTATTGATATGTAATGTTAATCAATTTTTGCTGTGGGTCAATATCTAATTTTAACTTGTATTGTCTATTAACTTTCTTAATTTGTCAAAAATGATAAAAATCGTTTGAAAAAAATATATAAGTTGACATTCTTTTTCTAGTATCTGTCTTCAGATAATCTCAATTATGGGCTTTATTCATATATACCTCAAATTGTAACACAATGTAACATATTAATGGTATGTTAACCACAAGAAATAAATGTACAATAAGTATGAACATGATTGCACAAATAAGAAGTTGCTTTAAATTTTCAAGAGAACTAATTCCAAAATATATGATATATATTAGGAGCTGTAATGTCTCATTAAAGTACTGCAATACTGTAAAGTCATACACTCACTCACACACATACATCGAACACACACATGCGTGCACACACACACACACACACACGAATCCTTCATTATTGTTCTGACTTACATCTATGACACAGCAGATGGTCCAGTGACTCAGACCATTTCTTCACTTCTTCAGGACTGGGTCTAAAACAATGAGGAAAGCTTTATTAACTACAAATGTAGGGTTCTATATGTGGTTATTGCAAAATATACAATTTCACATCAGGGCATATTTTACTGTTTACTGAGAATAGAGAGAATGTCCTGATAGCACGAGATAGACCTTAAACTTCAATAGATGTCTGGCAAAGTGAAAGTGTAATTTACACTCATGTACTGTTAGGACCTACTTTTAAAAACATTTATTCTAGACAAAGTGCCTTACAGAATGAGATTTATTACAGCAGTTGCCAACAATCAATATAAAACTTTGTAAGCTAGAGGGACAGAATTCATGGGGGAAAATGTCAGAAGCAGAAAGTCATTCTTAACAAATATTAAGAGACATCTGTTATAGTCTAAATGTGAAGGGATGAAGTGAAGATTTGATTGATACATTGAAATAAGCAAACAAATATAAGTTTCTAACATCTAACAAAATAAAGCATTATGTAAAGCACTCAAAATGTGTACAGCAGGTCTTTAGAACCTAATATGTTTCTAGACTGACACTACAATACATCTGTAAATCACTGATAGGTTGTTTTGATATAAGAAAGGTTACAGATTAATGGATATCATTTAGATCCATGTAGATGGTTTGGCTAGTTGCAAAGGCAAAAAGTCCCAGCATTGAGACTTGACTTTTTTTTTTTTTTTTTAATAACTAAAAGTATGAAAAAAAGAGGTTTTCTACCTCAATGTAAAAAAGCAATTCCAATTTTTTTTTTTAAATTGTAACTCCTTGGAATTTAAGTCTATTACCAAGATGATGCCTGTTTTTATAATTTTCAAAAGGTGTTGGCTGCTTTCTCATTTGAAGAAAGGACTAATTCTTTTTTCCACTTTCATTAGAACAGTAAGGTGTCATGTCAGTGGCTGAGCAGGAAGGACAGCTTTAAGTTGAGAGCAGCGTGCACACAGAATTGTAAGACTTTGAGAGGATTCAACTGACCAGAAGTTAAATTTCTGCCAGATGAAAGGTTGTAACTGGTATTTCTTCTGAAGTGAAAGAAATATAACATAGGTTTTTATTATATCAATTATTGTTGTGAGGATACAGGAAAAAAAAGAAAAAGCTCACATAATTTTTACTGAATGGAAGCTATAACTAACAAGGCAAAAGAAGAAATTAATGATTCACCACTAGAGATTATGATAAAGAAATATGCATTCTAGCAAAGAGGCAAAGATGAATAAAGTATTTCTGGATGAGTCTACAATCTGTCAAAAGCTGCTTTTTTTTTTAGAAGAGCAAGGCGGTGTTGGCACAATGACACATTCACAGAGGAAAGGTGGCAGATGTGAAGAAGCGCAAAGTTCTAGTGCTCAGTGAATCAAGCCTTCTGTTATTAGGAAGCAATGCAAGATAACATCCAGCTGATAAGACTTTCAATGCAGAAGTGTCTATTTTTATTTGTGCTATAGCACAAAGCATGCAAACACCCACACTCACTCATCAGTATAGTTTAAGTTTCTAATATTCAAATACACTGAAGAAATACACTTGGCAGATTGAGTTTTTTTCTTATTTGTTTGTTTTCTTTGCAATATTTAAAAAAATGCATTTTTTAATTCATTTTTTCATTTGGCCACCTCTCTTCTAAAGCAGCTTTCTACATTAAAATAAAGTAAGGGGTCAGAACCAGAGGGGTATTTTGAGAGCATCTTGTGGAAGACAGGAACCCAAACCAGATGAACTATCAGTCTATTGCAAAGCACAAATGTCCACAGGCAGTTCCTAACAAGTACAGAAAATGAATGACTATATAAATGAATAATTAATAGTATAACCATGAAATTAAAAAGCAGATGACAGCAATGTTTGAAAGCATACTTAAACAATCAGAGAACAAAAGGTAACCCTATGGCATATTCAGTCAGCAATACACACACATTCCTTTTTCCTATAAAATGTAATGCCACTGTATGTTGGTTTGTGATTGTACAGTATGACAACTATTTCTAGGTTTCCAACAAGCATTTTAGCTTTTAAGAGACAGGTTATGCGGACTTGCTACATACCTGAGTTCACTTGAGCTTGAAGCCATGCCAACCTCACTAAGTTTCTTCAGAAAAGCAAGTCGACTTTTTTTCTCTTTTCTGCCAATAAAGAATATGCAGTGTTTGAAG
This sequence comes from Erpetoichthys calabaricus, assembly GCF_900747795.2. Classification (NCBI taxonomy): domain Eukaryota; kingdom Metazoa; phylum Chordata; class Cladistia; order Polypteriformes; family Polypteridae; genus Erpetoichthys; species Erpetoichthys calabaricus. Next base: position 58,429,825 of record NC_041394.2, read on the forward strand.
TTTGTGATGATCATTGTGTCTTTGCAGGCTCACCGAGAAACTGATTTGTTAATGAAAGGTTCTATATTTATTTATTAAGCACTTTAAAAACAACATCAAGGCTGACCAAAGTGCTGTACAATAAAAACCCAACATATCAGACAAACAATAACAAAAGGATAAAAGAAACAAACACATAAACATGTAAGAACTGAAGAGATTCATAATAAAAAGTACACAGATAGTCAACATATCATACTGGGTTAAAGGCCAGGGAGTAAACGTGCGTTTTTAAATAAGATTTAAAGACAGCAAGTGAAGGAGCCTGCCTAACATGCAATGGCAAATCGTTCCAGAGTTTTGGAGCTGCACCTGAAAAAGCCGATCACCTCGGAGTTTGCATTGTGCCTTAGGAACACGTAAAAGCATCTGGTCTGCTGACCCGAGAAAGCGAGACGGTACATAAGTGTGCAATACTAATGATGATAAAGGATACTATATAATGATTTTCAACCATAATCTATTACACTTAACATGGATAATTGTAAATACACAGAAAACTTGGCCAGTTTTGTCAAGAGTCATGACCTATTGTATATACCGTACCGTATGACTTAACATCCCATCAGCATTAACAAGTCATGGTCCTTCAAATTTAAGTTAAATGTTCACTTATTACGAGGTAAAATCAAAAAGTAAAAGCAACTTACCCTTTAATAGTGGAAACTGTTAGTGGACAAAACAATACAGTTTTGGTGGTGCAGTCCCGTAAAGGAGTGTCTATGTTCATTTGAACTTGGATTCAACTAGACTAAAGGCAGAGCGCTGCACTCTGGGTGTTCAAACTACCGGTATTCATAAACCATTGCGAACTTGTTGTATTATGTTAGCTTTATCCATTATGATTAACATATAATTTTCAAATTCCCTTTACTTTTTGATTTACCCTTGTAATTAATTTGCTACGGGCATGAAATACAAAACTAAATTATTAAGAATATGACACAAAATATGCACTATATCTGAATATGTAAAAAAAATTACAACCCTTCCTTACAACTCAGAGCTAGATCACCTTCAACATTTATTAAATGCTATGTTAGAGTTTATTTTTCTTAGTTGAATTTATTTTCACACATTTTCTGTCTGCTTATTCACACAATGAAGTATCATCTGACATGAACCCACACGGCTGAAATAGCATTACTAGATTTGGTCTGAGAACCCAATGGTAAATGCAAGCTATTTTTTAAATCTTGAGGGGGTCAACTTTCACAGTGTTCTTATTTACATATGAATGAGTTTAAATAAATGGGAAATCCCTTTACAAGTCTTTATTAAATAGAGAGTATAATATACTTTAATAAAGCATATGGTTTATAAACATTACACTTTACATTGAAAAAATATGCTTCCAGAAGCTGTGGTTCATAAATGTTTGCATGGAAGATCTTCATCAAATATGCAAATTACATGGTCAGCATGTCACACTTATCATACTTATGACTGCTCTTGAAGGGTCACATATTGACTTAATCTTTTTAAAAAAAAAAAAAAAAAATTAATTTGGGCCAATCATAGGAACAAATAAAACACTGAAGGGGTCAATTGTTGATTACTGTGAGGCTGAGTGGTAAGCCTTCTATTTTGGTGAACATTTTAAACATACAGCGGACATAAACAAAATCACAATGGGAGGATCAGCAAACACGGTTCATCTTTTATCTTCACAGAAGAGTCCAACAGTCTTCTGGATTTGCACAATGGTTAAATCCATGCAATATTTTCAAATGGCAAACACCCAGGACAATGTTTGCCTCCTGTAAGTTGCATTTTTTAGTTTGAGGAAACAATGATATATTTTAAGAAGATTCTCTCACTCATTACATTTTTTTTTCCTTTTGAGCAGATCTTCCTGGTGCCACTTTATCACACAAAGATTGATGTAAGCTGATAGCAGTGTGTGTTTAAATGTCATCCTGTTGAGTTCCTTCTTAGCTAGGTGTGTCTCCAATAGAGAATGTTTATTATATCTCATACGCCACTGCCACTCTCAAGGAGCAGTTATGTAATGATGGTTGTGTCAGAGATCATAGGTTAAGCATCTGTTTAACTCCATGCCATAACACATAGGATTCTGAATACAAGCATTATTCCTTTGCTCTTATTTTGGAAAAATAATTTTATATGTAATATTCTATACAGAGAGTCAGTGAATGTAATAATACATATGCAATATTCTACGCAGAGAGACAGGGAATATAAAGACTGCAATAAATTCTGCCTTTGACACAAGAGTTACAATTAAGAATGTGATATATTAGGTTGTACTACAGATTTATTACTATGACAGAAACCTGAAAGAAGATGATTAAAATAACATTTAGTACATATTATTCTCACATCAAAAAGTGAATATAAACTGAAAATAAAAGCATCAGCAAGACTTCCATACCTGTTGCCATCAACTGTGTCCAAATCTGTTTCCATACTGGCATGAAGGTTCTGCAATTATAAATCACAATTTTATTATTTTATTAAAACCAATATCTAAATGAATGTCCTTATTGAGACCTCTTTTCCATAAGATAAATAGACATATATAGCTATGGAATAATATAAATGTCAACAGACCTAAAAGGTTGTATAAATTCAAACAGCTGAAAAAAAAAAAGTACTACTTGGTTGGTTAAGAAGCAATAACTACTGCTATATATTCAACCGGTGTCTGCTGTTTTTTTTTCACTGGGTGCCTTGCTTTCCCAGCAAACCCTAAAAACTTGCATTTGGTATAATTTGACTCTAAATTGGTTCAGTGTGAGTGAGTGTGTCATTAATTTGATTGACATTTATTCAAGGTCTGTTGTTTCCTTCTGCGTGGTTACTCAGGTTTCTTCATACACTCAAAAATGGTGTCTGTTAGGTTAAGAAAGGTTATTAAAACTACACCAAAATCTTCAAAAAGGTGAACACCTACAAAATCTGGTGAGATTTTTAGAAAATAGATGGGAGACCAGCACTTGATAATATGCACTTTTCCCCTGTGTATGTGATGCATGGTCTAACTGAGGTCAAAGCTGTACATCATACGCATTCCTCCTTACCGAGCTATCCAAAATGCATCCTGGTCCTTAGCATACTTGTGACCAACTGTAATTGCTTCATTGCGACACGTTTATTTTGGAAGTGTATAATCCTCAGATCTTACTGGAATAAAACCTTTGCTTATTTATCTTATAACCTTGAATTCTTAAAAGAAAATAACTCCTTTCTGTTAGGGATATCAGGCAATAGTTGAAAAGTAATTTAGAACCTTATAGGTACAGTGCATCTGGAAAGTATTCACAGCGCATCACTTTTTCCACATTTTGTTATGTTACAGCCTTATTCCAAAATGGATTAAATTCATTTTATTCCTCTGAATTCTACACACAACACCCCATAATGACAATGTGAAAAAAGTTTACTTGAGATTTTTGCAAATTTATTAAAAATAAAAAAAATGAGAAAGCACATGTACATAAGTATTCACAGCCTTTGCGCAATACTTTGTTGATGCACCTTTGGCAGCAATTACAGCCTCAAGTCTTTTTGAATATGATGCCACAAGCTTGGCACACCTATCCTTGGCCAGTTTCGCCCATTCCTCTTTGCAGCACCTCTCAAGCTCCATCAGGTTGGATGGGAAGCGTCGGTGCACAGCCATTTTAAGATCTCTCCAGAGATGATCAATCGGATTCAAGTCTGGGCCACTCAAAAACATTCACAGAGTTGTCCTGAAGCCACTCCTTTGATATCTTGGCTGTGTGCCAAGGGTCGTTGTACTGCAGAAAAATGAACCATCGCCCCAGTCTGAAGTCAAGAGCGCTCTGGAGCAGGTTTTCATCCAGGATGTCTCTGTACATTGCTGCAGTCATCTTTCCCTTTATCCTGACTAATCTCCCAGTCCCTGCCGCTGAAAAACATCCCCACAGCATGATGCTGCCACCACCATGCTTCACTGTAGGGATGGTGCCAGGTTTCCTCCAAACGTGACGTCTTGCATTCACACCAAAGAGTTCAGTCTCTGTCTCATCAGACCAGAGAATTTTCTTTCTCATGGTCTGAGAGTCCTTCAGGTGCCTTTTGGTAAACTCCAGGCGGGCTGCCATGTGCCTTTTACTAAGGAGTGGCTTCCGTCTGGCCACTCTACCATACAGGCCTGGTTGGTGGATTGCTGCAGAGATGGTTGTCCTTCTGGAAGGTTCTCCTCTCTCCACAGAGGACCTCTGGAGCTCTGACAGAGTGACCATCGGGTTCTTGGTCACCTCCCTGACTAAGGCCCTTCTCCCCTGATCGCTCAGTTTAGATGGCCAGCCAGCTCTAGGAAGAGTCCTGGTGGTTTTGAACTTCTTCCACTTACGGATGATGGAGGCCACTGTGCTCATTAGGACCTTCAAAGCAGCACAAATTTTTCGGCAACCTTCCCCAGATTTGTGCCTCGAGACAATCCTGTCTCAGAGGTCTACAGACAATTCCTTTGACTTCATGCTTGGTTTGTGCTCTGACATGAACTGTCAACTGTGGGACCTTATATAGACAGGTGTGTGCCTTTCCAAATCATGTCCAATCAACTGAATTTACCACAGGTGGACTCCAATTAAGCTGCAGAAACATCTCAAGGATGATCAGGGGAAACAGGATGCACCTGAGCTCAATTTTGAGCTTCATGACAAAGGCTGTGAATACTTATGTACATGTGCTTTCTGAATTTTTTTATTTTTAATAAATTTGCAAAAATCTCAAGTAAACTTTTTTAATGTTGTCATTATGGGGTGTTGTCTGTAGAATTTTGAGGAAAAAAATGAATTTAACCCATTCTGGAATAAGGCTATAACATAAAATGTGGAAAAAGTGATGTGCTGTGAATACTTTCCAGATGCACTGTATATATTAAAGATAATAGAGCCAAAAATTGTTCAGTTTTATTCCATCTTCCTTAAAACTGCATCCAAATATTAACTGCACTGCTAACTTTAAACCGTAAGCAGCCTTTATTTTATTGAAGTTAAGCAATGTCTGCATTTAAACAAAATGGTAACAGACCTACAGAGCCTCCACAGTACCAACTGTTGATGAGGATGAAATGAATGTCATTAACCTCTTTCTGATGAAAAGAAAAAAAAATTAAAAATAGAATTTATTTCCCTTTCGTATAAACTAAGCTGTATTTAATGGAGTCGCACTTTTAAGGGTGTTCATACTATTCTAGCTCATTTTATTGACAATATGATTCATACTTTATAAATGGCACAATTACTAAAATATGTTTGCTTATGGAATGCCTTAGGACGGTGTCATGGGTACAACTTATTTTTTATTTTAGCTAATATTAGTTGATACTGATAAGGAATTACCCAACAGAAAAGCTGATTAAAAAGTTAAGTTTGTATCAAGCAATAGATTACAACCCTACTGCTGTGTTACAGATGAATCTTAGTTAATAAAAACAATAATCTTTTTGATTACCACATAGTTCAAAGTTTATTCATTCCTTCTCATCATTTCTTTGTTAACAACTGCCCTTGACTTTCCAGAATAGAATCCCTGGATGAAGACTCAGTTTGTCACATAGAGGTTTAAAGTGTAAGAATTTGACATTGCAGTTTAACTTAATAGTGAATGTGGATTGTGGTTACAATTTAAGATTATTAATGACACGTGGTGTATGATGTAGGCAGAACAGAAAGTGAACAGGGAATAATACATTGCCTAAATGTTAAATGAGATTAAGTGTAACAAGCTGTCAAAAATCCATTTCCCATCTTCTCTGAGCTTGGTTTCTCTTGACATTTGTTAGTCTGATCGTTAACTCTGTTCTTAAATGTCACCTTATGCTAATGAGCTTGGAGCAAGAGGGAAGCCACTGCAAGTGGGGATAAGAACTCCAGAGGTCTCAAAGCCTGGTGTGTTTTCCATTCAGGACAAAGCTGGACTTACATCACTCTGGACAAACTCAAGCATTTTTGGGTGAACCAGAGAGTCAGCCCAACCCATGAAGTTCATGAAGAGAACTGCTGCTTCCAGTCAAACCCAGTAAGGACAAGAAAATTATGGGTTGCAGCAGAAGTTGGTTCACCAAAGATACCAATCTGTACAGAGAATACTCCGGGTATTACTTCATGAACAGCATGAGTTTTCTCCTGCTCCCCTTACTTGCAATAGATTTTAATTAGTCTGTTATGTTATATACTGCATATTGAATTAAACAAGGCTTCCCAATCCCCCCCCCCCCCCCCCCCTCATTTGTTACCCAGGATTGGGATTGTAGAAATTACTTCAATAATCCCAAAAGTTATAAATAAAATGGAACCAACATGTCAGAGATGAAACATTTGTGTGGGTCTTATCAAATGATATTTTAAGTGTTCCCTAGTGATCAGAAACAGAATGCCTTGTACAGTGCTTTAACCATATTGTGTCATGTTTTTTGCCATGTTCTAATTTTAAATGCAAACTAACCTGTACAGGAAAAAAAAAACTTGTGAAGTCAACTTGAAAAACTTGGTATTCTACAGTATAACATATTTACAAAACAGGGTATATTTACTGTATATTATATATATATATATATATATATATATATATATATATATATATATATATATATATATATATATAAAAAAAGAAGATGCGTGAAATGTCACAGTACTTCAGTTATTCCTCCAGTGCTTTTAGCAGGACGGACAATCCTTTTCTTGTAATGTTTCACTAGGGAAGGATTTTACTTTCACCTACATATATTATTGTATACACATTAAGTACACAACATACTGTGCCATCATGCTAACCACTCATATATTATACTAAATTGGTAACAGTCTTAGTGAAGTATCAAAATATAAAGTAAAAAATTTGGACGTGAGTGTCAGTAGGCTTTGCACCCTAGGAACCAAGTTACCCGAACTATTCTTAAACATTTCAATAATTTTTTACTGCTCTGAAGCTGATCTTTCAGATCATAAAATAGGTCATTACAATAGCAATTGATGAGAAGAATTCTTAATCAATTACAGAATTACAGTATTTGAGGGTTCCTCTACAGTGCCTCTTTCCCTTGCATGATTTGGCTCAAAAACTAATCAGTACATCATCATTTCATAACATGCTTAAGTTTTGAGTTTGGTATTTTTCCATCCAGCTATTTTAGCCCTAAACTGTCCACAAGAAATTGTGACACACACACACGCATGGACGCAGACTCACACCCATCATCAAGATATTGATGTTTTCAGTATCAGGGGACCCTAAAACAGAGATCTGTCGAAAACCTCAGATCAGAATTTTTGACTAATCTAAAGCTTTCACTCCTTCCCCATAAACGATAGGTTATAGTGAGGGAGGGCACAAAGCAAAAAACGGCCTTAATAGTGAGAAGAAAACATACACAAGGGTGAAACTACAAGTTGACATCATTTCCTAGTTAAGGACTCAAAGATTTTAAGAAAAAAAGTTAAACACACTGCTGGGTTCACTGTGTGAGTAACTGTGTGTAAAGACTTCACTGACTGAACATCGATGGTGTTGAACACCCAGTTATGTTCCTGAGCCGGAAACCGTTGGATTAAGAGACCAGGCATGTGGCGGTGGAAAGGGAAACCCTTGCGATTAAATGGGCAATTACATAGTTGAGGTACTACCTCTTGGGCTGTGAGTTCACTCTTGTTATGGATCATGCACCCCTACAGCGGATGGCCCTACACTAGGAGTCGAATCCATGGGTCATCAGGTGGTTTCTTGATCTTCAACCATACAAGTTTTTGCTTATTCATCGTAAGGGTTCTCTCCATGCACTTTCTCGCGTTCATGACCTCTTGGTTACGACCCTGATGGGTTGGGGCTGAGGGGAGGACCTTGTCACACATGTGCGATTGGGAGGCAGCTAAAGGGCCTGAATAATAGTAGTACCACGCCAGACCAGGGGGTGGCAAGCTGCACTGACTTTCTCTCTCTCAATCCACTGCAGACCATCCACAGGAAATCCCGCTTGCTTTTGGCGCCTATGATGACATCACTTCTGGTCCCTGCGCCATAGATGACATTTCCAGTCCCGGCGCCATTGATGATGTCACTTTCAGTCCCGATGATGTCACTTCCTGGCCTTTAAAGCCCTCATCTTCCCAACTTAAAATCAGTTCTGTTTTGGACTCTGTTCGGTGAACAACTCTACAATTTACCCATTTGCAGCCAGGGCACAATATACAGGTAGCTACCCCAAACATTTTTTAATGTCACTGGCTCATTTGTATGACACCAGCAAATGTTAACCTCTAAAAATGATGCAAGTCATTTTTATGCTCATAACCACAGGTCATCTTCCTATGACAAATAATTTTCAAAAGGAGCTGTCTTTGAAGCCAATATTTTTGTTCAATTCAGCCAAAGGGGCAGATACCTGTCATAGGATGCAATGTGAGCACTGTCACCGACTTCCTGATTAAGGTACTCTGTGTTGTCCGTACCTCAGTAAAGCAATTTACAGTGGTAGTTATTTGTTGCAATTTATTCCATATAACAATGCATGGATGACACAGTTGATAGTTCTGCTGCTCTCTCACAGCTAATCAGTCCTGTGTTAAAATGACAAACTCAGTAGCATCAAAGAGGTTTAAGAGTTTGCATGCTCTCGACTTGTTAGTATTGTTTGATATTCCAGTTTTTCCTCCTATATCTCAAAGATATGACTATTAGGTAACTGACATTGTTTATTTATAGTGGCATAGTGTTAAACACTTCAAGAACCAGATGTTTAAACTTATTTAGTAGTTTGCATTGGTTTGCTCCCACACTATTTGCTACATTAAATTGTCTCTTACAATAGTGCACATTAGTATTGGTTTCCTGCTTTACATAAGATTCAGGCCATACTTTATCTTTAAAGGGTATGGGCATTGCACCAATTAGCCTCTCCAAAGAGAACTCACATTTTAGCAATTATCTATCAACATGATTTCAGTTTTATAAGGATTGACATGTACTCACCTGTTTTGAAGACCCAAATAAGGACTTGAGCAAGTGATCCTTGGCTGCAGCCAACCTTCCATGAGAATTGTCTGAACGAATTGATTTAGAAGATGATGAAGTCCATCTACTGTCATTTCTGCCTTTATGAGTGCCATCCAGGACATCTGTGGGTCCCTCTCGTGCCAACTGGCTATCACTGTAAGCTCGAGACACTCCTGACAGTCCAGGTACACCAAGAAAACATTCTCCAACAGGTGGATGTTCACTGACAATGTTAGATAAAGTTTCAACACTTAAGCTGTATTCCTTCTCAATGCGGACTATCGGTATATCTCCCAGAGAAGATGGCTGAGGTCCATCAGTTACTTCAATAAAAGGGTCAGTCTTCTTCAGACTTGTGCAAAGAAGGGGAGAAACTTCCTGAACATTTAGCAGTCCCGTCTTTCCAGTGTTCCATGACTGCTCCTCGGAGCGGTCAGTCTCAACCCCAATTTGGTGACATTCAGGTCTTCCCACTGATGTTCCATGCCATGGTAAGATTTCATACAAGAGTGTGCCCTCTGAGCTGGACCTACGCATCTGTACATAAGGAATAATAAAAAGACAAAAATATATGATTACAATAAATTAGATATGCATTTTCTTCTGCATAGTTATTTTTCCTTGTTTAATTTTTTGTAGTGAATAAAAATAAACTGGCAGTGAATAAACAAATTAATAAAAACAAATTTAAAGAGCTATATGCATGCATGCATGTATACATTTATTCTTCATCTTCGGTTTGTTTTTAAGCCACAGTAAAGCAGGATTCAATTCTAAAAGTGGAAACACTGCAGTTGAATGATTACATGTCATAGCAATGTGATATTCAATGCCAACTCTGTGTCCATAAGAAAGGCACTCATTTATACTCCAACTCTACATAGCACAGAAACACAATGGAAGTTTTCACATAATGACAATGTGTATACATATACAAAATTGAAAAAAAAAAAAACAAATTTGTATTATATGAACATATAAAATGCAACATTTAAATACAATTTTGTTCATAAAAAATTCTAGATTACATATTAAGTTAGTACACACCTTTCCATGCACTTGAACAGTGTTATTTCTAATTTCATCACTTAAGTTTTACTTACGGAATCTACGGTACTGATTTAAGCATCATCTTTTGTGTGCAAATTGTATTGTTTCCCAGTGTTTGCATTGGTTACTATTGGAAGTTCCAATATACCTTCATGTCTAAAACATGCTGTTAGATTAAGTAGCATGTGAATGTAAATCTGACCAGATGTACGTTAGAAAATGAATGAGAAAATGTTGAAAACAAAATTTAAATGGCATCAATCATTTTTCAGTGTTTTGTTTGGTTCTTCTACTAAACAATGACATTTTTGGCAAAAAGTTATATTTTCTAACTATGGTATAGTATTGAATTTGTGAAATTCCACAACCTTGTCACCATTTTTCCCATTATAAGAACAAGCTGAGCAGAAATAACTGATGTTTAATTGCTCAGTACTGCATTACAAGTCTTGCAAACTGCATACTTCAGAGAGATTTAGGGAGTAATTATAAATGCCAGTACTCTTTCAAATTGCACTATTATTATAAAAAATGTGCACTTGGTTATAATTGAGAATTAGCACATGGGACCTTTATGCACACATTAAAAGTAGACCAATTTAGACATCACTCTCTAAACTCAGCATCTGTTTCAATGTGATTCTGGCAGCAAGTAAAATTCAAAAACTCATTATGCAGCAGTTTTGCCATTTCTTTGGAAATCCTAAGAAACGTGTTACTCTGTAAATTAAGGACGGTCAGCTGAATAACCAGACATCTTAAAGAATTCAAATTACTTTTCTGCCATACAGATTAACTTGTCAACGCTTCCAGGAGAAACAGTGGTTTTCTGCTTAAAAGTGGAGGGCACAGTTAGTGTTAGAGACAGCATCTGATGTGACAGAAGTTAGAGTAAAAAAATCAAAAATAATGAAGGAACAGGATTCCTTTTCTGTAACCAGATCTCCTAGACACCTGCCCTCAGCAAAAGGAACATGAACTAAGGATATGTTTTCAATCTGGCCCAGTAATCTCATCATGTTTCAGGAAGTAAGTCTACCTCCTGCTAAATGTCCTAAAAGCAACATAAAACACCTGACAATTATTCAAAGATTCATAAATGCACATTTTCCTTCCTTCACGTGGGAGACACCTTGAATGGGTAAAGCATTCAGTCAATGATGCTATCTAGAAGGCTAAGAAAACAAATTATGAGGTCTTTCTGGTAATTTCCACATATTTAAATAACTTTTTTGGGGCTGAGAAAAATGTTTTTTATTTCAGAATGGCAGTATATAAAAAGCCTGTCAGATTATGTAGACAGTGCATTTCCCTATTCTAATGACTAACAGATCAACACCCCATTACAAGGCTGTCAGTTTCCCTATGGGATTACAGTAAAATGTGTTCTCCTGAAATATGCTTGTAATAATAAATAAGGTTTCTTTTTGTTTACAGATAAGGGATGTGGGAACAGGAAACTCAAACACATTCATAGAGCTGTCCCTAAGCCACTGCAGTGTTGCATTTGCGTTGTGGTTAGGGTCGTTGTTGGAAAGTGAACTTCTGGCCCAGTCTGAGGTCCAGAGTGCTCTGGAGCCAGTTTTCATTAATGGATATCTCTCTTCTACCCTCAGTCCTTATTAGTCTCCCAATCACTGCAGCTGTAAAACAAACCCACAGCATGATGCTGCCATGAACATGTTTCACTGTAGGAATAGTATTGTGCTGGTAATGAGCAGCACCCGGTTTCCCCCACACATGATACTTAGAACAAACATGATAAACATGTGCAGCACATCAGGAAAGGCAAGTCTACACAGTACTTCTTGGAAAATTACATTCTTAGTTATGTTAGTGGAGTTTCCTATTGCAACTCACTTATGAGAACGCCAATAAAACTGACCAAAAAAGAAAAAGCTGAATGATAATTTGATGCCCGCTATTCTCCGAATTTGGCCCATTGCCTTATTAATAATAATGTCAAAGCAGACACACAGGGAAACAATTAAATTTAAACTGGAATGGATATTACATGTTACAAAGGGAATTTGGTGAACCAATAAGGATTTCATCTTACAGCATCCCATTACAAGATCAACATCTCATGTTGCTGAAGCATTTTAACTTAAAGTTGTGTCCAAATATAGTTTTGGAGGGCTTATGCCTACATGACACAACCCCCCACATCCTCTCCACACTGCAAAAAATGCCATCACTAGGATAGGAGAAGAATGCACCCTGGCTGCCATGTCCACAATATTTTTACTAAAACTACATGGATGTCTTTATGTATGCATCTCCAGGTATATTCCGTAAATCAGAATTTACTCATGGGAGAGAATAAAGAAATGCAAATGTATTATCCTTTTTCAGCAATTCAAAAGAAGAAAATTAACAACACTACTCACTTATCACTATCTGAAAGTTAACATGTTGAGAATTACTTTCACTTAGACACACCTCTGTTCTCTATTTTCAGATGCGTTTTAATAATTGAAATTGAAAAAGAAAATATCCTTTGTTTGACAAAGTAGAACAGGACTTCATATGATATTCAAATCTGCCCCTACCCTCCCAATTAAGGTCACTGTAAAAAATGTATAAATTCCCTAAACTACTTAATCTTCTTGTGCATCTTATATTTCATCACTAAGCATTTCTCCAATAACTTAGGTTTCTGAATTGCTTTATTCATGTAAAATAACTAGCTGAGGGACAAGGTGGAGCCAGTATACATTTTCTTATACGAAAACACTGAACTGAATTAACACTATACAAGAAGCCACATTGTTTTACTAAACATTTAGCTATATTGACACGTTGTTTAGCTAAATACATATTCTGTATACTTATGTTGCTGATCTATTGAGGGTTCCCCACAAAGGAGGTCTTATGTTGATAAAGCTTCTACTATCAGGGAGTCATTGCTTAATTAAAACTTAAATTACATTAAATCTGTACACTGCTCAGCAATGGTGTTATAGAGATTTTACATACACACATGTAGATTCACTCTGTACAATGACCACAAAATCATACTAATCTGTCAGAGTATAACTTAGTATCCATGAATTGGTCACAATGCACCTTGACTATGGCAATTCCATATTGGCAAGGTTACTGGTATGTATTGTCACGCCACTACAGATGCTCAAACATGTAGGTGCACATCTCATTTTCAACCCGCCGAGATAAGTGTGTGTTACTCCACTTCTCAGGTCACTCCACTGGATCCCACTAGCAGTGCACATCAAATTTAAGTCATTGATTCTTACCTAAAGAGTAGTTCACCACTTACTTTTCTGAGACCCTCATTAGGTCCTATGCTCCTATTCAGATCCGCTAATGCAGAGAGTGCTTAGCGATACCATCTCCAAGTTGCATTAAATTTTATTTTCCATTAATTTTATTGTAAGTAAAATAGAACAGTATACAACTCAAGCAGATAAAATTTGCATAAATTATATTACAAATGACTTCAAAATCAATCTAGAAAGAACACCAGAAAAATAAAAAAACAAAATACAAAAAAACAATACCTAAAAACACAAAACAAGACCTCATCCCTCACTTGAGAAAAAGAGAAAGAAAGAGCCAAAACGCATGGAACCATCTTTTCCCTCCATATAAATGCTTTAACCTATAATTAAGTCTTTCGACAAAAAAAAAAAATTAGGAAGATCTTATAATTAAGAATTTGACTTTTTTTCCCCAATTTCAAATAATACAGAATGTCTGTTACCCACTGATGTATAAAAGGTGGTTTGGGATTCTCCCGGTTAATCATGATAAATCTGTATGTCAATATTGTGGTATAGACAATTACAATTTACTTGTTCCTATCCACTTCAAGCTCATCCGGAAGTACATCAAATATCTCTGTTAATAGGTTAGGAGTGATTGCGACACCTGCGGTGGGTTGGCACCCTGCCCAGGATTGGTTCCTGCCTTGTGCCCTGTGTTGGCTGGGATTGGCTCCAGCAGACCCCCGTGACCCTGTGTTCGGATTCAGCGGGTTGGAAAATGGATGGATGGATGATTGTGACACCAAGGTAGTCTGAGAAGTAATTCAAGATTTTTGTCCAAAACTATGTTAATTTGGGACATTCCCAAAACATATGGCCTAGTGATGCTGAAGCTAGATGGAAGCGCTTGCAAGTTGGATCTTCACCTGAATACATTTTATACAATTTTAAACAATATAAAAGTGATTACTTTAAGATTTTAAGTTGAATTATTGAGTGCTAATTCAAATTTTAACTGAAAGGTCATTTTCCTAAAATACCCTATGATCGTTGAAAGGAAGATTCTTTGAGATGTTGTCTTAGGGCTCATTTATACTTCACACTCCGAACGCGTACGCGCCCGCATCATGGCTTCCATAGGTTTCCAGCGTTCATTTGATGCGTCCTCTGAGCAGGTCCTCAGAAATTAACGCGACACGTGCGCGAGTTGCAGTACCAGCAAAAAGTCGGGGGGCGCAGTGTGCTAAAAGTTGGAATGTGATGTCAGAGTCTCTGGTTACTATCTACATGTGACAGAAAGCCACTTTGCGGATCCTACGAGATTGGTGTGCGTGCTTCGATGTTTCATGAATGGTTCGAAGTGGTGAAGCAAAATGCAGATATACAGATGCATTCGTGGTGCTTTTATATTCAAGCGTTGCATATTCCCGATCGTAATGACCCGATACATTTTAAAAGTCTCACATACTGTCTTCTGTGCCGTCTTTTTTTCTAGGGCTTCCTCCGGTACTGACAGCAGTGGCAAACAGCAATAGAATGCCACACTGAGCACATTAAATGTATGATATTCCTACTCTCTGCACCTTTAGAATCCTTAAATTTACAGTATACTTGGATATCACTTTGATGATGAAATGCATTGAAGTATGTATGTTATATTTTACAGATAAAATTTCGTTTAAATAATGAATACTGTTAATAATTACACACATGGGGGTGACACGGTGGCGGAGCATTAGCACTCCCATCTTGCAGGGAGTCACGTCACTGATATTCCCTGCTTGGAGTTTACATGTTTTCCTGCTGGGTTTCCACAGTGTGCTCCAGTTTCTTTCCAAAGATATGCAGATTTGGTTACACTAAAATGACGCCAGTGTGTATGTGTGTGCTTGTATTCACCTTGCGATGAGCGGATGCTTCATCCAGGGATTGTTTCAGCCTCGTGCCCAATGCTAGCTGAAATGGACAAATCCCTGGACTGATGGATTTAACCATTAAACATCCTTTTCAGAGATATTGCGGTATGGTGTCACCAGAATTTAATGGGTGTTTAAGGCAATTCACAACACAGCGAAGCCAAACCTGTTCTCCCCATGATAATATCTCGCACTGACACCTGGTGGATTCCTCCAGATTTACATAAAGTATGCGTGCAAGTATAAACAGTACAACGCTTGCATAGCAGGAGCGTCCGCTGCAGCATGCGTCGTGTCACGTGAAGTATAAATCCGGCCTTAGTCTTTAACCCTGACCAGTATTGATTCTGGAATAGAAATTGGTGAGAGATGTGGAAATTCAGGTAGGTTTCTTTTAATAAAATTTCTAATTTGAAGAGTGGCATCATATTTTGATTTGGACTCTTTTTATATATAGCTTTCTGCTGGTGGAATTAGCTACGCACATTTATCTAAACTGCGGATTCCTTCAGTTTGTTTAATAAACATTTGAGGACATTCCTCTTTTTGTTAATATTTTCCTGATTGCTTATTGTTTTTGATGTCAGGTTATTTTGTAACTAAGGCAAGTTTAACTAGTCTTGATTTAATTTAACTTAATTTAAATTTAGATTGACACAAATTGAATGTGATTTTTTAATTATTTCAACCAAGTCACTACACAGTACTACAGAGTAAAAATAACCTTGATGAAATGCATCACAATAAAATCACTCTTCATTAACAAAATGTCACAAGATGCTGGGCTAGCAATACATTAAGCTAACAGCTAAAGAGTGAAGAATATTAAAAATGTCAAAACTATGAAACCAATTGGCATGCAAATACTATGATATTATGCCCTTAAAAATCAAATTGCACATTGCAGACATTTACACACATAATATTAAAAATCACATTAATGTTCATTATCCACGTCTCTAACAAGGACATGCTTAATAATCTTCATACACTGAATTTACTCTATTAAAAATTAAAAGTCAATATTGCACAGTAAACATTGTTTCATCCAAAGTCAAAAATATATTCTAACTTCTGCAGAATATTTTAAGAGTTCAGTTATACTTAACCATGTTGCTTAAATGTTTTGTTGATTACCTTTCAATATTCAATTGTCTTCCTGTACCAAATAAACACAGATTACTGGAGAAAATACAAGGACCACATTTCTTTTTTAGAATGTCGCAATTAATGTACATTTTTAACTTGTAAGATACAGAAATAATAACATTTAAAAAGAAAATTTAAAAGCTATAACATAATCCAAGTGGCTACTTTATTAGGTAATGAACTCCTCAACTAGTGACAAACTTATGACAGCAGAGAATATTAACTAACAAATGAAGATTGTAACTGGCTATAAATATGGCATAGTATGGTGGTAGACACACTAGCAGGAACATACTGGGAACAGCAACTTTACTGAAATTCACATATAATTGTGTCAAAAGTAAATCTAGAAAAAGGACCATAACCCTAAAAAATATTCAGCAAAAAAACAATCATTAATCACCGCTTAAATGAAATGCAGTAATAAACAGGGTACAACAATGGTGCCGAAAGAAATGTTTCTCAATGCACTGTCACACAGAATGACGGACAATGACCCAAATTAAATTTCATTGGCCTAATTCATTCCAACAGGCAGGCAATATTGTGGAGAAACCATGTGTCCATGAATCCACCCCACACCCTTTATGACCATTGTGCACTCCCTGTGAATGCTTGTGTATTTTGTATCACACGTTTTCTAGATCAAAACCATCTCCAAACTTTACCTACTTACTTTAGTTTTGGCCACTATTTTGTAAAACTTTTTAGACTAGGTGACATGCTTTAATTAGCATAACATATAACCAGATTAATCTGATAAGTGATTCACCCAAAAATAATTAATAATCTTTTCATCCGTATTGTGTTCATAATGATTGTTCCTGTAATTCTACTGTAATTGTGTGCTGATACAGTATGTACATGTGAGCAACCAGAGGCAGTTGTGGAAAATCAAAAGAATGCACCCACTTGGAATAAATAATTCAAAGGATGTGTTAAAATGAAAAAAATATATATATTACACAAGTTAAAAAAAAGACATGTTGTAACACAAAGTAAGTGATAATTTCAACAAAAATTGTTTCTACTATAAATAGTTTGTATAAATCAATGCAGATACTTTTCAGCACTGCTCAGGTCTTCTTTTAATTAGAGGACCTAAATTTCATATAATTTACAGATATGTCGTCCAAAGTGCATCATACAGATTAAGCATAACCTCCTTTCATGCATTGGTTATGGGCAGTGGTAAGTCTACAAGGACTGTTAAATGCTTCTATGTAACACATACGTATTTTACATTTCATTTACCTTATATCAGGTCAAAGCTGAATCTTAAGTAGGGACATGTAAAGGAAATTTGCCAAATATATGGCATTCAAATATGCACCTTTATCAACATTGTTGGATTTAACCATCTTGTTTTATCTGGAATTTTTTTTTTTTTATATACATACAAAGTATACGTTAGGTATGCAAAACATTTCCCCCCATTGCACGAACTCAATGCCTCACCTTCTTGATTTGATTTCAAAATGTGTTAAACTCAAATAACGGAGCGTCTCCTTCCAAAATAGAAATCCTGGAATAGACATGCGGTGAGTCAACAGGATCTTGAATTGATAGCATTTTAATGAGCTTCCATTTAATATTAATAATGCTGCTACTGCCTTCAGCAATAGGCATAATCACTCATTGGCAACCGTTAGACAGCACATTTAAGCTTATTTAATCCACACATGAGGCCGTTTTCTTCAAATACCCAGTTTGTTCTCTCCATAGAACAAAAATATAAACTCTGTATACACTTAACAGTTTTTACACTGTTCAGTTTGTATCTGTGCTAATTTCATTAAAAAAGTGTTAATTTTTTGTATTTGCAAAACCTAGTTCTGACATACAAGAATGATGACTGCAGAACAATCTGAAACCTGGAACCATTTTTCTGGTGGTTAATATAAAATGTTCTGTACCAGTCTAGCAATTAGAAAAACAGCACAAGATTGTCAAGTATGTTATTAATTATCCTACCTAGACTACAGCTTGCAGACTTTGTCATAAAGTCTATTATCCCCAGTGTTTTAATGTCTGAGCAGAAACACTGGTGTTATTAATAATGCAGGGTCTATTTAACCGTCAGAGTTTGAAAAATGAGCACATACAAAGTCTTTCACTTCCTGAACTTGGAGTAATTAGTCAATGAATATGAAAGGAAAGAAACCTGAATGGGACAATGACATTTCTCAGACACCACAGTACCTATAAAGTCACCATCGATCACTATGAAATGAATATGCTTTCAATTCATAAAATGGACAATGTTATGTTTAAGCTCTGAAAGAAACTTTGTTCATCTATGTATGGCAAAAACTAAAATACAAATTCTAACCCCACCTTTTATTACAAAGCCAGCTTTACAAGAATAAAACATGGTGCATGGATGGATATTTACTTAATTACAATAAATGAAAGGAATATACCACCCCAGTTTTTTTTTTTTTTGTTTTATTTAATATGTCACTTAGCCCATGTGATTTGTAGTGGTGGCAGAGAAAAGTTTCTAATCACATGTTGTCATGCATAAAGATAGAAAACAGTTTAAAATGTAATCGAAAATAATGGTGACAAGTTCTGCCCAAATGCAAACGATGCAAGAAACATACATGAAAAAAAAGAAAAACTCCCAAAAATTCCCAAAATACTGTTCATTTGAATTGAAGACAGGACTCTTGACAAATGCATAAGGGGGAGAAGATGGATGCTCAATTCAAACAAACAATATTATGGATATCTGCCTTTCCTGTTTGTTTTTATACAGTACGTTTTCCAGAAGTATTATTTTAGCAACAAAAAAAAAATGCACACATTTTGCATGTTTTGAATATACAAATGGATAATAAGCATTTAGATGATGTAACAAGGAGTTGATTGTGTTTTCCTTTTTTCCCCATGGACATTTTTCACATTGTTTGCAGTTGGACAAAATTGGTCACCATTATGTCCATTACATCATAAGCTATTTTCTCTCTTTCCAATTTTTCTCTCCCACCACTACAAAATACATGCAGTTAGTAACATTAAAAAAATACTAGCGGATGCCCGCCATAGCATACGGCGGTGTACGAATAGGAACGGAAAACGGTGAAAAAAGAATACAGAAATTAAGAAGAAATAAATACTTCTTGAAAGACACAGTTGTGCATAGGTGTTTTGGTGGAGAAGACAGATAATAAGTCGAAAGATCTAACCCTAGAAAAAGCCATGTACAACTGACCGTGGCTGAAGACTGGTATCAGGTCTGTGCTCTGGTCTTTAGGTATCCAACAGTGCATGTAGAATTTCCGGCCAAGCAGGATTACATGCGAAAGTAATAAATAAATCAGGCTTTCCGAATTTACGTACTATGGCCATGGCATCCTGATAGTTTTGTTGCATGTATCTTGGACTTCCTGGAAATGTGGATGGTAATATGATCATTTTGCCTACACGTACGTTGTTATTTTCAGCGTTTGCTTGCAGTGCGTCTGATAGTCCTTTGTATTGTTCCACGTGCAGATCTTGTTGATGTAGTCTGAGATAGTTGAGATGCACGCCCTCTGTTTTAACATACGCATCTACGACGTACTGTTGGAATAGTTTGCCATCGGAGTGCAAAATACTAAATATATTCCTCATTGCTAATCTGTACGTGTAAAATTGGCATTGAGTAAGCCTTATTTGCTTGGTGGTTCTTTTATCGGGAACATGTTGTAAATCTTTGTGCCAGCCAATGTCTCCATAAAGGAATAAAAGTGGGTAAACCATAGGATCGCAAGTAATATTGAGCGTGGAAATCTGCTTACAGGAGTTGCCTATGGGATAGATGCAAATGTCCCTTTCGGCAGGCGGTTCGCCATCTTCTCCGACGAAAATCGCTGCAACATCAGTGTGACATGTCGGGGCACCGTATCGTCGTAAATCCTGCCTAGGGTTTTCCTTGAAAACCATTCGTACAGATGCTGTTGGATTGGACTGAGCGATTTCATGCATGCGTTTGTATGATTTAGCGAAGGGGTTGATGGTTCTGAGCATGGAATCTAGCTGGAGATGTAAATTTTCGCTGCATGCACAGTTTGCTTTATTTTGTAAGCGTATTTCAGTAGCTTGCACTGTGTCAAAAACATACAACTGTTCATATCCTGGAGAGGTAGAAGTGTTAGTGTATAGTGGAGAGATTTGGTGATAAATTTGCCCATGTATTTTAAAACAGTATGGTCCGTGGCCAGGAGGTTGAGTTATCTGTGCACCTATGGAAGCAAACGCTAGAGAAGAGTTGTATTCTCGAATGTGTTCACGATCATTTTTAGCTTCTGATGTTTGCTGTGTAAGAAGCTGTTGTAAAGGACACAGGAGCCGCAGGCAGCATGGGGAAGGGTTTGGAAGAGGACGAACAGGAATCGAGAAATGCCGTGTCGGCTCCGTGTGGGCGGGACCGGTTTTGAAGTGGAAGCAGGACGAACCAGAAGAGAAATATATATGAGATATTTTTGAGTGAAGTATTCCATTAAAGTTGATCTGAAACTAAGTCAAAGTTTTTAAGCTAAAACCTTACCTTATTAGTCATTTATTAAGATTTTTATGGTCATCAAAGTTGTAGAGTTCAGAGTCAACAGTTATTAATCTATGAAGAATTCTCACCACGTCATTCAGACATTGGAATGAATAATTCCTGGCTTCTCTAAAATATGCTTTTTTTGTTTTTTTGTGATCTGTGTAAATCTGGAACATAAATTTTGAAATACAGAATGTAATGTCTACAGTGGGCTGGCACCCTGCCCGGGGTTTGTTTCCTGCCTTGCGTCCTGTGTTGGCTGGGATTGGCTCCAGCAGACCCCCATGACCCTGTAGTTAGGATATAGCGGGTTAGATAATGGAGGGATGGATGGATGGAGAATGTAATGTAATAAGACTATTGATTTACTGTATGCAAACGTTAAAGACGCATACAGCGCCACCCCGCTGCCTGCGCTTGGGAAAGCAGATCATAACCTGGTTCTGCTTCAGCCTCACTACAAACCAAAAGTGAGGGTCCTACCTGCAACCACACGATCATTCAGGAAGTGGACCCCGGAGGCTGAGAATACTCTGAGAGAATGTTTTGGAACTACAGACTGGGATATCCTGCAGAGATCACATAGTGAGAACATTGAGGAAGTTGTTGACTGCACTACTGACTACATCAACTTCTGTATGGACATTGTAGTTCCAGTAAGAACTGTATGCTGCTATGCTAACAACAAGCCATGGATTACAAGTGACATCAAGGGCCTTTTGAACCAGAAGAAAAGGGCCTTTAAAGACGGTGATCAGCATGAGCTCAAGCGCATGCAGAAGGAACTCCGAGTCCAGCTCAGGACGGCGAAGGAGCAGTACAGGAGAAAGCTGGAGCAGAAGTTGCAGAATAACAGCATGAAAGAAGTGTGGGATGGGATGAAGATCATCACTGGCTGCAGCTCGAAGCGGGGTACCACCATCGAGAGAGACGTTAAGAGAGCAAACCAAATGAACAACTTCTTTAACAGGTTTGACCACCCTAACCCACTCTCACTCTCACCTCGGAGTACTGCACCCCCCACACATCCTTCTGCTGATACCAGCATAGGAGAGACATCCCCACCCATAATTACAACAGCGCAGGTGAGCAGAGAGCTGAGGAGACTTCGTGCCAGCAAAGCAGCAGGTCCAGATGGAGTATCGCCATGACTGCTGAAGGTCTGTGCATCGGAACTGGGGGGGTCCTATACAGCGCATATTCAACCTGAGCCTGGAACAGGGGAGAGTCCCGAGGCTTTGGAAAACATCTTGCATCACCCCAGTCCCAAAGGTATCACGTCCTAGTGAGCTGAATGACTTTCGGCCTGTTGCTCTGACATCACATGTGATGAAGACCATGGAGAGGCTGCTGCTTCACCACCTTAGGCCACAGGTTCAACACGCCCTTGACCCTCTGCAGTTTTCATATCAGGAGAAGGTGGGAGCAGAGGATACCATCATCTATATGCTACACCGATCCCTCTCCCACTTAGACCGAAGCAGTGGTGCTGTAAGAATTATGTTTCTAGACTTCTGTAGCACCTTCAACACAATCCAACCTCTGCTCCTTAGGGACAAGCTGACAGAGATGGGAGTAGATTCATACCTAGTGGCATGGATCGTGGACTATCTTAAAGACAGACCTCAGTATGTGCGTCTTGGGAACTGCACGTCTGACATTGTGGTCAGCAACACAGGAGCGCCACAAGGGACTGTACTTTCTCCGGTCCTGTTCAGCCTATATACATCGGACTTCCAATACAACTCGGAGTCCTGCCACATGCAAATGTTCGCTGATGACACTGCTATCATGGGCTGCATCAGGAATGGGCTGGAGGAGGAGTATAGGGACCTAATCAATGACTTTGTTAAATGGTGCGACTCAAACCACCTACAACTGAACACCAGCAAAACCAAGGAGCTGGTGGTGGATTTTAGGAGGCCCAGACCCCTCATGGACCCCGTGATCATCAAAGGTGACTGTGTACAGATGGTGCAGACCTATAAATATCTGGGAGTGCAGCTGGATGATAAATTAGACTGGACTGCCAATACTGATGCTTTGTGCAAAAAAGTACAGAGCCGACTATACTTCCTTAGAAGGCTGGCGTCCTTCAACATCTGCAATAAGATGCTGCAGATGTTCTATCAGACAGTTGTGGCAAGCGCCCTCTTCTACGCGGTGGTGTGCTGGGGATGCAGTATTAAGAAGAAAGACGCCTCACGCCTGGACAAACTGGTGAGGAAGGCAGGCTCTATTGTTGGCATGGAGCTGGACAGTTTAACATCTGTGGCAGAGCAAAGGGTGCTCAACAGGCTCCTATCAATTATGGAGAATCCACTGCATCCACTAAATAGTATCATCTCCAGACAGAGGAGCAACTTCAGCGACAGACTGCTGTCACTGTCCTGCTCCACTGACCGATTGAGAAGATCGTTCCTCCCCCAAACTATGCGACTCTTCAATTCCACCCGGGGGGGTAAACGTTAACTTTTAACATTATACAAAGTTATTGTCTGTTTTTCACCTGCATTATTATTATTATTAATCTTTAATTTAATATTATTTATTGTATCAGTATGCTGCTGCTGGATAATGTGAATTTCCCATTGGGATTAATAAAGTATCTATCTATCGATCTATCTTTGTACACCATGATATTTTCAAAGCTAAAGTAATTTCATAAATACAAACATAATCTTGTTTTCATTGTGGAATATACTGTTAAATATTCATAATTATATTGACAACAACCAGAATCTTTAAGTATTATATTATCACCATTTATAAAGGTATTACCCTAAGTTCTTGTCAATAAGCCGCGGCTTATCTAAGGAAAAAAGTTGTGAAAATGAAAAAATAGAATATCGGCTTATACATAAGTCCGGCTTATACATCCATCGCGGGGGTTGCGTTCTAGAGCCACCCGCGAAATAAGAATATCCGCGAAGTAGAAACCATATGTTTATATGGTTATTTTTATATTGTCATGCTTGGGTCACAGATTTGCGCAGAAACACAGGAGGTTGTAGAGAGACAGGAACGTTATTCAAACACTGCAAACAAACATTTGTCTCTTTTTCAAAAGTTTAAACTGTGCTCCATGACAAGACAGAGATGACAGTTCCGTCTCACAATTAAAAGAATGCAAACATATCTTCCTCTTCAAAGGAGTGAAGCAAACAAATCAATATGTCTGTTTGGCTTTTAAGTATGCGAAGCACCGCGGCACAAAGCTGTTGAAGGCGGCAGCTCACACCCCCTCCGTCAGGAGCAGACAAAGAGAGAGAGAGGGAGAGTTTGTTTTTCAGTCAAAAATCAATACGTGCCCTTCGAGCTTTTAAGTATGCGAAGCACTGTGCAGCATGTCTTTTCAGGAATCAGCTTTACAAAAGATAGCAACGTGAAGATAATCTTTCAGCATTTTTAGACGAGCGTCTGTATCGTCTAGGTGTGCAAACAGCCCCCCTGCTCAATCCCCATACGTCAGGATCACAGATAGTCAGCGCAAGAGAGACAGAAAGTAAGCAATCTAGCTTCTCAGCCATCTGCCAATAGCGTCCCTTGTATGAAATCAACTGGGCAAACCAACTGAGGAAGCATGTACCAGAAATTAAAAGACCCATTGTCCGCAGAAATCCGCGATATATATTTAAATATGCTTACATATAAAATCACAATTTAAATGACCGCTACGCGCTCGTGTTGACTCGGCGACGCCCAGAGCAGAAAGAACGCGCTCCGGCCGCTCCAACCGCGCCATGCGGAGAGTGAGAGAGACGGCAATATCTCACACTCTCTCCCCCCTTAAAGAAATTAAATGGGCGCGAGTGAGACCACTGACCTCCCTCCCTTCTATTAGTTATAGGTTATAGTACGTTCGGCTTATCCATGAGTCCGGCTTATCTATGATACGATTTTATTTTAAAAATTCGTATGATTTTTGGTCTCCGGCTAATACATGAGTCCGGCTTATAGACAAGAACTTAGGGTAATACAAATATCAACATTGACAATTTTTATATACAGTACTACCATCACATTCATTTTTCAACCTGCTTAAACCAGTTCAGGGTCAAGGAGGGCCGCAGCCCAAAAGCATTAGACGCAAGGTAGGAAATAGCCTTCACGCCGAACCAATTCAGAATTTACAATCATCATGACAGGTACATTTTTGAGCACCTTGATAAAAACAATCAGGTATGAAAGAACAAACTGCACATGGACAAAAACCACTCACAAGGTTTGAACCCTGTGAAGAAACTGCTTCAGCAAATATATTAAATTCTGAAAATCAATCCATTCCCTGTTTCACTTTTGAACCTGCTTAATCCATACTTTGACATTCTGCCCAAGTGACAGTATAGACTCGGATTCAAGAAACCACATTTGGGCAACACTTAACAAAGTACTAGTGTATATTTGTTCTACAAATCCTGAAAAAAGGGGCTGGCCTGCAGGTCATACAACTTCACTCGTGATATCAGTAGCTGCCCTTTGATGATGGTGAACAGCTGGTTGCTAAAAAGCATAAAACAAGACCAAAGGAGGCTGAATCATGAAATCACCTGTTGAAATATATCTGCAGCTTCTGTACATAAGTAGTTTATGGTATCACTAATGAGGATACTTGTGGGTGCAGCTCCATGTGTAAAAGCCCAGTCTGTCAAAGATCTGTAGAACAATGGAGAGTACCCTGAAATTCAAGGATATGACAATAATAGTGTTATTGTTTTACCGCCCCATGTTATTATACTTTTTGTACGCTTGTTCGTCTCAGCACAGACCTTTCTCAGAAATCAAAACCAGAATGAAAACCCACTACTTCTAAATATTATTGTAAAACTGATCTTTTTGTCATTTTTTTCAAGTGACTTGAAAAGAGAGGGCTCATTATTGGAGTATGAGAGGAGCTTCAGTGATTAAGATATTTTCACAAGGAACAGTTAATAAGATGATGTTAGTACAGTATGAATTCTAGGGTAAGATATATATATATTTTTTAAGTCTTTCTTTTGAAGCCTTTAATACATATGGCCAAATGGTTTAACAAACATCTACAGTATATTACTAAAGAAAGGTTGTATATATGCACAGATGCCAGACGCACCGTAAGCGCACATGCACTGCGCCTCAGCGCCCCAGATTCAAACCCAGCGGCTTCCCACAGTCAGTAGGTGGCGCCCAAACAACACAACACAACCTGTAAACTAAACTTCAGGTCACAATACAATCGCCGCCCGAACGCGAATGCGCACACCACCCCATATACAACCTTTGTTTAGTAATGTTTGTATATATGGAAAGATTGCAGAGGCCAGAGGCCAGAAGCACCGACAGCGCACGCGCACTGCGCCTCAGCGCCCCAGAGTCAAACCCAGCGGCTTCCCACAGTCAGTAGGTGGCGCCCAAACAACACATGTAAACTAAACTTCATGTCGCAATACAACTGCCGCCTGAACGCGAACACCACCGCATATACAACCTTCGTTTAGTGATGTTTGTATATATGCAAGGAAGAAGCACCAAAAGCGCACCCGCACTGCGCCTCAGCGCTCCTGAGTCAGTAGGTGGCGCCCAAACAACACAACACGACCTGTAAACTAAACTTGAGGTAAAGCGTGCACGCCAGGTTGTATATATGCACAGATGCCAGAGGCCACAAGCAAGCTGTACACAGTACAACCCCCGCCCGAACGTGACCGCGCACACCACCGCATATACCACCTTCGTTTAGTAATGTAGCCCTCCAAGCCCGGATCCACCAGGCTTGGTCACTTCAGCACGCGAATCCACCGCCGTCAGCAAATGACTTCTAGCGAACGACACAGCCATAGAAAAACAAAAACAAGACCGCATAGATAAAACCAATGAACGCAGGTGCCTACAACGCGCTTCAGAACCAGATGAGTCACGGCTCCAAAAAGAAACCACTTTAGTACAAATATATTCATTTAATTAAATGAAAACTTTCCCAGGACACACCCACCCTCCATGATTTTTATTCCTTCCAAATATCGCAGGGAACAGAAAGTGATTGCCATTCTTGGACTTGCGATTCTTTTCAGAATCACAGGTTTGCTGGTACCTAATAAAACCTGACAATCATATGAACATAAAAGGAAAGCTAAATGTGTTTTTCCATTAGAAATTCAAAGTCAGTTTTTTTTCTTGATAGCAGTACTTTCTAGTTCAGCATATGATATCTGAAAAAAATCTCTTTGTATGTTTCAAATTGTTTATTTAGTCAAACCCTGAAATTCCTTTCACATAATCATGGTTTCATTTATATCGGTTTCTAAGAGATATTTCATTTTCTTTTCAGTTTTTCTGCTGATCTGGATGTCAAGCTACAAATATTTTGTTAGGACTTATATCAAGAATTTATAAAAATGAAAATAAAAATGAACCATAAAAGCAAAGATCCCTTTCATAGATAATTTGAAATACAGGATTGTACATCACGCATGTGGTTATGGGACACACTGTCCACATTTTTAAAGTGCATAAGTGTAAAGGTCACATCCTTCTTAGATACAGGGAACAGGATACATAAAAAATGTAAAAACAAAAAAAATTTGATTATATATATTTCTATTGTGACTGGTGACTGTGCCAGCTGCACGCTGACACTTCCTTAGCAGGGCACTAACATTCTATTAAACATTAAGTCAAAGGCAAAGTAACACAACTGCCCCTTGGAAAACTCCCCCTTAAACACTATTTCAATGGGAAATGAGCACAATCTTAACTTTCCCTCTACTGGTTCAGCTGTACGTTTGCAGGCTTACCGTGTAAGACTGCATCTGTCCAAGCCGCTGCTTCCAAGCCACTGAACCTGCTCGATGATGAGGCTTTGTGTTCTTTTAATCTGAAGAAGGGAGCTAAAGGAGAACGATTGCCTGCCTTGCTGCTTATAACCTGTGTGTTTGTGTGTTGAAGAAAATCTCTTATTTTGAAAGAAGCCTTGAGACTGTCCATGCCTGTTAGCAATAAGGTTATTTTTCCTTGGAAATCTGGTCTCATCTTCCTGTCTCTCATACAACTCTGTGACCCAAGCATATAAAGGAATTTGTTAAATTATTTATACATTACATTTTCCCAGATCTGTCTTATATAGCAGTCTATCATTTCACAACTATGTATATGACTATAGCACCATTAGACCCACTTTAATTTATTATAAAGATTTATTTTAATCAAAAACTTGAAAAAAGAATTAGTATAGTTTGTGTCACTACCATATCATTTTTTTTTATCTAAATCACCTACAAATAACAGGTAAACTTCTGTTGTGTGCTTTTAGATGTAATAGTAAGCTATCTCAGTCTGATGATTGTTAGTATTTAGTGGGATGTAATGATTTCTGGAGTGACTTGGATGAAGTGATGGACAGTGTACCCAAGGGAAAGAAAGGGGTGATTGGAGTGGATTTCAATGGACATGTTGGTGAAGGGAACAGAGGAGACAAGAAGGTGATGGGTAGGTATGGTGTCAAGGAAAGGAATGAAGAAGGTCAGATGATAGTGGATTTTGTGAAAAGGTTGGACATGGCTTTGTGAAAGCGTATTTTAAGAAGGGGGAGGAAGATGAACACAGGTAGATTATATCCTATGCAGAAGTGTCAATCTGAAGGAGATTGAAGATTGCAAAGTGGTGGCAGGGAAAAGTGTAATTAGGCAGCATAGGATGGTGGCATGTAGGATGAAATTGGAGATCAAGAAGAGGAGAGTGAGGGCAGAGCCAAGGATCAAATGATGGAAGTTGAAAAAGGAAGACTGCAAGGTTGAGTTTAGGGAGGAGGTAAGACAAGCACTGGGTGGCAGTGAAGAGTTACCAGACAGCTGGGCAACTACTGCAGATGTAGTAAGGGTGACAGCAAGAAGGGTGCTTGGCGGGACATCTGGACAGAGGAAGGAAGAAAAGGAAACCTGGTGGTGGAACGGGGAAGTACAGGAGAGTATACAGAGGAAGAAAAAGTGGGATAGTCAGAGAGATGCGGAAAGTAGACAAGAGTACAAGTAGATAAGCGTAAGGTGAAGAGAGAGGTGGCGAAGGCAAAAGAAAAGGCATATAATGAGTTGTATGAGAGGCTGGACACTAAGGAGGGAGAAAAGGACCTGTACCGATTGGCTAGAAAGAGGGATCCAGCTGGGAAAGATGGACAGCAGGTTTGGGTGATAAAGGATAAAGAATGAAAAAATACTCACAAGCGAGGAGGGTGTATTGAACAGATGGAAAGAGTACTTTGAGAGGCTGATGAATGAATGAAGAGAATGAGAAACAGAGAGGTTTAGATGATGTGGAGATAGTGAATCAGGAAGTGCAACAGATTAGCAAGGAGGAAGTAAGGCCAGCTATGAAGAAGATGAAGAATGGAAAGGCCGTTTGTCCAGAAGACATACCTGTGGAAGCATGGAGGTGTTTAGGAGAGATGGCAATGGAGTTTTTAACGAAAATGTTTAATGAAATCTTGGGAAGTGAGAGGATGACTGAGGAGTGGAGAAGAAGTGTACTGGTACCAATTTTTAATAATAAGGGGGATATGCAAAGTTGTAATAAATAAAAATGTATATATATATATTTATATTATAATATATAAATATATAATATATACATACACACACAAACACACAAGGGGGCTTCTCCCCCTGCTCGCTTCGCTCGCCAACCCCCGTGTTTTGTTTTCCAAATACACACTTTTAAGATTTTTTTTTTTTTTTGAATTGTTTCAGAACTTCTTTAAAAACAATATTTGGAATCTTTAGAGTCCCACCATGCTGAATCTTTTAAATGAGGTCCGTGAGACATGTGTTTAAATGACTCTGTACCATAATTCAGGATAGGTTTCTCTGTTTGGAATTTCAGCACAGACAAAACGATCTACATCATCAGCAAAGTAACCAATAAATGCATGTGAGTTAAATCCTGTTTTTGAAATTCTCTGACTTAAACTTCAAAGCCTTACAATATTTACATACTTCAGACATATCACCTATGTCCATATATTCAATCTCTATTCGCCTTTTCGTTATTTCTTTGAGTAACAATTTCTCTTTGTTTGTGCTAATGCGATGTTTACTTTCTTTGTTTTGACACTTTCGTTTTTGTTTGCTTTCATATTCTGAATCTTGTTCTGCATGTGTTTATCTCCTACGTTTTTTTTTTTAGTCTTTTGAATTCCACTATTTTCATTATCTCTTACCTGCTCTGCATGTGTTTGGCCGCCTTGTTTTTTTAACTTCTTTATGACATTTTACTTTATTTTTTACATTTTTTATTTATGTTATACTCTTTGTCTTCTATTTCTGACCTTGCTTCGTCCTGCTATTTTTTCCAATTACACCTGGTCCGTGATGATTATTTTTCCTTTTTTTGAGTAATAATTTCCTTTTGTTTGTGCTAATGTAATCTTTACGATCTTTTTTTGATACTGTAGCAACCTCTGCGTCCGGCTCGAAAAGAGAAGTAAAAAAAGCCAGACAGACGTATTAAAGTCTTACAAAAGTTTTACTTGAACAATCAAGAAAAAGAACGCCAACTTCGTAACACCAAACACCCCCCCCCCCACCACCACATCAATCAATACCCCGCTGTCAGTCTTCCATGCTGTACTCCACCCTCCCCCAATCGAACCTAACAGTCACTCCGAAAAAAAAAAAGAAAAAAGAAAAAAAAACTTCAGCCTGGAAGGGACGCTATACTTTACCTTTCTCTGCATGTGTATCACGCCATTGTTTTTTTTTGAGCTTTTCGAATTACACTGCTTTCAAAATCTATAAACTGCTCTGCATGTGTATAGCGCCAACGTTTTTGAACGTCTTTATGAAGTTATACTTTTTCTCTTTTAATTCTAAATCCGATTGGACATGCTTTTTTTTCAATTCCACTTGTTCCGGAGTGATTATTACTTTCCTTATTTTCTGAATTTATACCCAATTATTCTTTTTCTTTTTTGCATTTTTTTCTCTCCAACGCTTTTGAGTCTCTTTTCTCCGCGCTGCTCTTTCTTCTTCACTTAATCGTCGACGTTTCATCTATAACGTATTGTCCTTATACGCTTTATATGCGCGGGGAGCCCTGGATCTGTGTGTGCTTGACACGACTGTGTGTTTTGCTGCCTGTGGTCTTATTCGATATTGGCTTTAAGTAGGGCGTGTCTTGCAAGAATCTCATATTCTACGTCCCTGTGAGACGCTCCATGGCCAATCTCTTTCGTTGCGCGGGTCTTTTAAGTGTCTTCCGTGATCTTCACGTGAAGATCACGTCTTGTCTTCCTAGTCATTCTCTCCCAGTATATAATGTGTATTGTCACACACGCGTGTTTAGGGAACAACTAAAGGGCCTGAATCAATGTAAATCCACGCCGGACCAGGGGGTGGCGAAGTGCACTAATGCTCTCTCTCGATTCCTTGCAGACCACTCTCAGGAAATCCCTACAGGCTCTGGGGCAGGCAACGAAGTCACTTCCGGGTTCCGGTCCTGATGAAATCACTTCCTGTACTGGCCTTTAAAGCCGCCATCTTGTTTCTAGTTAATCAGTTCTGTTTTGGACTCAGTCGTGTGAACATGTTTGTTCTCATTCATCATTTTTGCAGCGGGAAAAAATTATATGGATGGCTGCCCCAAACCTTCTCAATGTCTTTTGGTTCTTTTTGTGACAATATTATATATTATATTATATATTATATATAAATAAAATAAATAAAAATATAAAATAAAATACAAATTGATGAGCCTCAGCATGAAGTTATGGGAAACAGTAGTGGAAGCTAGTTTGAGAAGGGAGGTGATGATTAGTGAGCAGCAGTATGGTTTCATGCCAAGAAAGAGCACCACAGATCCAATGTTTGCTTTGAGGGTGTTGATAGAGAAGTATAGAGAAGGCCAGAAGGAGTTGCATTGCGTATTTGTGGACCTGGAGAATGCATATGACAGGGCGCCTCAAGAGAAGTTGTGGCATTGTATGACGAAGTCAGGAGTGGCAGAGAAGTACATAAAAGTTGTACAGGATATGTACAAGGGAAGTGTGACAGTGGTGAGGTCTGACGTAGGAGTGACAGATGCATTATTATTATTAAACATGGAGGTGGGATTACATCAGGGATCGGCTCTGAGCCCTTTCTTATTTGCAATGGTAATGGACAGGTTGACAAACAAGATTAGACAGGAGTCCACGTGGACTATGATTTTTGCTCATTACATTATGATCTGTAGCGAGAGTAGAGAGAATGTCAAGGAGACACTGGAGAGGTGGCGATATTCTCTAGAGAGGAGAGAAATGAAGGTCAGCAGGAACAAGACAGAATACATGTGTGAGAATGAGAGGGAGGCCAGTGGAATGGTGAGGATGCAGGGAGCAGAGTTGGCGAAGGTGTATGAGTTTAAATACTTGGGATCAACAGTACAGAATAATGGGGGATTATGGAAGAGAAGTGAAAAAGAGTGCAGGAAGTGTGGAATTGGTGGAGAAGAGTGTCAGGAGTAATTTGTGACAGATATCAGCAAGAGTGAAAGGGAAGGTCTACAGGACGGTAGTGAGACCAGATATGTGATATGGGCTGGAGACAGTGGCACTGACTAGAAAGCAGGAGACAGAGATGGAGGTGGCAGAGTTAAAGATGTTAAGATTTGCATTGGGTGTGACGAGGATGGATGGGATTAGAAATGAGCACATTAGAGGGTCAACTCAAGTTGGATGGTTGGTAGACAAAGTCAGAGAGGAGAGATTGTGTTGGTTTGGCCATGTGCAGAGGAGAGATGCTGAGTTTATTGGGAGAAGGATGTTAAGGATAGAGCTGCCAGGCAAGAGGAAAAGAGGAAGGCCTAAGCGAAGGTTTATGGATGTGTTGAGAGAGGACATGCAGGTGATGGGTGTAACAAAGAAAGATGCAGAGGACAGGAAGATATGGGAAAAATTATCTGCTCTGGCAACCCCTAACGTGAGCAGCCGAAAAAAGAAGAAGGTGGTTGTTCAGAAATTAAACAAAAAGAAGCAAAAAATATTTTAACAAACTCCTACATCATAATATAACTCCCTCTCATTGAATTTGCAGGTTTTCCCAGGGAAGCTTTTTAAATCTGTAATCCTCTCATACTTTCTGATTAACTGTCATCTGTAAACTTCCCAGATGTACACAATGTTCATATGTGGCTTGTGTCCTTTTCCAGCATCAGTTTCACAAAGGAGTCCGGACTTGTTTCTTTAACTGCTGGAATTGGCTCCAGCTCCCTCAAGCTATCAAGAAAATGGCATGAACAGAATGGAAGAAGAGAGAAGTAGAGTATCCAATTTTTCACATGTCACTTTGATGCAATATTTTACAAGAAAACAAAGCTAAACAGATAATGATTCTAGGCACTAAGGCACTTCTGAGATTATTACAAAATTTGAGCTTTTTCAATGAAATCTGTTTAACTGGGGCATTACATAAATGGAAAGTTAGAACAGCTGTATTTACAGGAGAATTTTTAAGCACATGAGAAAATCAACTTGTTTTTCCTTGTTTAGGTTGAGCATTAAATCTTTACTGAAACACCCCTGCCTTCTCAAGCTCCACAAAGTATCACAGGGTAGACCAAGAATTCCATTATCTATACCTTTGAGCAACAATGATGAAATCACAAACAAAATAAAAAAAAGACTATTTTTCAAAAGTCAGTACTCTGAAGCAGATCTGCTGACATGAAATCACATAAAGCAAAGTTACAAATAGCAAAAGAGACAAGAAACAGTGGCGTACATGTAAAGCTTCCAACGAAAAGGATAAACAACGTCAAGAATACAGATACAGCTCAACAGAGAACAGAGCTGGCAGTCTGTGTATGCTTTTTTATGCAATTTGATATACACATTAGAAGGATCACATTTAACATTTAGTTTATAATGGAATCCACTTAATCCAAAGACAAATTTCCATTTTAAGTGGATAAAGTATTAAAACCAAACAGTCTCTATTTGAAACTCAGCACTTTCTACTAATATATTACTTCCTCCAAAAGACATCCCTCAAGCTTTCTGAAAAGACAGAGCTGGCTCTGTCACTGCAGGATCAGGATGACAGGGTAATGACTGTTTTAGCAAATAGACACAAACCCACTAAAACATGTGCATCAGAACCAGACAACTTCTAGTAAATCTAGTAAACTTTAAAAGTTCCCAAAGGTATCATTTGATATTATTATATTGTTTATTTGTAAAAAAAAAAAATTAAGGAGTAATTTGAAGACTTTGGCAGCTCTACAGTGTTTTTAATGATTAGTTCAGAGTCCTCCTCTGCTACTAGATTTTAACCATGTGACACTGGATAAAACATTACCTGCCTTCTCCCAGTATGTGGACTGTAACACCCGGGGAAATATGACTATTGACTTACTGTATGCAAACGTTAAAGACGCATACAGCTCCACCCCGCTGCCTGCGCTTGGGAAAGCAGATCATAACCTGGTTCTGCTTCAGCCTCACTACAAACCAAGAGTGAGGGTCCTACCTACAACCACACGCTCATTCAGGAAATGGTCCCCTGAGGCAGAGCAGGCACTGAGAGACTGCTTTGGAACTACAGACTGGGATATCCTGCAGGGATCACATAGTGAGAACATTGAGGAGGCTGTTGACTGCACTACTGACTACATCAATTTCTGTATGGACATTGTAGTTCCAGTAAGAACTGTACGCTGCTATGCTAACAACAAGCCATGGATTACAAGTGACATCAAGGGCCTTTTGAACCAGAAGAAAAGGGCTTTTAAAGACGGTGATCAGCATGAGCTCAAGCGCGTGCAGAAGGAACTCCGAGTCCAGGTCAGGGAAGCAAAGGAGCAGTACAGGAGAAAGCTGGAGCAGAAGTTGCAGAATAACAGCATGAAGGAAGTGTTGGATGAGATGAAGATCATCACTGGCTGCAGCTCGAAGCGGGGTGCCATCATCGAGAGAGACGTAAACAGAGCAAACCAAATGAACAACTTCTTTAACAGGTTTGACCACCCTAACCCACTCTCACCTCGGAGTACTGCACCCTCCACCCATCCTTCTGCTCATACCAGCATAGGAGAGACATCCCCACCCACAATTACAGCAGCGCAGGTGAGCAGAGAGCTGAAGAGACTTCGTGCCAGCAAAGCAGCGGGTCCAGATGGAGTATCGCCACGACTGCTGAAGATCTGTGCGTCTGAGCTGAGGAGTCCTCTACAGCGCATCTTCAACCTGAGCCTGGAACAGGGGAGAGTCCCGAGGCTTTGGAAAACATCTTGCATCACCCCAGTCCCAAAGATATCACGTCCTAGCGAGCTGAACGACTTCCGGCCTGTCGCTCTGACGTCACATGTGATGAAGACAATGGAGAGGCTGCTGCTTCACCATCTGAGGCCACAGGTCCAACATGCCCTCAAAGCTCTGCAGTTCGCATACCAGGAGAAGGTGGGAGTGGAGGATGCCATCATCTACATGCTACACCGATCCCTCTCCCACTTGGACAGAGGCAGTGGTGCTATAAGAATTATGTTTCTAGAATACTTTAGCGCCTTCAACACCATCCAACCTCTGCTCCTTGGGGACAAGCTGACAGAGATGGGAGTAGATTCATACCTAGTGGCATGGATCGTGGACTATCTTACAAACAGACCTCAGTACGTGCATCTCGGGAACTGCAGGTCTGACATTGTGGTCAGCAACACAGAAGTGCCGCAGGGGACTGTACTTTCTCCGGTCCTGTTCAGCCTATATACATCGGACTTCCAATACAACTCGGAGTCCTGCCACGTGCAAAAGTTCACTGATGACACTGCTATCGTGGGCTGCATCAGGAGTGGGCAGGAGGAGGAGTATAGGAACCTCATCAAGGACTTTGTTAAATGGTGCGACTCAAACCACCTACACCTGAACACCAGCAAAACCAAGGAGCTGGTGGTGGATTTTAGGAGGCCCAGGCCCATTATGGACCCCGTGATCATCAGAGATGACTGTGTGCAGAGGGTGAAGACTTATAAATACCTGGGAGTGCAGCTGGATGATAAATTGGACTGGACTGCCAATACTGATTCTCTGTGCAAGAGAGGACAGAGCCAGCTATACTTCCTTAGAAGACTGGCATCCTTCAACATCTGCAATAAGATGCTGCAGATGTTCTATCGGACGGTTGTGGCGAGCGCCCTCTTCTATGCGGTGGTGTGCTGGGGAGGCAGCATTAAGAATAAGGATGCCTCACGCCTGGACAAACTGGTGAGGAAGGCAGGCTCTATTGTAGGCATGGAGCTGGACAGTTTGACATCTGTGGCAGAGCGACGGGCGCTCAGCAGGCTCCTATCAATTATGGAGAATCCACTGTATCCTCTAAACAGTATCATCTCCAGACAGAGGAGCAGCTTCAGCGACAGACTGCTGTCACTGTCCTGCTCCACTGACAGACTGAGGAGATCGTTCCTCCCCCAAACTATGCGACTCTTCAATTCCACCCGGGGGAGTAAACATTAACATTATTCAAAGTTATTGTCTGTTTTTACCTGCATTTTTATTACTCTTTAATTTAATATTGTTTTTTGTATCAGTATGCTGCTGCTGGAGTATGTGAATTTCCCCTTGGGATTAATAAAGTATCTATCTATCTATCTCTGTCTAGAGAAGAAATGGATTAGAATAGTCTAGCTTTGTATGTGCAATTTACTATTATCCTTTCTATCTGCAAAAGAATGTAAAATTCAAAATTTAACTTTTTCCATTTGATTATATTCACAATGTATATATTCTAGGATAAGGCATTTTCACAATTTCTTGCTGTGTTCTCCTTACAAATTTTAATGTGCATACAGTGCCAACTTTATTGGGTGCACCACCTTGTTAATGTAAATGGGCCTCTCCTCCAAACTACCAATTATGTATTAACGTCTTAATACATACTGTATAGTGTACTGTATATATACTGTACAGTCATGTTCAACAGGTATACCTTTTGTTCAACCAAACAAACAGTGATTCAAGCATCTCAGAAACTGCTACCTACCTGGGACTTTCACACACTACAGACTCTATGGTTTACCGACAATCATGTGATACACAAATTCATTCCTTTGTGTACAGTTCAGTTCTGGAAAACTCCCAGTTAAATGAGAGAGCTCAGAGGAGAATGGCCAGACTTATAAAACCTAACAGAAGGTCCATGAATACTGAAATAACAGCTCCTTACAACTGCAGAGTGCAGAATGGCATACCTGAATGTGCAAAATGTTGGATCTCTAATCACATGGGCTGTAGCAGCAGAAAGCCATTTAGCAAAGAGGCATCAGCTATTAATGGGAAGTTGTTGGGCAAAAGCGGCACTGAAATCATCAAAACTGGTGACTGCAGCTTTGAAAAATGTCACCCGAGTCTAATGAACATCGATTTCTGCTGCAACATGCATGGGGTGGGGTCAGAATTTGACATTAAACTAGGAATCCATGGATTCATTTAGCCTTTTGTCAATGGCATAGGCTGGTGGGGGTAGTCAAATGATCTGGGGACTGTATTGTGCCACACATTAGTCCACTGTGATCACTGGGTGGCACCTCAGACCCACAAACCCGAGACAAAATCCCAGGTTCAAATAAGCCTTTTATTATTCTTTTCTTTAAACAGGCTTCTTTGCCACATTATAAATCAATGTGATCCAATCCACTACCTTTAATTTTCTTCTGTTTCTTTCTTCCTCCATCTCAACTTCAGGTGAACTTCAATTGACTCCACTCCCAACTTTAACTTACCCTGCCTGATAAGGACATAGCTCTTTTAAACCTGGACCAAGAAGTACTTCCAGTATGTCACCAATATACCTTGGAAACACTTCTGGATCTGACGGATGAGGCCCCCCAAAGAGCTCCCTCCACCAACCCTGGAGGACGGTGTGTTCCAACTACAAATTCCAAGCAGCACTGTGGGAATTAAGACCACAACAATAAAAAGAGGTGTGTTGACACACAGCGTAGCAGAGGAACATATTACCTTGGCATGAAGTCTACAACTGCCCATTCACTGCATTGGCATTTCTTCTGGAAAAGATACCACCAACAATCTCCATTGGACTGCCAATCCATCCATTCCCTCCCACCACCTAATACCAAAAAAGCTTCTGGAATGCCACAGTGTAGCAAGACATTCTTTCTGACAATTTGCAACCCTTTATAACCATGTCCACATTTGTTCAAATAGATAATGCACCATGCCACAATGCATACACCAATTTAAGCTGGTTACATGTACATGACAGTGACTTACGTTTACTCCATGGAGGCAAAAAATAAATAAACAAAGTCTACTTTGTTATATGACAGCATATTGTGTAGGTCTACAATAGGGAATTAAAGCAAAATTGTTTACTTGTTTTTAGCAGTTGGAGTGCTGAAGGTTTGGGGAACTTGTTCAGGGTCACATAGTCAGCCAGAGGCATGGAGAAAAGCAGCAGGCTTGTGTTGTAAAATCCAGTACCTTAGCCAAAAGGGTAATACTTACTGCCAATTAGTAAACCTATAAAAGGATAAGAATGTGTGCTTGTTTGGAAGATATTACTTTTCACAACTCTTGAGCAACTCTGTAGATCACAACTTCGTTACCATACATTTTCTGACTTGCACATTTTTCCTAGATATTATCCTAAGGTAACTTAGACATCCTAAAAACAGTTTTTTTTTTATATACACTATATATATATATATATATATATATATATATATATATATATATATATTATATTATATATATATATATATATATATATATATATATTATATTTATATATATATATATATATATATTATATATATATATATATATATATATATATATATATATATATATATATATATATATATATATATAATATATATATATTTATATATATATATATTATAGTGATGTACAGTAGGTAAAGATTTATTCTGGGATGTAATTTAAAAAAATGAATAATCTAGAGAAACATATGCAACTCCTATTATTTTAACACAATAATTAGTTTGCAGTACAGCTGTAGGCTTTTCATAACAGGAGCCTCAGCAGACTACAGCATATGGCATTCTCATTCAGCCAGCCTAATATTTTTAAAACTGATTATTAACAGTAAGTAATATACTTCTCCAATACAATCATCACAGCTGACTGGAATTTAAAATGCATGTAGTTTTGATGAATACTGTGATTGTCAGCTTAGTGAAATTAAATTTAAAAGTTTTAAAAAGTTCACATAAGTTTCCAAACAAGCTTGATAGGTTGAATGATCCCCTATGTTCATGCTGCAAGATCCATCATCACAGAAAAACATTGCTTATTATTAACCATACAAGTCTTTGTTTACCGCTGCTGTTAGTTAATTTTAGCACAACAGTGTCCTTGGTTTTGTAGTGGGATAATTAATTTACTGTATTAAACAAACAACTACGACGAATAGAAATTTCAAATGGATTCTTATCTTACTCACTGTGCCAAAAAATTCTAAGTTTATTAGAAATTTTATAATGTCAAAATGTAAGCAGCCATATATTCATCCTTTCTCTAAACTGATTATTCAATTTATAGTTATGGGGACTAGTATCCCAACAATACCGGGTACAAGATGGAAACCCACCGTGAACAAAGTATCAGTACGTTATGGAGCACATTCACACAGTCTCACTTACTCATACTGAACCAGTTTAGAGTCAAGTAAAAGAACAAGAACAACAAAGGAAAATTTGCAATTTATCAAACATTTCATTAACTCCTTTCTCTTCTTTTACTGAAGATTCATTTTAGATGTGTCCAACTGGAATGCAAAAAGCATCTATTATTCATGTCATGTCTGTCTGTGTCTCTTTTTTGTCCACAAGATACAATCTGACTACCAGTGAGCAGATTTCATTGAATTTTAGTAGAGTCATTCTTCAAAAAAATTTTTCAGGAATAAAGTAAAAAATGTTTCAACTTTCAAAACATGTTAGGATATAAGACATACCGTTAAAAAAAAGTTTTTTGTTTTTTTTTTAAATCCAAGCTTTTTATTTTTGGTTTTGAAATATTTATCATGTACAATATTAAGTTGGATTTAGGTTTTATTTTTAGCGTCATATTTTGTAAATACCACAATGCCATTTTGTCTTTTTTTTAAATTTTATTTATTAATTTTATTGTAATCATTCCATACAAATAGATCAATTTATAACAAAAAGAAAAAAAAAAACTGAAGACAAATCAAACCCCACCCCTGAGAAGAAGAGCTTAGCCAAAGGAGAATTGCTTAGGTCTTTTTAATAAGGCAACAATTAAAAAAAAGAAAGGAAGAAATATATATAGGTAAATAAAAAAATGGAGAAGGAAAATAAATGCTGTAATAATTATTTCTCTTATTCTAAAATAATATTGATTAGATCCTGCCAGGTTTTGAAAAAATTCTGTACAGATCCTCTAACTGAGAATTTGATTTTTTCCAGTTTCAAATAATATAAGACATCGGTTTCCCACTGACTTATCAGAAGAGAGTTAGGATTCTTCCAATTTAACAAAATAAGTCTGCGTGCCAAAAGTGTAGTGAATGCAATCACCGTTTGCTTGTCCTTCTCCACTTCAAGTCCGTCTGGAAGAACACCGAACACAGCTGTTAATGGGTTAGGAGAGATTGTGATACCAAGGCTGTCTGAAAGGCACTTAAAGATTTTGGTCCAAAATGATATTAGTTTGGTGCAGGCCCAAAACATGTGACCCAGTGAGGCAGGAGCTTGGTTGCAGCGTTCGCAGGTTGGCCTGGAAACATTTTGGACAGTTTTAAGCGAGACAGATGAGCTCGATATATAATTTCTAGTTGAAAAATTCTATGCTTTGTGCATATGGAGCTCGAGTGAATTCTATGCTTTGCTACCTTCCACTCCTTTTCTGATATATTAATTAAGAGATCTTCTTCCCAATGTCCTCTTGGGTCTTTGAAAGGTAGGGACTCTAATAAGATTTTATATAATGCGGAAATGGTGTTTAATTCCTCGAAACTGAGCAGTATTTTTTCCAGCATGGAAGAGGGTACGAGGTGAGGAAAATCGGGCAGTTTCTGTTTAACAAAATTTCTAATTTGAAGATAGTGAAAGAAATGTGTAGCTGGGAGGTTGAATTTGGAACGTAATTGTTCAAAAGATGCAAATATATTGTCTATATATAGATCTCTCAGCATTTTAATCCTAAAACTTTTCCAGGGATATGTTTGCGAGGGTTGAAAGAGGTGGTTCTCTTGCAGAGGTGCCACGGATAAAAGATTTTCCATCTTAAAATGCTTTCTAAGTTGGTTCCATATTCTAAGTGAGTAAAGCACAATTGGGTTAATAGTATATCTGCAATAACTTGAATTTACTGGAGAGCAGAGCAGGGAGTATAAAGAAGTACTACAGGATTTTACTTCTATTGCGAGCCAAGCCTGTGTATGTTCATTTTTTTGTGTCCAGGTTTTTTATGGCTTGTATGTTTGCTGCCCAGTAATAAAACTGAAAATTAGGTAAAGCCATGCCACCTTCTGCCTGAGGTCTTTGTAGGGTCGCTCTTCGGATACGTGGGTGTTTTGAGTTCCAAATGAATGAGGTTATTGTTCAATCTAATTGCTTAAAAAATGATTTATTGATATATATTGGAATGTTTTGAAATAAAAAAAGAAGTTTAGGAAGGATATTCATCTTAATAATGTTAATTCTTCCGGCTAGAGTAAGATGAAGGGTTGACCATCTATGCAAGTCTTGCTTAATTTTTTCCATACAGACGGCAAAATTTTGTTGATAAAGAGCTTTATGTTTACTTGTAATATTTACCCCTAGGTATTTAAACTGATCTGCTATGGTAAAAGGTTGGGTGTCCAATCTAATATTATATGCTTGTGAATTCACTGGAAAAAGAGTATACTTTTATTCAGATTAATTCTGAGACCGGATATCTTTTGAAATTCTGTTAGTGCTGTTAGAACTGCAGGCAGTGTGTTTTCTGGGTCTGATATATATAAAACCATATCATCTGCATATAGAGAAATTTTCTGTTCCAGTCCTTCTCTGACAATCCCCTTTATCTGATAAGAATTTCGACAGTGAACCGCCAGTGGTTCAATGGCGATTGCAAACAGCAGTGGTGACAAGGGACATCCTTGTCTGATACCACGTTCTGGCTTAAAGTAGTCTGAACAAATGTTGTTAATACAAACTGAAGCTTCTGGATTGGTATACAGTAGTTTGATCCATGCACAAATATTCGGGCCAAACCCAAATTTCTCCAATGCAGTGAAAAGGTAGTTCCATTCAATCATATCAAATGCTTTTTCTGCGTCTAATGATAGTAATATCTCTGGGGTGTTTGATTTTGCTGGTGAATATGTAACATTACACAAGCGTCGGAGATTGGAAGATAGGTGTCGGCCTTTAATAAATCCTGTTTGATCCTGTGATATTACCGAGGGCAGCACTTTCTCCATCCTTATAGCTAGAATTTTTGAGAGTATCTTAACATCATTATTCAGGAGTGAAATTGGTCTGTATGATGCACATTGTAACAAGTCCTTATTTTGTTTAGGAAAGACGATGATTAATGCTTGACGAAATGTTTTAGGTAGTATTTGGTTGTCTCTAGCTTCTATAAATGTTGCCAATAAGAGGGGAGCTAGCTGAGTGGAGAATTTCTTATAAAATTCTACGGGGTAACCATCAGGGCCTGCTGATTTCCCGCTCTGAAGTGACTTTATAGAATCTAGTAATTCTGATAGCGTCAGAGGTTTATCCAGTTCCTCAGCACTTAAAGCATCTATTTGTGGTGTCTGTAATGTATCCAGAAATGCATTATATTGTGTGTTGTCTTCTTTGAACTCAGTAGAATATAAGGAT
The DNA here is from genome assembly GCF_900747795.2 of Erpetoichthys calabaricus. Lineage (NCBI taxonomy): Eukaryota > Metazoa > Chordata > Cladistia > Polypteriformes > Polypteridae > Erpetoichthys > Erpetoichthys calabaricus. Next base: position 58,472,547 of record NC_041394.2, read on the forward strand.
TTATAATAATCTCTAAATGTGTGCATTATATTTTTATGGTCAATGATTTCTTCTCCGTTCGTATTGGTGATTACTGGGATTGCATTGCGAACTTCTTGTTTGTGAATTTGTTGAGCTAAAAGCTTATTAGCTTTTTCTCCGTGTTCATAGTATTGATGTCTTGACTTATAAATAAGTTGTTCAGTTTCTTTAGTTGTTAAGATGTTAAGTTCTGTATGCAGGGCTTCACTTGGACGCCTGGCTTGTAATTCATCTATTCTAGTAATTTCGCTTCTTAGCTCTAACACTTTCTTGGTTTCTAATTTATTTCTGTGGGAAAGATATGAAATAATCTGTCCTCTTAAGAAGGCCTTTAGAGTTTCCCAGAGTGTTCCTGCAGAAACCTCTGTGGCCGTGTTTGTCTCTAGGAAGAAGCTGATTTGTTTGGATATAAATTCTGTGCAGTTCTCATCAGCTAATAGAAGAGGGTTAAGACGCCATTTGCGAGGTGAGTGTGAGGGGCTTAATGATTTTAGCTCCAAGACTAGAGGGGCATGGTCGGAGATAACAATTGTCATATTTGCACGATTTAATCGTAGGCAGGAAATTACTATCTATAAAAAAAATAATCAATTCTTGAGTAGCTATAATGCACTGGTGAGTAGAACAAATATGTTCTTGAGTTTGGGTTAAGAAACTTCCAGGGGTCTGATAAGTTGTGGTCATTTAAAAATTGTGTAATTGTCTTTGCATTGTTAGATGTCGTCCCCTCTATCACAGGAGTCCTATCTAAGAGTGGATTTAAAACACAATTAAAGTCCCCAGCTATTATAATTTTATGAGTGTTCACATTGGGAATGGATGCAAATAGATTTTGCATGAATTCCTTATCATCGACATTGGGTGCATAAACATTTATCAAAATCATTTTACTGTTAAATAAGTTGCCCATGACCATCACATATCTCCCTTCAGGGTCCGAAACTAATCTACTGCTACAAATGGAACTGTTCTGTGTATGAGAATTCCCACCCCTCTAGTTTTCTTTATAAAGCTAGAATGGACCATTTGGCCAGTCCAGTCTTTTTGTAATCTGAACTGATCCTTGCTTAGTAAGTGGGTCTCCTGTAAAAATACTATTTTAGCATTTAAGCCTGTTAGGCGAGAGCATACTTTCTCTCTTTAATTCGTGATTCAGGCCTTTAACATTCCAGCTCACAAAGTTAACTGTCCCATCATGGAGACATTGATTCTGAGTTTTTAATGTCATTTTATAGTCTTAACCGGTAGTGAGGCAGTTTTAATCTTAATTTCAAAATTCCCCATGAGTTATTGCATTTTAGCCTATTGTTGCATTGATATTTATAGTTATAAGGATTAGAAGAATAGATTAGATATAGCCTGCTCTCCTTCTCTCCCCCCTTTATCCCCCCCCCCCATTTTGCCTCCCCACTTGAGGCTTGATCCCACTTCACGATGTCCCATTCCTCTGACATACAAAGAGACAGTTCACATCAAAACGTTGAAATAGACACGATTCCCGGTCTTTGTTATCCTTCTTAAGCTCAATGTTAGATTTCTTAAGCTCATTCTTGCTATCCTTCTTAAGCTCATTTATGGCCGTAGCCATGGCAGCGGCCAGTGTGGCGATCATCTCTTTCAGTTCAGTTTTCAGTTCGGACAGTTCGTTTTTGGATTTCGTGCCCCGCGAGTGGAAATGCAGTTCCTGTTACAGCAGGTGCTGCGTGCTCGTGATGAGTAGATGAGAGCACATCCTTCAGGGCCTTTTCTAGTCTCGAATGATCCTCAGAAATCTGCGATCCATCACGATCTGTATCACTTCCACCTTCGCTCCCATTTTCGCTCTCGACTGGAGACAATACAATGGAGCGGGGTCCCAAGAAATCTGCGCGTTCGTCTGCCTGTTCCAGGTCAGTCTCCGAGAGGCCATACCTTGCACTCGGGCCGGATGTCTGTCCAAACTTTGATGCAGCTTTAAGTTTCTTTTCCGGTTCTTTCTGACTTTTCTTCTTGTTACTCATGCTTGTATATTGTGGTGGAAGTTCCTTGGTCGGGTTAAATACAGGATACCTCTAAATAATATGAAATATGTGGGAAAATAAAGCCGCTGCTAGCGGAGCTCTGCTTCAGACGTCCATCTCCTATAACGGACGAGACTAACTCCATTTTGTCTTCTTTTGAGTGCGACATTTTCTACTCCCATTAACATTGTCACAATGGCTGGTTGTCAGGGGCGTGTCAAAAGCAACATGGCAATATTTAAGCAGTCAGCACACGAGGTCTATTTGTTTCAGACTGGATACAAACATTCTAGTGTGCTTTCTATAGCAATTTAGCACTCTTTGTTCTCAAACTACTACTACTAAATTCTCAATATAATATACTTTTTTGGTTTGGATTTCTCAATTAAAAGATTTCCCAGTACAAACTTTAGTTCATTTACTTGACAATGTTTCATCTACTGGTCTCTTTCCTTTAAGCTGCCAACTCTTTACATGGCAGAATACTCTACTTGGTTTTTCCCAGAGATTCTCTGGTGTGGTCTTCATTCATATCATTTTAATGAGTTGTGGACATTTGTGGTACATGCCTGTGACATTATCAGAAGTCTGGATTTTGCTTAAGTCAAAGGGTTGGGCTCATGTGTATAAGAGCTGACAACCAATGAGTACCCCTGCCAGAAGTACAATGAATACATTACTATGCGACTGCAATGAAAGAAGTCAAATGGGTGTTTTTAATTACGCAGAGGGATGTCTGTCTTACATCTTGTATTTGTCATATCATCAGACAGCATGTTAATTGGTGGTACAGCTGACATACTGCAGAAATCTGAAACTACACTGAAATGTTGTGAGCAAGTTACATAATTTATATTCTCTGTGAGACCTAGATATGTAATGTGTCTTCACCAAGGGAATAAAATCTAGCTACTGCATTTGTAAAGTTAGACATGATCTGCAACTAACAGGAATGTCATGCGCCTTAGTCCCCTATTGCATCTGAACATTACACCATGTGTACATTTTCTAATTTGCTTAACCATTGTGCTAAGTGAACAAACTGAATTAATTGAGGGCTTGGTGTTTAGGAATGGTTTGGTAAATGGTATGACTTGTTGGATGAAATTTGTATTACCCTGACAGTTCAGGATAACCAAACTTCTTAGGTGTCATTAAACTTGACTTGGAGGATGTGCAGCTTTATTAGTCCTTAAGCAAATAAAAAAGTGTGATTATTTGTTATATCCTAGGAGAAAAGCAAAGCAAGCATTGCCATAAAACACTGTCATGGCATACTTCATACACACTGACACTGTAAAGCATTCAGTTCAGTTAGTTATACAGTTTTATGATTGATTTCAAAACAAAGGCCTTCATAAAGGTCAAGCAAAAGTCAAATATTACAGAGAGTAATGAAAGCCATGAATAAATAAGAACTGAGCAAAACAGAGAAAGAAATATCTAAATGGTTTTAAGAAAAGATAGGTCTTTATTATTTTTTTTTTGTAGAAGATTGACCAGTTCTGAGAAACAATTGCAGACTAATACCAGGGCCTAAGTTTCAGTTTTCATAGGGGAGTGGTTTTATGGCAATAAATGAGAGGGAGTCTATAAACATGGAAGATTTCAGTGTGAATTTAAAAAAGAATGATATTTCATTATCTGATTGGCTAGTAGATTTACTTTACCACGTGACCATACTTAATTTATTATTTTGGATTTTTTTTCAAACATAAACTAAATTTCATATGAACCGGTAAACAGTGAAATTGCTTAGAAATATTTAAAACAACTCTTTAAAGCTGTTTTTGGAACAAGCCAAATTTCTTTATGAGTGTTATGATTGGTATTTTTGTGCACGTCCAAGACATACTTTTGCTTTCCTTTGTTTGTGAATATAGGTTTTAGAGGTTGTAGATTTCAATTCTGTGGTTACATCCATGCTAGCTGGAAACTGTATTTATATTTAGTTTGTGCTGTTTTTTGGACACCATTTTGAGGAGTTTTGTGATAAGAGTTGTATTTGGGTATTTGGGTTTTACCGACATGGTCCAATGTATAAAGCTTTTCCCAAACACTTTCTTCTGATCAGGGTTTTCAGAAAATAACTAAAGAAAATTGTGTGTGTGTTGTGGGGAACAGCCCGGACACAGACAGGAAGACATCATTTCGTTACCCAACACACGTTTATTTACAAGTCTATTTACAATATTCAGTGCTCCACAACCCACAGACTCCCCAAAGTCCAGGCCAAACCACTATGCCTCACTCTTCAGGCCGCCTCCGTGTCTCCTCCTGAGACCTTGTCCAACTTCTCTCCCGACTCCAGCCCTTGAATGAAGGGAGGTGGCCCCTTTTATCTGCACCCGGATGTGCTCCAGGTGTATTCCGGCAATCTCCCACGAACACGCCCCACTGTGGCGGAAGTGCCGGCTGCGTATGCGGAAGCACTCCGGGTGTCACCACTCGTCTTCCCCCCAGCACTTCCTGGTGTGGCGGAAGTGCTGGGGTCCAGGGTTCTCCAGGCATGGGGGCACCCCTGGCGGTGACCACGGGCCCCTACAGGGTTGAGCTTCCCAGCTCTGTACCCGTGGCCCCCAAAGGAACCTCATGGTCTGGAGGAGGCATGAGCCCTCCTCCTGTCTTCCTGGGCGTCCCGGCTGGGTGCCACCCCCAGCCACGTGCCACAGTGTTTACGTATTTAGTTAGTTAGTGCTCCTGGTAAACAAATTCTGAGGCATGCATTTTCAAAGAGGATTTTGGGTTTTCATTTTTTGGCTTCACGGTTGTTTTTTATTGTATTTCTGGCTCATGTTTCTTCTTCTGGGGTCCTTTATTGAAAAACTTTTCTGTAACCTTAGTGGTTCCAGAACAACCTTGTCAGGTCTCTGACCTTTCCTACTCTGAGATTTTTCTATATATGAAATATTAGCTGACTAATAAAACTTCATGAAAAATGGTTTCTGCCAGCCCATCTAGTTATGTCCTGTATGTCACAGAAGTGACCAGATGTTTTGATTTAATCGGCCTGTGAATTTATATAGAATAATCCCTAGAACTGGGCTGGCCATACCTCCATCAATGTGCTGCTCACAACTGAAATCATACATTTGGCACTGTAGGTCTCAAGAATTCAAGATGAAGCAGTCTTTCAACAAAAATGGACTTGACCAATATTTCTAGGCAAGTAGCCTTTTCTGCTCCAGCATTTTATCTCAGCTCTCATTTTTCTGCGTGTACAGTAACATTATGGAATGCTGATAAAACCATCTGAAAAAACAAAATGGCAACAAAATAACTAAGCAGAAGGGAAACAATCTCCTTCAAATGACCTTATTTAATTTAAGACCAGGTCAAATGTAATAATATAAGCTTTTACAAAAATACCAGCTGGCAAATGAAGAAAGAAAGCTCACATCTCAGGTTGTTTTTTTAAAGCTAGGTAATTACAATTGAAATGCACTCACAATTTCAGATAATTGAATACGACTGCAAGGTTTTGTATATCAAACAATAAAGATACAAGATAGAACTTTATTTTAAAAAGTACTGTAATGTCTTCTGTGAATTAAAATCAATTAGAATAAAAGTGTTTATATAATGTCGTTTGCATTAATTTTTTTACCACTTTCCCATGCGGTTTTTCTTTTTACATTTATCTTGGTCAAGATTAGACAGAAATATGTCTAATACCATGTTTTGTGTTCCTTCCCCCTTTTCATACCTTGGAATTTATGAATCTTTACGACACCTAAATATATTTTTTGATCACTTACTCCTACATTTAAACAAGCAGGTCACTTGTAGTCTCATATATGTCTGGAAATGACCATGAGCGACTTTAGCTTAAGAGGGGGTGGGAACAATTAGATGGTTCACCAAGTGTGAAATTTCTAAACCAATCCCACGCCCCATGAAGGAGGAGCTTAAAGTAGGGGCAGTGATTTTAAATGGCGTAAAGCGAATGTGCTCTTGTTAATGCCCCAAAACAACAGAAAATTTCTGGGGGCAATGGATAAACTGTCTATTGCTGTTAAGTCTCCTAAAAAAGACCCTTGTTAATTATAAATTTGTGTATTGTGTGTGCACACATTAAACACATTAAACATTTTAAAATAAACATAACCTGTTCCAAGTGAGAAATTTTCTGTAAAATCAAATTATACTTTGGCATTTGAAGACATCACTAGACAAGAGGTAAAAGTGAATGAAACCTTGTCACAGTAATCATAATAAGAGTCTGAGTCAATGTGAGGTTGAAAGAATTGACAGCTATGTTAGCAAAGGATGAATGTAAAATATGAATCAATGGTGTGTTTCACCCCAACAAGAGAAGGTGAAAAGAATGGTTTATAGAAGTGTTGATTAAAGAGCCACACCATATTTAGATTTTCATAGTCAATACACCTGAAACATAAAATGTGCCTAACGAACCTGACACAACTCCAGCAGAACCATGGACAAAGCTACACATCATCCAACCACAGACTGAACATCTAAACTAATAAATAAAGTTAACAGTACCGTCTAATTGGAAATTTCAAACATGCCATACCAGAATATAATCACAGCGTTTTAACACACATTGCTTGTTATATGAATTAATCATTAAACTATATGAATTAATCATTAAATTCAGTTAACTTGAGTTACTGATCTTTGAAATTGCTAACAGCAATTTTAGGTTTCTGTTTTATCTCAGCATCAAGTCTTATATCCATTTTTTTTCTCTCTTTATTTCTACAGTTACTTTATGTATCAGGGAAATATGTGAGGAGAAAAGGGACACTGCAACCCTGTATGTTTAAAGTGCATAGAAACGGGGGGAAATTTAGAAAGAACCCCTGTAGGTGCAGCCATTTCAACATCAGATTTTGCCACTATTTCCTATTACATATTAAGCGAGTATTCATTGGTCCAACAAGACTAGGTCACTAGTGATGTGCATACTCCTTTATAGAATACTTTCGAAAGGAGCACTTTGTCTCAAACTGACAAGACTATTTTGTACGAGTCATCTTTGTTTTCTTAATGAACAATGCCCTTTTCAGGCACTAACTATTAAATTGAGCACCTTGGAATCAAGAGCTATACAGACTTTTAAGAAGTTCTACAATATCAACCCGATTGGCATAAATATATGGGGGAGTTTGGGAACACTAACAATTAGGTAATAATACTCTCAACACTGTCATTTGCTAAACTGTATGTACCAAGAAAATACACAACCCAAAGACATGGCAACAAACAGAGCACAGTATGAATGTCAGTTGACAATACAATTGCAGAGTGCAGAATGCTGTGCAGAGGATCTTCTGAAAGTCAATACAATTTCCAGGGGAAAAAAAGAAAAAAAAAACAACATTTTTCCAAACAAACTGCCATTGAAAGAAATCAATGTCTTGAGTTTTTGGAGGTGGCCGCTACCTTCTCATAGGTAGGGAAGATAGTGCAAGTAATGAAGTCTGTGAGGTACAGTAAATAACTCTCAGCCAATGCTTTGAGCTAATGAAGTAAATGTTATTTGGTTTTTATAATCTTGTGTTTTACATCATAAAGGAGGCAACAATACAGTAAAACTGTTGTGATCTACCTTGTGGTTAATAAATCAGTGTCTTGTTGTTTATGTGTTGTCATGATGGCATCAATTCTTGGCATGTGCCTCCTCCAGGAATTTAATATCTATAGCCAATTTCAAGAAGACAAAGAAGTAAGGATTGACAGCATGTACACTGACAAAAAAACACATTGTTGAAAACATGACTTCAGCAGAACCAGGCATGTATTTTCAAGTGGGGTTTATTGAAATCGCCCCCAAACGTTTTTATACTGGAAATCCACTTTCAACAAAACAAATAGTGGCTCCACGAACTGTTTTTTTTCTACTAAAAACTCAAATATTTTTTGACTCTACAATGCTGCAGATGTTATAAATAATCACAAATGAAATGTCCAACTTGCACAGAGAATAACAAACTGTGACAGAAAAGGGATTTGAGCTCTTCCAAACTAAATTTATAATGAGAAGACAATGCAGCTTCTGTCCTTGCAATATCTTAGTGATACTGATTGAAATGAACACAGAAAAACTAAAAGAACATTGTTACAACAAAACATTTACTGCAAATATAACACTTTGAACATCAATAATACCAAACAAACAGCAACCCCCACCCCAACACAATATATATAATACACAGCAAAGCATTTGATAAGACAAGTTCACCAAATACCAGTTCACATTGAAAGAATAATAGATATAGCCAGTGTAAAAGAGATGGAAAACAGAAGAAAGACAAATTGTACAATCTGAAACTCTCATCACACATTTGCAGACTCCTAAAGCGAAATCTGATCAAGATGGCACAAGACACGTGTTGCATAGCAGATACTGAAGGGGCTTGGTGGCACATGAATTTCTCAGCTATCATTTTCACTTTTTATCATTTTGTAGTCACTTCATGTTATCTAAAATAGCTGCACGCCTAAAATGAATGGTTATAGTCATGCTAAATTGCAGCTCCGCTTACAGACTTGGACTTAAAGTGTTTAGAACAAGCACTACTAAGCACATTAGTGCACCATGTAACTTCATTTTGGAGTATTTTGAATTCTGGACTCAGAGGTTTACAGAGGATGGTTATGCACTGCTATACTTTAAATAAGAAGCTGCTATCAAAATAAAAAACAATATATAAGAATGTACATAAAAAATGTTTGACAACCTCAGTATACCAACTTGAAGTTCTATTTGGGGTTGAAACTTCAAGTTTAGGAAACTGATGATTTATAGTAAATGTATTAGAACATATTTTCAGAATAAAGTAAACTACTAAATTGCAGTTAAATAAGTTTTGGATGAGTTCTAAGCCAGAGATAACTCCAATACTGGTAGTAAGGACGCTCTGGTTAGATTTCCCCACCTAAGGCCAGTACTGATCACTGATTTCATACTACTAGAATTGGCCAGTTTCCTTTCGGATTTTATTCCTTTATTTAAAAAAAAAAAAAAAAAGTTTTTCAAACACTAAGCTCCTGCATAACCCACTATAAGCAATGCCTCTGTTCTATAATTATAAACCAAGGTTAACACTTCAATAAACTGCAGACCACAGATGTTACAAAGTTCGTTTTCTATTACAAAAATGTAATTCTGTAGGCTTATTGTTTAGTGACCATAAAAGTAAAAAAAAAAAAAAAAAAAAACCTTAAAATGCATACTTTGAAGCTATTAAAACAGGTACATAAATTAGGTATCCATGAAAAGAAATTGTTTTTCTCATAATTACAATATTTATAATGGTTGTTTATTTGTTTCTTCTGTTTTTTAAATTTTACTTCTTATTTTAGTATGTTAAATGTACTTATTTTCTCTTTTATTGTTTTTACGTTATTATTTATATTACAAGCCACAATTCTAATAAAATGTTAATAAGAGAAAGATGCAAGACCAACAATTTTCACGAATTTGGTTCTTAAGTGAATAAGCAAATTCATCATCTGTCCATCCATTATCCAACCTGCTATATCCTAACTACAGGGTCACGGGGGTCTGCTGGAGCAAATCCCAGCCAGCACAGGGCACAAGGCAGGAAACAAACTCCGGGCAGGGTGCCAGCCCACCGTGGGGTGCACACACACACACACACACACACCCCAAGCACACACTAGGGACAATTTAGAATTTCCAATGCACCTAACCTGCATGTCTTTGGACTGTTGGAGGAAACCAGAGTACCCGGAGGAAACCCACGCAGACACATGCAAACACATGGGGAGAACATGCAAACTCCACGCAGGGAGGACCATCATCATCTGTTCCTTTTCTAATTCAAAAAGTGACCCAATGAACTGAACAAACCCTTGCTCACTGGCCACACTTGGACAAGGAGTGTTCGTTTTCATTAAATGTCAAAAAAGAAAAGGTCGGAACTCATTAAAGCAGATTTTCTTAATTTCTGCAGAACATACACTAATTTGTCATTGGAGTAGTGGAGTACATCTTTCACTATATCATGTTTGGCTGGGAAGCACACGTCTGACCTATACGTTCCTTTCTGTTGGTTTACCACTCCACTTTACTTGATGTAAAAGCCAATTAACTGGTCGTCTAAAATCTAAATCTGCCTGGCTGCTCTATTAACAGGAAGCTCTGGGAGCAAAACGGCACATGCACTTACTCAAGTATTGTAATGCTTTGTGTAAAGGAGGACCACAACTAAATTTCCGTAAATCTCAGAAAAGAAGATTCTCAAAAATATATATTTTTTTAAGATTGCCCAATTTACAGATAATGGATCAAGTTATTTGGATTGAAAATTGGATAATTTAGATTTTCAGCCTATCATTTGCTGATATCTGAAGCTCAGCTAACCTAAAAAATTCCCAGGGACTTAAGAGAAAAAATTTACATTTACATAAAACATACATATTTTTGAGATTTTATGAAATAAGGCTTTTTGGAATCTCACTGATTTTTGTAGTATTCATAACTTTTCCCAAGCTATTAAGGTGGATAAAAAATTATTTTAACTTTTTTAATTTAAAGCTCAAAAATGCAAACAGTTTATGTAAACTCTAAACCCAAAAGAGAGCAAAGGTTGTGGTAAAAAAGAAAGGTAACATTAATCAAAAAGGTTCAAATTTCTAAGAGTGGTATTCGTAGTACTGCTACTGCTCCTGTATTGTATATAAGTAGATACAGAACAGTTCATAACTAAGACCACAACCTACCCACAACCTCTGATTTGTACTTTGATACACCTCAACCTGTCCAGATAGAGAATTTTTTTCTTCAAATTTAAAAAGGTTTTGTTTTAACATGGCTGTACAAACAAAACAAGAAAAAAAGAAATCATAGTCAATGTAACTGAAAGAGAAAAACACCAAAAATACATTTGCTGCATTTCCATTAGCACAAAGAGGTGCCACTTATTTACTAAAAATACTAAAATGTACATGATATACATTTGCATACTGAAATGCAAAAAGGAGTAAATAATTGTGAAGATAATGGTTCTATTTGACAATTTTTAAATGCTGGAGTTTCTTTGGCACATTTTAAAATGTTATGCCAATTTCTTTCGTATTCATCAATATAATATTCCCCATTACGGACTAAAACTTACAGGTCTTCCAACACCATCAAATTCATGCAGTTTGTCTGTGGTTTAGTACTACATTCATTACACAAATCAAGATAAACATCAAAGCAGAAACAGAAAACTATGTTAAAGCCATTTAATTAAACAAAAAAAAAAACTAATAAAGAAAAGCTTAATGTAATGTAAAATTGAAATCTCTTCTGCAGTATAGTTCAGTGAAATTAAATTCAGGAATGGATGGTACATTGGTTTAGTCATACTACCTAAGCCCTCCTGGTATGATCAATGGATGGATAAATATGAAGACATTAACTAAAAAATTAAGACAGTAACCCTGAACAGGTTAGGATATGAACACTTTGAATTAGGAGAGGCCCTGAGCCACCTGAAACCGCTTAAATAAAAAGGTCTATGGCACATGACAAAGGAGGCAACAGACCCTCTTCCATAAATAAAGCATCTCCTGTTGATCTCTTCAGTCTATAAGCAAGTATCCGCTCTTCCAAGTGCTGTTTTAGGAAACATCCACAATGACTAAACTTCTTCAGACAGTTTGATTTTCAATAGAATATGAAGGTAACAATGAAGAATTTGCCCCTCCGGGAAACCAACAAACAATACTATGTTAAATGTACCAGGCAACAATACCCAAGAACCTATTGTTTAACTTGTCTATTTAAAACATTGTGAACTATGGAATGCATGCAATAAGTGCATCCTTCAGGGGCTATTGTACCAATAACCCTTCAGCCTAACAACATAACTACAATCTACAACAAAAATTATGACTGATCTAAAAAAATATACAATGCACATGGAAATAAAGTGTTCTTACTTGATGCCCCTGCTTAAGAGAATGGGTAACTGACACTACTGTTAAAAGATTTAATGTACTAAAAGCATCACTAAAACAAAGAAAAAAAGTGGTGCAAATACATACAGTAGGTTACTAGAGTCCTTAACAGAGTTATGGTTTTCACCAAAGTAGAGCGTTATCAGTCAGCTAGTGAAAATTGCAATGGCCAGAGAAGAGTGTGCCTCTGATCTTCAGTATGGTCTGCCCATAACTGAAGACAAAGTGAGGAGGGAACTAAAGAAACTACACACAGGAAAAGCCACAGAACCAAATGGAATCAGTTTTTGAGTTCTTAAGACATGTGCTGACCAACTGTGTTGTATCCTCTGTCATCTGTTCAGTCTGATCCCCGAGACTCTAAAAAAATGCAGCTGTTGTGGAAAACATCCTGCATTGTTCCTGTTCAAAAGAAGGCAGGAGCTTCTTCACCTAATGACTACAGGCCAGTTACACTTAACATCTCATAGCATGAAGACCTTTGAGAGGCTGGGCCTTGACTATAGGAGTACCCTTGTGGTAAACCACCTGGAACCACTGCAGTTTGCCTATCCAACAAAGATTGGAGTGGGAGATACAATTATCTATCTGCTCCACAAGGCTTGTTCCCACCTGGACAGAGCTGGCAGTACTGTGATAATAATGTTTATTAATTTCTCTGTTGCTTTCAATGCCATATAGACATCATTGTTAAGGGGTAAGCTCAGAGATATGCAGGTGAATGAGCCTATGGTGGCCTAGATTATAGACTATTTGTTGGCCAGATCACCGTCTGTGAAGCTCAAGGCCTGTGTCTCCGTTATGAATGTTAGCAACACTAGAGCACCTCAAGGACAACACTAGGTCATGTCATTTGCAGATATTCTCAGATGATTCTGAAGTTATAGGGTTGAGACAGGAATATTGCAGTCAGGTGTAGAACTTTGTTTCTTGATGCAAAAAGAATGGTCTGCAACTTAACATCAGTAAAACCAAGGAACAAGTTCTTGACTTTTGCTACACCAACGAGTCTCATGGTCTGATCACTATTCAGAGAGTGGATGGAGAAGTGGCCCACATCAGTGACAGCCTGGACTGAAAGGTCAAATGCTCTTAATATACAGCAGAAGTGCTTTAACGTACAGGATTGCTTAACATAATGACAAAATCAATAGGGCTGTTTTAAATGCGTAAAATGCTGTTATCATTAATCTGTGCGTGCTAATCCCCTATCAGTAGCAGGTTTCTAAGATGAAAAACCTCTGGCAAGTTAGAACAATATACAGTATGTACAAGAAATCTGCAAGTCAGATTCATATCTTCAGGGTAAGCACTGGCACCAAAGGATTGCTGGGCTGAAAAGTCATTATTAAGAACATTCCTCATTTTATTATGCAGAAAAGAAAAATAGTCCTTGCTTAACATCTAGAAATGGAATCCAGCATATAATTTTTAAAAGGGCGTAATACTGTTGGACAGCAGTGAAAAAGGCACTTATTAACCTCAAAAGCACCCATTCTGAGACCAGGCTGATCATCACTGATCCAAAAGGGTCTAAATGACTTCTCCAGCAGCTTTACGGTGACCTCCAACCCACATTAGAAGCAGCCTCCAACATCTGTTGGGAATGGCAGTATTTAAGTTTCAGGCAGGTGGACACCAATCAGTTGTTTATCAGTTAATTGTTTTGCTACAATACCAAACTAGAACTCAAGTAAACCCTGGCAGCCTAAAAATCCCCAGGGTAGTCTCCCATAGAACATCCTATAAAGTAATGCTCAAAAGTCTTTTGTCTGTCTGTAGGGAGGCGGAGACAGTAGACTTTTGAATAATTTTAATTAATTTCAAAACACATACTGTAGCTCTTAAACAATTCAAACAATGCCAAGAGTATAACACACTTTGGTTTATTGAGTGAAAAGGGTTAAAAAGCCTCTGCTGACAGAAGATTAGAAGGCGACTCCCATCTATTCTGGAAATTCTCTCTGTCACAAGCAAGGCTAAAAATAAATAAATCTACTTTAATGTGGCACACCACGAGCTCTCAAAACAGCCTGATCTCGTCTGTTCAACTCTCTCCATAGACTGGGTGCATTTTTTGATTTGTTGAATGGTCAATTTGACATAGCTGAAAAAATAAGTAAGATCAACTAAAAGGTACTGCTGCTATCTTCATCTTTACGTGAACCAAGTATAAAAATCTACAGACAAAGCAGAATTCTGATAGTAGTACATTTACCTTTCAAAAAACATACTGCATGTGAATGCACTTTTGTGCAAATACAATTATTGTTGTAATATAACATACAAAAATTATAAAAATGTAAAACTTTATAACTTGTCATAGTAGGTGCTTCCCTACACTTTAATCAGGAAACTGGAAAAAAAGGCCATGAATGAGAGACAGTTACAAAAGTTGCAAACACATACCCCCTTGGAAGTTTCCACATGTTTTTATTATACAGCATTGAATCACAGTGGGTTTGTCTTTTTTGACATTGATCATCAGAGAGTCTGTTTAATGTCAAAGCGAAAACAGGTCTCCGCAAAGAGGTCTAAATTAATTAGAAATACAAAACACAACATAATTGATTAATTTATATATGAACCTCTGACAGTCTTTATAATCTTGAGTTGTGTGGACAGGTAGGTAAATTCTAGAAAAGGCAGTTTTAAGCAACTAAATAATTACTAGAATAAACATTCTTTTCTTGATAAGTTTCAGTCAGGTTTTAGAAACAAATCATAGTACTGAAACTGCACTGGTTAAAAGTAGTAAATGATTTGCGGGTTAATGCAGACAGAGGCCGCATATCTGGTCTTGTTCTCTTAGACTTGAGTGTAACATTTGACACCTTAGACCAGTATTCTTATAAATCACCTTAGACAATGGGTGGGCCTGTCCGGTAGCATCTTAAATTTGCCTCAGTCTTACTTAACAGGTAGAAAATTCTTTGTTAGTTGTGGCGAGTGTTCTTCAGAGACCCCATGATACTGTATATGGTGTACTACAAGGATCTATTCTGGGTCTGCTGCTGTTGCATTGAAAACATGATTCCATTAGGCCAGATTATCTCAAAGCACAAGGTGAGCTAACACAGCTATGCAGATGACACACAGCTTTATATAGCGATAGCAGCAGATGACCCCAATGCTCTTGGCTCTCTCATTGAATGTCTTAGCAGTATTTCCTAATCAATGAGTAGTAATTTTCTCAAACTAAATAAAGAAAAAACAGAAATCTTAGTGATTGGCAAATATGGAAATAGAGAGGATATTAGAAATAAACTTGATCCCTTAGTTTTAAACGTCAAGGCAGAGGTAAAGAATTTATGGGCAGTCATTGACTCCAACTTCAACTTTAAATCACATATTAACCACATTAAAAAGGTCTGCATTGTTTTACTTAAGGAATATAGCAAAAGTTATAGACCCCTTATAACTTTACATGACACTGAAAAATTAGTTCATGCTTTTGTTTTTAGTCAACTAGACTTTTAGTCAAGACAGACATTAATCAGTTGTAATTAGTTCATAATGCAGCAGCTAGAAACTTAACTAGAAAAAGGAAATCTGAGCACATCTCGCCAGCATTGTTACATTTGTTACCTGTGTCATTTAGAATTTTCTTTAAAATAATACTAATGGTTTATAAGGCCTTAAATTAAATTTGCTCCATCCTATATTTTGGAATGCCTGTCCCACTACACTCTGAGTCGTAACCTTAGATTTTCCAAAGATTGTTTGCTTATAATTCCAAGAGCCAAGCTTAAAAGAAGTAGTGAGGTGGCCTTTTACTGTTATGCCCTAAAATCTGGAATACTTTGTCAATGGAAATTCACCAGGAACCTTTTAAAAAAAGCTGCTAAAAACCCATTATTTTAATTTGGCTTTTTCACAGCCGCATTTTAGTTGTACTCCTAATAGAATATATGGGCATAGAATTGTCATATTCTTCAGGGATCTACAAGCTGTAATAAGCTCTACTATTCTCTGCCGTCTTTTCCAGTTCTTCTGTGGTGGTGATTTGTGTTTTATAATTAAGACCATTTTACAGAACAGTTTGATTGTATATATACTGTTTTCAGACAAAAGTAAATATCTCCGAGTCATATGAAATATTATCAGTCCAAAGTAACTTTCTTCTCTTTTACTTGTAATTGAAATGTAAACTTAACATTACAAGGGGCATATCTTAAAGAGAAAATAGCAAACCTCTGCTTATTTTTAAAGTAATGAATCTCCACATACTATGGAATGAAAGTGAACTTTAGTGAATAATAAAGGGAACAACTGTTTACAGTAACATCCATCTTCTTTTCTGCATAAAGGAGACTTGTGCCAAGCAGCCGACTAAGTTACGGTCAATCAAGATAAAAAGAGCTCAAAAGACATGGTAAACTAAAGAATCTTATGCCACATGTGCAGACATCAGTGAACTAGATCTCATCCTCTATATTTGGCAAACTAATGCAGTATATTATATACTTAGGAATGAAAGAAAGCCTATAAAAATGATGGAACCCTTGCAATAACATGACATATTTGTGCCTAAAAATATGCCACAGGTGTTTTCTTCCATGTAAAATAACAGGTCTCACCCACTTTTGCTCCTCTCAGTTAAACTTTAACACATTTTTATGGTAAGTGTTTTAGTACATTTTTCTTCAATTCAATTCACTTTTCTTTTTAATATATTTAGTAACTCATTTGATGATCTAGTGGAATAGAAAGGAGAAGAGAAAGATTAAACACAAGCTTGTGCACTTTATATGTTTGACCAGTGACAAGAAGAGGAAAGCTGAGAGTTCATGTATTTTAGTAAAAAGTATAATGGAGGAAGTTACAAAGAAAGAATTGGATGAAGTGCAATGGTGTTCTCAGACAGACGGTAAATCCAAGTAGAAAATTTCACATGTATACTCCACGAGTTAGAAGATATAAGTTGAACAATTCAGAGAAAACAAAGCTACCAGAATTGTAACTCTGACCTTAACCTTACTGAATTATTTAAAAAAAAAAAAAACACGAGGGAAATATGCTGCCATACATTTTGAATATGCAGATATTTAATTCATTGTTATGCATTTCAATTTGCTTTATAGGGTTTTGCTTTCTCCTATTGTGAAAAGCTTCATTCAGTCTTTTTTTTATCCCAAGCATTTTGTGAAAGTAGAAGAAACACTGGTTTAATGTATAACACGGTTTCTACCTGCATGTCTTTTGCGTGTCATTCTGTGTTTTCTTCAGGTACTTCAGTTTCATCATCATCCTAAACACTTACAGTTCAAGTTAACAGCTATAACTGTACTGTATTAGAAGATATTTTAATCATATGGTGTGTCTTCAATTCAAGATCTCTATCCATTCTGAACGTGCTCCCAAGTCATTCTCAAGAGGATTTCCTATAAGAGGTTAATTAAACAACTAGGGTTAACCCTGCAAGAGAGTTTTCTGCCACAACAATCTCTGAAGTATCACAACACCTGTAGTTGAGTTTCACCCAACATCATAAAAAAATACAGCCAGAAATGGTAACTCAGAATGCAACATTGAAAAATATTTGGTACTGGCCGTGCCAATCAGAAACTCATTCAATAAAAAAATGAAATTATATATGAAACCCTGAACAAAACTCCTGGTGTCACCTTGCACAGGATTTATCGAAACAACCTACATTTAGCTAGTTACAGTGCAATCCTAAGGCATGGTCTCATGTTATGCACTCCCAGACATATTTCCTGTGAATAGAAATGAAAGTTGGTGCTGTGAATCGAAATGAATGTGGGTGTTTTTGATTAATTTAATATGCATTTAGCTTGTTATTCTACGATCATGTCGTGTTGTGTTTGCAGGATGAAGATTTGTCGGCCGTAATCTGTTTTTTTTATGTACTTTGTTGTAAATAGAAAATACGTTTTCCTTTATTTGTATTACAGCCACAATTTAGCCTCCCATGAAAATCCAGTTAAATTTGTTCGAACACCAACCATGCTTATTGGTGGAAGCATTTACATATTGAATTGTTCACAGCCACTGGTAGATAAGGCACAGTTGTCAAGAAAGTCCATTTTGCAGTGTACTTTTAAAATTACCCTAGGTTCTTGTCTATAAGCCGGACTCATGTATAAGCCGGAGACCAAAAATCATACGAATTTTTAAAATAAAATCGTATCATAGATAAGCCGGACTCATGGATAAGCCGAACGTACTATAACCTATAACTAATAGAAGGGAGGGAGGTCAGTGGTCTCACTCGCACCCATTTAATTTCTTTAAGGGGGGAGAGAGTGTGAGATATTGGCGTCTCTGTCACTCCCCGCATGGCGCGGTTGGAGCGGTTGGAGCGCATTCTTTCTGCTCTGGGCGTCGCCGAGTCAACACGCGCGCGTAGCGGTCATTTAAATTGTGATTTTATATGTAAGCATATTTAAATATATATCGCGGATTTTTTGCTGGTTCGCGGATTTCTGCGGACAATGGGTCTTTTAATTTCTGGTACATGCTTCCTCAGTTGGTTTGCCCAGTTGATTTCATACAAGGGACGCTATTGGCAGATGGCTGAGAAGCTAGATTGCCTACTTTTCTATCACTCTTGCGCTGACTATCTGTGATCCTGACGTATGGGGATTGAGCAGGGGGGCTGTTCGCACACCTAGACGATACGGACGCTCGTCTAAAAATGCTGAAAGATTATCTTCACGTTGCTATCTTTTGTAAAGCTGATTCCTGAAAAGACATGCTGCACAGTGCTTCGCATACTTAAAAGCTCGAAGGGCACGTATTGATTTTTGACTGAAAAACAAATTCTGTCTCTGTCTCTCTCTCTCTTCCTGCTCCTGACGGAGGGGGTGTGAGCTGCCGCCTTCAACAGCTTTGTGCCACGGTGCTTCGCATACTTAAAAGCAAACAGCCCTATTGATTTGTTTGCTAGAGATTGTTTTCTCTATCTATGTGACATTCTGTGCTCCTCACACACACACCTTTGAAGAGGAAGATATGTTTGCACTCTTTTAATTGTGAGACAGAACTGTCATCTCTGTCTTGTCATGGAGCACAGTTTAAACTTTTGAAAAAGAGACAAATGTTTGTTTGCAGTGTTTGAATAACGTTCCCGTTTTTCTACAACCTCCTGTGTTTCTGCGCAAATCTGTGACCCAAGCATGACAATATAAAAATAACCATATAAACATATGGTTTCTACTTCGCGGATTTTCTTATTTCGCGGGTGGCTCTGGAACGCAACCCCCGCGATGGAGGAGGGATTACTGTATAAACCGGATTTATGTATAAGCCAATATTCTATTTTTTCATTTTCACAACTTTTTTCCTTAGATAAGCCGCGGCTTATAGACAAGAACTTAGGGTACTTAGTGTTTTAGTATATAGTCAATATTTCAGCAAAATACATTTATTTGGGATGTTGTGAGAAATCAACCCAACATTTTTTTCATGGACGTTTTGATGTTGTTTGCTACAGTTCATCATTGGCTGATGTTGAAGGCCATTATATCAAGAACCATATTATCTCCATTCTCAATAAAATAAAATTTTTTTGACAACCACTATAAAATTGGGTAAGTTACAGGAAATTAAAAACGTGTATTATATATATATATATATATATATATATATATATATATATATATATATATATTACATAGATATCCACTAAAATAATATTTTAAGTACGTCCTGAATTAGACTGCCAGCCCATTCATCTTGCACCAAGTACTGTTGGGACAGGCTTCAGCTCTTCGCAAAACTGACTAGAACTACATCTGTGTGGATTCACTGGAAGGTAGATGCTTGCCACCCAGACATTTACAAATCCACTTTTTCCATTGTATGGTTGCGTGGCATTACAACTTAAAATATCAGGAAAACATTAGAAAGATAAACGTAACATTACTTTAAATACACTCCTTCTTCCATTTGGTGAGACTATTTAATACATTTTTGGATCAAAGGGTGCCAAAGCCAATTACTGCATACATTTACTTATCTCGTGGGTAAACCGCAATAACTAGTAAACTTCATTTATATTTTTTTAGCATGTGAAAGGTTTTTACCTTGGGTTTTTGCTCCTAAGACAGAACTGTAAAATACATTACATAAGTAGCAAGTTGGAGCAGTGGTTAGCATTTTTGAATTATAGTTCTGCATACTCTGATCTGACTCTTGGACTTGTCACTGTTCGAGTAATGCTTGCTTGTTTTTCCCCCATGATTGTGCGAGTGTTCTCTGGTACCCCCACTTCCTACAACACCCTAAAGACATCTGTACATGTTTTAGTCTAGTGTGGGTGGATGCACAAGAATCCCCAGGGAATGGCTAGCTTCGGGTTGCACCTTCCCTTAAACCTACAATAGAGTATGACTATAAGCTTTCATGACAACATTTTTTAACTGCCTAGATACGGAAAAAAATTGAAAGTTCAATAAATCAGAGATCAAGATAAGTATTGCACATGCAACTACCGGTATGTCCGTCATTGAATGTGCATACAGGTATTCATATCACCCTGAGAACCAGGGGAACACCTTTTTAGCATATTTCAAATAACAAGCGATTATCACAAAGATATCATCTGGGCTTCCTTACCATGACATCTGTCATCTTTAAAATTTACTTCTGAAAACTACTTGGAAGGGGAATGCCATCTTATCTGGTAATCAAAGAATGAAATGGAAAATATCATATTAAAAGGGTTTCAAAACATAAGACATTCAAAGAATTCTTTGAGGACATCCTTATCCAAGAACAGGAGCATTCTATTCTACATACTGTATACCATACTGTAAAGGAACTTGTGCATTACTTTTGATGTTCACACTTTAAACTAAACCTACAAATATACAACTAAAGAAAATTATCACACAAGTAATTTATAACGTTAATTAAGTTACTTTATAATTTATGCAAAAAAAAAAAAAAAAAAAAGAAAAAAAATCAAGGTAGCCCTCCCCCCAAAGAAACACATATCAAGTTTAATCAAAGGAGGATATCTGACTGGAAACTGCCCATTGTGCATTAAGTAACCTTCATAGGACATGACCAAAGACTACAATTTATGGTCAAATGGTGAAGCAACTGGAGGTAAATGCATAACAGAAAAACAATAATAATGCTATCCATACGTGATGTCTCAATGTGATTGGATAAAAATCCTCAGCCATCCAGCAAATGTATATTAAAATGACACCTCTCTGATTTCTGATGCTGCAAGTTAACAATTTGGCTGGAAAGCCATGCTGTTTCACAACACATGTGCGTCTTATTCTTACTTTTCAAGGTATTATTTCACCATCTATAGCCTTATTCGATGATTGAACAAGCGGAAACACATTTCAATCGAATAACTACCATTTCTGATCATGATTCATAAATTAGCACATTCTAGTCGGCATGTGAATCCAGCTTCAGTTTTACTCCATATTTCCATAAAGAAAGCCATCTATTCATTAGTCTGCCAAGAATATTGTTGTTATTCATCGTCTACAAAGTATTTAGGCAAGAACAGCTAAAACTAGAATAATGCAGCCAGATATGGGTGATCATTAAACTTGAAACTGCTTGGGTGAAATAAAAATCAAATAAAAAAAGTAATTATTTCATTAATCAATAACAAGGGCATTTAAATGTCAGTGTAGATTATTCAAAATTTTAGTCAATGATTTCACTTTAAATGTGTGTGTGTATCCATTCACTGCTGATCCTAAGCCACTGTAAACACAGTCACTCATAAATAAATGTGTAAATTAATCTTGAAAATAAAGCCAATTTTTTAAAATCACAGCGGCCATTTCTCAGACTAGAAGACAAGTAGCAGGTGCTCAGGCACCTCGGGCCACACATGCCAACTTATCAGTATGGGCCTCCTTCTCACTGTTCAGTAAATACCAGCAATAGATATGAATTTTTAAAGTAGCCGGTCTCCTTTAAATCATTTTCTTCTTTGTGTTTAAACATTTACCATACTTTTCAAATTATCCTTCTATGTAGGCGCATATAGTGCCTATAAAAAGATTTTACCCACTGGATGTTTCTCATTTTATTGTTATACAATATTGAATCACAGTGGATTTAATTTGCCTTTTTCCAACAGAGATATTCAGAAAAAGGCTCCTTATTGTCAATGTGAAAACAGATCTTTGCAAAATGGTCTAAATTAATATGTGATTAAACTAATCACATAAATATTCACCTTTGAAAGCAATTACAGTCTTGAGTCTGTGTAGACAGGTCTCTAACAGCTCTGCATATCTGGACAGGACATTTACTAAATACTGACTCGTTCATAATAATGCAAGGAATTGTAAGCCCATTTTCCTTGTGCAGCATTTCTTATTTTCTAAGGCTGCTAAAAAGTTCCTGGCAGCACATACAGCATAACTAGAAGGCAGTTTACATTTTTGTTTTGGTCATGGCTCGCTAAGTATCAGTAGACTAGTTGTCCTTAGGTAGGAAAGGTTTGTGGTGAAATAGATGATAATGCAAGCAAGATTTTAAAAGATAAATTTCTCTCTCTGTTATAGCACTTGCATCTCTTGCTGAGTTCTTCCTCTGTCAAGGTTGTTTCAAGCGTTTGTGTGTGTGTGTCCAACTAGTCTGCAATGACCTGTCCAGGGTGGTTTCCCCCATTTTACTTTCAGTGCTTCCAAATTCAGACCTTTGTGGAAATTGCTCCCTTGTATTTTAAGTATTTATTGGGGCTCTAAATTTTAAATACACTCAGTCGAGGCTCCACTTGGCAAATTGGACCAAGCAGTTAAAGATGGATGCAGATCTGCTCTGCATGTATGCAATTCATATTTGCATGGTTAATTCCTAATCAAATCAACACAGCCAATGCTTGGTTATATTTGAGCAAAATAAGTTCACAGAGTTCACCATTTATTATAATGTAATTATATCATGAATTTACAATAGCTCAGCCACACTCTCACCTTTAAGCATCTCTAAGCTCCTGTGAAAAAGTAAGAACTGACCTTAAACTCAAAGTGTTGATATACTAAGTATTTCATCTACTTGTTAATTCACTGCATTTTTTTTCCTGCACTGTGGCTACAATTGTGTGGAATTACAATTGGAGGTACATTCTATGTGGGAGTGGCCAAGACCCTTGTAAAAGCAACCAGGAGTGGACTTTAAAATATCATTGTAACCCCTTGTTTGAAATTGTTTGTGAATAACTGAAAACAAATATATTGACAACCTTATTGTCAATGTTATTGATAATTTTGAATAAATTGTTTTTTGCTCTCCTTCATAAAATATCCAAAGACTGCCTGACTTTGCTCAATTTTAATGTATTTTGCTCGCCAGTGCCTACTCAATGGATTTTTTGCTAATTTCATTTGTCCACTATAGTTAGAAGGACTGCTTGCTTTAGCCATACTAAAATTAAGATTGTGCAACCGTGAAAGGCTTTCCTTTTTCATAGCTCACCCTGTAGCTGACACTAAAGTTGCTCATTTGAATATGGATTGCCATTTTATACTGCTTCTGGCTCACAGCCATTATATAATCCCATTTTTTTAGCAATATTGGATTAGAGCTTTCATCCATTCTTGTCAAGCAAGGGGTGCTATTCACCATCCCTTAAATCCTTTTCAGTTTCTAAAACAAAGTTCAAAATAGCCTGTGAGCTTCAGTATCTTCTTCTTTCAGCTGCTCCTGTTAGGCTTTGCTACAGCGAATCATCTTTTTACCTTCCTCTTTTGCCTGGCACCTCTATTCTTAGCATCCTTTTCCTAATATACCCAGCATCACTCCTCTGCACCATGTCCAAACCAACACAATCATGCCTCTCTGACTGTCTCCAAATCATCCAACCTGAGCTTCTCTCATGTACTCATTTCTAATCCAGTCCATCCACGTCACACCCAATGCAAATCTTAACATCTTTAATGCTGCCACCTCAAGCTCTGTCTCCTGTTTTCTGGTCAATGCCACCATCTCCAGTCCATATGGCATAGCTGGTCTCACTACAGTCCTGTAGACCTTCCCTTTTACTCTTACTGATACCCGTCTGTCACAAATTACTCCTGACACTCTTCTACACCCATTCCACCCTGCCTGTACTCTCTTTTTCACCTCTCTTCAACAATCCCCATTATTCTGTACCGGTGATCCCAAGCATTTAAACTCCTCCACCTTCACCAACTCTACTCCCAGCTTCCTCACCATTCCATTGACCTCCCTCTCATTCACACACATGTATTCTGTCTTGTTCCTACTGATGTTCATTCCTCTTTTCTAGAGCATATCTCTACTTCTCCAGGGTCTCCTCAACCTGCTCCCTACTATCACTACAGATCACAATGTTATCAACAAGCTTTAGTATAACTTTGAAATTTATAATTATACCTTTCCGTTATGATATTATTATCTGCTAGTGCAAGCACATGTACTAAGTTAAAATTAATGCTTATACTGTATTTTTGTTCTCTTTTTACAAATACCATGTAAACATGATATACATTTTACAGCTGAAGAAATAGCAGGTTAAGCAACTTAGTTAGGATCACGCAAGGAGTAAGTGGTGGGTATAAATGAACAGTCTGTCTTCTTAACCACAAAGCCACACTTTTTACTCTTAAAGGATCTTCCACTGTTAGTTTCCACATTCCTTCATTTGTTACTTCAATTTAAGGCTTTGAAGCTTTTCATTTTTTTTAAATTGTCCAGTTAATTACAGCCAGCTGTTAGCTCCTAAAATACTTCTATGCAGTCATCCAGCTTCCCATCTTTGTCTGCCTGCACATCTTATGTAAGCCTAAAATAATAATTATTTATATGTATTTGTTTAACCTTTTTGCATTAAAGCTAAAAATAGCATAGTATTGTAAATTTTCAGGATGATTCTATACAGAATTCACTTTTCTCAGGCTGAAAGTACATGATTCTACCTAAATAGTTTATTACAGAGAATGAAGCATATCAGTGGAATCAATCTCTGTATATAATTTATTGTAAAAAATGAAGAAACTGTTCAGCAGTCAGAAACAGAACTGCCGTGAACAAGCATAACTATCGGAAGAAGTTGGGAGAAAAAGTTTCAGGATCCAACAGACACAAGCAGTAATTAGATATTAATTCTGAATTTCAGCATTGAGTGACCCAAATCTAAAAAAAGGTTATGTTATATACAACCTGACATGTCAAAGGGAAGGGAGATCAGCTTCAATTTTAAATTATCATTGCTCCTAAGGTGCTTTTTATACAAGTGTTTTGAAGCTAAAAACAAGTTGTCCAACAGTATTAAGGTCTTCGTCAAAGACCCTACAGTACATGCTGGTTTAATGTATCAATTTTCAGCTGTCCACGTTTTACCTAATAGAAAAACACTCTTCTAAAGCAAAAACAAATTTCTTATTATAAACCTTGAAAAAATGTATTTTGTATTTATTTTTTAGTAAATCTTCTAACCTAATCAGTCCTTTAGTTACTGGCTTGCTTTAAAGCGGATTTACTTATCTGAGGCACTAACTGTTGAAGTTAATTGCATCATAACTTAATGGTTTCTTTTGTTTCAATAGGGCATACACAGCAGCTTCTTTTCTAAGAGTGCAATTCAGATTTTTTGCATTACATCTTTTTATATGTCACATTTTTAATTTAGATATACAAAAACTGGATGACCTTGTTAGTTTTTAAATATTTTTGAACTCTTTAATTTGAAATGAAACCACATATAGTAACTCATCTTTGCAGAGGATGCAAGTCTTCACTGCCTAAGCCTTGACCTGCTCTCAAACACTGTTTCTCAGCTTTCCTTAGGAAATTAATTTCATTTTTTTTTTGTTCTTTATTTCACATTATACAATTTCTTGTATTAGGAGTTAGTTAGTTTTCGCATACCCCTTGAGATCAGAGCACAGGGTCAGCCATTGTACAGCACCCCTGGAGCAAGTGCAGGGTAAGGGGCTTGCTCAAGGGTCCAGCAGAGTAGGATCTCTTTTGGCAGTAATGGGTATTCGAACTGGCAACCTTCCAGATACCAGCACAGATCCTTCGCCTCAGAGGAGGAATAAGAATTTTGCAAATGCTACTTTTATACATTCTGGAGTAGATGCTTGGACAGCTTCCGGTCTTGTATTATGTAGCCTTGCCGATATACCTCCTGATTTTCTTTACAACACTTGGGCATTCTTTAATGACCAACTGTCTAAAATGGAATTTACTACAGCATGCAAACACTACAGTGTGACCTTTCAATAGTAGTACAGCAGTTATTCTGCTAAGGAATAACAAGAACCATATGATGTGATCCTAGTCTAAAGCCGTTCATTAATGAAAATGTCAAATCGATCCGTTGTCAAGCTCAAAACAATACTCCAAATACGCTGTCAAAATGTGCAGCCAAATATTCTTCTAACCAAGAACTCTAAACAAAGTACACTTTCAAACTTCAAATCTATCCATAATCATGGATGACAAGGAAGTGAATGAGCCGACCTTTATCTTATCACAATGGAGATGTCATACGCCAGGCACTTCTGGTGTGGTTGCCACCACATCACTAAGGAAAATGGACAAGAAGATTGCAGCACTCATAACAAAAAACAGTTTTAGAAAATTTTAATAATATTAAAATGAATATTAAATATAACACAACCACAAGAGGTGCGGCATGGTGGTGCAGTGGTAGTGCTGCTGCCTCGCAGTAAGGAGACTTGGGTTTGCTTCCCGGGTCCTCCCTGTGTGGAGTTTGCATGTTCTCCCCGTGTCTGTGTGGGTTTCCTCCAGGTGCTCCGGTTTCCTCCCGCAGTCCAAAGACATGCAGGTTAGGTGCATTGGCAATCCTAAATTGTCCCTAGTGTGTGCTTGTGTGTGTCCTGCGGTGGGCTGGCGCCCTGCCCAGGATTTGTTACTGCCTTACACCCTGTGTTGGCTGGGATTGGCTCCAACAGACCCCCGTGACCCTGTGTTAGGATATAGAGGGTTGGCAAATCACTGATTAACATGACTGACTGACAACCACAAGAGCAGTAGACATGTTGCAATTACAGTGTAATGGTTCACACACTTGTATTCATGCCTTAATCTGGGTTTGATTTTTGTCCATCAAACTTTTTTAAAAAAATCTAAAGACTTCCCCCAGTAATGTCTGTCATGATGCCACAGTTGGGGCCATAATATCTCCAGAGTTATTTGTAGCAATTTGGTTTTTGTGGGCGTAATCAAATCAACATTAACCACCATCACCACCACATTCCAGTTTTGTTTCTTTGCAGTATTTCAAGTTGTATTCCACTGAACAATTCAAGTAGTTGTAAACTCACAGCTGAATCAAATTTAATAATCAATTAGGATCAATATTGTATTTTGTCTAAATCCTCTACATTTTCATTATTTAAATATAAAGTGAAGTTGAATAAAGAAGCAACACCAAATAACTGCTAATATAAAATAAAGCTGGATAGAGAAACTAATTGAATAATTTACATAGTGTAATGGTTTCCTAAAAGATGAGACCCAACCTTTGAATATCAACCCAATAATTTAAAACAAAGAATTAACAAACAAACCCATGTCATGAAATTATTTAGTTATTAGACAATGGAATGTAAAAGCTTGAAAAATTACTCAACATAGAGCACACAGGCTCTCAGCATATTGACACATTTCTTTTCCACAACCTCAGACTCTCATAAGAAAGGTTAAGGATAAATTAAAACAAAATGGACTGGAACAGTCTGATATTTGTGGCTTTCTAGTACCCATTCAATATGTGTTTTAAAAAAATCTGTGATAATCCCATCTGGAACATCCAACAGCTATTTAATTATTTTGTAATATTTATAAGTGCCAGTTTCACATCTTTGGTGAAGTAAATTTAACTTTATTGTATGACAAGCAGGTCATTAGGAAAAGTGGTTATTCAGCAAAGGCCACAGCCACACAAATATAAAAGTTATCAGTCTCCTTTACTTGAATTTCTCTGCAAGTGTTCACCACCTCTAAAATGCTCCAAATGTATTAAATCATTTGTATTTGTGATATAATGCAAACACGTTACACTGAACAGTATTTGATAATGTATCAGGAGGTGTCTATACCTTGGTGTCTAGAGTCAAACTCCTTATTAACAAGGAAGTAATAGTTCAAGATACCCTGAAGTATTTAAAGCCTTCAGCAATTTATTCATTTACATTCAGTGGAAGTAATTCCTTAAGCAGGTTCATGTGCTCATATAGCTTTAGGGCATCTGCTCCTACTCATTTATGTAAAAATCCACCCACACATCTCACAATGGATTAATGCCTTTAAGTCAAATACCATGCAACAAGTCAGTACATTGTCAAAACAAACTGTTGCCATGCATTTGTTTCTATTTTATTTTTCCGTGACTCTGAAATTATGATGCCCAAACACGAAATGGAGGTTACTGGAAGACTGCCAGTTCATAGTACCAATAACATGTAATTTATAATCCATTTATCCGTTGTTGAACCTGTTTAATCCAATTCAGGGTCACAGAGAGCAAAAGTGTTCCTTGGCGCCATCAGACAAAATGTAGAAAACGATCCTGGACGTGGTGCCGATCCATCATTACACACATGCTCAGTGTTACAATCCAGCATACACATCTTTTAGATGAGGGAAGTAAATTTAAACACCTTGACACATGCAAATGTGGAGAGAAATGTGCAATCCACAACACAGTTAGTGGGTCAAATTTAAAGCCAGTATATACATTTAAGTTGAGTTAGACCGTGTTTCATGCAGAAATAGTAGTCACGTTTTCAATTCACATTACCTGAAAACATGTCATTACAGAAACACTAGTGTAGTTTTCAGAGATTTCCTTTAACACTAAGACAGTAGCACTACATAGAAAATCCTTCCTAGTAGATTAAGAATGTGCATTAGGAAAGTAAGCAGTTTTATTTATTGAGGTTTCAGACTTGCTAATAATGATTAAATATTTTGGTGGTAAATTATATTTGTTTCAGAGTTGTTTAAAATACAACAAATTATCAATGTACACATCTTTAAAAATCTCACTGCCTTATACCTTCCACAAATTAAACATTGAGCATTCTAAATGGGGGGTAAACTTAGTATCAAACAGGGGAGTGATAAAAGCACTTCTCCCTTTATGTGTTGGCTACACCAAATTCTCAAAGAGTGTAAAACTGCCTGATAAGTACTAGGTTTTCATAAATTTGCAGATGTTATTACACACAATAGAGCATATAAAGTACTAGCACTGCAGGATCTTTGTTTCAGTTAGCCAAGCAGACATGGGAATGATGCTATCCAGCTCCTTTTCAAAGTCCCCCAACTGCAGATGATTACCAGTATCAGTGGACAACCATTTCTTTTTTCATATGTAATCTTTCATGAAAAAATTTTGGTGATTATAATAGATTGTTTCAAGCTGAATATAAATATGAATTTGATTGATTATTGTATCACATAGGAATTTGGAGAAACATGAAATTACCTTTATTGAATTTAGTGTGTTTAATCACTTAACAATGCTAACCCAGCCACAGGGGATGCTCAAACCAATGTGTTTCTTCGTGCCGATCCCAAGCCCGGATAAATGGGGAGGGTTACGTTAGGAAGGGCATCCGGTGTAAAATTTTGCCAAATCAATATGCGGATAACAATACAAAATTTCCATACCGTATCGGTCGAGCCCCAGGTTAACAACGGGTTAGTCAACAGGGTGCTGGCGGAAACTGGGCTACTGTTGGCCGAAGAAGAAGAGGGGGGGGGGAGACGTGTCCAGAGGCAGGAGGAGGAAGGTAAAGACAGTGGAACTGAGGGTAGGAACTTTGAATGTTGGCAGTATGACTGGTAAGGGGAGAGAGTTAGCAGATATGATGGAGAGAAGGAAGGTTGATATATAGTGCGTGCAAGTGACTAAATGGAAGGGGAGTAAGACCAGGTGGATCAGAGGTGGATTCAAATTGTTCTATCATGGTGTGGATAGGAGGAGAAATGGAATAGGGGTTATTCTGAAGGAACAGTATGTCAAGAGTGTTCTGGAGGTGAAAAGAGTGTCAGACAGAGTAATGATTATGAAGCTGGAAATTGGAGGTGTGATGATGAATGTTGTTAGTGCATATGCCCCACAGGTTGGGTGTGCAATGGGTGAAGATTTTTGAAGAAGAGTTTTGGAGTGAGTTGGATGAAGTGATGGATAGTGTACCCAAGGGAGAGAAAATGGTGATTAGAGCGGATTTCAATGGACATGTTGGTGAAGGGAACAGAGGAGACGAGGAGGTGATGGGTAGGTATGGTGTCAAGGAGATGAATGAAAAAGGTCAGAGGATAGTGGATTTTGCCAAAAGGATGGACATGGCTGTGGTGAATACATATTTTAAGAAGAGGGAGGAACATAGGGTGATGTACAAGAGTGGAGGAAGATGCACACAGGTAGATTAGATCCTATGCAGAAGAGTCAATCTGAAGGAGATTGAAGACTGCAAAGTAGTGGCATGAGAAAGTGTAGCTAAGCAGCATAGGATGGTGGTCTGTAGGATGACATTGGAGATCAAGAAGAGGAAGAGAGTGAGGGCAGAGCCAAGGATCAAATGGTGGAAGTTGAAAAAGTAAGCTTGCAAGGTTGAGTTTAGGGAGAAGGTGAGACAGGCACTGGGTGGTAGAGAAGAATTACCAGACAGTTGGGAAACTACAGCAGATGTAGTAAGGGTGACAGCAAGAAGGGTGCTTGGCGTGACATCTGGACAGAGGAAGGAGGAAAAGGAAACCTGGTGGTGAAATGGGGAAGTACAGGAGAGTATACAGAGGAACAGGATGGCAAAGAAGAAGTGGGAGAGTCAGAGAGATGCAGAAAGTAGACAAGAGTACAAGGAGATAAGGCGCAAGGTGAAGCGAGAGGTGGCAAAGGCTAAAGAAAAGGCATATGAGAGGCTGGACACTAAGGAGGGAGTAAAGGACCTGTACCAATTGGCTAAACAGAGGGGCCAAGCTGGGAAAGATGTGCAGTAGGTTAGGGTAATAAAGGATAAAGATGGAAACGTACTCACAAGCGAGGAGTGTGTGTTGAGCAGATGGAAAGAGTACTTTGAGAGGTTTATGAATGAAGAGAACAAGAGAGAAGAGGTTGGATGATGTGGAGATAGTGAATTAGGAACTGCAATGGATTAGCAAGGAGGAAGTAAGGACAGCTATGAAGAGGATGAAGAATGGAAAAGCCGTTGGTCCAGATGACATACCTATGGAAGCATGGAGGCGTTTAGGAGAGATGGCAGTAGAGTTTTTGACCAGATTGTTTAATGGAATCTTGGAAAGTGACAGGATGCCGGAGGACTGGAGAAGAAGTGTACTGGTGCCGATATTTAAGAATAAGGGGGATGTGCAGGACTGTTGTAACTACAGGGAGATAAAATTGATGAGCCACAGCATGAAGTTATGGGAAAGAGTAGTGGAAGCTAGGTTATGAAGTGAGGTGATGATTAGTGAGCAGCAGTATGGTTTCATGCCAAGAAAGAGCACCATAGATGCGATGTTTGCTCTGAGGGTGTTGATGGAGAAGTATAGAGAAGGCCAGAATGAGTGGCATTGTGTCTTTGTGGACCTGGAAAAAGCATATGACAGGGTGCCTCGAGAGGAGTTGTGGTATTGTATGAGGAAGTCGGGAGTGGCATTAGTAGTATGTAAGAGTCATGCAGGATATGAACAAGGAAAGTGTAACTGTGGTGAGGTCTATGGTAGGAGTGACGGATGCATTCACGGTGGATGTGGGATTACATCAGGGATCGGCTCCGAGCCCTTTCATATTTGCAGTGGTGATGGACAGGTTGACAGACGAGATTAGACAGGAGTCCCCGTGGACTATGATGTTTGCTGATGACATTGTGATCTGTAGCGAGATTAGGGAGCAGGTTGAGGAGACCCTGGAGAGGTGGAGATATGCTCTAGAGAAGAGAGGAATGAAGGTCAGTAGGAACAAGACAGAATACATGTATGTAAATGAGAGGGCGGTCAGTGGAATGATGAGGATGCAAGGAGTAGAGTTGGCGAAGGTGGATGAATTTAAATACTTGGGATCAACAGTACTGAGTAATGGGGATTGTGGAAGAGAGGTGAAAGAGTGTGCATGGAAGGGTGGAATGAGTGGAGAAGAGTGTCAGGAATGATTTGTAACAGACGGATATCAGCAAGAGTGAAAGGGAAGGTCTACAGGATGGTAGTGAGACCAGCTATATTATATGGGTTGGAGAGATGGTGGCATTGACCAGAAAGCAGGAGACAGAGCTGGAGGTGACAGAGCTAAAGATGCTAAGATTTGCATTGGTTGTGACGAGGATGGACAGAATTAGAAATGAGTACATTAGAGGGTCAGCTCAAGTTAGCCAGTTGGGAGACAAAGTCAGAGAGGAGAAATTGCATTGGTTTGGACATGTGAAGAGGAGAGATGCTGAGTATATTGGATGAAGGATGCTAAGGATAGAGGTGCCAGGCAAGAGAAAAAGAGGAAGGCCTAAGAGAAGGTTTATGGATGTGGTGAAAGAGGACACACAGGTGATGGGTGTAACAGAACAAGATGCAGAGGACAGAAAGATATGGAAGAAGATGATCCACTGTGGCAATCCCTAATGGGAGCAGCTGAAAGAAGAAGAATCACTTAACAATGCTGACACATTACATTAGTTTAATTGAGCTAAAAATGTTTTGCTGTTGATGTTCATTTGTACTCAGTATCTAATGTTTCTTTTTTCAGTGACCAAAAATAATTGGCTAGCATTGATGTATTCCACCTTTCCACTGCAATTATCCCAGTGAAATCTATAAAACACCAAGATTAGGTGAAGAAGCTCAAGTGTAAATGTAGAAAATTAATTTTTAACAATATGCTACTCTTCCTGGGTTTGTATGCTTCAAGCATGTTGTCAACCAGCTGGACCTAGCTGTAATTCTGTAGTTGCCAAGAAAATTCTTAACAACATCCATGAGTGCCTTCCATGTGATTTCCTCCCATCAGATCTTCGATCCGCTTGTCATCAATGATGATGTGTCTGATTTGTGGTCCAACAAAAAGCCTTCCTAAATCTTGGCATCAACTACTCATGGAAACACCTGTCTCAAATATTGAAATACAGTCATGGCCGAAATTATTGGCACCCCTGGAATTTTCCTTGAAAATGCACCATTTCTCCCAGAAAATTGTTGCAATTACAAATGTTTTGGTATACACGTTTATTTCCTTTATGTGCATTGGAACAACACAAAAAAACAGAAAAAAAGCCAAATCTGACATAATTTCACACAAAACTCAAAAACCGGGCTAGACAAAATTATTGGCGCCCTCTACTTAATATTTGGTTGCACGCCCTTTGAAAAAAATAACTGAAATCAAGCGCTACCTATAACCATCAACAAGCTTGTTACACATCTCAACTGGAATTTCCGACAACTCTTCTTTTGCAAACTGCTCAAGGTTTTTCAGATTTGAAGGGCGCCTTCTCCCAACAGCAATTTTCAGATCTCTCCGTAAGTGTTCATTCGGATTTAGATCTGGACTCATTGCTGGCCACTTCAGAACTCTCCAGCGCTTTGTCTTCAACCATTTCTGAGTGCTTTTAGAGGTATGTTTGGGGTCATTGTCCTGCTGGAACACCCATGACCTCTGACGCAGACCCAGCTTTCTGACACTGGGCCCAACATTGTGCCCCAATATCTTTTGGTAGTCTTTAGATTTCATGATGCCTTGCACACAGTCAAGGCATCCAGTGCCAAAGGCAGCAAAACATTCCCAAAACATCTTAGAACCTCCACCATGTTTGACTGTAGGTACTGTGTTCTTTTCTTCGTAGGCCTCATTCCGTTTTCTGTAAACAGTAGAATGATGAGCTTTACCAAATAGCTCTACCTTGGTCTCATCTGTCCACAAGACGTTCGCCCAGAAGGATTTTGGCTTCCTCAAGTACATTTTGGCAAACTCCAGTCTGGCTTTTTTATGTTTCTGTGTCAGCAGTGGGGTCCTCCTGGCTCTCCTGCCATAGCGTTTCATTTCATTGAGATGTCGACAGATAGTTCAAGCTGACACTGTTGCACCCTGAGTCTGCAGAACAGCTTGAATATGTTTTGAAGTTGATTGGGGCCGTTTATCCACCATTCGGACTATCCTTCGTTGCAGTCTTTTATCAATTTTTCTCTTCCGTCCATGTCCAGGGAGATTAGCTACAGTGCCATGTGTTGTGAACTTCTTGATTATGTTGCGCACAGTGGACAAAGGAACATGAAGATCTCTGGAGATGGACTTGTAGCCTTGAGATTGTTGATATTTTTCCACAATTTTTGTTCTCAAGTCCTCAGACAATTCTCTGCTCTTCTTTCTGTTCTCCAAGCTTAGTATGGCACACTCAGACACACAACAGAAAGGTTGAGTCAACGT
Organism: Erpetoichthys calabaricus; assembly: GCF_900747795.2. Taxonomy (NCBI): domain Eukaryota; kingdom Metazoa; phylum Chordata; class Cladistia; order Polypteriformes; family Polypteridae; genus Erpetoichthys; species Erpetoichthys calabaricus. Next base: position 58,506,870 of record NC_041394.2, read on the forward strand.
TTCTCCATTTTAACTGGCTTCAGGTGTGATTGCTATATTGCCAGCACCTGTTTCTTGCCACAGGTGAGTTCAAACGAGCATCACATGCTTGAAATAAAACGATTTACCCACAATTTTGAAAGGGTGACAATAATTTTGTCCGGCCCATTTTTGGAGTTCTGTGTGACATGATGTCAGATTTGGCTTTTACAATAAACATGTATATACAAAAACATTTGTAATTGCAATAATTTTCTGGGAGAAATGGTGCATTTTCTGAGAAAATTCCGGGGTGACGATAATTTCGGCAATGACTGTACTTTCACAATTTTTTTTATTTTCACAACAGCTTTCATTGGCCCATGTTTTATAAGAAGCGGATGCAAATGGTTTATGAGCAAAATCTTTTTGCACAGGAAACAAATGCTTACAGAGCAACCAGTTATTTTTAATGTAATGAGACTCTTTATCATGGCTGTCTTACTTCCATATGAAATAATACTTGGTATGTCCACACTGCATCCTTTGTAGCAGTGCCACCACTTTTAGATCACCACAGATGTTCCTGTTGTAGGTATTGTACTGTATATGTGAATTTATAATATGAGAGGAAATCACCAAATTAATAAATAGAAAATTTAAAAGAGACTTTTTTGACCAACAGGCCAAAATCCATAAGATACACCCAAAAGTGTTCAGGAATGTTCAGTGTACTCACAGATAAGTTTATTTTGGCAGAGGATGGTGTTGAAGCTGGACTTTAATTTTATATGAAAATGTTACTGTATGCTCAATTGTTCCCCACCATACTTATTATAAATTTATTCTTATATATTAAAATAAAAAAAAATAAAAGGAAAGAGAAAAATAGGAAGTATGGCAGTAGCACAGTGGTAAAGGCTTCTGCCAACAGAGTTCTTGGTTCAAACCTGGCTCAGGCACTTCCTGTGTAACTTTACTATGTACTTCTAATATGCATCAGTTTTCCTTCTACATTTTAAATAATTTGCAAGTTACGGTAAATGGCAACACTAAAATGTGTCTGTGTGCTCTAAAGAGCTCGACTCTCTTCCTGCGTTCATTGGTGCTGGAATAGGCACAAGCTTCCCAAAACATTCAAATGGATTTAAGTTGTTAGAAACGATTAGATGAATAAAAGCAGAGCCATTCTTCCTTCCTCTTTCACACCTCATTAGTTTTTCGCATTTATCAATTTGAAAACACAACACACATTTTACTTATTAATGATTAAAACATATCACCACATCTTATAGGTGCACAGAAAGTAAACAGCTGAAAACAAGTTAAAGGCAAAGATATCAAATAAAATCATTAGCAGGTAGTTAGCAAATTTGAAATTGCACATTTCTGAATTTAAAATTGAAGAAAACTAGAAGCATTAAAAGGCAATTTAAAAAAATGGGGGTCCATAGCTCTTTAGATGGAATCAATATTAAGTTAAAAAATGTTAGAAAAACAGGAATGCTGAGAATATATATTAAATGAGTGCAAGGGAAAAAAATAAAATGTATTTATAAAATAAGTTTGTTACTTGACAATTTTATTTTTCAACAAATAAAGAGCACTTACAATAACATAGAAATCAATATAAACAACATTATTAACATCATTATCATATGAGAATATGAAGTAATATACAAGAAGCACATTGCATATAAATATAAATTATTAAACAGTAAAATCTTCTTCTATAATATGCTACCGTGGCTGTTCGTTTGTCTGTCCAGGATTTTAAATCACCTGTAGCTCACAAACCATTTCACCTATTGACTTGAAATTTGGTACACATACTACGTGACGTCTACTATCCGCTTTCGGGGTGATGATTTTATTACTGTTTTTATCTTTATTTTATTGTAGAATCAACTCTCGGCAGCACGCAGCAGGGCGGCCGTGCGGCGCCGTTCTCATTCCCTACCACCTTCTCTAATCATTCTTGAGGCAGATTGAAGACTTAAGTGCCAGATTAAGTGAAAGGTTAAAGAAAACGTACTAAGTAATTGCAACACAAAAACTAACTTAATCAGTTTTAACGCAAAAAGATGCCGACGAAAGAGAAGCAGTGGGCCGTTAGGGTGGAGTAAAGAAGAGCTGCTCAGGAAGCAGCAAGCACATCAACCTCTGAGCAAATGAATTCTAAATGTACAGAGAAAGAGGATGAATACCATGAATGCTCAAGTCAAGTGTATTCACTGCATGGTAACGCCCTTACTGGTATTTTGATAAAAGAATTTGAACAACATATAAGAAGCGTATAAATTATTAAACAGTAATACATTAACATTTAAGAAGTAAAAGATACATTGAGTACTACTGCAGTGCTTTCGGGTATACTGCATTTTTTGTTTGCCCATTACGTGCATAAATGTATAAATTTTTTGATGTACCTACCCGACAACACGCGACATATAACTGACCGTGGGAGAAGCATGGATTTTAAACACACGTTGAGTTCATCCGCAGGTGTCCCTCGTTGAATAACTGGTAATGTTTGATGAAAATCTCCTGCAAGTAAAACGTCAGTGCCTCCCATTATTTTGATAGGATCTCTGAGATCTTGCATTGTTCGGATAAAGGCTTCATAAGCTCTTTTATGTGCCATGGTGCATTCATCCGAAACTATTATCTTTAAATGTTGAAAGACTTTTGCCTTTCCAGAGCCCTTGCGCATGTTGCAAATTGGATTTTCGTCGTGAGCGAGGTTTAATGGTAATTGCAATGCCGAATGTGCTGTACGGCCTCCATCTAATAATGTGGAAGCGATTCCCCATGACGCTATAGCCAGAGTTATGTCACCTTTTGCTCTCTCGGCAAGAATCTTTTAAGAATTTATTAAGAAGAATTAAGAATGTTTTTTCCTGTTCCTCTGTGGTCATTCGTAATTTCCGTTTCAAACGCGAAAAGAATTATATATATACACTGTATATATATATATATATATATATATATATATATATATATATATATATACATATACATACACACACACATATATATATACACATATATACACACACACACACATATATATATACACATATATATACACACACACACACACACACACACACACACACACACACACACACACGATGCATTTAGGGTACTTTGGTCACAATTGTAAAAACTTTCAAAGCACTCCAACTTTACAGAAAAAGTTTCCAAATGTCACATTTGATCCTTTGGATCAATCTTGACCCACTATATGTATATATTTCTTGAGCCTGTAGAAAAGTTAAATTTACCTTTTGGAAAAATACAGTACTATCTTCTGTGTCTATCAACTTCAGTGGATTTTACTTTTCATTTAGGGTACTCTTTGCTTACATCCCATAAAAACATCTGAAATTCCATTCATTCTAAAACTTAGGATCATCTCCATTACAGGTTAAAATGGTCAAGTAATACAAAATAGGTTTCGGCTGAAAAAGCTGATGTCAGGGCTTCTAAAGGGGTATCAGAATCAGCTCAAAAAAAGACCCAGAAGGAAAAGCATTGAGTAGGTGCTCAAAGATGTTATAAGGGAAGTTGTTTATAGGTGTGTAGGTAGGTAAATAGAGCAACTATCAAGAGTGGCTTAATAAAATTCCATCATATTAAGCATGACTTTAGGTAAATTCCAGTTAAATGTTTTAACAGCATATGCTGGAATTTTTACCATTTCAATCATTTTGGTTTAAATCACAAAAAAATGATCCCTAGGATTTCAAACTGCTATATTTTGTCAAATGCAGAGAAATGCCTAGTTATCTGCAGGAAAATGGTCATTCTTCTCAAGAAATTTTAAGGAGAGCTGACATCCTGCAAGCTTAATTGTACTGTGCTTCCACCCACCTACTCAGTCATCCAGGAGTCTGTTACTAATGGCTAGCATGAACTCCTTATAATCTTTAACATTTGGCTTTGGCAACAAAAAGTTGCCAACGATGACTTTTATAACATTGTGGTAATGACGTCCCATACGTCCTGCCTAGCAACCACATCCCAAACAGCAAAAAATGGCTATGTCCATAATAAAAACAAGATGTATTTCATTCACACATAACATCTTAAAAATGAGTTAAATGAAAAGGAAAAAAAAATGACCATTAAACTACATAATCCAAACACAGGGTCACGGGGGTCTGCTGGAGCCAATCCCAGCCAACACAGGGCACAAGGCAGGAACCAATCCCGGGCAGGGTGCCAACCCACCGCAGGACACACACAAACACACCCACACACCAAGCACACACTAGGGCCAATTTTGAATCGCCAATCCACCTAACCTGCATGTCTTTGGACTTTGGAAGGAAACTGGAGCGCCCGGTGGAAACCCACGCAGACATGGGGAGAACATGCAAACTCCACGCAGGGAGGACCCGGGAAGCGAACCCAGGTCTCCTAACTGCGAGGTAGCAGCGCTACCTACTGCGCCACCGTGCCGCCCTACATAACTTCTAAAACAATTTTTCCATTATTTCTAAAGGCTGGGAAATAGGTTGTAAAAATGTACAAACCATGTCCAGATCATGAAAATACTGTAAAAAAGAAAGAGAAAACACTAAGAAAAGGAACATAAATCCTGCCTAAAATGCACAGTTCTGTGAAGATTCCTCACAGGATTCTAAAAATGTTATAAGCCAAGTACATTAGCAATAAATGAGGTGATGGGGGCTTCAAAAAAAAAATCAACTGTTCAGCATGTCACAAACCTTAAGTAGTCCTTAGTAAGCATTTGAACATCATCAGATTGGAAGCAATTTCTTCCAATTCCAATTCCAAATCCTGTTCTGAAGTTCCAAACAAAATTGTTAATTCATCAAATTCAGATAAAAAATTACATTACAGATGAACTGAAGGCATTTTATTATGGATTCCAATTGTATTTTCTCCAGCATCTTCAGCTACCATGTTGACAATTTAAATGGATAAAATAAATGTTGAGATGATAAGCATTAAATATTTCAGCACACTATTCCCCCCACCACCACCCCCCCAAAGTACTTAACTCAATTGATTTTCATGAGAAAACTGAGCCAATTCCAACACACACAGAAATATCCCTAAATTGGGAAAACAAACTCACTCACACATGGGCAAATAAGAGTTGACAATGCTAGTTAACTGTACATTTAATTTTTTTGGATCTCAATTGCATCTTGTCTGTAATGTATTTGCTTTTTTAACCTCTTGGAAATATTCTTCTAGTTTTTTTTCAAATGCCACTCAAAAGGTCTGACATAGTGCTGACAGTCACAAAGTTGCATCTTATCAGAATAATCAAAACAACAGAAAGAGAGTGACAGACACAAAGTGCATAATGTACAGTAAGAGAGAGAAAGCTCTCAGAAGGCAACTTTGTTTAAAAAGGTTATCAGTTGCTACGCTACAGCCAAACAACTGATATTAGTAAAATGATGGTATCCCATTGTTATTCATAATCTTAGATTTAATTTGTTTTCTATGAAGATGAGAAAGAAAGAGAGAAAGAAAGAAAGCCTATAATTGACCAATTCACATTAAGAAGAAAATGCATCCTATTTCTATCTTAAATTGATATGTTACCATTATACTAAATTAGGTACTATATTCTTAGCATCACATAATATAAACAGGAAATAATCTATTAATCCCTCCCAGCATTACCCAGAAAATGTCTAAAAATAAAAAGGTTCTCAAACTACAGATTCTAGCTTCAGCCCAGTATCTGTTCTGGCTGTTAATGGATCCCCGTCGACATCACTCCTATCAAATACTAAACTACTTTATAAAAAAAAAAAAAAAATTTTAATCATAAAAGCACGATATTAACAATTGGCAAAATGCTTTGATTTTTTCACATAGGTGAACATGAAAATTCTTAAGAGTCGACAACAAAAGAATGATGTGTTGCTTTACAATATAAAAATAGGATAATAATATGTAGAAATTAACATAAATAAATGAATAAAAACATTAGTTAAATAATTAAAATTGCAAAAAATTAAATAGCAGTTTCTTCAAAGTTAGTATATAGATGTGTGCACAGGTGTGTGTGAGGAATGGGTATGTAAAGAAGACATTTTTTTTATGCGATAAACTGTCTAACAATGCCTAACTAAAATGAAATACCAATTTACCACAACAGAATTAAATTAAAGCAGATGAAATATCTAGAGACATCTTCTACTGAATCTTATACCAAAATTGGTCATTAATGGCTGACCTTTGCATTTCTGAGATTTACTATGCCCAGATGATGAGACTACTTTTCTGTACGTCTTGTTAGAAAACTGGAAAGCATCCTAAGTACACAAATGAGATCCCTTGGGACCAATATCTGTGTAATCTACTGTACATTCTTGCAGGAAAAGAAATCAAGACAACTTTACATTTTTAGAAAAGCTTGAAACACTCAGACTATTATTAAAAGAGGGGTAACATAAGCACATAATCCAATATTTACCACATCACAAAACTAAAGACAGTTGTAAATTCAAATGTGAACAGGAAGATATTCACTACAATTATGCAGTATATACTGTACATTATGAGGGAGACTACTTACCACCCTATATACGTGATGAAACATTCAATTCAAAGTTCTGTATATTTAAGCAATTCTTACAGGAGATGAAAAGATGAATATGACAAAACTAAACAGAGTCATTTCAGCTCATGCATTATATGTTTAGGTATTTCAGAGTAGTCTCATTTTTAGCAGATGTATCTGTATTATATTATATATAATTCGTTCCAAAACTCTGGTCAATTCCCCCATAGGATTGTATGTAAATACAATTAATCGGTTCCAGACCATACGAACTGTATGTAAATATATATATTTTTTAAACCATAGAATGCACAGAGTAATAGTAAACTATTGTGTGTGCGCGCGTCTCTCTTTCACAGCCTGTGTGTGTGTGTGCACTCTCTCTTGCGCTGCCTGTGTGTGTGTGTGTTCTCTCTCTCTCTCGCTGCACAGGAAATGCACAGGGAGAGAATGAACATGTACAAACTGAAAGGGGAAACTGGCTTGTTCGTATACCGAGTGTGGTCGTGAACCGAGGCAAAAGTTTGGTGAACTTTTTGGTCGTAAACCGATTTGTACATGTACCGAGACGTTCATGAACCAAGGTTCCACTGTACTCCGATTAAACTTCTGGGATATTGATCTGGTCAGTTAAGTAGCAGAGGGGGTTGTTACTCGGTTTCAGCTGCTTTGGTGTTAATGAAATGTGGCATCCTTTTGTTCCTAACACATTTCCCAGTCCATATCAGTATAGATATCCAGCAGGATTTTTTCCCTATTGAGATCTGATATGTTTTCAAAGTGTTCCTTTAATTTTTTGGAAAAAAAAAATTTTATATATATATATATATACACACACACACACACACACAGTAGAACCTCGGTGCACGAACGTTTCGGTACATGTACAAATCGGTTTACGACCAAAAAGTTCGCCAAACTTTTGCCTCCGTTCACGACCACACACTCGGTATACAAACAAGCCAGTTTCTCTTTCGGTTTGTATATGTTCAGTCTCTCCCTGTGCATTTCCTGTGCAGCGAGCAAAAGAGAGACAGCGAGACAGCGTGACACACACACACACACACACACACAAACGCACACACAGGCAGCGCGAGACAGAGACAGACGTACACACACAGGCTGGACGCATGAGGTAGGAAGGCAGTTAAAGAATGCACTGGGCTTGATTTTGTTTTTACTTCTGTATACAGCGATCGCTTCGTAGCGTGCATTGTTGCAATGTTACTTTTCTTGGTGGTTTATTAAATTACGGATTTTTTCAAATGTTCATTTTTTTCCCTGTGCTTAAAACTCAATAAAAAAAAAAAAAAAAAAGGTGTTTTTAGCCAGCGGTTGGTAGCGCTATAGCGCGAACTATTGCAGTGTTAGTTTTCTCTGTTGTTCAAGGTTTCCATCCATCCATTTTCCAACCCGCTGAATCCGAACACAGGGTCACGGGGGTCTGCTGGAGCCAATCCCAGCCAACACAGGGCACAAGGCAGGAAACCAATCCCAGGCAGGGTGCCAACATTGTTCAAGGTTTTCTCAGTGTTATTCAATGTTTTTACATTTAGTTTACTATTACGCTGTGCATTCTATGGTTTACTTAACTATATTTGTGCTTAAAAACGATTATATATATATATATATATATATATATATGTATATATATATATATATATATATATATATATATATATATACACATATACATATACATATACATATACATATACATATACATATATATACATATATATACATACACACACATACAATTGCTTCGGTTCACGACCAGAGTTTTGGTCGTGATCCGAGGTTCCACTGTATAGCATCAAGTCAATGAAAGTTTTCTTTAATTTTTTTGAGCAGTAATTATATTTATATATGTGTGTGTAAAATTCCGTTACAATAAGGTCATTGGGACCTAAAAGATATTTCGTTGTAACGAAAATTTTGTTGTAATGAGATTCTGTATTTGTTGCTATAGTGCTTTCTTTAACATTTCAATAGCTTCTTTCACGTTAATTTTAAATCTCCTCCTGCCTACAAGTTATGCTGACGAGAATTTTTCTCAGCATTTCCTTGTGATGATACACTTTCAGGGTGCAAATGATGCCCAAACCCAATGGCTGAAGTGCTGCCGTGCAATTGGGTGGGAGGAATTCAACGCGAACACCATCTAAAAGTGGAAGCATGCTGTGGGCCGCACAGTTATCTATCAGAAGCTGCATCATCCTTTTTTTTCTTCATATTGTGAGGTTTCTGAACTCTTTTGAGACCCCCACTCCCCACCCAACGGGAACGATACGCTGAATTGCGTCCTGAAGCGTGATTGCAGCATCTGTGAAAGATTGTCCATTGCTGGGGCAGGGCAATAGGAGGCTCACAGCGCTGCAGTGAAGCGCCACAGAAGCAAATCATAAAAGATCATGGTCGCGCTAAGTCCCTGTCTTGCACCCCAAAACACGAGGCTGAGTCTCAGTACTTTAGCAAAACTAGCCTTATTCAGCTGGAAACAGAAACGGCACAGTTATTTATTGTAGCGGGATCTGCCACTCTGCTATACACAGACACAGCAGTCAGGCAAGGTCGTGCAGGTCAGTGATCAAGTAATTCTGTTATCTGCATTTACAATTCATGTGCTCCTAACCTTGCATCACCCATCGAGATCTTTTGTTTATTTTGGCGGAGAGACGCAGCATATCTGTGAGCCTGCTATTGCCCCGTACAGACACGGAGATCGCACTTCGGGACGCTCTTCGGCTTGCTGTCTAGTTGTGGGAGGTCCCAAGAGAGTTTACAAACCTCACATTTTCTTGATCGAGTGCCGCATTAATAGGAATGTTTCTTGAACAAGCATCACTGAACCACATAGAAACTGCTTTTTCGACGTCTTCAAATACAGCAGTACACATACGTTTGCAACCCGAGATTTTTTCTTTCAAGAAAGTTGACAGTGTCGATGGCGAAACTCCAAATTCACTGGCAACGTCTTTTTTCTTTTTGCCGCAATCGAGGGCTGCAAAGAATTAAAGTTTTTTTTTTCTAATATGAACCGTTATCGTTTTTTCGTGTCTGCCATTTCTATAGGAGGGTGACAATGAGTTAAATTCCAATGGATGTTTTTCAAATGTTGATGAGCAATAAGCAAAAGGTATCACTGAAAACCACAGGAAACAAAAAACCAGTACGAGGAAAGAAATAAAAATTACAGTGTTTGTCTGGGGATCATTGTGCACAACTGAGCTGCGGCCACAAAACTAACTGCTCTGTGGATGATTCATTCAGGTATTTCAAGGTCTTTTGTGCACTTCATTGTAATGAAGGTACCTGCTGAATGTACTTCGTAGTAACGAGATTTCTATAGACTCGTGTCATATGTAAGGAATTTTACCTGTATATAATATATATTATTACTAGTCATTTAGCCTGTTACAATAACGGGCACTAGAACAGTAGTGCATAAACATTAGTAGGAACAGTCTATATTAAATGGCAAGGGACTTTGACCTCATTCTTTTTGTTGGTCGTATTTTTCTTTCTTTCAGCCTTTCTTTTGTTGATGTTTACTTGCTGAGCTGGCCGTTCTTCGTGGGCAGCCGCTGTGTATTGTGTGTCTTTAATTTTCTGTGACAGTAATACGGTCTTGTACGTCCGCTGGCTTGTACGTCCGTAATATACCTTTAATTTTCTCTGGCGTTAATACAGGCGTGCGTGTCGGTAATATGCCTTTAATCTCCTCTGACAGTAATACTGGCTTGTATGTGGCTGTAATATGAGTCACTGTATTGTGTACTTTTAATTTCCTCTCGCAGTAATACTGGTTTGTATTTCCGTAAAACGCTTGTAACTTTCTCTGACAGTAATAGCGCTCATCGCACCGTGCCCCGTGCATGCGCACTTCACCAGAAGACACACACGGACACCTGGACGCACACAGGGATTTTATTAAAGAGGATATTATATATATGACATATTGTAATACTCATTAGAAATTTTAAGTTCAACTAATACTACTAATACAAACTAATATTGTTCATCTTTGTTCCAAAACAAATTTTTTTTAAAGATACAGTATTTTAAAGTAAAAGCATACATTATAAAGCCCAAATACACCAGTGAACTGCATAAATCTCATCATAAATGCACATTAAAGGGAATATTATTACACTTTATATTGGTAAAATACATGGAACACTGACTGAACATGTGATAATGGATCTTATTTTTTAAATTTATATAACCAATATAAAAAAAGAGTTATTATATAGGACAACAAAATCCAAACAAACATTTTTTTTTTCTTATCAGCTGTATCTCATGCAAATCATGCATGCTTAGCTTTGCAGTGAAAGGAAGCAAATATGCGTGGGTGTTATTTTCATTTTTTTTTTAATAGTTTTCCAAAACCCAATTTGCATACAAGTATATTGTTATTTGGAAACTGTCTATTCCAGGCTCAGAACCATTCTACCTTACTGACCTTTAGATCTGTAGTTACATGCTTTAACAATAACACTTCAAAGGCCATTATCTGTGTTTAGCAGAGTTGGCAAATGTCACCTTCTCCCAACACTCACCTCACCATCAAACTACTTTACTATACTTTCTGTAATCTTTTTGGTGCCATCTTCCAAAATCCTGTGTGTTTATTCTTTGGTTTCTGTCATGGCATTTTCTCTCCCCTCCTCCTCCTCTGCAATGTACTTCCTCACTTGTTTCCCAATGTTTTAGTCAAATGACCTCGGCCAGTTTCTCCTCAACACATGACTTTACATCACTACTTTTCTGGGTAAGTATTGGGTCATGATCACAGTTTCTCTAAAAAGTGTTGGCAACTGGGAGAGTGATAAACCTTGAAGTTTCAATACCCTGCTACTGTACATTGGTTGGTTATGTACTTGAAGATTCAAAGTGATTCTTTTTGCAACTTTTAACATGTGTATGTAAATGTAATTTCTGAATATTATATAGTAATATTTCAAATCAGAAAGTGCCTTCTAAAGCTGCTTCAACAAGACATACCCATCAATTTACAAAGGCCCCTGAAGTTACCTTATACTCCATTTGCCAAGCATTCTAGCTGTCCATTTTCCTGTCTCATCTCTACTTCTGTTTTCCAAGTACATCCATTTCCTACAGCTTACTACATACGTTGCCGTTCAACCAACCATAAAAAAAAACTGTGTGCTACGGATATTTACTAAATTAATGAAAAGGAAAAATACATCTTAGAATGAAAACTTCATACAAAGCTAAATTTAATGCTGTAATTACATCATCTGAGAGACCTGCAGTTGATTATGTGGCAAAAAAATCCTAAATAATGACTTGTGTATATCTAGGATGATGCAGTACTATGCTGTGTGGCTCAGTAGATTTATAACTAAACAACAACATTCAAAACCAAAACTTCTACAATAAAAGGTAAATATACATGGAGGACAGTGTAGATTTTCACAGAGAGCTCTTGTGACTCTGACCACCCATCTCCAGATAACAACAGTGTTAAATAACTAAGTAAAGAACATTATCACACCCACTAAATTCAACTCAGGGTGGCGGTTTCTCCAAAAAAAATCAATTTAAAGAAATTAATTTACTTCTTTTTTTGACAATATCAGCTATCAATTTAACAACTGTTAAAAATTTACCGTAGTTCAAAATCCTAAGAATCTTCTTCCACTATATCAGCACTAGACCAGTTACGTCACCAGTCTGCTCATTTTTAGGGATTTATATGAAAACAACTGCATTGTTTTATAATTTTTTCAACACGTTCACATGAAAATGTACATTTAGCTATTAAAAGTAGAAAGCAGGAAACGTTTCCCAGTAAACCGGTATCATGAAAGTAGAGTAGACACATTCAGCATACTTTACTCAGTATTCACACAGAAAGACCGATGCAATGAATATGGAATGTGCGTAAAAAAGTACTTATCTGCATATGCATACAGTAGGCGTAAATCAAGTCTTGGTCTTTCTAATTTAGGAACCACAAACTCTGATCATCTCACTTAATTAAAAGTGGCTTATTGAGATTGTCGGTCATGCCTGAAATTTGTTACCAGTGTATATATTTTTTTTTTTCCTCCCGTAGAAAATTAAAGTATGTACTATGGTATTTCACCAATTAGATTTGATGCTGCCTGTATGTAAATTTGTTTTTGATTACAATTTTATAGTAGTAAACAGTTTGATGTGTAGTAGACTTAATCAAAGTTAACAGATAAAGAAATAAATATAAAAAAAAAAAGCTTGACTGATATGGATTTGAAAAAAACATTGCAAAGATATAAATGCAGCACTGAACCAAAGGAAGATCTTAACAACAATGCTGTCTTAACTAGGCCTGACAAATGTTCAAGTTCAGACAGTAATTTGAGGATGTAGCTCATTACGTTTGGGATTTTAACCAAAAATATTGTAAATTTTATGCAGTTTTTAATTTCCGTTTGTAGTACACTATGTGAACCATACACAGCAAGTCTTAAAAGAATACCCATTTCACTCTTTATTCTGCACCTCAAACAACTCAGTAAAAGAAGTGCCCAAAATAAATTGGCAACCCTGGATTAGACCAAACTTAACTCACCTTTTATAGGCAGCCAAGAACAACCAACTGCAAGACTAAACACATATGTTCAAGTATAACACTCCCTGGCAACAACATTTGGCAACGACTAAATGCGGGAGAAAAGACTTGTAACAGTTACCAACTGTGATCGAAGAATGTGGTGCATTATTGGTGAAAAATCCCAGGTGGAAAAAATATTTATATTACTAGTTTAATCAAAGAGAAGTTATCTGCATGCCAGAGACTTGAATGCACAATGGTGCAGCTGCTTCACTTGAATCTTCTGGACTGCACAAAAAGTTCATTCCTACTGTAATTACATCAAATGATTTTATTGCAACCATGCATTAGATAAGCAGGTTCACAAATGGGTGCACTGACTTTATTGCAGTTCATTTCTTAAATTGTACACGTGAATCTGTAAAACCAGTTTATTTTACATGTGTGATAGGAGACAGGAGAAAATTCACTCTTAGCCCTCTATCTATTTAGTTTCTGAACCTGCCCATTTTACTTCATTATTGTAGGCAGCTGGTAAATCTAGGCACAAAGCAAGAACACCTACTAGCACACCCAAATTCACTCGTACCAGGTCAATTAAGTATTCTAAAAGTGAATTAATCTGCACTGTTGTCTTAATTTTACCAATATTACTTTTTTTAGAGCCCACATATTTCTTGTATATAAAGTTTGTATCCTCTGTGTTTTATATAAAACTGAATACTTTATGATGAATTGTAGGATTTAACACAAATAGGAGGGAAGTCCCCTTTGCAATCACACCCAAGAAAAAAGAATGGTAGCTTGTGGTAAAATGAATGAGCAGGAAGCACATCTCTGATAAGCAATGTAGAGTAACCTAGTTTTAAATAAATATCCAGAATTCTGAAAAAAGACAAAGCACAGTTAAACCTAAAGCTTAGATTGTACAGAGTAATTTGCTCCAACCGAAACATTGCCCTACAGAGGAAGATAATCTTTGTGCCAGGTCAACTTATGGACAATAACAAAAAGGTGAAAAAGGCACCTTTATTAAGAAAATGCCCACTTGAGGGATAGATAAAAAGGCAACTGCAGAGTATATTTGTATTTCATTATTCTACAAGATATTGCATACAATATTAAAACATTGCATAATATGGAATGCACTTTAAAAATATATTTGAAAAAGTTATATATTATTACATGAAATATCACTGTTCAGAATTGTAGCTTTTCAAAATGTAATAAAAGGAGTCAAAATATATTTCATGATAATTGAAATATGTTCATTGATCTGTTTTTCAGGTAATGTCTTCAATTACACAGTATATGCATGCAGTGTTCGAATGCTGTCCCCTCCTGTCTACCCAATGTTCACTAAACAAAGGTTTAGAACTAAGCGGTTTTATATAAACAGAATGGATTCAAAAGTCTTTTACACATCGGTGACACAGTTGGACTACTAAATGCACGATTAAAAAATGATGGGGCATTACCACTTCATACTTTTCCTACTTTTTTTTCCTTTTGTTCATGCCAATGACCCTCTCAATTTTGCCCTTGTTCCTGCTCCGTGTTAACAAGTTTTGTTCTTAGCATAAGTCTGTGTTAATATAAAGTAACACACTGGTACACAATCAATGCTGTAATTCAACCATTTCAATGTGGTCAAAAGTAACAATAATGGATTGAATACTTTCATTTTTGAATTTATCAAAATATTCAAATATTTATTGTTAAAGCCATAAGAGGAACAACATGCAGTAAAAAGCAAACTGAATTAAAATAAAATACAAAACACACGTGCTGAGATTTATGAATCCAGAATAGAAAAATAAAAAAAAACACAATAACTAAAAAAAAAGAAAAAAAAAAAAAGAAAAAATGTTTTCATGCACTGAACTAGAATTCAGAACTAAAACAATGATTATGTATAAATCATTGTATATTATTTTGTCATAAAATAAATTAAAACTTAAATTACTAAGACTGAGAATGTGTTTAAAGAAAACCTCAAATAAATGCAAGTAACAGTGGGAAAAATATTAATATTAGCATATTAATGAACAGAAAACCTGGGTGTTTTAGAAATGAAATTTCAGTTATCCTATTTAATATGCAGAAGATTAAAACAATTTTGAGTAGAACAGCAGTACTAGTATTGTTATGTGTACAGTGAAATTCTTACTAGAAAATCCAACCAACAATCAACACAACAGACCATAAAAACAAGCAAACCTTGCCAATCTGATCTACTATAGAACTCATTTACTATTTTGAGTTGCTACGACGTGGTAAGAATTATCGTGCGTATAACAACATAAACAAATAGTGTTATCAAATTCAACACAAGTAAATTACTTTTACACTGCACAGGAACAAAATAAGAGACCTTGTGTTCTCTGGCTATTTACAGTATAGTTTTATATAATGTGCAATTCAATATTTTAAATAGCTGCCTCAGAAGAGGGGATACACAAGATTACCCCACTAAAATAAGTGTTAAAAGCTGAAGGACATATACAAAAATTAAAATGGTTGTGAGTCTAAGAACACTTTTACTCATTTATTCTCTAATACAATACAGTGTTACTCAGGCTACTGTAGATTTGTGTAGCTGATGACATGACAGCACTTTGATCATTATAAAGCATCTAATTTAAACTGAAAATGTATAGTTAATGATGGAATCACAGATAAAGATAATAGTTAGGATAGGGAATTGCAAAGTAATCCACAATATATTATTCTTTGGTCAAGACACAATAATATTGTGATTTTGATTTTACAATACATTAAGGACAATTTATTTATGTCTGCACATCTCTGGAATGTTCAAGGAAAACAACTGTATTTGATAACGGTCAAGAGAATATACTACAAACCTCACACAGTGACTAGTCAAGTTCTCATGTAGTTGTTATGCAAGTAGTATGCCACCATGTTACAAAAATTTTAAAAACATCAAATGTAAACCTAAATATAACAGATTGTGCATGTGGTTCTTTTAACTGCTGAATCAATTTTAAATTCATTTTCTTAAATTAACACCTTTGTATTGACCTTTACATTTTACTGGGAAGTGTTTGCCACCTGATGGGCCCAACTCCCACCCCACCATCAGGGAGAGAAATGGCCATGAACTCGCCAAATGAGTGCCAGAGCCGGGACGAGGGGCAAATTTCATAGAGGGGCAGATTTGCCTCCAAATAACCAGACTCCTGTCATTCTCTGCCTCAGCATCAGGGAAAAAAAAAAAAAACAACTTTGAAGATTCAAGAAAGTCATCAGTTCCCTTGTTGTTCCCAGTTGTTTAGTGTTTGCAGACAAACAAAGACACTGACATCCATTTGTATTTCTAAACAACTCATTATTATATTTAGCAACATCACAGAAGTGGCAATAGATTTCAGATTTAACAAATGTACGGTTTACTAAAGAATAACGTTAATATATAAATGTTATGGACTTCTTTTCTCTAATTAAATCCATTATTTCTGTACTTACTTTTCTAATGGAGTCGTTCATGGAGCCTAAGCATATCCTGGCAGAATTAGCAGCAAAGTAAAAAATAAAGCCCAGAGTAACTACAGGGCACATTGATGCACAGAATTACACTTGAACTAGGCCAGCTGGCCTAAAAAGAGGTCTTTAGGACTAAGGGGGAAACTTGATTCACTGTAGGAAATTCAATTGGGCATAAGAACATCAAGGTCTCAACACAGAAGACATCCCTAACCTGTAATCGAACTAAGGTCCAAGTCTTATGTAAAATTATACTGTATACAGTCATGGAAAAAATTACACACACCCTCTCTCATTTCTATGGCGTTACATATCAGGCCATAAATAAGAATAATCTAGTCCCAATCATGTATTAAGATTAGACAAATTTAACAGATAACAAAAGGCACAACAGTTTTCAGTATTTGACATTTTATTCAACAAAACATAAATCAACATTCAGAAGACAAGTCTGAAGAAGAAAATCTCTCCTAAATTTATCTATAGCTATTTAGAAGGTAATTAGAGCCATATGTTGTTAACCAAGCAGACTTGATTAGTTAATGATTAGAAAGTGTTACCACCTTGACATAAAAGCAGAAGCTCTGGCAATTCAGTCTAGAGCACTTACCTCGTATGTTTGTGATCACATGAGGCAAAAGACAAAAATCTCAGAGAAGCAAAACTGCTGCTGCCCAATGGTCTGGATAGGGTTATAAAGCCATTTCAAAACAATTTCAAGTTAATGTGATAATTGGTGTACATTTAGCTGATGGTTTAATTATATATCTGTGTTTTATAATGACTGCATATTTGTTTTTCTTGTTACTTATTTCTGTTCTTAATCTTTTTTTGTTTTTTCTTTTTTTTTTGTTTTGTAACCTTCTCTTTGATATCTTGTACAGCACTTTGGGTTGCATTCTTTGTAAGAAAATGTGCTAAAGAATGAAATACTGCTGTTGTTGTTGTTACAGATAGAGCAGAGAGAGGTTAAGTAACTTGCACAGGGCCAAAAGGTGAGACAGTGGTAGGAAAGGGCAAGTCACTTGGATGCTACATCATACTGTTTGCCATCAATCTACAGAGAATGATTAATTACAAATGGAGAACATTTACCAGAATTAGTTCAAGAAATGAAAGAAGAACAAAGAAAAAATTTACAGTTCATGATCGGAGTACAGAAAAAATACTGAACAGCTACAGCATTCACAGCAGAGTATGTAAAAGTAAGCCCCTTCTCAAACAGAATGCTGTAACACAGCTTAGGCTTGAACAAACAAACCATAAGACTTTTAGAACAAATTGTCAGTACAGACAAGACAACAGTGTAGTTATCTGATTGTTATGCATAACTCCACATTTGGTGCGTCTACATCTACAAGCACTTCATCCTAACCATCAAGCACATGGTGGAAGAGTTTTGGAGTTATTTTGCAACTGTAAGATCTGGTCATCTCACAATCATTCTGTAAACAATAAACTTGTGGTTATAACACAGGATTCTAGTGGAAAATGTGAGGTCATTTGTGTGACTGCTAAACTGGATGATACATCAGAACAATGCTAACACAATTTACAATTGAATGGCTGAACATGATAAATATCAAAGTGTGACCTACACCTTATTTGACATGCTATGGCAGAAGCGTAAAGAACTGTGCTCTATAATGAATACTCTTAAAAATAAACATTTAAAAATGGGGAAGTGTAATAAGAAATAGTGGGCTACTGTATCATGGGGTATACAAAGTTTTTCAAACATGAATTATCCAAGTTTGCTTTTCTTTGATGAATAAAAAAAAATACTGTAAAAACTGCTATGTCTTGTTTGTCATCTGAGATTTAAATTTGGGACATGAAGAGGACTAAACAATTGGTAGTTTGCCCAGGCACAGTATATGCAGTATTTAAAAGTAAAAAAATATAAAGATACTGTTCTTACATTTTTGTAAGACTGCACATATCAGCACATTAAATGTTTTATTATTAATGCTTTAAGCATAAATAAAATTTTCCTAAAGAATACTTGGAACTTAACATCAATAAAAAATATATTAAAGATATTGTATTTCTTTTAGTGTAACCCATATGTTATGCTACACTAGATCAATTAAAAAAAAAACTATACAAAAAGTGTCACACAAAATATACAAATGTATACTAAAATTCCAGGCTATGAGAACAGTCTGGATTCTTTTCAAACATGTGTTATTTTAGTAATCTACAATTAGATGTTTTTCTTCTTCTTTATATAATTTGCTACAGCAAATAATCACACAAATAAAATGCTCAAGTGTTAACATAGGAAAGCTGGTTGTCAATATTTAAAAGGAATAAGCAAGCATTTAGACAATTCTGGTCATTACATCAAAGAAAAGTATACTTTACTAAACCCTGAACACAGAAGATCAATTTGTCTTTGAAATTATGGTCTTGTCACCCTCTAGAAGGATATAGAAACTTAACCTTTTTTGACCATGGGTAAAGTCAGTTTTCGTGGAACATATTTTCATCGATCAAAAATGTGTACGTGAATTGAACAGAATTTGCTTAGGTGAAAAGTGCACCAGACCAAGGAACAAAATATACTCTTTTAAACACACGATAGAAGCTAACCTAACAATTCTGCTACTCAGTTCAGTCTATAAGAAGACAAGCACAGATACTTGAGCTAATGTGCTCCTTCACTCAGGAAAATTAATTTCAATAACCAAACATAAATTGAGTAACTTCATCAAAACTGATACATCTTTTCAACATTTTTGTACATTAAGATACAGACTCTAAGTAGAAGTCTCACTCCCTACATTTCATTCTCTGCTAAATATAAACAGCTAAACATCACAAAACCCAGGTAAAGAAAAAAAAGTGGAGGCAGGTAAAGTCTATCTATATGTCCTAATATAGTTAAAAGAACTGTAAACTTTGAAAGATCAGAACCACACTTACATCGCCATCTCTTCAGACCCTCTTAACACGCTTGAAGTCTGAAGGCCATTACAGAGGCTTAGCTCACCACTTGAATGTCACTTTTACTTCCAAACCACATCTGTCCCAATTTATATTTGGAAACAAAGGCATATGTAAGCAACTTGGCCTGCGGATTTGTCTTTGTCAACAGGAACTGAATCCAAGACATTCTGATTAGAAGCAAAATACGCAAATAGGCCTCCAAATTACAGAAGGCATTCTTGTGGAAATTTTATAATTTAGGCAAATTCCCACTATATTTTTGTAGTGGTTTTTGTGGTGCTTTCTGATATTTTAATGCATTTTGTTTGCCTACATCAACCCCATTATAACAATGATCATACATTACATGCAACCATGTAATGAGTCACTTATTAAAGTTGAAAAATTAAGTTTTACTCTATTTGATTCAGTCAGGAAGTAAACTATTAGATCCTGTTTCCAGTCTTGACCAAGCTGTGGTTAAACTTAATGATGATAACTCTAAACTGAATGCATCCTTTTATGATCATGATGATTATATCAATGTTATAGCACAGAATGTTTCCATCACTTGCAAATCCTAAGAATCTGACAGGGAATCCTTTTACAATGATAATTCTTGTTTGGTACAAAGCAGACATTTATGATGTATTTTGTTAAAAAATACAAAGAACAGTTATACTGTACTTGGAACACATTAATATTTTCAAAAGACTTTTTTTTATTTAATACGCAGCAACACAGTGGCACAGTTAGTAGTGTGGACACCTCATAGATGTGATGTTCAGAGTTTGAATCCTGTGGCTGATCCTGTTTGGAGTTTACATATACTCTCTGGGTCTGAGAGAATTATCCTCTTATATTTCGAAAGATTTACTTACTATGTTTATAGGTGATTCCATATTATTCCTGCGTGACTGCAATTGTGGCTGTGTGTGCAAAATACTTTAGCACCTAGTGTTATGCCCTTTACAAAAGTGAGCTGGATTAAGCATGTTTGAGTATGGTGGGTTGTTTTTAAATACATTTTTAGATAATCAATTGATCTACAAATTCCTAGATAAAATAATTTTCTGGTCTTCATTTAAGAATCATATTAAATAACAGACTAGTATTTCATTACTCAACATAGTACTCATTTTTGTTTACAGTTCAATTTGCCTTCTTTACACATTTTCAAAATAAGTATGTATTATATGCATATCCATTCATTGTATGAGCCCAGTTTTTTCATTAAAGTATCAAGCTAATTCTGGTATCACTAAACAAGAAAGTCCCAGGCTGGGTGCCTCTCCATTGCAGAACAAACTTCTCTTACACCTTACTTGTCCAGTTTTAGTAATGAAGGTGGGTAAGTGGAATGGCAGATTAAACTGATGCAGAAAAGGCACAAGGTTCATACTCTAAAGAGAATGACTGGGCCATTATCTGATACCAGCTCTCTCGAGGTCACTCAAATAGAACTGTTATATTGATTTGAAACATTTGCCTTATTTACATTTACTAATTTGGCGGACGCCTTTATCCAAGGTGACTTACAACATTTATGATACAATTGGTTACATTTCTTTTGTTTTTCCAGTTGGAGCACAGGCAAGTCAAGTGACTTGCTCATGGTCACACAGTGCCAGTAGTGGGGTTTGAACCCACACCCCCAGAGTTTGAAGTCCAAAGCCTTAACCATTACACGACACTGCCGATTTAGACATTAAGGCCGAAAAATTAATTATATAAAAATAACATTGTGCACCATTGTGGCAATGCTCTCAATACCACTGCAATCTAAAGGTTATAAAGGCTTCCTGATTTCGTGTAAAATCTTAAGCTATCTTATATCAAAGGACTTATTGTGTAACCCAAATTTGATACGATTATAAAAATCAAAATAAAAAGGATTTCTCAACCTGCATGTAATAACATATGTAATTAAGGCAAGTTTAGCTGCAGTATCTATATTTAGATTCGGGAGTTAGAGCTCTGTTACAAACTGAACATCTTGTCTAATCTAGACTTGATCAGTTCTAATAACCACTGATAACACCAGCCAGTTACAAAACAGTGTCTTTTTAACTGTAGTTCCTCAAAACTTCTTACTCTGAATATACTGCACATATGTCAGACATAGTTAAAATATAAACCTATGTACAATCAGAAATATTTTTCGTAAAGGTTAATGTCAACAAACAAGCTGAGGACACTGAATGAAAAGCTCCAAACTAGGATCATCAACTTCTCTTTTTTGCCACAGCACATATGATGTAGCAATGCTGCAAGGTAAAAATTTCAGCAACCAAAATTTTCTTTTTATTCTTGTTGCAGCCATATATTTCACAACAATTAAGTAACCAACTGAAATGTTGCAGATTTTGAAACAGTGAGGAAGTTTTTCCTTAACTTCTCTATGCATAATGTAAATCAAACTAATAACTGCTTTGCTACAAGCAAAATAAAACTTATAGAATAAGAAAAAGGTGCTGTTTGCTAGTGTTAAACTGAGAGTGTTCTCAAAAACAATCAATTAAAATACAAACATTAGTAATAGTCTGTAGAACCTGTACATGAAAGTCTGTGCAGCACAGATTAGCTGATTTGAGCTTAAATCATAATCTTATTGTCTTGTGATTATTTTTGACATATTTCCACAAAGGAAATCTTTAAAAGTGCTATGCTAGTTACTATTCCCTTTCATAGATATGAATTTGTTTTTACACCAGAAGTTTTGTATCTTTATTATTGAGATAGCATCTTCAAAAATCCAAACAAATTGAACATCATGTGGAGCAAGGCCAATCTGCACTGCCTTTAATTAGGAGCATCATTCCAAATAAAGATACACCATAACTTAAAGTACATATCTGCAAATTCTGTGTGGAAACAAGTTACACAGTGTATTCAACCCAGCTTCAAACATGGAATGAGACAGAATGTGATCCAGCATCATTTGGATAAACATCCTAGCCATTAGCCAATACATCAGACTGACTTGAGAAAGGATTTCAACCAGGACATGGCCAGGAATTAAGTTCAGCTATGGATGAAAAAGTACTATGATCAATTAATTGGAACTGTCAAAAACTATATTTCAGATGGGGTTCAACTTGAAATCCCCTCACCCGGGGTGGTATTCCCATCATTTCAACATAATACGTTGATCTGAATTGGGATAACAATAATATTGTTGAAAAATGTTTGGCTGGGTCATGGGCAGAGTTTAAGGGGTAGACAGGAGGCTGACTCCCCAACGAATGCACAATATTACCAATATTAAGTCTCAAATAATGGGTAATTTTCCTTCTTTTTTTTAAGCCACAGTTATTGTAAATATGTTAATAAGCAAAGAATTAGCCACCCAGAGACACAGTTGTGGTGCTGCAGCTTCACAGTTAGGAGTCCAGGGGTCTCGCCCCAGATGTTCCCTGTGTGGAGTTTGCATGTTGTTCCCCATTGATTTGCTCCCATTTCCTCACACAGTCCAAAGACATGCAGATTAGGTAAATTGCCAATTCTAAATCATCCACTGGATGTGTACGTTTGTGTGTGCGTTCACCCTGCGATGGGCTGGCAACCTGTCCAGGGGTTTATCCTGCCTGCATTATTGCTTGCTGCGTTATGCTCCAGATATCCTGGACCTGGATAAGTGGATGGATGGAACAATGAAACTATAATCTGTCCTGCCTAAAAGCAACTCTCTCTTGCACGTCACCTATTCTTGAAACAGACTGAAAAATATTCTGTACAATTTAATTCACAAATTTGTTTATTGTTTCAGATTTAGCTTGAGAGAGGTGTTTTCAACTTTTATATTTTGTCTATAGTGTTTTTTTTCTCTTTTACACATTCGATTGCCAGATCTTCAAGTAGTCAGCACAAGTGATTGAAATGGCCTGTACAAACAGCAGCATGGCAGTCTGAGCAAACCTCCATCACACGTCATACTAAAAAAGAAAAATGTGTCATATGTCTCTTTGATAAAGCAAACAAATAAATAACAGGATGTTCTCCGACTTTTAAAATCAGTCCCTGGACGCACCCAAATGATACACTATGCTTGTTTTGCCAAAATTTCAATATGTAAACAAACTTAAAACTACATGTTCTGCCATTTAAATATCATTAACGGTATATGTGTACCTTTTCATAATTTCAAAGCTTTAAATGTGTTAATGTACAAGTAGGCAAGACTACATATTGTAAATTTCGATTACGATTAATTTACCATACATCCCATATTTAACATGGGATGAAATATAAATATTCAGCAGTACAGTTATGGCCCTAAAAATTAAATGTGTTAATGTACAAGTAGGCAAGACTACATATTGTAAATTTCGATTACGATTAATTTACCATACATCCCATATTTAACATGGGATGAAATATAAATATTCAGCAGTACAGTTATGGCCCTAAAAATTTAAATGAGCTTTTATTTTTTTCTCTGAACCGCCAAAACGGACTGGGGGGTATTGAATGCAGATTTTCGATTCAATGACAAATCAAAAAACATGCTATGCTACTCGACATGTTACGTGGAGTCTTAATTGGCCAAATGTTTGTGATGGCCAGTGGTGAATATCCAGTCCACAGACAGATGCAGCCCTGGGTTCTGCTGATCCAACCCCCAGCTAGTGAGAATAAATGGCTTTATACAATGGAGAAATGCCCAATGGGAAGACCTCCCTCAATCATACTCTTCTGTATTTCATACACAGTAACTTTTCCAGCTCCTCTGCAATTGATCCTATAGACTTGTTTAAAAATTTGAACGCTGCCAATAATATCCTTATCAAGTCCCGCTACAGCTCATCAGTGTGGAAGTAGTCACTAAGATCAATGGCTGAAGATTGCAAGAAACCTTTAAGAAACGAACCTGACCAGAAAAACTGGGGGGGGCTTTGGGCGATTAGAAAACTGTGACCACGACTACTAGGCTGCACCTCCCTTGACGGTCAAAGAACTTCTAACCCCACACTTTTCCTACAAATAAAGGCCACGCACTCCCCCACAAACATGTCAAAGCACAATTCTGCTCCCAAATGCAACAGCGATATGAAAACAAGATAGGATTCCTGCTATACGTGCTCCGCCCTCAGCAAAAGAACTTGACAGAATCAAATGGCAGTAACGCAGCTCCGCGCTTAAAAAGGCGAAAGTTTCGTGGACTTCCGTGGATTATATCTCACGCTTTAGTTACCGTTGGATAAAGGCAGGAGACGACTGTCATAGGGACTTTCGGCGAGGTGCCCTTCTTGTGAACACTAATGACAGCATACGGATAACAACACGTTTACAGTGTACAGGTTAAATGTCTGAACTCATTGCTTCCACCGGGTGTCACATCTTAAGTAGGATAATACCAACGCGGTACCCCTAAACACTGCAATTGATAATAGCGACTAATATAAATAAAACTGACGATCCAGTTTTTTCCCGCAAGCTGTCAACTGTACTGTTACAACAAAGTGTTTTAGTGTTAAAGTCACATATTGGGAGACCCAGTTTTCTGTTATAACCTTTGCACAAACACCAGCCGACAGCAACAGGAAGGTTTGCAACCGCTTTGCAAAACGCATTGACTAACAAGTAACGTAATACCATTTAAAAACGAGTCACGCCTCGGCCAAAAAGTAAACTCCTTTCGGTTACCTTTTATGTGCAGTTCTGGTTACAGCTCAACAGCAAGCATCAGACTCCCCGCTGAGTCAGGTGTCCTGCAACCTAGAAACCGAACTCCTCCGAAAGCAGCTGGCAATGTCCAACTCTGCCGGCAGAAACTCTTCCTGCGAAGCGACGACTAGTACAACAGAGCGGCGAGAGCTTGACTGGGAGTGAGGGGTGGGACGCGAGGCAGGAATGTACGGTCCGCCCCCGCCCTAGCAGCTGCACTGCATCTTGTCCACTTGATATTAATTGCGCTGTCCTGTTCTTTTCTATGTGTATACCCTCTCTCCATTTTTCTGTACTTTTTCCAAAAGAAGGAAGCACTTAATGCTTGGTGTTAAGAATGCATTTCTGGCTAACCCCAAACCTCAAACACAATAATATATAGTGCATCGCTGGGTGATCATTTCAGTTCTAACCTAGCGCCTTGTCTTTGGGGTTTCTTTGTACCTAATCTTTTTTACCGTAATCAGCCAATGACTTCATTCAAATTATTTTTTTCCTTTTATAGTCAGAAAACGTAATTTTTATCAAATTGTTTTAAACTTCTGTGATGAACTGATGGTCATTTACATCTGTTTGCTGCCTTGCGCCTGGGATAGGCACAGGCATGAACTGGATCACATGACGTTTAAGAATATTATACTGTGTTATGGAATTTTGAAATTTATTTATCATTCAGCAGCAAAGGGTTCAAGATCTGAAAAGTGTGCCAAGATATTGCAAAGTCCAAAAATGACCTTGATTAAACTTCCAATTTCTAAGGAAAAACTGCAAAATATGAGTTTGAATTAAGTTATAAATAGTGCTGTTTACTCTCCGGGACAAATCCATGCGAGATCAACTCAGAATCTCAAATCAATGCAACACACACGCGTTTGAGAAGCAGAGGGACACTGAACATCCAAGTAGAGAACGCACTTGTACACGAGAAAACATGTTATGTTAAATACTTTCCACGAACACGTGCATAACTATGAGTTATCAGTTATCATCCTCCTTTTGGATACTTATCGTTAATCTGAACCTGTAAATTTTCTGAAAAAAAAATTATAGATATAAGAGTATTTATACAAGTTTTCATATCATACGAACGAAAAAAACATATATTTCAAAATCTCAATTAAAACAGGAGCAAACTGTATGGCACTTTTAATTCACATAAGAATGACAGAAATCCAGGTCCATATGCCCATTATGAAGGTTCAAAGCAGGTATCAACCCAGGACCCTGTCACACACACACAGGGGCAACTTAGAGTTTAATTCAGCTAGCTTGATTTTTGTATAGCACTCTTCAATAAGTCTAGCCTCAGAGTATTGTAAGAAGGTCACAAGTAAGAATATACTTGCAAACTTTAGAAATCTAATAAGTCCCACATGAGATGTTGGGCATCTACTGTACTACTGTAAAAGAAGTGAAAGTTCAGGGCATAGTGCATTGATGGGTGCAAATTTGGTTTAAACAGCAAAAGCAAACAGTTATTGCGCAAGGAACCAGAATTAGGTGATGTTAAAAGCAGCGTCCCTCAAGTATCAGTGCTAGTGCTGCTACTATTTTATTTTATTATATATAAAATTAAGCTTGCAGATACTACGAAGCTGAATGGAATGGCAGATACTATAATCTTGAATCAGTTAAATCGTTACAAAAAAAATTGGACAGCAAATAGGCTTGGGAAGATATGTCATGTCATTTTCTAACCCGTTTAAACCAAACCAGGCTCACAGGAGCCTTTCCCAGATGGCATGGGGTGCAAGTCAAGAACAAACCATGGATAGGGAGCCCATCCATTGCATGGCAAACACACACCCACACACCAAACACACACACACTAGGGCAAATTAAGAGTCATAAATTAATCTAATTGTATATGGACCATGGGAGGAAACCAGAGCACCCGGAGGAAACCTATGCAGACACGAGGACATGCAAACTCCACACAGTGACGACCAGGATGTTGCAGAGATGTGGAAGATTAAATTTAATGTAAGTATATGCAAAATATTACATGTAGGAAGTAAAAATGATAGATGTGAAAAAACAATGCGAGAAGTGAAACTTGAAATTACAGTATCTCTTATTGGAAGGACCTAGGAGTCATCAAGGAGCCTAATAAGATGTTAGGTTATATATCATGATGTATGGAGTACAACTCAAGGGAGGATAAGTGTAAGCTTTATAATGCACTAGTGAGGCCTTACCTGGAGTACTGTGTGCAGTTTTGGCTACAGAAAAGACCATGCAGCACTAGAAAAAGTCCAGAGAAGAGCAACTAAGCTGATTCCAGGACGGTATGATATGATTTATGAGTTGAACCTTTTCAGTACAATTGAAGTTTTTACAACTATACAAATTATTAGTAAAGTGGATCCAGACTGTTAGGCTAACGTGAATTCAGCAAAAACACAACAACAGCCTGAACAAACAGAAAGTTTTTCTTCACACTGAGAACCCTAGACGCATAGAATAAAATGCCAAGCAGTGTGGTAGAGAGTAGAACTTTAAAAACCTTGAAATCTCGATTTGATGTTGTTTTGAAAGAATTAGTTGGATAGTTCTCGTCAAACTTTTTCTAATCTTCTAAAAAATGACTGAATTACAAGTAACAAGGTGGGAACAACTGCAAAATGACTTCAATGAAGGCCTCACCGCAACCTGTGTGGACCCAAAAAATGAAAGAAAAGCTAATGGGACTCTGGCAAGAGCACCACGAATGCCTGTTTAATATTTTGACCGAAAAGTATCACAACCGGCTCTAACAGCTTCATTTTGGCAAAATCATATGAAAAGAAACAATCAGTTCTTGCCCATGTTTTTGTAAGACAATGGGAGGATCTTACAAGTTAATGAATCTTGTTTAACCTTTATTGTGAAATGTGTGCACCATTAAATTAATAAGACAACTGATTACAAGAAAGAATGATGTGTATTGTGAAAAGCAGAGTGACTTGGGAATTTTAAGAGTTGCGAAGTTCGCCTTACGTAGCATGAAAGTCTGTGTTAAGTGGGAAGAAAACTGGAATACTTATCCAAAATATACAAACTCCACACAGATGACTGGGACAGGTTTAAGACCTAAGATGCAGAATTCATGAGGCATCAGCATTAACCACTGGGCCACCATTCTGTTCATCAACTCTATGGAGTTGACTAATAATTTCTTCTTTTTCAGTCTTTGTCTTGTAGATCTAGCTGCATGTTTTATGTGATTATACCGTTATTTATTTTACATTCAGTTCAGATTTGTCTGTCAGACAGTTGGTCTTACATTATTCTCATGTTTCCTTCTACAATTTAGTATAGTGTGGCTTTCATAATACATTCATTTGTAAAGTTGTGAGATGTCCTGTTACCATGGCAGAAAATCAGGTCAACTAAAATCAGCTCCCACCATTACCCGACTTGATGGCTGATATCAGGTTGCTTTGATCAAAGGCGGTATCTAGGATGCATGAAACAGGATGCGATGCATTATGGCCAAGCAATTTAACTTTTCAATACTCACTCCAAAGCACATTGTTTCAGAGGTTTAATTTTTCATTCAGATGATGATTTGCAAATGATGCCATGCCACTATTTTGTGGACATTGATTTTTGTCATGGTGTAAAGGTGCTATAGGTTCCAAAAAGCAAGTGTAAGATTATTTAAGATGTCTAATCTAGGAGCATCATATAGTGAGAAACTTTGATAGAAAATTTGTAGGGTGTTCACTCTTGGTAAGGTGTGTAATGATCTTAATTTTTTTCTTTACGCAGAATATCTTTCTTATGATGGAATGATAAGAATTGAAAGATTTTGTAGTCATTCCCCAAATGATAAGTAGCTGAAGTTTTCCTTTTTATCACAGTACAATTTTAATATGAGAAAGATAAGACAAAACGTATAATTCCATTACGTCCTATAGGTGTGATATGTGGTGGAAGATACATACAGAGAAGGCCCAGTTGAATAATTTGATAAATTTTCTACTTTCCTGAGTGTTTAGCTGTAAATCTATATTCTTTTAAAGAAAACCTAAAAATGAAAGTGTCCAAAATTGCATAATAAACTTGTGTGCCATTTTTCTTCTAAAGGAATCTATAGAAAACATGATCTAAAAATCAATCTGTACAGTGGTACTGAGGATGGTGGTGTATTAGCAGATCTAACTTGGTGAACAACCCAACAAGCAGAATATTGGCACCAGCTATAAAAAATGAATTTAAATTTGATGGAATACCATTAGAATCATCCTCTTTAAATGAATTGTCAAGATATGTTCTAATTAAATTTGTTACAAATAAGAAAACACACATTTTCATTTCTTATCATTTATGAATGTAACAATATCATTCACATTTGACTTTGTAATGCTATCAGGATTTTTCAAGTGCAGTAACATGAGAAGCCTTAAATCGAGTGAAATTACTTTTTCATAGTGAGCAAGGTTCTTCAGTTTTTTAATTCTGAGTGAAGTCCAATGAATGTATCTTTATATTTAACAGTTGACTAATTCAAAAACACAATATAAAAAGAAACTGACTAACAATTAAAGTGAACGGTAACAGACTTGTGTGTTGTGAAGGCCAATACCTGGACATTAACTAAGGTTAGATTGCATGCAAATTTATTTGAAGTCAGAACAGCATAACTAAAAAGCCATTGATGAAGGCAATATACTGTAGATTGTTGACAGCAGATAAAATAAGTTTAGGGATGGCTCAGTGTGGAGTACTGCCACCACGTGGTTTTAATGGTTTGGGTTGAAATACTGTGTTAACAGTAACCAACAAGACATTTTACATTAATAGAATGGTGATGGACAGGTTGACAGACAAGATTAGATAGGAGTCCCCGTGGACTATGATGTTTGCTGATGACATTGTGATCTGTAGTGATAGTAGGGTGCAGGTTGGGGTGAGCATGGAGAGGTAGAGATATGCTCTAGAGAAGAGAGGAATGAAGGTCAGTAGGTACAAGACAGAATACATGTGTGTAAATGAGAGGGAGGTCAGTGGAATGGTGAGGATGCAGGGAGTAGAGTTGGCGAAGATGGATGAGTTTAAATACTTGGGATCAACAGTACAGAGTAACGGGGATTGTGGAAGAGAGGTGAAAAAGAGAGTGCAGGCAGGGTGGAATGGGTGGAGAAGAGTGTTAGGAGTGATTTGTGACAGATGGATATCAGCAAGAGTGAAAGGGATGGTCTCCAGGATGGCAGTGAGACCAGATATGTTAAATGGGTTGGAGACGGTGGCACTGACCAGAAAGCAGGAGACAGAGCTGGAGATGGCAGAGTTAAAGATGCTAAGATTTGCATGCAGGAAATCCAAGAGTTTTATTT
The DNA here is from genome assembly GCF_900747795.2 of Erpetoichthys calabaricus. Taxonomy (NCBI): domain Eukaryota; kingdom Metazoa; phylum Chordata; class Cladistia; order Polypteriformes; family Polypteridae; genus Erpetoichthys; species Erpetoichthys calabaricus. The sequence continues at coordinate 58,537,375 of NC_041394.2, forward strand.
TCTGCTATGGATACAACTTCTACACCCAACTCAGTCAGCTTTTGCAGTATTCTTTAATCACAAAATAAACAATATTAGATGTAATATGATACTTCCCTCAAATGACTATAACGTTCACCCTTATCAAGCTCACTATAGTGAAATAAATTCTTCATTGAGATATGTTTATGTGAACTTAATAAATTAATTACTCAATTAAAATATTCCACTTGTAATCTTAACCAAGTCCCAACATGTTTTTTTAAAGAGGTTTCTGATGTTCTCATTGATAGTGTACTTAATATAGTTAACTCCTCATTAAGTACTGGGGTCTTCCCAGATTCTGTAAAGACAGTAGTAGTTAAACCCGTGTTCAAGAAAAATAATCTGAATGCCTCTGTCTTTAACAACTTTAGACCTGTTTTTAACCTTCTTTTTAAAGTAAAATTCTAGAAAAAGCAGTTTTTAACCAGTTAAGCAATTACTTGAATAAACACTCCAATCCTGAAAAGTTTCAGTGAGACTTTAGATCAAATCACAGCAAAGAAACTGCTTTGGTTAAAGTATCTAACGATTTACTTGTTAATTCTAACAAATATACTATATCTTTTCTCACTCTTTTAGACTTGAGTGCAGCATTCGACACATAGACCACAGCATTCTTATTAATCACCTTAACCAATGTGTGGGTCTCTCTGATAATGTTTTAAATTGCTTTATTTAATACACTATAAATTTCAACTTACTTGCTCCCGTTAGGTCAGATTATCTCAAAACAAAAGGTGAGCTACCACATTTATGCAGATGACAGACATATTTACTTACCTATAGCACCCAATGACCCTGACTCTTTGTGCCCTTTGATCCAATGTCTGTTTTATATGACTGAATGGATGAGTAGTAATTTTCTCAAGCTTAATAAGGAAAGAATAAAAGTGTTAGTTGTTAGGAAAAATAGAAATAGTGAATATCTTAGAAATAAACTTGACCCCTAGGCACTCAAAGTCAAGGCAGAAGTTTAAGACCTTCTAAACTTTAAATCACACATTAACTATATTACTAGGACTACATTTTATTCACGCTTTTGTTTTCAGTCAACTAGATTACTGTAATGCTCTCCTAACAGGACTAGCTTTTGACTTTAAAATACTGCTTATGGTTTATAAAGCCTTAAATAATCTTGCTCCATCTTATATCTCGGAATGTCTTACACCTTACACTCCAAATCGTAAACTTAGAGTGTCTGCTTAGAATTCCAAGAGCTAAACTTAACAGAAGTGGTGAGGCGGCCTTCTGCTGTTATGCACCTAAAATCTGGAATAGCTTGCCAATAGGAATTCACCAGGCTAATACAGTGGAGCACATTAAAACACAGCTGAAAACACATTACTTTAAAATAGCTTTCTCATAGCTTCGTATTAGTTTAATCTTGATGCTCTGTATATTCAATTAATTATCATTATTATTCATGGTGGCTCCAAAGTCCGTACTAACCCCTACTCTCTCTTCTGTTCTTTTTCCAATTTTCTGTGGTGTCGATCTGTGCCACCACCACCTAATCAAAGCATCGTGATGTCCCTACATTGTTGGATTAAAGACCAGAAGTCCATGTGACCGTCATCATCAAGTCCTTCCATGAGAACCCTGAATACAATGAGGACTGATTGATGTCATTTATGTTAGGTAGAATGCCTAGAGGGGGCTGGGCAGTCTCATGGTCTGGAACCCCTGCAGATTTTATTTTTTTCCAGCTGTCTGGAGTTTTTTTTGTTTTTTCTGTCCTCCCTGGCCATTGGACCTTACTTTTATTCTATGTTAATTAGTGTTCTTTTATTTTAATTATTATTTTGTCTATTTATCTCTTTCTTCATCATGTAAAGCACGTTGAGCTGCATTATTTGTATGAAAATGTACTATATAAATAAATGTGGCTGTTGTTGACTACCTAAAAAAGACATCAACTTGTTGCAGTTAGTCCAGAATGCAGCAGCTAGAATTTTAAACAGCAGAAGAAAATCTAAGCACATCTCACTGATATTAAAATATTGTTTACCTGTGTAGTTTACTGCTAATGGTACATAAAGATGGATAAACCTTGTGACGATGGAATGACAGCAGATGCTCTAACTATCTATGAGACCAACTGCATCAAATATGAAGATTAAGAAAATAGTAAGTCTGCCTTTAGACGGAATGCTCTGTGGGGGCTGGGTGATCTTTTGGCCTGGAACCCCTGCAGATTTTGTTTTTTTTTTCTCCAGCATCTCACCCCTGGAGTTTTTTTTCTGTGCTCCTTGGCCATCTGACTATAGGATCAAATTTATCATAATGGACTCAAAAAATCTATTTTCAAATTAGAATTGTACTACTATTCTATTATGTAAGTACTGTATATATTGATTCTTTATAAATTATTGTTTGTATGTAAATGTGCTACAGAAAAATATGTTGTTGTTGCTCTTATTGTTTGCCAAAAGCAGTTTAGAACTCTGTTATGAGTGATACAAGAGAGAATATGAGATTTTTGCAGAATATGCACCTCAGCACTAGGTGACCCTGCCCATGTGAATCTGTACAGTCTACCTCTTTGTGGCTGAGCTGTTGTTGCTCCTACATGCTTCAGCTTCTCAACAATAGCACTTACAGTTGAGCGGGGAAGATCTAGAAGAGCAGAAACTTTACATACTGGTTCTTGGTAAAAGTGATATCCTATGGCATTACCACATGTAAAGTCATTGATCTTTTCATTATGACATATTCTACTGCCATTTTACTGTTTGGCAATGGAGATTGCATGGCTATGTGCTTGACTTTATGCATCTGTTAGCAATGGGTACGGTTGAAATTGAACTCAGTAATTTGGAGGGGTCTCCATGTACTTTTTGTCATATAATGTATATATGCAGCATGTTATATATAAACGTGTACACGTGGAAGTTTGTGTGTTTGTCTGTCTGTCTGTCTGGCCCGGAAGTGTGAGGCTACAGCATGACACTCATATAAAGCGACTCTGTGGCCAAAGTGAAACTGCCGACAAAAGGGAAACTTACTTAGCCGCTAATACACAAGCAAGGGAGCACGTCCAAAACAAAACCACTGAGAAAAGAGAACCTCTCTTAGCCACTAACGCAGAACCAATGCGATTGATTGATTGAAGTGCCAGAATCCATAGTTTCTAGAGGCCCAGGGATTTTACAGCATGTTCTTACACAGCTAGTATATACTGTATATATACTGAATTGTCCAAATGTTATTGCTGCTTTCCTCAAGTAAATCTAGTACTTGTTGATGAACATGATTGTTTGTGCGATAAAAGTCCCATTATGTGCCTGATCCAGTCACTGAGTTTATGTCCACCTAATAAACACTTCTCTGTATCAAATACATTCAAAGTGTTACTCATACAAATCCAAATAAAACTAGAAATTTTGCCTTGAAGGAATAATGACAGCTTTCAGCTCTCCATGGCCCTTCTTAACATTCTATTCAGTACTCCCTAAATCAAGTCTAGGAATTCTCGTGATTCCCAAATGATTTTCACATCAAAAACTATTGAGGTAAAACATTACATTCTGTGGTTTTGAAAAACAATGAGTGATTTATTTATTTAAACACATTAACACTCTTTTCTGCTAAGACCAGAAATTCACACTAGTTTCGATGTATTAGAACATTAGAACAATCTAGACAAAAAAAGACCTTGCAGCCCAACAAAGCTCATTAGTTGTATCCACTTAATTTTTCCAAAATGATAGTCTAGTTTAGAAAGTCCCTAAAGTCTTACTGTCTACCACACTACTTGGTAACTTATTCCATGTGTCTGTGGTTATGTGTGTAAAGAAAAATGTCCTAATCTTACTGTGAAATGTATCCTTAATAAGTTTCCATCTGTGTCCTTGTGTTATTGTTGAACTCATTTTAAAATAACAAGTCTTGATCCACTGTACTAATTTCCAATATGATTTTAAACACTTCAGTCATATCTCCTTTTACTTTTATTTTGCTTAAACTGAAATCTCTTTTAATCCTTCCTCATAATTCATCCTCTGCCCTGGAATCTGCCTGCTCACTCTTCTCTTGATTTTTTCTAGTGCTGTCATGTCCTTATCGTAGCCTGGAGACCAAAACTGAACACAGTACCTCAGATGAGGACTAACCAGTGCATTATAAACCTTAAACATAACCTCATTGGACTTGTACTCCACTCATCGTGCTATATAACCTCGCATTCTGTTAGCCTTCTTAATGGCTTCTGAATATTGTCTGGCAGTTGATAGCGTAGAGTCCACTACGACTCCTAAATAGTTCTCATAAGGTGTACTTTCTATTTTCTGTCCTCTATTCAAACCTAACATTTTTACTTACTCTGTGTAATAGTTTACATTTAATTACATTAAACTTCCACAAATCTGCCTAAGCCTATATGCTGATCCTCAGTAATGAAAAAGTTAAAACTTTTTTGAAAATGTTGACAAAAATTTGTATCAATAACAGATAAGACAAATATCTACAGTGTCTCTTCCAGCTTTAAAAACAAAATATAAACATTGGTTGATAAATACAGTATGGGGTTCCCCCAATATTTTAGCAAAGGAAAAAAGTAACTGTTGAAGTTTAATGGCTTATATAAGAGCTTTCTTCTCCAGATGCAAAACAATGTGGGATGCCTTTTAAAAATAATATGATAACCCCATTACTGTGTTTTATTTTATTTACAGGATAAAATTTCTGAAGTGTGCTGACAGCTTTTGCCATTTAGCATAAAAATTAAACTTTTCTTAATTTATTTCTGTGCAATTTATACTGTACATGTAACCTTGTATCATAATGGTATAAAGATGCCAAAACATGCACTGACTTCTTCTACATGTACAACCGGTCAGGCAGCGAGCTTCCCACATTCCAGAATACTTTGGCAAGTGTACAGTTGCTTTCTTGTATGTGAGTCTCTGTTTACAGTTTCAGACCTAGAAACAGCAGATGCATTATTGTAATATATTCCAACTCACAATTGACAAAACCACATTCCAAAAATATATGATCCCTCCATAAGCTTCCAATACAGTTTAAGATAAATTTTAAGGTTCTCATCTTTACTTTTAAAGCTATGAAAGGACCTACCTTAATGACCTCATTATCCCATACACCCCATCAAGATCTTTCAGGTCTGCTGATCTGCTTTTGTTGACTGCTCAAAATACTAGGCTGAAACAGAGAGGAGACCAGGCTTTCTCTGTCCTGGCTCTGAAACTTTGTAATGGTTTACCCCTGAATGTTAGGATTGCCTCCTCACTGCCTGTTTTTAAATCATGTCTTAAAACTTACATTCATTCCCTGGCGTTTAACTCAGTTCGAGAGTTGTTTCTTTACCCTTTGTCCAGATTTTAAAATTGTTTAGTCATTTGTTTTATTAATTGTTGTTTAAATTGTTACTTTTTTGTGATAACTGGTATATGGTTTGTACAGCACTTTGGGTTCAACTTCTGTGTTATAGATAAACATCAAATGAAATGAAAAAATGAACAAAACAAATGGTCCTGTCTTTCCTTCTGAAATAAAGCCACTTTTTCCTGGGAGTGTATCAGCCAAATTTCCTTGTGCCTACAGTTTTGATAGATTTGGCAATGGCAAAACTCACTAAAATAAGTTTTTTGGATTTTGTTATGTGTTTTAAAGGTTTTTTGGGGGAGTGGAAACAAAGGAATATTGCTTCCAATGAGTTTGTCAGTATCATACACCCTGAGTAGACCTAGTAATTTCCTCGGAATTGGCTCAAATGAAAATAATTAAAGGAAAAGTATCTTTAGGAAAACCAATATGGCTAAACACAACCCGTGATGAAACAAAAAGACAAAATCTGTAATTCAATGAGGTTAAAAATTTTAAGTGGTTGAGAAAAAAAAATCTTTCTTTTTCCGCTGCCCCTATTTAAATTTTGTGTGTGATGATAAAGGCTCCCCCCTACATAGGCATCTCCACGAGGATGCAGATGAGATAAATATATAAGGGAAAAAATGGTTTATATATGCAAAGCACTATTCTTCCTGGGTCAGTAGTACACATTTTTATCTTCTTTTTGTGAAAGTTTCAATTGTACTCAAATTATTGCCTCATCATTGTTCTGCCAAAACCAGAAGATCAAATGCATTGCAACAAAGGCCAAATTGCAAGACAGAAAACAAATTCAAAAATACTAGTGTGAGTCAAAACCAGAGAATTTGAGAAAGGATCTATAAAACTCAAAACCAACAGACAAAAAGGATCCTAGAATCAATGAACTTGGAAAGGGAACTGAATTTTCTGAGCAACTTTTAACCTTGTAAAGTAACTGTCTAGAAGTCACAACATCGAAATGCATGCCCCTAGAAACACAGCAGTATCCCTAGACACATAAACACAAGACAGCGGAGACCATAAGGTGTTGACAATGGTATTAATAAATTAGCAAAACAAATGTAAGCTTTAAATGAAAAAGCTAATGAAAGAATTGTAATCTACAACCTTAAAAAACATGATTAGAGTGCTAAAAACCTGACAGTAAGGGGAAGGCAGAAAAAATATAAATAAATGCCCTAATATAACAATCACTAAACATGACATTAGATTTAGAAATTATATTTTTATTCATGATCACTTTGAAGTGAGAATAACTCCAGTATGCTGTAGTGAATAAGAGCCTCGTAACACATTGCTCAGAAAAAATTAAAAAAACACTTTAATCACACATTGGATCATTTTCCAACCCTCTGAATCCAAACACGGGGGTCTGCTGGAGCCAATCCCAGCCAACACAGGGTATGAACCAATCCCGGGCAGGGTGCCAACCCACCGCAGGACACACACAAACAGCACACACTAGGGCCAATTTAGAATCGCCAATCCACCTAACCTGCATGTCTTTGGACTGTGGGAGGAAACCCACGCAGACACGGGGAGAACATGCAAACTCCACGCAGGGAGGACCCGGGAAGCGAACCCAGGTCCCCAGATCACCCAACTGCGAGGCAGCAGCGCTACCCACTGCGCCACCGTGCCGCCCGCCAAACAAAATATTCAAGTGGGAAATCTTTACTGAGTAATATTTTGTAATTTGTTGAGAGCAAAATAATGTAACAATAGTCAATGGAAACCAAAATCACCAACCTATTGAGGGCTGAATTTAACATCACATCGAAAATAAAAGTCAAAAATTGAAATCACAGGCTGATCCAACTTGTGTGAGTTTCATGACGGCAACTCATAATGTGACTCAGTAACGTGTATGGCCCTCAGATGCTTGCATGCACTCTCAGCAACTTCTGGGCATGCTCCTGATGAGACAATGGATGCTGCCCTGGGGGGGTCTAGTCGCAGACCTGGATCATGGCATCAGTGAGCTCCTGGATAGTCTGTGGCAGTACTTGGCAACGTCAGATACATCGATGCATAACGTCCCAGAGGTACTAAATTGGATTCAGGTCTGCGGAATGTGCGGGCCAGTCAATGCCTTCAATGCCTTCATTATTCAAGAAATACCTACACATTCAGGCCACATGAAGCCAGACATTGTCCTCCACCAGGAGGAACCCTGGGCCCACTGCACCAGTGTAAGGTCTGACAATGGCTCTGAGGATTCCATCCCAGTATGTAATAGCAGTCAGGGTACCACTGCCAACATGTCGAGGTCTGTGCAACCCTCCAAGGATATGCCTCCCATGATCATCACTGACCAGAGACTAATGTTGCAGACTGTATACCATTTAAGACGGATCTCCAGATTCTTTCACGTCTGTCACAAGTGCTAACTGTGAACCTGCACTGATCTGTGAAGAGAACGGGAAGTCAATTGCGGAGCTGCCAATTGTGCTATTCTCTGGTGAAAGCCAATCAAGCTGCGCAGTGATGGGCTGTGAGCACAAGTCCCCCTAGAGAAAGTTGGGTGCTCATGCCACCCTCATGGATTCTGTTTCTGACAGTTTGGTCAGAAACATGCACTCCAGTAGCCAGCTGGAGGTCATTTTGTACAGTTCTGCCAGTGCTCCTCCTGTTCTTCCTATCACAAAGGAGCAGATACCAGTCCTGTTGCTGAGCTGATGCCCTTGTACAGCCCTGTTAAGATCTCCTTGTGTAATGGCCTGTCTCCTGGTATCTCCTCCATGCTCTTGAGAGTGTGCTGGGAGACACAGCAAACATTCTTGCAAAAACAGGTATAGATGTGCCATCCTGAGGAGCTGGACTAATTGTACAACCTTTATTATTTGCTGGTAATGTCTCATGCTACCACTAGTGACATGGACACTAGCAAAATGCAAAACTAGAGAAGAATCAAGCAGCAATTAGAGACAAAATGAGGTACGCACCAAAGCAGATTCACAATTGCTTATGTTTCCTAACTGGACAAATCTCTTATCCCTGAAGCTTAATTTACTGGGTGTTACACTGTGATGATTAAGTAATTAATTTTTTTGAGCAGTGTATGTTCAAGTAGCATTAATGGTACCCTTGAATCTGCAAAGTACATACTCTGCAAGCTTTGCTTGCACCATGATATTCTGTACATGAAGGACATGAATAGTAGAAGATAGAAGATGACATACTCTCGATGACATTATAACACCACCTTTAACAAATTAAGCTTAACATTAAGAATGTAATTGTCATTATTCAAGTGCATAGGGCCAGTGGCACCTGTCACCAGATATTTCAAGATTTATTATTTATTTATTATTATTTATCATTGTTTTAACTCCTAGCCCCAGACCCCATGTGCAGTTTAACCGTAACTCCTCCTATTCTTGCCTGTTACTAAGCAAAACTAATCTTCCTACAGTCACATGATGTGAGGAGCAAAGGAAATAAAAAGTGGCTGGCAGGTTAGTCTTTTTTCTACTAGCATCATGCGAGAGCAACACTTTTGCTCATGTCTCAGTGGTGTTTAGTGATTCAGTGCTATAGCCATTTTCTTTGTTTTTAGGTCTGCTTTAGTCTTTTGTATTTTTGCATTTCTATGTTTGGTCCTACTTCATTTCTTACTACTCTTTAAATGACCAATTTGAATAATAAAATAATAAAACTAGTTATTTTACCTCACTGTCATGTCTCTTCACCTGTTGACCTATTCAGGTCTGCACTTATTATCTTCTGGATTTACCAGAGCTGCACTTTCTGATCTTTTTGTCCAACTCAGATGCAGGTATAAGGGTTTTGTAATGAGCAAGCAATGGATGTTTGATGCCATTGGGAGAGCCGCCCTCAGGCACCTTACTTTACAGGTACCTTTACTACTGATGTCTTCACTACATTTAAACTCATTCAGACCTGAGGCATCCACTAGATATTCCCAACACACCTTTAAACAATTTGCAGGTCCTGTATTTGTCATTCCAGTGTTTGAACACATTTGTATGCACCGATTCAATAAGTAGTGATCACCTGGCAGCTCAGCTAACAAGTGGTAATTATGTGTACTTGAGCCACAGATTAAATGACACATGTACAGCCCAAGGTTGTCTGGTTCCAAGTATAAACTGAAATATCCTCCTGCTCCAGCTTGAAAAGTCAAAGACTAGAAGTGATATTCAATAATTTTCCACCACACAGACTCTAATCAGGCAGATCGTTCTTATTAATAATAAGAACTCTCCATCACTACCCTTGTGAGTTATGAAACATTCAGTAGAATTTCAGAGTCAATGGAGTATACCCTTTCAATCAACGTATCTATTTTCTCTAATAAGTCTGAATACCAACACAACAGTCAAAGGTTTCTTCTAAATAATCCAGAATACTATTGGGCTGCCCATCTAATTCATTAGTACAAATACTAACTGTACATGACTCAACCTGGGGGTGTGTAAGTATACACACAACTATGGGAACTTCACCCACAGAGAAACACTGGAGTAAAATGGAAAGCTCATCAAATCAGATATGTGGCACTAAAAGTAATGTTGCTGGTAGATAGATATGCAATGAAATGCAGCTTGTACATTACACAGACCCACACAAGCTCTAGCTCATTTCCATTATTGAAGTGACTCTCTTTGGCCAAGAATCCATTGTCATGGCTCTAAGGTCCATCACATTTCTGTCACTTAATCAACAATGCAACAACAACCAAGAACACAAATTACCAAATTATGTGTACTTAAGCTTTCTTAGAAAAATCTTTTTGTTGCAAATTTGGTTGAAGATTTCTCAGTTGGAACAATAAATACATGGCTTTATTATTATGTTACTGAAACCTTTATTTATACTGTATATGTGGGATCAGACTGCAAAGGATATTAACATTACCATATCAACAATCAGAAATGCCCACTGTCCCTGTTATTTTAATCTGATAGGTTTGATTTTTGAAATTGTTTTATGAAGAAATATTTCCATTACATTTTTTCCTTTTAAGGATGCTTTTCAACAGTACAATTATTTTTGTACTGATAAAAAGAGCATTGAAGCAGAACAACAAGCAGCAGCTTTCAAGGTTAAAGAGTTCTGGGCAACTCCTTAGCTGACCACATGGTGACTACTCTTTGATAACAGCCCTCTTTATATAAGGTTTTTTTTATTCTAAACCTTTCTTTTGTCTTTCTTTTTTGTCTTTATTCAAAACCACATTTTATCTCACTGAGGAGATGATTAGAATTTAGTGAGCTAAAAATGAAATAACTTCTTTTGCTTGCTAAATAGCTTTGTCATAGATTGCTTCATCTTCCCAGAAAATCCAAGCTGAGGAAACTACTAGGCAGAGGGTTGAGGACTCCAAATGCCCCAAAGCTTGCCTTACTGCCTTTGGGAGAGAAGTAGTGTGTGTTTTAGACAAGAAATGCCCAGGAGGGACAGCACCTGTACCAAGAAGCTAGCCCAGCTCAAGATGTTCAAAAAGGAAAAAGAAAGGAAACAGAAATTGAATGTTTAACTTGCCTTTTAGTCAGTTATTCTTATAAGAGATTTCTCCACTGTAATTGCTGAGGGTACGAAGATTTTGCCATGGCAAATTGATTAAATAAATAATGCCGGCATGTCTGGTATTACACAATATTTGAGCAGTAATGTGTCTTTATTTGCAAAACATCCTTTATGCATCATGAAAGAGGAAAAACAAACTACAGAGCTATGAAACCAAAGAGTGGGTTTAAAGTCTAGAGAAAAAGAGCAGCCTACACAGTGAAAAGGAAATGTATATGGCAACTGCCTCAATTACTAGAGAAATATTCTTGTGCCTGTATTGGAAAAGTTATGTCTTTTATTGTGTTGTCTTTTGAACTTTTATTGCCAAAACTCCATTCAATTAATCCACCTTCCAAACCCACTTATCCAGAGTAATTCTAGAGTGAACACACACACACACACACACACACACACACCGACCCACCCACACATAAACACACTACTGACAATTTGGCATCACCAGTCCACTTAACCTGCATGTCTTTCTAAGGCATATTAGTGATGAGTAGCATATACACATGTTTAAAAATAAAAAAGACGCATTTAGCAATAGCACTTAATAATAACTTTCAGTAATAAGTCATTCATAAACATAAAATGTTTAATAGATTATTAGTTCTCACAAAGTATATTAGAAAATGGTAACATTTACACAATAATTTAACAAATGGCTAATATTTTTAACACTCATTAACACATTATGTTGAGAATTTATGAGTTAATATATAATAATTGACAAATGAAAACCAGTTACACCTGTTCTGTTAGTTTGTTATTAGTTATTACTTTGTTGTTAATGATGTTTTCAGTCTGTAAAACTGGTTATTTCATGTTTAGGCCAGCTTTATTAATACAAGCTTTTAAACTTTACATCTTTACAAATAACCGGGAGGTATAGGTCCCCTGCTCGCTTCGCTCGATCCGGGGCGCGCTATGTGCCAGCCACTTCTCGTCTCTGCCACTCACATTGTCAAGGGGGTGCTGAATGCATGCTAAGGAGATGCGGTCGGATCAACTGCTGTCTTGCTGCTGCTGCCAAGCTGCACGTCAATCATTTAAAAGCTTGTACAGCAGCTGTCCTTTTGTCTCACTGCCTTTTCTCGCAGGATGTTAAAGTGTCTCTCGCGGAATGTTAAATTGTCTCTGAGAAAATCACATATTGTCTCTTTCCAAGTCTTCCAAGATTTTTTTATAATAGAGAGATTTATTCATCAGTTGCTTATCTTTTTGCAGTACATAAAGCCAAAGCCAAAACTATTCATCAGTTATAAAGGTTTACCAATGAAAATAACAATGTTAATATAAAATGTTACTCTATTTGCTCTCCTGTGTTATGGCACCATGTACAGTATTATGAATCCTGCACGCCTGATCCCTACTTATCACACAAAATACATTCATTATTCTCATGAGTTATTCTGCATCATATTTGTTAAAGCACATTGGTTTTGAAAAAAATGTTTTAAGTATTCTGCATTAATGCAAACATATGGGAAATTTAACCAAAAAAGAAAAGACCATTCAATATATCAAGTTCAGCTGAAATTTTCCATTCTTCATTTACTATTAGGAAACACTGATGCTTTCATTGTGTCTTTTCATGATCTCCCAGATCTCTTTAGCACTTGTAGTTTCTTTTCATTAATCTCTAAGTACACCATTACATTTTGTTTCTTAACTCTGTTAATTTTATTGCGTTCTTCCAAAATACTTAATACATATTAATGGCAATTGTCAGGCATTTAGGTTTAGGGAACATCTACAAGGCAATAAGTAATCAAATAATTCTCGTTGAAAGAGAGTTGGGGCATTGTCTCTTATCTTTTCTCCACTTTTACCTACAGTCCAGAAGTTTCTATACTAAACAGCTACCTTTGTGACCACAGTGGAAATCCTGTCTTTTCAGCCCCATTGACAAACCCTTAACTGGTGAAAGCATCTTAGCTTCAGAAATGATATTACGATAACAGTGAAACTGTTTTTGACATTGTATTTTTGTTTAATCTCTAATAGGCTTGGCTACTAAATGAGATTTACACGGCTGTGCCACAACACTTTGATGTGCCTTGTTGTTGTCTTTTACACCATGTCATGAATGTGCGTACGAGAGTCACTTTCCAAACTCATCTGAGGTAAGTACTACCACTCTGGAATACCAGGTAGTAAGATTGCTAACTCTTGTATCTCTCTTATCACCCACAGCTTCGAAAAGAAGTCCACTGAGGGCAACTGACCTCACCCCTTTGAGCCCTGGAACTATAAAAGTGAGGCAATCCCAAGAAGTGGGATCACATTCATAAGATAAGTACACTGCCTTACAGAGCTTTGACCTTGTGATAGGACCGCTCTCCATAGCCTATTGCTATGAATCTAATGGCTAAAACCTTGACAATCTGTTAACTCTTCACTATCACGTGACTATCGTTTTTATTTTTGTTTCAAGTAAATGGGTTGGCCCAGTTGGCACCCCAACCTTTGTTTGACTCCTGTCCTTCCTTTGACCGATGACTTAATTTAGTTGCTCACTTTTGTAGAAAGAAAACCATTTTTTATTTAAAATTATATAAAATCAAAACACTATTAATCATTTACCAAAACTTGTGATTATCCTATATCTCTTTTCAGAATTTTCAAGACATAGCATTGAAAAAAGAACATTAGCTAGGGTATTAAAATTGTAGGTGGTATGTAAATAAAACATATTATTACTAGCCAACCCGCGGCGTAGCATACGCTGCATAATTTTGTATTGATGGGTGAACACTTCCTGAACGATACAGTTGTCCAAATGGGGGTGGGTTTATGGATACCACTGTGAGTGAATGAAAAGATGGACCTCTGGAGAGAGCAAAATACAATTGTCCATGACTGAAAGCGAGATCGTCTGTGACGATAGAGGCCACGCTGGTGAAAGTTACTTCATCGGTAGGGATAAGTTTCAGCATTTGTTCATTAAGGTGTAGCGAGTCTTCGTTGCTGACGCTTAATATAGCTTGCATACTGAGTTGTTCCAGAGTCACAGTTGAGAAACACTTTTTTAATGTCTTTTAAGCACAGGGAAAAAATGAACATGTGAAACATCCGTAATGTAATAAGGCACCAAGAAAAGTAACATTGTAATAATGCTACCTACGACCCGATCGCTGTAAACAGAGGTGAAAACAAAATCGAGCCCAGTGCATTCTTTAACTGCTTTGTAGCGCAGCGGTAGTGTTGCTGCTTTGCAGTAAGGCGACTGTGGAAGATTTTGGGTTCGCTTCCCGGTTCCTCCCTGTGTGGATAGTGCTTTGAATACTGAAAACACTGGTATGTCAATGTAATGCAGTATTATTATTCTTATGCGTCCAGCGTTCTCTTTCTCTCGTGCGCGCCTGTATGTGTGTGTGTGTGTGTGTGTGTGTCGCTCGCTCGCTCGCTCGCACGTGTTCCTCCAGGCATACGCCGCATAATCATTTATTGATGGCTGAACAGTTCCGGAAAGACACAGTGGTCTAAGAGTGTTGGTTTTGAGGATACAACAGTAAGTGGATGAAAAGATGGAACTCTGGAGAGAGCAACATACAACTGTCCATGACTGAAAATTGGTTTTGGCAGATAGATGCATATCTTTTTGAAAGTTTGGCCCTGTGCCATATTAATTGTCATCGCAAAGGCCAATCTAACAGGAAATTGTCTTCGTGTAAAAATAAAAGGCAAATTATCAGCGACAAACAAACTGTTTTACACACTGCATACCAACCCGCGGCGTACTATGCACAGCTTTTTTAATGTTTTTTAAGCAGAGGAAAAAAAATTAACATTTGCAAAATCCGTAACGCTGCTTTCAGTAAGTACAATGCACACGCGTTTAATTTGTCAGCCACTTTTTGCCAGCTGTCTTTTCTGGTTTGGGCTGCTTTTGCAGTGTTACCGCTTGTGCATATTAAATCTTGAAATCCTTCAAGTAACTAATTAACTAACTAACACCCACCCACCTACACACACACACAGCTTGTGTGAAAATAATGCGCCCATACTTTCATCATTTTGTTGCAGCCTATCAAAGACTTGCTGATCATGTTTTCTAGACTCAATATACATTGGCTTTTCAGTCAGCGCGGGGGCGCGCATTCATCTCGGATTATTACATCCAGCTACACGGCCGCGTTTGAAAAACCGACTTATCCCGGATGAGTTTCACCGGCATTAATGATTAGGAATCTGGTTGGAACAAAACCCTGCAGCCACAGGGGTTCACCAGGACCGAGTTTGGGAAACACTACTGAACACAGACGAAACCGACTCAGGTTTAAAGTAGTTGCAGCTATTGATTATTCAGTGTTGTTTGCCTGGGTGTCTGATCTGCTCGACGGGATCAGAAATAAAAGGAAAACAATGTGAAGGCAATGTCATAGGTGTTCCTGTAGTATAGTGGGTCCACAGCTCCCCTTCAAAAGGCCATTTTTAAATAAATAATCATCGCACTCACAGCGTAGCGAGGGGCGTGGAAGTGTGGCTGAAACAGTTTCCGGGTGGAGTTGTGCTGCGAGCATTTCTCCCCTGTGCAGTGTGCGAGTGAGGAGAGAGAGAAAGCAGGCTCGAAGGCAATGTGTTCCTGTGGTATAGCGGGTCCATAGCTCCCCTTCAAAAGGCCATTTTTAATCAGGCGACTGACAGTAGTGGAGTCAGGCACAGAGAAGGTCAGCTGCTGAGAGAGCGTCTCGACTGTTGCAGGGCCTGCATCGGTGAAGCAGGTGAGACGCTAATGAAAAAGAGGCACAGGGCTTATTGGTTTTTAAAGACTGCTTCCTTCATTGTGTTTTAACCTCAGTTTTAAAGGATTGTTTTAAGGATCCCATGGGATACCCCTCGCAAACTGTTTTACACGCTGCATACAGCCATTCACATCCGCGAGAAACATGCCTCTATGAACAGTCAACGTGACTCAGAGGTGCATGTGGACTCTAGCACATACAAGCATAAATAACGGCGTGTTTTCCGAGGCGTCGCGTACAAGTTGGTGGGCGTGGCTCTGCGAGTTGTCGTCGTATCCAATGGTCTTAGAGTTGGTGGGCGTGGTTGTCTTGCGTGCTTTCCATGGGTGTCTACTTGTCTTAGTGAATTATATACGGTGGGCGTGGCTGTCTTGCGTGCTCTCCATGGGTGGCTACTTGTCGGCGGTGCATGCTTTCCATGGGTGGCTACTTGTCGGCGGTGCATGCTTTCCATGGGTGGCTACTTGTCGGCGACTTAGTGAATTATATATATAGATTATTATTATTCACAAAATAAAGTATCAATTTTATCATAAACCTAAGAATATTGGTAAAATATTTGAAATCAAAAGATTTCACTCTTCTATGATAAAAAGAACATGATCAAACAATGCCATCCAAATTGGGTTAATCTAAAGCAAAAAAAAGGACAACTCATGTGTGCCAAAAGAATAACACAATTGTAAAAATATGCATCATGAAAAACTTATCAAGTATTGACTAGCAGGCAGAACACAGGGAGACTAATGTGTTGTACCTGGCACAGGTCTGCCTCTCTAATTATTTTAAGAGCTTAAAGGCAAAAAGTTGGCTAGGATTTAATAATAACAATATAGTACCGGTTTGAAGTGAATAGCACCACAAAGGGGTTTACAGTGTTACAATTCTTTTTATAATTCTACAACTAGAACACTTGCAGGTCAAGTAACTCACACTTGGTCACACAGTGGATGCTGAAGGAACAATATGAGATGAGACAACAGGAACTATTTAATAAACTTCTAAGCAGCTGCTAGCTTTAAGGAATTTTCAATCCAATTGGCCATCCGATTGATCTTCTAGACTTTATTGGCTTGTGAGAAGGGGCGCTTGCTGAGATGATAATGCTGCAGGCCTAGCCTTGATCAGCATCTTATGTTAATTTCCCATTCTTCCTCAACTCACCTCTTGTGTTGGTAACTTCCTAACAAAACTATTATGTATGTCTCCACATCATCAGAATAGTTAATTTTATTGAGCACTTATTCAGTATTCACTTTATCAGGACTGACATGTAGGATCTGGGGTATAACGTGAAGGTATTGATATTGTAGCTTACTGTAATCTGACAAGTGATTACTGTGCTGTTTATTGTGCTGTAGTAAGATTTGTATACTGTCCGGCATTTTCATGTATTTGGTTTCTGGTGGGGTCAGTTCTAAAATTAGCATCACTGTGATATTATAAAACTGCAAAGGTCAGCTCCAGAACTACAAATAAGTGTTCTAAAGGATTTTAACTCTATTCTACTAATTGTGGGTAGAATCCCTTCTTAATCCTTATCTTCCAGAAGGGCTGGAATTATTTTTTAATTGTGCCATTATTACAATTAGACTGACATTACACTCTCTCATTCTTTCTCTTTTCCTCACAATTTTCTGATTCTCTTTAGGAAAGTTTTTTTTTTCCTCTTACCACACAAGCCAGTATGACAAGGTTATTCAACTGATTTCCTCCTTTTGGACTGAGCAGTAGGAGCAGCTTTAATTACATGTGTTCTTGGAATTATGACTACTCTTTCTAACGAAGAAGAAATATTGACTCATGGTTTTAGTACATCAGGTGGTATCTCTTCAAAAGAAGCTTACTGTTATTTGTGCCCACTAAATAGTCTTCAGGTTTTGGAACTAGCTGCTATAAATCTAGAATTTAAACTTTTTTAGAAAAACTCTACATAACATAGTTTATGGGCTACATTAAGCTGAATGGCCAGTTTGAGTCATAACATTTTCTTAGATTCTTGGAATTCAGACTATTAATTCAATTCAGCTTTTTTTCTTTAAAAGCAACAAGCAAGAAATAATTTAATACACTAAAATTAACATTGCTCCTATAATCTGTTTTATTATTAAAAATAACTGCAGTGTATAACAAATTCTTATAAAAGTGCTCTTTTTCAAGACTAACATAACATTCTCAGACATATTTGATCTAATTCAGGGTCATGGGGGCTGGGACTTATCTCAAGGGACGAATGAATCTTGAGCAGGGCATCAGTCCATCACCATGACTAGTTATGCACACACACACAGGGACAACCTAGCACACATCTTTGGGGACATGGGAAGAAAAAACAAATGAACAGCTCTCCCAGGATGCCAGGTCCCTGAGGAAGCAGGATTAAAGTACTGTTTCACATTACCACCACAGAGTAATATCACACATTAAAATGTTTTGTAAACAACAAATTGCATTTTACAAATTTCACTTTTATCACTGGTGCCTACCAGTTTCTATCCCTCATTCACCTCTGGAACATGCATAAAACATATCCATTTTACCAGATTAATTTCACAATAGTGATGAACTAGAATTACATAACTTCTGACTGACATGAAATTTCATGTTTTGTTAATTTTAAAAACTCCTTTTAGTTTTCTAATGAATATAAACTTTATACCAAAGCTGAACAGCTAAAAATGTAAAGATTTTAATAGATATAAGTTTGCATACAGTTCAAAATACATGTTTGTTTTATAGGAAGTTTGCATGTCCTGGGATTAATTCACAGCATGAAGATGTTCATGAGCCATATGGAAATTTCGTCATACTCTTATCAACCACACTGAGAACAATCTTTATAATGTACTAAATTCTGGAAATTACATATTGTATTCAGGAAAGGTAAATAAATAAAATATTTGTTTTTATGACATTCCCAGCAAATATGGCAATAATATCAGATGTCTCAAATAATATTGAATCAGATAAACATTTAGCAGAGTCTAGGAGAACTACATTTACTGTTTAGTAAGCTCCTGTGTCTAATATTTACCCAGTTTCCCCAAGAAATGTATCAATGACATCTGATGGATGTCTTAGGAAGTCTGGTTAAGTGATACGAGACATCTGAAGATGCTGTTTTGCAATTACAAGTCTTGAAGTCATATATGCACAAAGGGAAGTAATAACAATGAATTAGAAAACTATATGAAGAAAGTACTCACTTCCTGTTTTAATTGGATACTCCAGTTTTTCTCTCACATCCCAAATCCTGTACATTGGGGTAGTTGGTGTGAATGAATGAGTGTTGCCTATAATGTACTAATACCCCATTTAGGGTTAATTAATTTATTTTGCCATTTAAAGCCAGCATAAACTCTGGTCTCCAAGACAAGGAATTGGATTAAGTGGGTTTGAAATGGATGGATGGATGGATGCCTGAGAATGTCAGCACCAGGACTGAGATCCTAAACTAACCATGCAGTCAAAAAGATTGTCTTCTTCATGCCCCACATCAATATTCCCTCTTTTCCATGTAAGGAATTCAGTGTCTGAAATTTCTCTGGTATAAAGGTGGCTGATGCGTAGCACAGAAAATAGAAAGACAGTGAAATCCTGATTGGTAAAAAAAATTAGTCCTTCTCCATGTCAGTGTGGGAAGGAAAAGGCCAAAAGGTAATGATACGCCCTTCCACTATGAAGTAGAAACTCAAAGTGCACTTACACAAGAAAGCAGTCTTAGCACCTTGCGATTAATTTAGTATTGTTAATGAGCAGCAAGTAAGCACAGCCAGTAACATGCTAATTAATTATACTGTACTCTGGGAAGAGAGGAGCCCCTAGACCAGGGATGGGTAATGCCAGTCCTGGAGGGCCGTAGTGGCTGCAGCTTTTTGTTTCAACCCTGTTTCTTAATAAGTCAATTGTTGCTGATGAAGCACTTGCTGCTTAAGTGACATTTTGATGTTTCATTAGTGGTCTCGCTTGTTAAGGTTCCCTTAATTCCCTTACACACTTAATTGATCATTTCAGTTCTTAAACAGCTGCATTCACTGTTTTTAATGGCTCCTTATTAGCAATAAGATGCAAATGACAAAGCAGTCAGCAGTTCTCCATCTGACTTGTTTCCATTTACACCTGTGTGGATTCATCATGCACTATTTGGTTTAATAAAACACTTAAGAGAAAAATGTGATAGACTGAAAATAGTCTGTTTTAGGCTTCAAAACATTTGGTTTATATCATTGGAAAGGAAAATAATCTATGATATAATAACCTAACATTGCAAGCTAACAAACCATAAAATTAAAATGGTCTGGGGTTGGAACAAAAATCTGCAGCCACTGTAGCCCTCCAAGACCGACACTGCCTACTCCACCCCAGCCCTAGACAATGGTACACCTCATAATGTATGGTGCCCCAGAAGTTAAAAACCTGAGCAGAAAAGACAGTGGCAGCTGGGGTGGAGTCTAAAGAATTTCCTCTAGCAAGTTGAAGGACCCTTTGAATAGTGAAAGAGAGGCAATAATGGGCTAACAAGAGACCATAAGACCTCTTCATTGACAGCTAACAAGAAATGGTTCCTTTTCCATGTAATAAATGGGGACAGGTTGAAAATCAAAGTGTGTGATCTAGAAGCGACTTTTCAGTTCACTTCCACACAGTTATTAGGGGGCAGCATACATTTCCTGACTTAGAGTATTTGGGACAGTGTTACTTTTTTAAGGGGAATTGGCAGCCAAGAGCTACCTATGTGAAATGCCCTTTAGCTATTGCTTAATGTTGTAGATTGGAGTTCACATGTTTGGTATTGGATGTCAGCATCAAGTCCAAGGCAACTCTGCTGATGTTTCACTGTTTTGCCATAAGGTGTGGTTAATGGACAAATAGAAGAGGAAAATATACAAAATATACAACTTGAATTATTATTTTTAAGGTAAACATGAAACAGAAAATGAATCAGTAATTGAAGTTGCACAGAATTTTTCTGTTTTAAGACAGATGTGTTCAAAAACTTGCCAGTGTTTTTCAGTGGGAGTTTTTGAAATTTCACAAATTTTAACAACTTGTACTTTTCAAGATGTTCAAGATATCCAAAAATAATTGAATTTTCCTTGAAGGGAAAAGCAACTCATAGCATGTCACCCTTATTTAGCACCATTTTGTTCAGAACTTGTTCAGTAACTGCCAGTAACCTGACCCTATCTGCCCTGCATCTACATACTGGTTTATATACTGTATAATTGTACTGTATGTTGCTTAAATTTATTTTTGCTCTTTATTATTTATCTTCTGCTACATTTATTTATTTCCCATATTTACTTAAACATTACAGCAACTGTGGCACAAAAATTTCACCATGCTCTTGCAGTGCATGTAACAATAAAAATCTCTAGTTAGATCTTTAATCTAATTTAACCTAACCTAATCTAATTTCTAATCTAAAAAAACTTGGAAAATGTAAACAAAATCAATTTACTGGGAGATGAATTTTGTTAGGGCCGGCACGGTGGCGCAGTGAATAGCTCTGCTGCCTCGCAGCTGGGAGACCTGGGGACCTGGATTTGCTTCCCGGGTCCTCCCTGCGTGGAGTTTGCATGTTCTCCCCGTGTCTGCATGGGTTTCCTCCGGGCACTCCGGTTTCCTCCCACAGTCCAAAGACATGCAGGTTAGGTGGATTGGCGATTCTGAATTGGCCCTAGTGTATGCTTGGTGTATGGGTGTGTTTGTGTGTGTCCTGCGGTGGGTTGGCACCCTGCCCGGGATTGGTTCCTGCCTTGTGCCCTGTGTTGGCTGGGATTGGCTCCAGCAGAGCCCCGTGACCCTGTGTTCGGATTCAGCGGGTTGGATAATGGATGGATGGATGAATTTTGTTATGAGGACAGACAGACACATCGACAGCAGAAGGCACTTTTTGTATTAGGTGTGTGTTTTTGTGTTTTGTATTAGTTAACACCTAAAAAGAAAATTTACACAATGAGGATGATCTGACGTGACAGAAATAAAGTTTTGCCAAGCCATAGAATACAATAGTGTAAATAAATGCGGTTATCTGCAAGGACTGGCTTATAATTAAGTGATTGAGCAAAAACCTGAAGCCACCGTGGCTCTCCAGGACTGACCCTGTGCACCCCCTGGTGTAGAAACATCACAGACTAGCAGGAGGACTTTTAGTTTGCTGTTCTACACTATCATGCATGCGTGTCTGAGGGGCACCTTCCGTGCTCATCCAAGGTGTGTATTACACCACTGGGGCAAGAGGGGGAGCTACCGCTAACAGTGTCATAGTTGCGAGAAGATGACTTTTGAAGGCAGCTAACCCCACCACTTCCACCTGGACAGCCATAAAAGCCTGATGTTCTCAAATGATGGTGTCTCATTTGGATCCAGACGAATTTATAGTGTGGAAATCCGAGATCCCTACTTGCTCACAAGAGCTGCACCCATGAGCACCTATTTTGTAATTTGTTGTCACAAATTAAAAGGAGTGACCTGGCTGACACTCCAAAACTTTTTACAGGTTCTTGTACTCCTTCCAGCCATCCACAGCACCCAAAGAATGGCCTCTATAGGACCTGGTGTCAGTGTCAGGCAACGATAAAAATATAATTTTAATTCCCATTACATTTTTTGTCCCACTAAATCTAATTTTTGGGGATGAGGCTATCCTGGCAGCAACAAGGAGGAGGTAGAAAACAATTTTGTATGGGGCACTGATCCATCACAGGCTCCGTCATTCACACACCTACACAAGACCAGATAGGTATTACCAACTAACCTAGCAAGCATGCCATTGAGATGTTAGAGGAAAGCTGGAATACCTGGAGAAAAACCTGTGCAGACACAGCGAACATATGCACACATACATGAACTTCAACCAAAAACAGGGTTTGAGACCAGAACACAGGATGTGTGAGGCACCAACTTAAACTGTCCCAATGTGCCATCCTCATTTTAATGTCAGTCAATCATCGTCCAACCCACTATGTCCTAACACAGGGTCATGGGGGTCTTCTGGAGTCAATCCCAGCTAACACAGGGCACAAGGCAGGAACAAATCCCGGGCAGGGCGCCAGCCCACCGCAGAACACACACACACACACACTAACCTGCATGTCTTTGGACTGTGGGAGGAAACCAGAGCACCTGGAGGAAACCCACGCAGACTCGGGGAGAACATGCAAACTCCATGCAGGGAGGACCCGGGAAGTGAACCCAGGTCTCCTTACTGCGAGGCAGCAGCACTACCACTGCACCACTGTGCTGCCCCTCATTTTAATGTATTTACCTTAAATAAACATTTCCTGAAAGAAACATTTCATACAGCACATCTCCTGGTCCAGGCTTTGGTCTTGTCATGTCTCAATCACTGCAACTGTTTACTGGTAGGAGTACATTTTGTGTTCAACCAGCCAAGACAGGCACATATCACTCCTTTTTCAAGGTCGCTATACTGGTTCCCTGTAACAGCTCATATTCCAGTCCTTGATGCTTGTTTACAGAAGTCAGCAATTACATATATGGAGACAATCATGAAGTTCTTTGATCTTTCTCACCCACTCAGGTCTACTAGTGAAAAGCAACTGGTGATGATACGTCTGCATGGCATCAAATCTCAATGCAGACTCTTTTCCTGTCTAGTTCCTAGCTGGTGAAATAAGCCATCCAGTTTTATCTGAACTGCTGTTTAATAAATATTTGAGAACTCTCTTGTTCTGTGAATGTTTGTCTAATTGATAAAGGCTTTGATAGGTTTTTGCAACTAAGGAAAGAGTAACTAGTCTTGTGTTCTCTTTGGTTTAACACTTTTTAATGATGAGTGATTTTGTGACCTTCTACTTTAACACTTGTTCCTTAACAATACCCCTCATGTTAACTTGATTATGCTAACCTCTTTCATAAGTTGCCTTGGATAAAAGCATCTGCTAAGCAATTACATGAAAATGTGCTGTAATGCCAATTTACCATTAAATCCATGCACATAGCAAAATCTCTGTATTTTCTTGCAACAATGTCTTCATTTAGCATATCATTCTTTCTAAATGACTTAATAATAGGTGAAGAAAATGAATTTTTAATTGTTACTAGTCTGTTACCACACCCGAGGAGTTCCATGGTGGCAAAGTGGTTAGCACTCTTGCCTTTTGGATCAAGTATCCTCATTTGAATCTCTCACTTATTTGCTGTCCATCTGGAGTTTGCACATTCTCCCCATGTAGTAGTAGTAGGAGGAGGAGGAGGAGGAGGACAAGGAGGTGGAAGAGGAGGAGAAGAAGGAGTGTGTCTATGTGGGTTTTCCTTTTGCATCACCAAAAACCCTAAACTGGCCACTGTTTGAGTGTGGGTGTGTATGTCTTGTGGACTGGTGCTCAGTCCTCTTCTACTTTTTGCCTTGAGCCTGATACTACCAGCATAGGTTACTTCACATCTCCCTGAATTGGAATAAGCACAGTTGAGAAGGTTGTGTTATTCTTTAATTATTTTTTTCTGAATTGTCTGATTAGTTCTTTTACTACAGGCAACCTGAAATACAGTTTTGCTTCTCAGTGCTCTCATGATGCTACATTGGGCTGAGGTGGAGTTTCTTTTGTGCTAGAGAATTAGAACACAAGTAATTTCAAGAAAAATATTTTTTTTTTCTTCTACATACATAAATAGATGACACTGCCTGTTCATCAAGTACTCTATTGCAAATCATATAAAATTGATTACCATCCTATTAACATCTATCTGACTTGAATGTGCAGTGTATACACACAGTATAGACATATTTGTCTTTTCCGGCTTATTGTTTAAAACGGCTTATTGTTTAAAACATAATGAGTAAATT
Organism: Erpetoichthys calabaricus; assembly: GCF_900747795.2. Taxonomy (NCBI): domain Eukaryota; kingdom Metazoa; phylum Chordata; class Cladistia; order Polypteriformes; family Polypteridae; genus Erpetoichthys; species Erpetoichthys calabaricus. The sequence goes on from NC_041394.2 coordinate 58,561,849, forward strand.
ATCCTACAAAACTGGCATAAATGGACTGTGACAACAATAGTGAAGACATACCATTTGACAAAAGTTGGATAACTGGTTAGGAAGGTTAATGTCTTTAAATAGGGTATCCCATGAAAGACTAAAATAATAAAGACAGATGGCAATCAACTAACATTCCTGTGGGAGTTTAAACTCCATAGATTAAAATGCAGCTTTCAATTCTAAGACTAATCGAATTTCTATTACAGCATTGCACATTCATCCAGTACCACACCTTATCATTACAAGTGTCTCTGATAAGTATGAGATGATTGATTGGTGACTTTGTTTTAAATGTTTTACAGACAGTTGGATGACAAGAAAATTAAGTTGAATGAAAAAAAGAAACAGCAAAGACAGCAGCATGCATTTGAATTACAAGGAAAGTAACCTAAACATGAGTAGTGCAAACAATGACAAAGACTATTAGATAAAGGTCAAAGTTATTAATCAATAAAAAAGATCAGAAGATTTAAAGGCCAAAGTAAGGCCAGCACAGTGAACTCAGTGAGTAAACACCAGGAAGTTATTAATGGTGTCAGCAGCCTCAGGTGAAACATGAGCCTTTGTTGTCTCTAAACTATGCCAGTTGTCAAAGAATAGACAGAGAGTCACAAAAAAGGTTTGGGCAGCCTCCTGTATACTTGAACCCGGCTTCAAAATGGTAAATTGATTGCACAATTGTGTACAGGTTGAAGTCCAAAACAAAGCTGACTTAGCTGAGGCAAATTGGCGGGTTTAAAGGAAGGCTGAGGAACTGACATCATCGGGGCCTGGGACTGGAAGTGATGTCATTGGGCCAGGCAGAATTTCCTGTAACTGGTCTGCAGTCAAAAGAGAGAAAGGATTTGCACACTCTGCCACCCCCCTGGTCTGGCATGGAATTACCTTCATTCGAGCCCTTTAGCTGCCTGACACAGTGTAAGGCAGAACTGGTAGTGTGAATGTGCGTACAGACAGTGCACAAGGTAGATGAGAGTGCATAGGGCTGAATGAAAACAGCTGTCGAAGATTGAAGTGGTTTTTAAGGGCAGATAAGAGAGACGTGTTTCAGCTGCAGAATAACAATTAGGGGGCGATAGTCCTTGCTTTCTCCAGATCTATATCTCTCATGCAGTCTAGCGGGTGTCCAAACTGGAGTTCTGCCAGAGGGACGCTGCCACCCAGTGTACTGGGGGAACAAATGCACACCCTCCCATCTGGGATGCCCATCCACTGATATTCTCCATCTATTATGATAGCCTCCCAGCAGGGTAAGTAATCTGATGCCCCAATCAGAATCCATGCCAATTCCTGCCTTCACTGTTTAGTGAACTTTTATTTGGCATTACAGTTTTTTTGATTTATGATTAACATTCTAAGCTTGACAACCGATTTGTTTGGTTTTATTTTTTGGTAACAACTCCTGCTTGGTTTTTTAACTACATTTTATCTTCTGATCTTTTTAATTAGACGTTTTCAATGTCTTTTGCTGAGGCAAAATACACTGGTGTTTCACTCATCACTATTTCTAAGCCATAGATCAAAAGTATATTGAAGTTAAGAAAGTAAAAGGTCAAAAAAAAACCCAAAACAAACAGAGTCTAAGCACTTCAATAATATATTTAACATACTGTAGCTATTCAATAACTGTGTGAGTTATTCTTGAATGTTGTTATTTTTATTGTTATTTTATGTTTTTGTTGCATCAGCACTGCCTTTGCTATTTTTTCATGGCTGCCACCATTTTGTGAGTTAGTCACTTAGATGGTAACCTTATGACGTCATTACACTTCCTCTATTAAAGATGGTGTAACATTCAAGAGTTTGTCTAATCTTTGAAATGAAACATTCTTCTTCAAATGCAAAACCGGTGTTAGTGATGGAAAAACTAATTAGATAGTACTGAAAGTTTTAGACCTCTTTATTTTTGTTTTCTGACTACAAATTTTAGTTTTCATTTTGATTTTGAAATTTGGTTATTTCTGATTTCTACATTTCCAGACTCCTGCCTGGTTAACTATTATTGTCTTGGTTGCTCAACTGGCAGCCCATCATGTCCAGGTTAACTGCTATTATGTTATGTTACATGAATGACACTGTGCATTGGAGCTTGACTGTTTGTTATGGTTTTGCATCAGGCAGCTGATATACAGAATTGATTTACAAGATCAAGAAAGGCTACAGCTCCTTATATCTTAGAGGCATACACTTATTTAAAGGCAGGACGTGAACTTGCAACCTCAGGGTTTATAGTCCACTGCTGTAGCAACCACACCACACTGTCTTGTCTAACAGCTTTGTCCAACACGGTGCTCAAACTGATGATGCTGAGTTTGAGAGTCTCATTCTGTTTTGACTGATTAAATATGAATAATAAAATAAAAATAACTGGACAATTAGCATATCAGACCTTGCTCAGATAGACTTCAGAAAGACTTGCTATCATTTAATTTTGTGTGTGTATCCACCATCACCCCAAACACCCAACTAAACAGACACAAGGCATACTGTAAGTCCAGCACAACACACATTTTATTTTTTGTGGGAAATGCCTTCCTTTTTTTCCCAGCACCTCAGCACAGTTGCAATGAGCACAACACAATACACAGCACACAATGCCTTTTCTTTTTTCCTCACCCCTTTTCTCTTTCTCCTTCCGCCTCCACGCTTCTTTCAGTATGCTTTGTCTCTCTCCATCCTGATTCTGGCTCTCCAAGTAAAGTGAGACGGCTCCTTTAATGCTGCGCCTAGGAGCACTTGAGGTGGCTCATCAGCATTATCTGGAAGTACTCCCAGGTATAGTGGAAACGCACAGTAGGGTTCTGTAACTCCCCCTGACAGCCCCCATGGAACCCAACAGGGCTATGCCAGGCTCCAACTCCCATGAAGCCCTGAGGGGATCCGAGGTGCTGCTGCAACCCAGGGGGAGCTGCCATCTAGTGCCTCCAGGGGAGGCAGTGCCCTGTGTATATCTGGTCCCCCAGTCCTTCCACTACGATGGCCTCCCTGCTCGGAAAGAACCCCATCTGTCCGTCACATGTTTATTTGTTTGCTTGTAATACCCACCTAATTTTTAATTTTTTTGCATATGTATAAGATGTAAAGTAAGATCCAAGTTTGACATACCAACAGATGGCTTTAGATAATCAATTGAATACAGTATGTTTAATTATGGCCAGGAGACTGAAATAAATATTCAAATTAAAAAAAGGCAATTATAGCCAAAACAAATCAAGAGAACTGCTGCCCAACATAGCGGCTGATGCTTTTTATTGCACCTAGTCCACTTTTTTCTTCTTGATCATTCCCAGAGGCAGTATCATAACTTGCACAAGACAATGCTATATAAAACTATTGGTCTCCCCTCACCTAGAATTGTGTATTATAAACAAAATATGGCATATGTACAGAAAAATCGAAAACTGTAATGTCAACACTATAGCAGATTATTGGCAGTATAGAACATAATGAATAAAGAGAGACGGAAATGAATGGAGCCTAAGGGAAACAAAAGCAATCTGTATGTATACTGAAGCAATTTAGAAGCAAAAGGGTATGAGGCCCAATGGAAATGAAAGAAAACATATTTAGTTAAGTTAGCAATTAAAGGGTATTTTTTTCCAGAGGAATAACAGATAATAAGCTGGAAACATGGGAGAAAACAACTCGATATTTAAAAGGAAGGAATCATGCCAACAGAAAAAATAGTAACAGAGGTCAGAGGTAAAGTTTAGAGTCACAATGCGGTCCCTAGACAGTTAACCAGGATATGATAAATAAGTTTAAGAAAACACAACTGCTGAGTATGATCAGTGGAGACAGTTAACGTTTATCAAATGAGCTGTAACACAAAAAGTGAAGAATAAGTTAATATTTTATTTTATTAGTTAAAATGGACAAGCTTTTATAGTCATACCTCTAAGAAAATGATTTATATGTGTGTATTTTATATCAATCAGTTACACTTCTCAAAATGAGGGCAATAATAATAATAATAATAATAATAATAATAATAATTATAATAATTATATATAATAATAATAATAATGGGGGTTAAAGCAATGACTGGGTTTCAGTTTCACACTCAGTCATTGCTCGTGCAGTGTTTCAGGTTCTTCCAATGTCTGATTGAGTTTTCCTTTCACATCCCAAGATGTATACACTGGCTTAGATGGCAATTCTAAATTGGCCCTGTGTGAGTGTGGATGTGGGCTAGAGTGAGCCCAGCCATGAACCGATGCCCCGTCCATGCATGGTTTCCACTTTGCGCCCAATGCTGCTGAAATAGGAATAAGAAGGTTTAAAACTAAAACTTCTGTGGACTCTGATTGCTCTCATTCTACCACACTAGACATTTCCAAAATTGTTTATTGTCTTTTTAGAAAGTATCACACAAAGTGTTTGTTGACCAAAGCAGGTCAACATTTTTAAGGTTTTTTTTTTTTTTAAATATTTTACATTAAAACAGATTTTATTTAATGGACAAAAGGGTTCAAATAGAATCAAGACAGCTGCTCATATGTAGGCTCACAGCAGTTGAGCTGCTGACTAAAGAAAAAAATAAAAAGTCAAAGGTCTTTGATGTTTTCTAATCATTGGATGTGACTGTTGATTAAAAGTAGTGCACTAATGTACTATACCTACAAAGCTCTGTATGTGATTTCCCTTTCTTTTTTATATTCGCATCTATGATGCGGGCTTTTATCAAATACACAGAAATTAATTGCATATTGTTTATAAATTTAAACTACTTGATTGTAATCAATCTGTAACAATATAGTGCATGTAATGGCCAAACTATTCCAACTACCATGGCTACTGTAGCACTGTTAGAAGACATTGTAAATGGAAGAATTAGAAGAGAGCGCATATGTAGAGATCATACTGATTTCTTGTCCCATGATGATGACTGGCTTCTAAGCTAATTTAGATTTCCAAGAGCTAGCCTCTTGGAGTTGTATGCTGAAGTGGGGCTGGTTTTAAAAAAGGCAGACTTTGAGGAATTGTATTCTACAGTACCTGCTCCTTTACAAGTTTTGTCCACTCTTGGGTTTTTATCCACGGGAGCTTTTCCTTGATATCTGACCACTTCTTTTTTATTTCGGGCACTGTGTGATTTTTCTGAACTTGAATGTTAAAGTGCCTCTACCATGCTGTGCCACACCATTAATTGCCTTATTTTGGTTACACCTCTGCTTAAGCCACCAAATAGTACATTTTTCCTTTCCTCCATTTCCGCTTCACATTCACTGAAATTATTCTTTTTTACATGTGCTTTTGCCATTGTCTTTTAACAAAAACACTGAAAGGAGGGGGCTGTTTATATTAATTTGCATGATCAAATAGGTGAAATTCTGGGAGGAGTCAGGGTGGGGCTGTAGCTTGGTGCGTGTGGATTAAAATTCAAATTGTTTGGGATTTATAAAGGGAAAGTGCATAGAACTTTCCTTACACACAGTTTTATGCATCTGAATTTTTTTGTGCATACGCACATTTCTAGTTTTGTCCGTAAGCTAAGTTTTAGTGTGAATTCTATACAAGGCATTATACATGAGGCCACAGGTCACTACAGTACAAGAAAGACATAGCAGCAGTTGAACCTGTACAAAGGGGGACAACCAAGTGCATCCCAGGACTTAAGGACACGTCCTACTCTTGCAGACTCAAAGAATTAAATCTGTTTGGTATCGAGCAGAGAAAACTCCATAGAGACCTAATTCAGGACTTCTAAATCTTTAAGGGCATTGATACAGTAGATCCAGGAAATGTCCTAGAACTTCATGGTAAATCATGTACTCAAGTACTTCAGTGGAAATTAAATGGAAGCACATTTAAAACTGAAGTGAGGAAGCACTTCTTTCCGCAAAGAGTTGAGGGACTCTGAAACAACTTACTGAGACACATAGTTGAAGCAAAAACCTTGACATCCTTTAAGAAGAATCTGGATGATATATTAATTAAGATTTGCTATTAGGTAAATAAACGGGCTCGATGGACTGAATGGTCTCCTCTTTTTTGTGAAATTTCTTATGTATGTATTTAGTATTATGTATGTGACGTCATAATTTAAAATGGTGTGCATGACTTGACCCTCAATCTTTTGGACTTCAAATAAAGAAAAGCAAAATGATCTTCTTATAGTTTTAAATGAACCAAAGCCTTTCTAGACATTCCTAGGACCTCTTGCTTTATTTTTTATTACATTTTTGTTTTCATTACTTTGGGTATCAATATTGTTTCTTAGGTTTTTGACCATGGCTTTTCTCTGTGACTTGCCATTTGCCTTTCCCCTCAAAACACATTTCATATCCTGTCCTGTCTCTAGGTCATTTTTAAAAATAATTTAAATTCATTTAATACTGAGAATATAATTTAAACTTTAGAAAAAACTAAAGTAAATATATAAAGCAACTTGGTGCACACTGTAACAGGATGTGCCTGTATGCACATTCCTTTTCTCTCAAAATGTCTACTAGTATACAGCAGCATTACACTAATTTATTACTGACCCCATTTAACAAACAGTTATTCTCTTTGACTAAGATGAGTTTTAACTGCTTGATAATTAAATGGTTTCTGGGTTTTATGCCATGTGAAATGTGCTTTAAATTTGTGTGTACAAAACAGTGAACATTTTTAGAAGAAAACAAAAAAAAAACTTCAAAGGCATTTTTAAAATATTTTTCTGTAATTTTCCTGGGGTATAAAATGAGATATATACTGTTCAGCTGCAAATAATTTAGGAGTCATTAGCTGAATGTGTGGAGTTTACAAAATGTTAATTGTGTTAATAGTAGTTAACCCAGTATTTGCTGGATTTTTTTACATAATGCATATATATTTCTATGTTTGTGTAAAGTGCAGGAAAAATAAGAAATTGTATATTAATATATTTTTGGCAACAAAATATTATTATTTTTTTATTTTATTAAAATCAAATAGCATTCCATATAAATAACTCAAGTTTAACAAAAAAGTTTCTTTACAAATCAACCCCCACCCCTGAGAGAGAGAGCTAGGCCAGCAGAGTAAAACTTAAAGCTAGTAAACATAAGTAAATAGATAAATTAAGAAATTAGTAAAGATAAATGGAGTAAAAGAGGGGAGAGAACCTACTTCATCAGTTTAAATGCCTGTTCTAAAATGTTACTCATTAGGTCCTGCAAGGTTTTGAAAAGATTTTGTACAGAATATAAAAATTTGTTAAATAAATACATTTATTTTATTTATTGTCATATTTACATTCTGATACATTAAACATGAACTGGTACAGATAGCACTTTATTTAACAACTAGCCACAGTACCTGTTGAAAACAGATAATAGTCAGTCAGTCGTTTTCTAACACGTTTAGTCCTGAATAAGTTTGCGGGGGCTTGCTGGACACAGCTAGTATATGGCACCAGGCAGGAAAAAACCCTGGACAGGGCACTAGTTCAAAAATGGGTAATCACACATACGCCAAACGCAGACTAGGGCCCATTTTGGAGACACCATTCCACCGATCCAAGAGACGAACCCTGTTCTCTTTGTTGCAAGGCAGCAGCACTGTCACTGCACCACCTAACAAGTAATAGAATAATTCAAACAAATTTGCTGTCTCTTGCCCTTTGTGTTCCTTCAGCACCTTTCTTCTGTATTTGCATGTGTGAACGTCTCTTAACAGGCACTCCCTTGCTCAAGCATGTTTCCATAAAGCCTGCTTCTCAGATACTGTCATTATTTTTGAGGAGCCTTTCTTGGCTCTCATGTGCTGTAATAAAAAACACAGACAGGCATACCCCCCATAACTGAAAATAAACATGAGTTATAGATGCGTTAAAAAAGTGTGTGTGAGACACTGCTTTTATACTTTCAGTCTCTGAAGGTGACTCTCTAAGTGTACACCTTTACTCCTCCTCATGCATCTCACAATCACACTTCCTTTTTTTGTCACATTGCCAAAGCCAATCACACCCAAGCCAAACTGACCAATCAGATTGCTCAGAGGGACTGGTCACATGGACCTTAGTATTTTATTATATAGCAGATAATCATTCTTGTTTAAATTGAACATTAAGAATAGATTTGCAGGGGGCATGGTGGCGCAGTGGGTAGTGCTGCTGCCTCACAGTTAGGAGACCCGGGTTTGCTTCCCGGGTCCTCTCTGCGTGGAGTTTGCATGTTCTCCCCGTGTCTGCGCGGGCTCCCTCCGGGTGCTCTGGTTTTCTCCCACAGTCCAAAGACATGCAGGTTAGGTGCATTGGTGATTCTAAACTGTCCCTAGTGAGTGCTGGGTGTATATGTGCCCTGCAATGGGCTAGCGTCCTGCCCGGGGTTTGTTTCCTGCCTTGCGCCATGTGTTGGCTGGGATTGGCTCCAGCAGACCCCTGTTACCCTGTAGTTAGGATATTGTGGGTTGGATAATGGATGGATGGGAGTTACAATACATTCAAGCATTTGACATTTAACTTTATACTTAGTCCTCTAAGACCAAATGTTTTCTTTATGTGAATGTCATCAATTAACATGGGCAGCATATTAGCGCAGTGGTTGGCATGGCTGCTTCATATCTCTTGTGTTAAGACTGGGCTTGTGCATAGTCTGTACAGAGAGTGTGTATTCTCCTTGTGGTCACGTAGTCTTTACTGTGGATGCTTTCTCCTTCTCTCAATCACAAAAATGCGTATATCTGGCTAATATCCTACTAAACTGACCCTGTTTGTACAGTTGTATGTAAACTTACCCAATGATTAAATGGCACTCCAGGATCACTTCCTGCCAGAATTTAAATGTTTTTTTTACTTTCTCCATATTTTATAAATTTAATGTCTCCATATTTCATATATGAAATGTATTGTTTTAATAAGAAATGGCTTTTGCATTTCAAAGGAAAACATGTTTGGATAATTGCAGTAGGCTGGCGCCCTGCCCGGGGTTTGTTTCCTGCCTTGAGCCCTGTGTTGGCTGGGATTGGGTGTAGCAGACCCCTGTGACCCTGCAGTTAGGATATTGCGGGTTGGATAATGGATGGATGGATGTTTGGATAACCCTAGAACAGGGGTAGGCAATGTTGGTCCTGGAGAGCCGCAGTGGCTACAGGTTTTCATTCCAAACCAATTGCTTAATTAGAAACCAATCCTTGCCAATCATGGACCTATTTAATTCTATGGCTTGTTAGTCTGCAATGTAAAGTTCTTACATTGTACATTTTTTGCTTTCCAAGGATATCATTCAAATGATTTGAAGACTAAAATGGATCATTTTAAGTTTTTATTAAATCAAACAGTGTATGATGAACACACACAGATCTAAACAGAAGCAAACTAGATGGAGAACTGCTGACTGCTTTGTCATTTACATCTTTTTGCTAATAAGGAGCCATTAAAACACTGAATGCCACTTTTTAAGATTGAAATAAGCAATTAAGAGTGGGGAACCTTAACAAGCAAGACCACTAAAATGAAGCACTAAAATGTCACTTAAGCAATAAGTGCTTCATCAACAATAATTGACTTCTCATTAACAATGTGGGTTGGAACAAAAACCTGCAGATACTGCGGCTCTCCAGGACTGACATTGCCCACCCCTGCCCTAGAACACGTTCTGATCAGGCTAGGATTAGAGCCGCTGGCCCTCTGCTTTGATAAGAGGTGGTTCTGGCATCTGGTATGGATACCCCCTGGATGCCTCTAAGTGGAAGTTTTACGAGCATGACCAGCTGGGAGACCCTGGCTCAGTGAGAGGATTATATCTCCCACAGTATGAGTTCTCAAGTGTGACTGGGGAAAGGAACGTTTGGCTCTCTCCATTAAGACAATGTCTCTATGACCCAGTCCCATTGCAAAATGAATGAATGAATGAGTGAATGTTTTGAACAATTTTGAAGATATGTGTGTCCATGTGTCTGTGGCAAACATTTTGTGGTGTAGATGGATAATTCTTAAAAAATCTGTAGAAAACTTGTTAGTCCAAAGAGCTTGCTAGCTTTTGGGTTAATTTCAGAAATTGAAAGTTTAAAATTTTAAACCATAATATCAAAAGAGGTGAGACTCCAATCTGAAGTTCACAAAATTTGACATATGCATTTAGGAATTCACAAGAAAGCTTTTTGTGATTACCTCTGAAATATATTTAGAAAATATCACTTTGTATACTGTATTCAAGTTGTATGTTGGTTACATCTGATTTGTCTTTGCCTTTTAATTGTTTTTTTTTCTTTGGCTTCTCCAACTTATCAGGAGTGAGTTTTGAGGAATGACTCACTAGATAGGGGAGTAGTGTGCTGTACAACATGTGACATTACAACAGTTAGTTTTGTAATCTTAAACAGCTTTCCATTTGATATTGGAACTTTGCACAAATAAAGGAATAGCCAACAGAAGATCATTCCTGAGCTTTCTAGAAATGAAAAGACACAAACATTTTGTAGGTTTTGACTAGTGCTTATTTAGTGACCATGAGTTTTGCCTTGATCATGTACCGATGACTGTATCTGACATTGTTATATTTACCTGTGCCTGGCTTTAAACTCGTACTGTAAAAGTACTTTCCACTATTCATAAAGAAACTTCCAATTCAGTCCCATTGCTTATGTTAACTCTAACCTGACACCTCTAATCTAACGCTGCTGTAACACAGGCTTAAAGAATGATGATGGGTTGATTTTTCCTATAGTTAAAGTATCTACATTTTTTTCTAACTGTACAACATGGCATGCAATTAAGAATGTTGACATATTTTTGCTGTATACTCTGTGCCATTGAATGCACTATTAACTCTATAATTGGTACTTATTCCTATTTGTTTTTATGTCAGTGAAATTTTCCAAATGAGCAGTCGAAGTAAGGTGAAACTGTACTTTTAGTTCTACATGCAGGCTGTGAAGAAGAAAATCAATTAACATAAACTGATAGACAAAGGTTATACTGCATCACTGTGACTTTCCATACAATTTATATATGAGAGAGTTACATTAAAAAAAACAGATCAGGGCTAAGAGATAATATTAAAAATGAAATACATTAAGAAAAGCTGCAGAGCATACTTTGTCACATCATTCGCGAATGAATATGGATTGTTGAAGATGTAGGCCCTAATGGAGTCCATACATTATCTCCAGATGCCTGACAGTGCATCCATAATTATGACACAGTAGGCCTGTATTAACCATTGATCTCAATGGTGAGAATTACCACTCACCATATAATAAGGCCCTCCTCTACTTCATAGTCAATTATTTATACTTCCATTAATCCAAAAAATATGAATTTTCCACTGCATTTCATTAGGTAGCTGCCAGATAGAATCTGTTATAAACACAAGATAATGAATTTCAGCTTGTAGTACTGATAATCCATCAGGTACAGTACATTTCAAGTTCACATTTCCAAATCAGGCTTAGGGTAAGTCATATCTAAAGGCAGAAGAAGCAAGTATTTTGCAATAAACCAATCCTAGACTGGAAGTCTGGAATTCAGTTTGCTTCAAGGTATATAGAAATACAGTCAACATGATATAACATATAGGAGTATGTCAGGGTCTACAGAGGAAACCCATAGGAACCATATACAAGCTCTACATGGTGCATCACATTTCCGTAAGAGTGGCTACATTTAAAATAATAGTTATAAAGACAAAAAAGAAATGGACTGCATGCTCCTCCTGAAATTGCTATTGTGTAAGACATTACTGCATCTCAAAGCATTACAAAGTTGAAAGACACACACCATAGAATCAACTGGAATCAGATTTCTGGTGTGTTATGTGATAAAAGGATATGTGTTATAATGATGGGACAACTTTAAAGTAAGAGATCACATGTTCATAGCCAATTTGCATATAAGCATCCCATTTGTGATTTTGCATGTTTACAAAATCAACCTCCCATAATATCCTATATCTGCATCAAGTGAACTAAAGTGTATTAAGTACTGAACAGTGTTTTTGAAAGGCTTTGAATGAAACCTGACTGAGCAGAAGTAGGTGGGCTTTGGCTCCTTCAAAGAGCCAAAAGGAAATGTCTTCCAAATTCTGTTCACCTGCTGGCAATCAGTAACACCAAAATAGATGATTCAGAAGGAATAGATGGTCTGCAGCTCATTTTGGAATGTCAAAAACTGTAACATGTCCACCTGTGCACCTGATCACAGTGCTCGAAGCACAATATTCTTCTGGTGTGCACTAACCATCTAAAGACTAGCGGTTAAGAAATAATGACAAATTTAAAGGTGACATTGGGTAATAGTGGTGGCGATACCAGTAGCCAACAATGAAGCTGCCACTTTACCAATAGAGAAGGCCTCAAATGAATGCCATGAAATAAAGCATGAGATTTCTATAAAAATGTATTTACTGTATATCCTGTATTATTTTTCTCATGTACTTTTGCTCCATAAATTGTTATTACATGGATACTCATAATATAAAAAATGAAGAGGCTTTTTATGTACGCATGATGTTTTTACTAATTTTTACAATTGTTTGCATTTATAAACTTTTAGGAATGTTAAAGCTGACAGTGTAGTGCAGTGGTTAAAGGATATATTCTGTTGAAGTTATTTCTTCAAAATTATGGTATATAATAATTTGCCACATAAAATTGTGTTCTAAAATTATTTTTTTTAAAGATTTTAAGTTATCTTATCTGTTTTTGCAACTTACAATGGGACTAATGGATCCATAGCTGAATGAAAATGCCCTAAAACTTACCAAATATATCCGCTCTGAAGCAACAAAAATTTTGATTTAAGCAAACATGCCTTCCACATTGATGAGGCATTCTTATGATAATGAAAGGAAACAAGAAATAATTATTTTATTACAAATTCTTGGTCATATTTTTCTTGAAGCAAAAGTACATGTTTGTTCACTCATCTGCTCACAGCCTTCATCATGAGTGGAGCTATGACAGACCCCAAATTTCTCAAATCTATGTATTGCTTGCAATCCGATTTTTGTTTCTGCAATTCTATTTTTTCAAGAGTTATGCTCTGCCACGGATCTTAACAAGAGACAGATATGCAGCAGATTAAATGTCATTTGCAACTAATCCTGCATCAAGAGGATGACCAAGGCACCAACAACATGAGTACCACCAGTAATTCAACTTCATGCACTACTTATAACGTTGGTGCAATTCTTATTGCATCCCAATGGGCTTGTTCAAAATTTTCTCTCAGTGCAGCACACACGTCCATTATCAATCCAGGGGCAGCATATATTTGCAAAATAAAGAAAATGGATGGATGGATGAAATAAGTTTATTTCAAGTGAAAGAATAGAAGCAATCATAATGTGTGACTTTTTCACTTATTACTGTCTAGTTGTCTACAGAACAGAAAATGCAATTCATGTCAAGACATCAACATTCAATAATGTCAGTAATAGTGCATGATGATTACTTTTTGAGGTGAATCCACGCACCTTGCACTGAAATGTCACTGTGGAAGAGGATGAAGTAAAGAGAAGAAAAATGCACAGCTGGTCTCCTTTAAAATGGCTGGATATTACTACAGTGTTTTGTGTTTTGCTTTTTATCTTCTTAAAATAACATCGATACACTGTTTTGCAATATGTATGTAATCGCAAGATGTGAATCGATACTTTTTTGGCTTGAAAATTGGATGTGTTTGGTAAGTTTTAAGGCTTTTCTATTGATGGACCAATGTAACCATTAGCCCTATTGTAAGCTGCAAGAACAGACAAGGTATATTTATAATTACATAGTGTGGGGGAGGAACGGTCTACTCAGTCTGTCAGTGGAGCAGGACAGTGACAGCAGTCTGTCGCTGAAGCTGCTCCTCTGTCTGGTGATGATACTGTTCAGTGGATGCAGTGGATTCTCCATGATTGACAGGAATCTGCTCAGCGCCCGTCTCTCTGCCATGGATGTCAAACTGTCCAGCTCCGTGCCTACAATAGAGCCTGCCTTCCTCACCAGTTTGTCCAGGCGTGAGGCGTCCCTCTTCTTTATGCTGCCTCCCCAGCACACCACCGTGTAGAAGAGGGCGCTCGCTACAACCATCTGATAGAACATCTGCAGCATCTTATTACAGATGTCGAAGGATGCCAGCTTTCTAAGAAAGTATAGTCGGCTCTGTCCTCTCTTGCACAGTGCATCAGTATTGGCAGTCCAATTTATCATCCAGCTGCACTCCCAGGTATTTATAGGTCTGCACCCCCTGCACACAGTCACCTCTAATGATCACGGGGTCCATGAGAGGTCTGGGCCTCCTAAAATCATCACCAGCTCCTTTGTTTTGCTGGTGTTCAGTTGTAGGTGGTTTGAGTCGCACCATTTAACAAAGTCCTTGATGAGGTTCCTATACTCCTCCTCCTGCCCACTCCTGATGCAGCCCATGATAGCAGTGTCGTCAGAGAACTTTTGCACGTGGCAGGACTCCAAGTTGTATTGGAAGTCCGATGTATATAGGCTGAACAGGACCGGAGAAAGTACAGTCCCCTGCGGTGCTCCTGTGCTGCTGACCACAATGTCAGAACTGCAGTTCCCGAGACGCACATACTGAGGTCTGTCTGTAAGATAGTCCACGATCCATGTCACCAGGTATAAATCTACTCTTATCTCTTTCAGCTCGTCCCTGAGGAGCAGAGGTTGTATGGTGTTGAAGGCGCTAGAGAAGTCCAGAAACATAATTCTTACTGCACCACTGCCTCTGTCCAAGTGGGAGAGGGATCGGTGTAGCATATAGATGATGGCATCCTCCGCTCCCACCTTCTCCTGGTATGCGAACTGCAGAGGGTTGAGGGCATGGCAGACCTGTGGTCTCAGGTGGTGAAGCAGCAGCCGCTCCATGGTTTTCATCACATGTGACGTCAGGGCAACAGGCCTAAAGTCATTCAGCTCACTAGGACGTGATACCTTTGGGACTGGGGTGATGCAAGATGTTTTCCAAAGCCTCGGGACTCTCCCCTGATCCAGGCTCAGGTTAAAGATACGCTGTAGAGGACTCCCCAGCTCCAACGCACGGGCCTTCAGCAGTAGTGGCGATACTCCATCATGAACCCACTGCTTTGCTGACACAAAGTCTCCTCACCTCTCTGTTTACCTGGGCTGCTGTAATTGTGGGTGGGGTGAAACTCTCTCCTATACTGGTAACAGCAGAATTTTGGGTGAAGGGTACAGTACTCCGAGGTGAGAGTGGGTTAGGGTGGTCAAACCTGTTAAAGAAGTTGTTCATCTGGTTTGCTCTCTCGATGGTGGCACCCCACTTCGAGCTGCAGCCAGTGATGATCTTCATCCCATCCCACACTTCCTTCATGCTGTTATCCTGCAACTTCTGCTCCAGCTTTCTCCTGTACTGCTCCTTCGCCGCCCTGAGCTGGACTCTGAGTTCCTTCTGCACGTGCTTGAGCTCATGCTGATCACCGCCTTTAAAAGCCCTTTTCTTCTGGTTCAAAAGGCCCTTGATGTCACTTGTAATCCATGGCTTGTTGTTAGCATAGCAGCGTACTCTTCTTACTGGAACTACAATGTCCATACAGAAGTTAATTAATAAAACAATTCCTTACTGTAGAATACAATTTCATGTGATTCTGAAGAAATAACTTTGACTTGAAAAATACTAATTGTATCCTTTAAGGCTCTGGACTTCAGACCCCTGCGGTGGGTTGGCACCCTGCCCAGGATTGGTTCCCTGCCTTGTGCCCTGTGTTGGCTGGGATTGGCTCCAGCAGACCCCCGTGACCCTGTGTTCGGATTCGGCGGGTTGGAAAATGGATGGATGGATGGATGGACTTCAAACCCTGAATTTGCGGGTTAAGATTCTGCTAGTGACACTGTGTGACCATAAGCAAGTGACTGTACCTGCCTGCGCTATAATTTGAAAAAAAAAAGAAATATTACCAATCGTATCTCAAATGTCTGATAAAGGAATTAGACAAACAATTAAATGTAATTTAATGTTAAACTACTATTTAATAAAATGACTGAATGAAACATTTTAACATTACTGATTAAGTATGACGAGTGTGGCCCTTCAGCAGTATGCAGTAATTGTCTGCAAATCTTGCTTTAATTCCCATGCTAGTCTATATTGGTGCAAATTTTTCCTTGTCCTTGCATCCATGTTGTCCTTCTCCAGGTATTCTGATTTCCCTTCACATCATAAAGATATGCAACAGACTTGAACACCACCTAGACTGGCACTTGCTTTGCATGTTTAGCTAGTGGAATATACTGTATGTACCTTGAGGTGGAAAAAGAACGAATGAATGAATATCTAGATAAGCAGCTGTGGTAGAATTACAATTTCACATTGAGCTAACTGTGCTTGTGTTTTCTGTAAGGAGATGTTCTTTGCATAAAAGTTTCCTCCTGCCGTTCAAAGATATGCAAGTAGTTTTTAATTGTCAACTCTAAATTAACCTTTTTGAGCCCTGCGTCGGGGGGATGAGGGGGATGCTAGGGTCTTTTCTAGGTAAGGCCCCTGCCCACTTCCCATTACTGTTGATGTGGAGATCCTAGTAGTGAAAAGGAATAATACAAAAAAGGATTAGCTGTTGAGTTACTGTATATTTTGTGGAACTAATATTCAGATTATTAGAGACGCATATGATGCTCCAGTATCATTCATTAAATTAAGAAAAGACCTGATATTCTGTGGTCATCGAAAGAGAAAGGGAGACACAATAAACTTCTCACGCTAATGCTTTTTCAATGATTAAATCTCAGTGTTTAATTTGTCAAATTACTCTTCCTGCTTAGACAATGCACTGACCTCCTCTGTTTATCTGAGTGTAATTGTGATTGTGCCATCTGTTTCTGTTTTAATTTAGAAATGGAAAAAATGAGAACTGACTGGTCAGTTTAAAACTAGGCCATGTTAGCACAATGCTTGATTTCATGTTAGCACGTTTACAGATTTTTCATCTCAGTAAGTGTGCTCTCATATGCATTGTTCTTTTTCAGTAATTACAACTCATGAGTAACAGAATGTAAGAGAATGTAGTCGTATCTAGTTTCATTTTACTTTAGTATTGTTGGGTCTGGAAGCTACTGTACTCAGTAAATCTTTTAAGGTTTAAGATACGATTTTAAAGAGCAGATATTCAATAGAAGCAAGAAGTGGCCACTGTTCAAATGATATTTTACAGACTGTTTGTCATCAACGTGTCAAAGTTTTCCTCTCAGTTTTTTAGATATGCTTCATAAGTTGTTCTGCTTGTCAAGCAGCTTTTTCTGCCCCCGAGCTTGCATGATTGTACCATATTTTCAGAAGAGTAAAAAGAAAAATAAATAAGCAAAGGCTCTGGAAACATGAGTGACCAACACTACATTTCCTCCTAGCTACCGTTACAAATACAGAATACATCAAAAGGAAAAATAAAAGAATGGAGAGGAAATTGGTATTACAAATACGGGAATAAAAACTACAATATTTCAACTATTTACAAAATCCTGCAGATCACCCTCCCACACACAAATTACAATACAAGACAATTAACAAATAAGGCAGTAATACAGAAACACAATTATACAATCAGTTAAACCAAATAAAAACAATCCTTTATATATCTATCATATATACATTTAAAACATTATTGTCCTTTGATCAAAGGATTTTGCTGAACCATACATCAAAGTTCAAGGAAGCAATCACACACCTTCATGCCAAATGGGTTCTGGCACGAATTCACCACTAAAGTAAGAAGAATCTGTTAACTCTTTCTGGATTTTTCCTTTCTTTTTTGCAAGAAATGAACTCTGGATCACCTGATGGTGTCCTGCAGGTGGTGTAGTTTTTCCAAACATGAGCAGCCTTGACCAACCTTCTCCGAAGTGTTGTTCAACATTTCTGCTTTTTCCTCATTCACTTTAACCCTTGTGATTTGTGCTCAGCTCTTCCTTCTTTAAGTTCTCATTGGTCCTCCAAGAAAGGTGCTCATTTCAGCACAGTCCTAAAGTTTATGTTACCTAAACATACTCTCTTTATTATTAACAGAACATAAAATGTACAAACAAACACTGACAACACAATACATATGACAACTGACATCAGAATATCCGACAATATGACAAGGCATCAGAACAATTGTAAAAAGAATATGTTATTCAGCCCAACAACCTGTTCCATCCTATTCAACTAGATTGTCTGAAGTCTCAATGTCCATAATTCCATATGTCTATGGTTCTTTGTGTGAAGAAAAACTTTATAACATTTGTGTAAAGATTCCAGCTTTGTCCCTGCATTCTTTTTGATGAATTTATTTTAAAGTAACAACTCGGATCCATTGTACTAATTCCATTCATAATTTTAAACACTTCAATCAGGTCATCTTTTAATATCCATTTGACTTAAAACTGAGAAGGTTCAACTCCACTAATTTCTTGTCATAGCTCATATCTCTCAGTCACTCCTTTGCTCTTTTTCTGTAGTACTGCTATGTCTTTTTTGTGATATAATAATGAAAATAGTTGATTCATTATGAAGTTGATAAACTTGCTGAAGGTATTCAAGGAAATTAATTGCTTAAGAAGCAATCTTCAACATTTCGTTATTTTGTTTTGGTTAATTTACGTGTATGAAATGGCCGTTGCATTGTTGGACAAATTGACGTCTTATTTTTCCTTAATGAACTGGAACCTCTGGACTAATTTGGGCTGGGAAAAACTTTGTGAAGTTTACATATTGTTCCTGTGTTGGAATTAGTTAACATTTTCTTCTTTATTCAATTCTGCTAATTGGTCTTGCTGAATCCTAAATTTTACTTGGGTAACAGTGTCACCTAGTGAGACTGGACTTTAATCCAAACAGTTGCCAATTTAGTGCCTGCTTGTCTCTGTTTGAATTGCTGAGTAAGTGACTTTTACTTCTTATGTTTCAATGTACAAGGTATAACTAAATTGCTAAATGTTGTGCTTAAAAGCACTGTATAGTTGATCGGACTAATACTCCAAACTGTCTTTGCTAAACTTCCTTGGCTTCAGGTATTATGCTCTGAACTCTGCCCTGTCCTCTCCTCTCTTGTGTTGCTTGCCAGTGATCCTGTCTGTTTTGAGATTCCTAAATTTTACTCAAAATTGCTGTATCTCGTTTTCATAGCTTTTAGTCTTATGTCGGTTCCTGACTCACTGTTGGACAATAAAGCATTATAGTTTATTTTTACCTTTATTAAATGTCTAGGATCAGTGGTAGCCCAACATGGAAAATTAGATGCAAAGATAACTCATAGAATGCAATGAAAATGGAACATCTGAAAGAATGTTTCAGGAGTATTGTGTGACCAAACAATAAAGTTGAAGGTTCAAGGTAAGGTTTTTAAGATAGTGGTAAGACCAACAGTGTTGTATGGAACTGATACATGGGCAGTAAAAGGAGCACAGGATGTTGAATGTAGCAGAAATGAGAATGTTGAGATGGATGTGTGGATACAATAAGTAATGAGACAATTAGATTTACAACAAAAATGGGAGAGATATCTAAAAAAGTGGAATGGACATGTGATGAGGAGAGACCATGAATACATGGGCAAAAGAGTGATGGGAATGGAAGTACAGGGGAAGAAAAAGTGAAGGGGGCCAAAGTGGAGGTGGATAAATAAAGTAAAAGAAGATCTGAAGAAAAAATGTTTGACTCAGAAGATGTGCAAGACCGAGCTGTATAGAGAAGGTTGATCAAGCACATAAACCCCACATAGAAGTGGAAAAAGATGAAGAGGAGGAAGAAGAAGAAAAATCTATTTATGGGTTTTAATTTGTTATTTGGTTCAATTCTAGTCAGTTTAATGTATTCTTATTAATTGCACTTCCACATAAATACCCAGCAAACTATATTATAAATTTACTGCTTGCTAAAAAAGTCAATAGAAACACAAAACATAATGATGAAAAATAAAACAAGCCACAGCCTACAATATATTTATGGAAAATGAATTATATACATTTCAAAGCCCATTCAAGTTGTCTAAGGTCAGCTGCATTCTAAAATGGATCACACCACCAGCAAACAATGACAATATCATTTAAAAACAAATGTCTACCTGTCATTTCAGACAAAACATTCACTCCAAGACAGTCCAAGTATCAAAAGGTAAAGAATGAGTAATGACAAAATGTGACTGCAGATAATTACAAGATATTTAACAATGCCAGCATGTTTACATAATGCAGGCAAACCAACACCCTTAAATGCACATACCCAGGAAATCCACAACAGGAACGTCAGTTACCATAATTGCATACTGATATATTTTACTGCTGGAGAAAAACATTTTGAATAGGAATTAAGTTATTTTAACAATCATGAGTCAGGAATGAAATCAATTAACTTGAAAGGGCAATAGAAACGTAGAAACTCCAAAATAGATTTCATGAAATTGTTCTGACATGTATGAAGTCCACTTTATTATGCTAGCAACTGAAACAGCATCACCTTTTTGCATACTTCGGAGAATATTTGAATGTGATGATATACCCCCAGCAATAGCCACAATAAACCATGAAATGAATGACATTATTTTGGGCCACCACTGGAAACATAAACATGAGCAAAAGAGTAAAAAATATAATTTCTTGATAACTTAAAAAAAGGCAAGGAAAATAACAAGAAGAAAACACCATTAAGCTCAGACATGCAGGTTAGGTGGACTGGTTTGGATTGATTTTGTTCACTTTCAAGGGTTGCCTTTTTATTCAAACCTTTCTTTACCTTTTTTGGCTATTCCTGTCTTTTCTTATAATTTTATTTATAAATTTACTTTTTTTCCAACAGTTCCTTGGTCTGGAAAAAGCATTTGAGTATAATTTTAGGGTTTCTGAGTCCATCTTGTTGTTAAAAAGGATTCACATTCTTCTATGGTGCAGTCTTGTTTTTCAAATGAACAGTGCCATATTGGAGACGTTGCTAGTGTGATGTTTTAAAAAGCTGGCACCACCTGTATCTAATTCATCCACGGTTGGATTCCTGAAAGAAAAGTCATTTTGGATTTGAGTTTTCTGGCTAAAACATTTTTATTCTGCACGATAATTACAGTTTCTGTTTCAGGTTTCTTGGCTCTGGTAACTTGTACCCTTTTTGGCTTATGATTTACCATTCTATTTTCTGACCATGATTCTGACTTTATTATATAGGCCTGAGGTTTTATGGTTACCCTCTTCCACCTCTTTTGTGTGTAGGCCATAAGCTTGCATCAAATTAAATCTATGGGTTTAAAAAAATCTCCAAACAAGTGTTTGATCATAAAAATTGCTTGAGAGAAAAACATAAAAAACAGAACCAGAAATGAAAACATAACAATCTATTTCTATTTTCTTTGTGTGTGTTTTTCTCTTTTTTTATTTTATAAATCAGTTATTTATTAAAATATTTATAATGTTTATTTGTAGAATTCCTCTTACTCTGTTTTGATCTCTGCCCTCCATAGAGTCTTTTAGAATGATTATGCATTAACTTCAAAGCTAAACAAGTGTACAGTAATTAAACTGGTATTCATGAATGCAGCTGTAAGTATGGCTCTTTTAAATGCTGCAGTTCCATATCAATTCAGAGATTTTAAACATAGCAAGAGATGAAAGAGAAGCAGACTGCCAGTGAGACAGAGCAGGTGGACGGTTTACACCACTGCCAATGATGATTATGAGCAACACAGAGTCTCAGTGGAATAATTAGGTGGAGATGACTGTATGTTCTCTTTACTTTTTAAAAGTACTGCCATCATACTTTCTTTAGGGTAATTTAATTTAAGGATACTGACACAGATGTAGATATTGAACTAGATGAATATAAGTATGAATAGTGAGCCAGGAGCTCTGCCTCTGATAAGCACATGTGTGGTACAGTCTGACTGTCATAAAAAGTACCTACTCTCTGAACTTTTTGCATATTATCTATTGTAATAGACAGCATGCAGGGACTGGCATGCAGGGTGGAACAGGAATTCTTACCCACTGCCCCAAGATGTTAGGTGGCTGCTTCCCAGATTGAGGATTCCTACATGGATGCCAGCAGGGCATGCTGGGACCTATAGTTGCATGGGGCAGTCCCTATTTTTTTGGGGCTTCCGATTGACCTAGAAGTTCTGCCATCGGGCTGTGCCCTGGTGTGGTATACCGGGTCCACAGCTCATGTCAAAAGGGCCAGTTTTTAAAATAAATAATTGCTGCACTCACGGCTTAGGGAGGGGGCATGGTGGTGGTGTGTGGCCGATCGGTTCTCGGGGAATTCGTGATGCGGGCGATTCTCACTAAGGGCACAGGTGAGGAGTCCGATCATGCAACAGCTGATCCACGTTCCAGTAATATATAGTAGCGTGAGGCGGCTAGCAAAGGAGAAAAAGAAAAGAAAGAAACGGAGGTTGCAGGAGTGAGGAAGAAAGCAGGAAGCAGTGAGGAGAAAGCTGGTGTGTGTGAGAGAGGCGCTCGCAGGCAACTGGACTGAGAGCTCTAGCGGGGTGTTTGGCCGACCCTTTGGGCAGTTGGTAGTGGTTGCTCCTGCTGAGCATTGTGAGGAGTGGGAGTGACCAGAAAAAGGATGGCTTGTCGCGGAAGACAGCGGGAGTCGGGAGGCTTGGAAGGTGGATTCCCCAACGTGAGCGCAGTGGCCATTGGAGGAAGCCAAGTCTCGGTCTGGAGAGAGTGGAACTGAAGCCAGGGATTGGGAAACCTCCAGACCAGTCGAGTGGAGAGAAGGTCAGCTGCATGTAGGGCAACTCCCCTGTTGCGAAGCCCGATGGGAGAAGCAGGGGAGCCGCCAGGTAAAAAGAAGGCACCAGGCTTTGTTTTTAAAGAGACTGCTTCCAGCCATTGTTTTAACCTCATTGTTTTTTAAAGAGTTTTTCTATTTGATTTTAACCTCCACTTTTCACCTCTGTTTTTACTGGATTATTTATTTAAAGAATTGATGCACTGCACTATTTATATGAACACTGTTTTGTTGTTTTGTTGGTTTTAAAATAAAAGCACTTGGCACTTTTACACCATCCCCTTGTTTCATTTGTTGTGCCTCACTGCCAAGCTCATCGGTGAAATTACCGAAGGTGTCGGGTTCAAGGGCTCCCAAAAGAAAAATGGGAGCGTGGAGCAAACCTGCATCATCACACCTGGCACCAGAAGTACTCTCTTGTCTAAGATGAAAGGAGCCACTATACCACATCCAGCTGAGTCAGAGTTGGGAAGTAGAGGATGAAGCCTGCCTGGAGGAGTAGAAGGAGAGAGAGAGTGAGAAAGAGAGAAGAAGAAGAAGAATTGTATTGTGTTTGGTTTATGCCCTTTTGGAAGCATTTGTGCAAAGTATTTGGAAGAATAAACCTTTTATTTAAACTGGGACCTGTGTCTATGAGGTTGTGTCTGTGCTTTGGGGTGCTGCAATGCTATCATTTGTGTAAAATGAATCAAGTTTTTATGAAAGCAGTTTATATTCCACCCAATACTGATGTGAAATATATAAAAATAATATTTAAATGGTAGGTGGGTCTTGAAGCAGAATTGACTTGTTCAAAATCATTATGGGGTAGTTCCACTTTAACCTCTTTTCACACTAACCATTAATACTAGAGTAGAGCAGACAAATGAAATAAAAATATTCATTTTTGTTTAGAAACTGCATTGCAGAGCAACTCTGGCTGTGTGTCACAGAGACATTATTCACTTTGTACCAAAATACCTGGAAGTGAAAAAGGAGAAATTATTCAGAAATACACAGAGCTGGGCTAGTGACAGAATGGCAGAGCTGCCATGGTGTTTGTCATGTACAGACTAAGATGTACTGATTTGCACTGGTTGCACCAGCTTACCCTGTCACTAATTACATGATAGTCATGTCAGTGATCAATCAACAAAGAGATATCTACCAAGGTTTAAGCAAAAAGCAAGCAATGGATTATGAAAGAATAGCCAAAGTACCTAGTGTTGTCTGGGTATATTTGTATAGTAGGACAGGACATTTTTTTTTAAATATTCACCCTGTTATCAATACTGGTTGAAATACAAGTTCCATCCATCATCTACACTATCTCTGTGATAATTCAAGATTTGTTCCTTTTGTTCATTGTTGGTTTCTATAATTGGTGTAACTCCTCGCTGGTTTTGATTTATGAATGATACTTCTTTGTATTTCCTAGTTTAGTGTGATTTCTCAAATAGATGCTTAATTACACT
This sequence comes from Erpetoichthys calabaricus, assembly GCF_900747795.2. NCBI lineage: Eukaryota > Metazoa > Chordata > Cladistia > Polypteriformes > Polypteridae > Erpetoichthys > Erpetoichthys calabaricus. Next base: position 58,585,942 of record NC_041394.2, read on the forward strand.
TTAAAAAAATGAGATGGCTTTTTGAATAACTGAATTATTACAGGAGAGTGCATCACTGGTGGTATTCAATAATGTTGTAAAAAAAATTAAAAGCTGACTCATTCAACATTGACTTATAATTGCTACAACACTTTTTGGCATCAAAGCCTCATTATAAAATAGACTTTAATATTACTAGGGGGCTTCGACCACTGCTAACTTTGCTCACCAACCCCCAAGCCTGTGCTATCCGCCTCTCTGCCACTCACGTTTGCGGATTTCACTTTCACCAAACAACAAATCTTTTAATTCTCGCAGATAGGCCTCTTTATTGGGAAGAAACACTACTTTTCCCTGATAGCAACACGAATTAGATGATCTACAAGTCTCCGACTTAAAGTTTAAAGCCAAACAATAACTACATACTTCTGTCATATCACCTATGTCAATATATTCAATCTCTTTTCGCTGTTCCATTATTTCACAGAGTAATAATTTCCATTTGTTAGTGCTAATGCGATTTTTACTATCAGTTTTTTGACACTTTCGAATTTTAGTACTTTCATAATCTCTAACCTGCTCTGCCTGTGTATAGCGCCAATGCTTTTGAACCTCTTTACAACGTTCTACTTTGTCTTCTACTCTTTCATTTCTGACCACGCTTGGAGCTGAGTGTGCAGGAACTGTGTCTGACAAAAGCATTCAGACGAATGAGAACTGATTGGACTGTGGGCATGGTTGTAAATGTTTGAGAGGACTTCTCAAAATCTCTTGGCAAAAGGTCTTGTCTCGCAGGACCTGAAATTATCTCTCGCGGGAGTTGAAATTATCTTCAAGAAAGTCTCGTCCCAGGATTTCCTTTTATAATAGAGAGATTTCTACCATCACGAAACAGTAAAAGTTATTAACAGCATCCTCAGCCATTCTCTATCACGTTCTGAACAGTATTTTAGTATGCACTAAAAAAATATCACATTTCATTCTGTTTCATCATGGATTACCTCTATCACACTTATTAATGATACACAGGTATATGATAGCATTCATTTTTCAAAAGTGTTTAAATTTAAAATAAAAAATGTAGTGTCATCAGTTAATTTTGGAGTTACTGTCAAGTGCAATGAAATTTGTATGTATGACTAGCACAGAGCAGGCCACCACTGTCCTTGTCTGGCATTCCGAATATCACTCTGTTAGTTATGTATAACATCACAAAATAATAAGTAGTGGTAAGCAAAACAGCTGAGTTTCCTTTCACATACAGTTTTACAAACTTAATGCTAAACTTCATTCTGTGTGAGAGTTTGTCATCACAAAACTCAATAAAAAGGTTTTTGCAGTTTTAAAAGGTTTTCTTTGGGTTTGAAAGAAAGGAACATTGCTCCTTAAGGATTCAGCAACACCATACACCATGTTTGGACAGAATATTTCTCGGTAAGGGTTTAGAAGCAAATAAGCAGGAAAAAACGGTCTTTTAGAATTTCAGCATGGCTAGATACAAGCCAGGATTAGACACAACAGCATATTTTTGACAAAATGTTGTAATTCATTGAGACAATAAAGGTGTTATACAAATAAGAGGAGAAGAAAATGCTGTACTTACAGTCTTATATGAGATCCTGTTTAAAATGGTGATAATGGTGTCCTGTTACTAGCCCCATCATTCTCCTACTGCCTGATGGAATTTGTAGCCCCTGCTCCTTAATTACAACTCCTCCTCTCTATATAGCCTATAATTCAGGTTAGACTAATGGCAAAAAAGTTAGTGAAAATCACCTCAGCTGTATGACTGATGAATAAACAAACAGACAAACAAACCGCTTATGATTTTATTTCTACAGAAGATATTAAAGAATTTATTTTAGAAAAACAACATATGAGATAATGAAGTATGGAAGAAGTAACATTTGCACAGAAGATCAGTAAGTCCAGCAAAAATTGCAAAATTAATGGTTTAAACATAATTAGAGAGTGGTACTATGAGGAGCTTTGTCTTCCTATCATTCATGGACCAAGGGCCACATATTAAATGATTTTTGCTCAAGGCTACTTAAAACCAATAGTTTCAGCATCCAAAATGAACAACAAATGAAAAGTCTATTGGAAATTATTCAACTTTCCTTTATGTATCCAAATCACTGTTTTTCTACACACCTCATTTATCATCTGAGAACATATTTTAATATGTGTGTATCTCCTGCGTACTAATTTTATACTTGTTTAGCCTGCCAACATTATCCATGAAGTACCTCTTTCTCACATTAAATTCTCACATGCTCTCAGTAGCTACTGCCTGCTGAGTTATGTCACATACTTGTAGCTGTTGATACTCATTCAGTTAGGATCTTGCAGCTATTCAACTGTTGTTCCTATAATTTCGATTCCCTGTTTATAACAAGATGGGTATTAGCAGCAATCAGTGCTTAGACAATATACAGTGGGTACAAAAAATATTCAGACCCGTTCACTTTTTGCACACTTTATTGTGTTGTAGATTTATTTTAAATAGACTAGGGGGCTTTGCCCCCTGATCGCTTCGCTCGCCATCCCCCATGTTTGGTTTTCCGGATACACCCTTTTAAGATTTTTTTTTTCTTTGAATTGTTGCTATTTCATTAGTTTCACTTTTATTTTAGAACTTATGTAAAAACAATATTTGGAATCTTTCGAGTCCCAATATGCTGAATCGTTTAAATGAGGTCAGTGAGATATGTGTTTAATGACTTTGTACCATAATTCAGGATAGGTTTCTCTGTTTGGAATTTCAGCACAGACAAAGCGATCTACATCATCAGCAGTTAATAATTTTTTTTGCAAAGTAACCAATAAATGCATGTGAGGTAAAACATGTTTTTGAAATTCTCTGACTTAAACTTCAAAGCTTTACAATATTTACATACTTCTGACATATCACCTATGTCCATATATTCGATCTCTATTCGCCTTTTAGTTATTTCTCCGAGTAATAATTTCTCTTTTTTTGAGCTAATGCGATGTTTACTTTCTTTTTTTGACACTGTCGTTTTTTTTCTGCTTTCATATTCTGTATCTTGCTCTGCATGTGTTTCGCGCCTACGTTTTTTTTGAGTCTTTTGAATTCCAGTTTTCATTATCTCTAACCTGCTGTGCATGTGTTTGGCCCTTTTGTTTTGTAACCTCATTATGACATTTTACTTTGTTTTCTACTCTGTCTTTAATTTCTGACCTCGCTTTGTCCTGCTTTTTTTTCAATGACACCTGGTCCATGGTAATTATTTTCCCTTTTTTGAGTAATAATTTCCATTTGTTTGTGCTACTGCGATCTTTACTTTCTTTTTTTTTTATACTTTCTAATTTTCCTACTTTCATATTCTTTAACTTTCTCCACATTTGTATCGCGCATACGTTTTATTTTTTTTTTTTGGAGCCTTTCGAATTCCACTGTTTTCATAATCTGCTCTGCATGTGTATAGCACCAACGTTTGTGAACGTGTTTATGAAGTTCAACTTTGTCTTTTACTCTGTCTTTTAATTCTGAGCCCGATTGGATGTGCTTTGTTTCAATTCCACTTGTTACGGGCTGATAATTACTTGCCTTATATTTCTGAATTTGCACCTAGATTATTTTTTCTTTTTTGCTATTTTTTCTCTACAACGCTTTTGAGTCTCTTTTCTCCGTGCTGCTTTCTTCTTCGCTTAGTTGTCGACGTTTCATTTATAACGTATTGTCCTTACAGATATCTTAGGGCGCCGCCGTGAGTGGCAGCCTTTTCAGCAGCTCCGTGTATGACTGTATATGTATGTGTACTTTTCTACTTTTATTTTTCTATTTTTATTTATTGATCACTCCTACCACTTTATTTTATGTGGATTCCTTCCCTGGACACACTTACTTTTACAACGTGGGCATGGATTTTAACACGCCGAGACTCGCCTATTCAAGTACTCAACTTCGGGCGCTGAGAACAAATGCCAGTGCCGGTGTGGTTCCATATTTACCCGACGAGGTAAGAAGGCGGTATCGTGGCAGCAGAGCCGGCACTAAGCTAAAAAAGAAGCGGCTTGCGAGAAAGTGGCGTTTCAAGCCTTCGGTGCCTTCTGTGATTCTGGGGAATGTAAACTCAATCTCAAATAAGATCGACGAACTGGCTGCGCTGGTGAAAAATGTAAGGACCTACAGAGAATGCAGTTTGTTGTGTTTCTGCGAAACGTGGCTAACTAACACCATCCCAGATGCCAACGTGGAGCTACCCGGGTTTAGCACAGTTAGAGCGGACAGAGATGCAAGTACCTGTGGTAAGCACAAAGGAGGAGGACTCGCTCTCTATGTTAATACACGGTGGTGTCACTCTGGACATGTTAACGTCAAAATCTCCACTTGCTGCAGGGATATCGAACTGTTGGCCGTAAGTTTACGTCCCTACTATTTGCCCAGAGAGTTTGGACATGTCATTGTTGTTATTGTATACATTCCTCCTCGGGCAGACGTGGAGTCAGCGAGTGACATCATCCATTCCGCTGTTGCTAAGTTACAAACGCAGCACCCTGAGGCGCTTGTGCTAATCGCTGGAGACTTTAACCATGTGACGCTGGACAAAACATTACCTGCATTCTCCCAGTATGTGGACTGTAACACCCGGGGAAATAAGACTATTGATTTACTGTATGCAAACGTTAAAGACGCATACAGCGCCACCCCGCTGCCTGCGCTTGGGAAAGGAGATCATAACCTGGTTCTGCTTCAGCCTCACTATAAACCAAAAGTTAGAGTCCTACCTGTAACCACACGATCATTCAGGAAGTGGACCCCGGAGGCTGAGAATACTCTGAGAGAACTTTTTGGAACTACAGACTGGGATATCCTGCAGGGATCTCATAATGAGAACATTGAGGAAGTTGTTGACTGCACTACTGACTACATCAACTTCTGTATGGACATTGTAGTTCCTGTAAGAACAGTACGCTGCTATGCTAACAACAAGCCATGGATTACAAGTAACATCAAGGGCCTTTTGAATCAGAAGAAAAGGGCTTTTAAAGACGGTGATCAGCATGAGCTCAAGCGCGTGCAGAAGGAACTCCGAGTCCAACTCAGGGCGGCGAAGGAGCAGTACAGGAGAAAGCTGGAGCAGAAGTTGCAGAATAGCAGCATGAAGGAAGTGTGGGATGGGATGAAGATCATCACTGGCTGCAGCTCGAAGCGGGGTACCACCATTGAGAGAGACGTGAAGAGAGCAAACCAAATGAACAACTTCTTTAACAGGTTTGACCACCCTAACCCACTCTCACTCTCACCTCGGAGTACTGCACCCTCCACACATCCTTCTGCTGATACCAGCATAGGAAAAACATCCCCACCCATAATAACAACAGCGCAAGTGAGCAGAGAGCTGAGGAGACTTCGTGCCAGCAAAGCAGCGGGTCCAGATGGAGTATCGCCACGACTGCTGAAGGTCTGTGCATCGGAGCTGGGGGGTCCTCTACAGCGCATCTTCAACCTGAGCCTGGAACAGGGGAGAGTCCCGAGGCTTTGGAAAACATCTTGTATCACCCCAGTCCCAAAGGAATCACGTCCTAGTGAGCTGAATGACTTTCGGCCTGTTGCTCTGACATCACATGTGATGAAGACCATGGAGAGGCTGCTGCTTCACCACCTTAGGCCACAGGTTCAACACGCCCTTGACCCTCTGCAGTTTGCATATCAGGAGAAGGTGGGAGCGGAGGATGCCATCATCTATATGCTACACCGATCCCTCTCTCACTTGGACAGAGGCAGTGGTGCTGTAAGAATTATGTTTCTAGACTTCTCTAGCGCCTTCAACACAATCCAACCTCTGCTCCTTAGGGACAAGCTGACAGAGATGGGATTAGATTCATACCTAGTGGCATGGATCGTGGACTATCTTAAAGACAGACCTCAGTATGTGCGTCTTGGGAACTGCACGTCTGACATTGTGGTCAGCAACACAGGAGCGCCACAAGGGACTGTACTTTCTCCGGTCCTGTTCAGCCTATATACATCGGACTTCCAATACAACTCGGAGTCCTGCCATGTGCAAAAGTTCGCTGATGACACTGCTATCATGGGCTGTATCAGGAATGGGCTGGAGGAGGAGTATAGGGACCTAATCAATGACTTTGTTAAATGGTCCGACTCAAACCACCTACACCTGAACACCAGCAAAACCAAGGAGCTGGTGGTGGATTTTAGGAGGCCCAGACCCCTCATAGACCCAGTGATCATCAGAGGTGACTGTGTGCAGATGGTGCAGACCTATAAATATCTGGGAGTGCAGCTGGATGATAAATTAGACTGGACTGCCAATACTGATGCGCTGTGCAAGAAAGGACAAAGCCGGTTATACTTCCTTAGAAGGCTGGCTTCCTTCAACATCTGCAATAAGATGCTGCAGATGTTCTATCAAACAGTTGTGGCGAGCGCCCTCTTCTACGCAGTGGTGTGCTGGGGAGGCAGCATTAAGAGGAAAGACGCCTCACGCCTGGACAAACTGGTGAGGAAGGCAGGCTCTATTGTTGGCATGGAGCTGGACAGTTTAACATCTGTTGCAGAGCGAAGGGCGCTCAGAAGGCTCCTATCAATTATGGAGAATCCACTGCATCCACTTAATAGTATCATCTCCAGACAGAAGAGCAGCTTCAGCGACAGACTGCTGTCACTGTCCTGCTCCACAGACAGATTGAGGAGATCGTTCCTCCCCCAAACTATGCGACTCTTTAATTCCACCAGGGGGGGTAAACGTTAATATTTAACATTATACATAGTTATTGTCTGTTTTTTTCACCTGTATTATTATCATTCTTTAATTTAATATTATTTATTGTATCAGTATGCTGCTGCTGAAGAATGTGAATTTCCCATTGGGATTAATAAAGTATCTATCTATCTATCTATCTATCTATCTATCTATCTATCTATCTATCTATCTATCTATCTATCTATCTATCTATCTATCTATCTATCTATCTATCTATCTATCTATCTATCTATCTATCTATCTATCTATCTATCTATCTTATATGCTTTATATGCGCTGAGACTCTGTGTGTGCTCAAATCCTTCACAAGACTGAATGTTTTGCTGCAACGTTGTCTTATTTAATAGATTGTAAGTTGGGCGTGTCTTGCAAGAATCTCATGTTCTACGTCATCGCGAGATGGTCCTGGGTCAATCTCTTGGCACAATGTTTTATGTTTAAGGTCCTCACGGGTCTTTTAACTGTCTTCCGTTGTCTTAATGTGAAGATCACGTCTCGATGCCCTACTGTTTCTCTCCAGGATTTTTTTTTATAATAGAGAGACAAATTATAGCTTTTCTTGTTTATAGATCTTGTTTGCACGCAATTATTTTTAACTACATTTCTGTATACCTGCTTGGGAGTGATCCACAAATTCATCAACATCGTCATAGTGGTAAGGCACTTTATCAGGAACACTGTTATCTGTGAACCAGTTTTTGAAGAGTCCTGATGGTTCCGATCTTCTTACGTTTCACACTTACTGTGGGCACGGTGCTTCTGGAAACACTCAAACCTTTAGAAATTGTTTTATTCCCTTGCCCAGTGCTATGCCTTGCCATAATTTGAGAGTTTCTTGTACAGTACTTTATGGTTTGGCTTTTGTCCTGACATTCAGTGCAAATTGTGAAATCTTATAAACACATGTGTGTGCCTTTCTAAATGATGTCTTATCAATTTGATTTGCCACAGATGGACCCCTATCATGTCCTAGACACATCACAAGAATAATTTAAACAAACAGGATGCAACTGACCACAATTTTGAGTGTCACAGCAAAAGGTCAGAATGCTTACATAAATAAGAGGCTGCAGTTTTTGATATTTAATAAATTTACAAACCTTTTGAAAATATGTTTTCTCTTTGTCATTATTTTTTATTGAGTGTAGATTGATGGGTAAAAATTACAAATATATTCATTTAAGATTAAATCTATAACACAATACAGCAGGCAGAAAGTTAAGGGTTCTGAATAGATAGATAGATAGATAGATAGATAGATAGATAGATAGATAGATAGATAGATAGATAGATAGATAGATAGATAGATAGATAGATACTTTATTAATCCCAAGGGGAAATTCACATACTTCTGAATACAGTACTTCTGAATCCACTGTATAGATAGATACTTTATTAATCCCAAGGGGAAATTCACATACTTCTGAATACAGTACTTCTGAATCCACTGTATTGTATGTGTTGAGTAACAGAGGTTTTATTTTGCTTTACCAAACAAAATTTTTGTCTAATTCTTAGAACAAATCTTAAGTGAGAGCATCCTATACTTGATGATTCTGTCCAGGTTTCAATTAGAAAAATCTAGTGCCAGGTAATCCTTCATCGCTTCCCCGCTGTAATCTTTTGTATTGCGGGCACAACACATAGGCTATTCTATTATATATATATATAATAATTATAATTATAAAAATATATATAATTTATATATAAAATTAAACCTTTTGAAACTCTAAACATATTAATATTTTTTATTTCCTTTCTAAGCAAAAAATAGTAAAATACCTGATAAGAGAAAAATGTTGTAAATATACTGTATCATCATAACTATTAAGTAGAAAGCAAATCAAAGTTTTAGGAACAATTGTAATAGCTTGAATAAAAGCTTTAAATAAAAAAATTCCCAAGTAGTAAGAGAATGTGAAACAGCACAACAACACATTTATGTCAGCATGTCAGCCTATCAGCAAAACAAAAAAAAATCATAAGTTCTAAGATATACAGGATGTCAGGCTGCATTCCAGTTTCTGAAATCTAAACATCTAAATACTTCCTGTAAAATATTGAGAAAGCTAAATAAAAAAAAGATATAATTCAAAACAAATAAACTAAATGAAATCTTTCTATTTCACTAAAAATACCACTGTTAAAAAACAGCTAGTAAAGAAATGTTATAGTTAAGCAAGGGGGGCTCCTAGAAAGGTGAAGGTATTGCACCTTTACAAAATCAATTGTCTTCACTAACCTTTCATTAAAGTATGCATGCAGCTAAGATTCATTAACATACCTGGTCCTTTTTCAACAGCAAACCAAATAATTCTTTGAAAAACATGCCAAATAATTTGAAGTTATTCAAAATTAATGAAAAATAGATTTTTGCTAGAGGTATGTAGTTATCTTGATCTTGAGCTTAGGTAGAACCAGTTAATATTCTCACATGTAATTCAGTGAATAACACTCTGCCTTATTTTGTATCTGATCTATTATTTATTCCATCCATCCATCCATCCATTTTCTAAACTTGCTTATCCAGGGGAAGCTGGAGCCTATCCCAGCTAACCTCAGGTGCAAGGTAAAAACAACCCCTGGACAGGGGTACCTATCCATTTATTGCTTCTAATTCTAAAATAACTCTTACAAACCCATTTGATCTCAACCTTCATAATGTAGTCCAGCAATACCTCTCCATGTTTCAAGTAAAGATGGCCTCGGCAAGGATTATGAATGTTTTGATTATTTTAGGAAACCACAAACAGTATGACTGTTCTTATAATTATTTTCAGGATTATGATAATAACTATGAAAAAAACCTTACAAATATTATAATGCTCTGTAGCATGCAGCATAGGATCCAGTCTAAAGTAATAAAGTGGCAAAATGCAACACTGGACAAAATTTGGTAAGTATGGTATGATTATAAGAATTACTATTTTAACTTTATGCCAAATAACACTACAAAGTTGCAATAGTGTGAAAGCTTGAATCATTCTAAAATCTTCAGATTAAGCAGTTTCAATGAAATGAAGTGTGCTTCTAATGTACTTTTTTGCCTTGACATTTTTTGTCTATTTTACAGTTATTCAGTATAAGGGCACTACAAACCATTCTTTTTAGAAAAAAAACATTGATTATCCTTTGTTATACACACAAGAATTATATATTAATATAACTGTTTCATTCTCTTCTCTTCTGTTCTCTTCTTTTCTTCTTTCCCTGCCACCGTGTGAGAACTACTTGGGAGCAGAGGTGAAGGGATTAGTGAGAGGTTAAGAACTCTAGATTCCTCAGACAATCTCCTGATTTTTTTTTGGAGGGAACCAGAAGGGCACACACCCTGCTGAGTCACCAGAATCAATTTGCTAAGCCAACCCAAGATGAGTAAAATGGAGGAGACAACTGCCTTATCTGGTCATATGATTCTAGAGAGAGAGATATGAGGGAGTGGAACAGACAGAAGGCAGTCCATCTATGGTCTTGCCAAGAGACAGAGCGCAGGTTGCTCCATGCCAACGTTACAATTAAAAAAAAAAACACTCTAACTGGGCTGAATGGTATTGGTTTTAACAGTAAGACGTGGTGTTGCATTAAAAAGAGAAGTCCGTCTTCATTAATTTGGCAGAGAAAACTGAATATATTTGTTTGGCAACTGCTTGAAAATAAACTTGTCCAGTATGTCTGGCATGAAAAAATTTAGTCTGACTACACTTTTCCCATTATAACTATTAAAAAACGAGCTTGTTAAAATTATTCTCAGCTGTGTTAGAGATTTTCTGTGTTTACTTGTTTTATTTAGTTTTTTAACTGTAACTTTTATTTTATTATTTATAAAGGACTTTGAACTACACTCATTGTACTCTATCTGTAATATAGAAATCAATGATGTTGATGTCACCTGTTTTAGTGAAGTCTGCTATCAGAAAAAATAGGCATATCTGCTAATTCATAACCTTCAGTTTTATAAACATTCATGAATCCATATATAGAGTATACGACATTTATATTATAGAATTAATATTATAGAACACATAATATTAATAATTAATATACAGAAGTGGAGCTAATGTTTTCTGTTGGAAACATGCAGCATTTGTGACAGCCGTAACTTTATTATTAGGGATGGAGCATATGGTATGTGCTACCCTTGTGTACATTTGCTAAGAAATAATACGCAGTGTAGCAGTTAAGGGGTGATGCTCTGCACTGAAATTAAACCTGGTGTAAAATAAAAGCAGTCTGAAGTGTGCCTACACCCTCATAATCATTTCTCATATTTGGTTACCTAAGTATAAAAGTCATATAGATTAGCAATTAAGATAACTTCAACCAGTCAACAGATACAAGGCACATACTGTACTTAGAGTTTGACATTTATAATAGAAGAGATAATTCTAATGCTCACCATGAGCAAAAAACTTTAGTAAACATCTTGCGCTTGTACAACTTAACTCTTGAGTTTAAGGAGCATAACTCAAATAGCCTAGATAATTCATAACAATTTAATATCAATATGTTAGTGTCATAAAAAAGCAGGTTTAGGAAACAGATAGACACTATAGATGGTTAGATGTATATTTGTGGAAATACAGAAAGCTGTATTTTTTTTGGTTTAAAAACAAAAATTATATGGTATAATTTACCAGCAGTCAGGCTTTTCAGATAAACATATTCCATTTTTTTTTCATTAGTGCTTGACCATGGTCAGTGCCTTGGTGAGGTTTGTAGGGGCCAAGCACTTTCATCCAGACATGTTTGTCCCCGAACACAACCTGGACTGCAATGTACAATAATTTTGGTTGACATAATTAAAATGCACTGACATCTGTATGTAGTGACAAATGCACTCACATTCAAGATATCACCTTGAATCTTTCTAGTAAATACTGTAATTCAGATGTAAAAATCACAATTTACGAGAGTCTTACATATCAGACTGACTAAATTATATGAATACTGTAACTATTCAGGTATTGGGAGATTAAGGTATAGACTATCATAGATAGAACTTTATTTGTCCTCAAGGGGAAATTTGGCTTTTTACAGAAGCTCTTTTAATAAACACACACACATATATACATACATATATACGCACACACACACACACTGTGGTCTGAACACACACAACCAAAAAGCAAGAAAATTAAAAAGAAAGAAAAGAAAACCTCTGTCTTGGCAGTCAAAGTTACAATGATGCATTGTGTAGACGTATTGCTGTTGGTATAAAGGAGCCCCAGTAGCATTTCCTGACTCACTTTTGCTGAATGATTTATTGGCTGAAAGTCCTCAGTGCTAGTGTGTCAGAGACAGAATATACAGCATTGTTTATAATGGCACTCAGTTCTATTTTAACTCTTTACTTTTATAATGGCACTCAGTTCTATTTTAACTTTTTACTTTGCTAATACCTCCAAGGGGTCCAGAGAATGTCCTATAACTGAGCTTGCCCTTTTAATGAGTCTGTTGATTTGGTGAGCCTCATACAATCATTCAGACAATGTTAGTGGTATTTGGCCCTTAAAGGGACTGTTGGTTATATAGCAGTTGAACCTGATTCTTTATCCTTTGTTTCATGCCCACACCACTGCTTCATCTCTCACTGCTCCATCCTGTCAGATTCTGGGCCTGCTGTTCTTTAGATTGCCCAAGAACCTCACAGCAATGACAATGGATTTTATTGACAATGGGGTGCCTCCAAAGAGCTTCTGAACAGGTAAGTGCTAAGCCTCCAACATCCACATGCTGATCAGGCTCCTTTTATGGCCATCTTCTCAAGATGGAATTACTCCATTCTTATAGTCAGTGGACACCTTAGCAGGGTCTTTCCCAGTTCAATCTTCAGACATTGCTCAAAAGTGATGACATTCAAGTCACAATGTCAAGACACTTTATTTTTCATTCAGAGCTGCTTTTGTACACACTAAATTATGGCAAAAGCAGGATATATCATAAAGCATGAACATAAAGGAACAAAGATAAATAACGAAAATAAAAGTTTAACTGCACCCTTGAGTCAAGCTCACAACAAAAATATCAAGGGAGGATAATGGGAAGGGATAAAAAATATAAAACATGTTCTCAGCATAATAAATGCTATGCCTCCATGACTCTCTTGGCCTTCCTTAACCTACCTAACTACTTTTCTATAGAATCAAAATGCTCTCAATCTTCATTTTCCACAATTCACTGGCCTCTTCTTGCTTTTCTTCTTTTTGTCCTCCTGCCTCCCAGAGAGCACCTGCAGTTCACCCCTCATTATGTTATCTGAACATAACGGATAAATTACAGAAAGGATCCTACAGTCCTATATTGCATTAAGAAAATATGGATAGAGGAATGAAGAAAAAGACATTAAGCAGTTGGGTAAATTGTGAAGTATTTCTACTGCATGTACATAAATTAGCAAAGCAGGTATGAAGATAATACATGTGGCTTCATTTTCAATGTAATTCTGCTGCTTTTCCCCATACTTGCTGCAGCATTACAAAAGATGCCTTCTGAAACAAACAACTTTTCTCCCAGTAAAAAAAAAACTAAAGCTGACTTGTAGTTGGCATGGTGTTTCATCAACAAATTGCTTCTCTATCAAGAAGAATCAAAGTGTAGTAGCATCCTAATTGGTAATTGATGTTGATACAATTGTGGACATCATGGAGTTATAAAGGAGTAAATAAGTCCTGCAGTTGCACTTAATGTCCTGCTGTATGAGGGGAATATTTTAGCCCAACAGAAAGGGCAGAAAGCTTACATTCTGTCATTGGGCCCCAGATCCTCGATCAAGGTCAGATAACACTTCTGCTTTCAATCAACATAATTAAGTTCTAGTCACTTACTACCAGTCTCTTGTTGCCTCTCACTTGTTAGCATTTCCTAAAAGAGTTTACTTCTGAGGCATCAAATTCACCAACAAACATTGTAGTCCCCAGAAGGCTTATTATTCTCTGACTCAAACTAGTAATGCTGTATATCTGTTGCATTCTAGCAGGAGACAAAATAAGCCTGTTGCTATTGTGATCACAGAAGGCAAACGTTAAATCAATAACTTACCTAGCATGCACACATTTAGCATGGGGGAAGAATAGAAGGGTACCACGGGAAAAAAGAAAAAATCTCTTTATTCCAAAGTTACTGCCAGGGCCAATTATCTGATGAAGGGTCTGCGCACACTAGATAAATTTCTGCTAAAGTAAATGAGGTGGGCTGAGAGAACAAAAAAACAGCTATTCAATCAGTTAGGAAATTAAAAGTGGCAACAAACTAAGGGAACAATACCTGTGTGCCAGTGCTGCCATTTATGGGCTTCTTCATCAGCAGAAGATTGCAGACTTGGACTGCAGGGGTATTTCAGGTAGACAAACTTGATTCCATAGAGAGAAGATGAAAACTAAGATTCACATAGAGTAAACTCCAGGAAGCATTACAAGAAATGATGTATCTGTTCATCCATCCACCACCACTGCAATTTAACAGTTATTCAGTTCTGGTGCCTTTATCTTGTCATCATGTAAGGGCAATAGAAAGATGATCAATTACATGATTCATAATAATATGCTCAGCACTACATTTCCTCCAAAATTAATGAAAACGTTTGCTGATTTGCACAGTGGAGCAGAAAAGAAAATTCTGTTGTAAAAATAAGATGTTACACCTATTAAACATATTGTCATTCTTCAGTCTCAAAATCCAAACCCTGCTAGTTAATACATATATTCCTATTATTCTTTGTTAAAAATTATGGGCAACTAATCTAAAATCTCATTTGAGTCCTTTACTTTCACCTCCTCTAAAAAAAAAAACCTTAAAGGTCAAGGATAAAGTGTCAGACTGTGAAACAGCAACAAATGATCTTGATACTGACAACATCTCAAAACATATTTTGAAAAAAAACAAAACACCCAGATTATGATACTCATTCAAGATTTTATGGTTTTACATCTGTATAAAATGATATCATAAACTGTAAAATAAGGAAGTCTTTTTTGTTTGAAGTTTCGTGCAGTTTTGCAAATGTCGAACAAATGTGGTACTTAAAATGGTTAACATGCTCCCCCTTCTGGAAAAGAGAGGAAATTCAACTACTGTATTCATTTTCAAACTTCAGTTTCACGAATGTTGATGCAAACATTGATCTATTTTCTCTACCTGCTTTATCTTATTACCAGTAACGGCGCACTGCACAACACTTGACTTTAGCATTCATAGTTTTCATACTCTTTCTCTGTACGTTTAGCATTCATTTGCTCAGAGGTTGATGCGCTTGCTGTTTCCTGAGCAGCTCTTCTTTTCTCCACCCTGGCGGCCCGCTTCTTCTCCTCTTTCATCGGCATCTTTTCGAGTTAAAACTGATTAAGTGAGTGTTTGTGTTGCAATTACTTAGTACGTTTTCCTTAATTTTTCACTTAATCTGGTACTTAAGTCTTCAATCTACATCATCTACATATTGATTCTACAATAAAATAAAATAAAAAATAAAAAGAGGGATAAACCTTGGCGGTAAATCATCACCCCGAAAGCGGAGAGTAGACGTCACATAGTATATGTGTACCAAATTTCAGGTCAATAGTTCAAATGGTTTGCAAGATACAGGTGATTTAAAATCCTGGACAGACAAATGGACAGCCACGGTAGCGAATTATAAAAGAAGAAAGGCTTGCAGATGTTGGGGATTGGCAGAATAGTGCAATTCACAAACATTAAGTAATTTATGATTTGCTTTAGATGCACAAAATATTCGTAAATATATCTAAATACTGCATTGCTATACAAGACCTGATTCACGAAAGTGGAAGTAAACATAAATTTTTTTGTAGATCAGTGTTAGCCTGGCTTATATATGTCACATTATTAATTCTTTAAAACCTGAAATACTGTAATTCTTTATCAATCACACTACATATTACTAAAGTCTGTCATCGGTCAAGGAAGTGACAGGAGGCTAAAATAAATATTGAGGTGCTAGCTGGGCCATCCTGTTTACTTGAAAAATAAAGAAACTGAAAAAAACAAGCACTTAATAGCATAATATAACAACAAAATATATTTTTTGCTGTTGGTTTCGAAATTCTAAGGCTTTGGAGAGCAGTCCAATCTCAGGATAGGAGCTCCCTAATGTGGGCTCTCCTAAATGAGACACCACCTTCTGGAAGCACCTTTCTTTTATAATTCCTAGACTAGAAGGGGTGGAGTCAGTTGTCCTCAGTGGGCATCTTCTGTGAGCTGTGGGTGATAAAAGAGTTAGGAAAATCAGCAGTTGCACCCCTGGTGTCCCAAAGTGGTAGTGCTTACTGCAGACAAGCCCAGAAAGTGATACTTGGGCTTGCATGTGTGACAGTACTAATGTATGTATCCATTTTCTAACCTATTAAGAAGATGGAATAAGCTATGCTGATCAGAGGATACAATGAACTGCACACCCTTTTTTTCTGCAATCCCCTCTAGACACAAATATTTGCACATGTCGTGTTCACCAGATCACCCCTCTCAACACCACCTCCAACCTTGCACTGCTGTTAACCAGGGTCAATTAATAGCATCTTATAATAAAGTTCTGTCTCTAATGCGGTAGTGCAAGTTTACCTATTATCATTTTTAGAGGTTTATGAGTTTCACTTATTTACGCTGTTCACTCAAGTTCAGCATTTCTTCCTTGAGCTTTGCCAAGCTTTCTCTTTCAACTTCATAATGTGATCACAAATTTTTATTCCTGTTCAGGACCCCACTGCTTCTTCAGTACTCTGTCCACCCTACTGACTACTGATGCTATTTGCATGGCCCTAATTAATTTCTGCTCAGTCTTTGTTTGCATCAAGCCCATTCTCAGCACAGAGTATATACATAGCATAATTTTATTAAAAATAAAATAAATCTGAATTTATTTTTAATATTCTAAAACTAAAATATACATTTATTCCAGAAGTGTGGTAGGACCTTAAAATATTACACTTAATATTGACATATGAAAGATAAGTAACTTGTCACAAATGTCACCACTAGTCCACAACATATATGGAGATACATGAAGCAGTGCAGTCTCCCACATTAACCTTAACATGTCTCTGTCTGTTCTCCTTCTTTCTCCCTCTCCCTCTCCAGTGAAGGTGAAGACTTCTGATATCCCAGATGTTTAAAATCCTTTTTGGCTCCTCAACTCAGTCCACTTTTAAATTTACCATCAGTGATTTGTGGCAAGGTTAATATCTGGTGAGGTACTGACTCCTTCAGAGTCAGGTTTACAAATATATGAACTCAAAATAGTAGCTTATACACTGATTGCAGGCTTCTTGGTAAATTTTTTTCATGTCACAATATCCCGTGTTAGTCCAGACATTGTCACAAGTTGAGCACAAAAGGCACGGAAAGCAGTAAAGGCAGTTTCTTCTAGGACAGCCACACGACCAGTCTTTTCAGGTGTACCACTCCGTTTGAAAACAGTTAGTTGTCTTTTGTCCCTTAGTTTGAAGCAAACCTTTTAGCTCCGGCGTTGGTCTTCCAATATTTATCACTTCCTGCTTTGGCTGAAAGTCCAGTTTTGAGAAATTTTTAATATTAGACACAGAATATAATGTTCCATTTTGGCAGTCAGTCAGAACAAAAAATTAAAATAAATGGGCCACTGCAGTGCATATGACTTTCTGATGTCGCTAACTTATTGGCGCCTAGAGCCTCTGCGTAGAAGAACAGCAGCAACAAACACCTGTTAGGCTCACATTAGCCCCCTTCAGGGTGGCACGGTACTGTTTGCTTCACCTTCTGCCTTTTTACTGCGGTTTTATGTCCGATCAGCAAGACTAAATATGTCACACACATTCATTAAAGATATTAGCCAGATTGTGGAAAGTCAGGGAGTATAAAAAAACATGTCTGCAAACATTATATTTTGGTGACATACAGTGAGACAGCAACAGGTACGTGCCAATTACATGCAGTTTGGTAAATTCAAGTCCTTTGAGTATGTCACCGTTGTTATTCATGGAGATTCTCACGTTCTAGTATTATCCGTGTATAGACCTCATAAATTTAACGTGTCTTTCTTTGAGGAATTCTCTGACTTAATGTCAATTTTAATTACGAACTATGTCGGCGACTTTAACTTTCATATAGATAATCAGTGTGACCAAAAAGTAAAAGAATTCATGAACCTCCTGGACTCTTTTGATTTGAGATAGCTTGTTAATCAGCCTACATGTAAAGCAGGTCATATGTTAGACTTAGTAATTACTAAAGGATTAAAAGTTGATGTAAAGCAGGTCATTGATATTGGTCTATCAGACCATTTTCTTCTACTATTTAATATAGAAATATTGATAGAAAACATTCATGAGAAGCATATTGTTAAAAAACGCTTCTTTGACTCATCAGCAGCTTTAAAACCTACAAACATTCTAAGCAATCAGTCCGTTTACAGTGACAACTATAATAGCGAGGATAATGTAAATAGTAAGGTGGAAAGATTTAATACTAAAGTGAGAGCTGCTGTTGACATAGTTGCATCTGAAAAGACAGTTAAAAAATCTTCTAGCATTGTTATACCATGGAAGACCCAAAGAGTGTCTGATTTAAAGAGAACATGTCGTAGAACTGAGCATAAATGGAGGAAAACTAAACTAACTATTGACTATGAAATATTAAAAGTTAAAATAAAAGAATACAATAACACAGTCCGTCTTGAGAGGCGCTGCTATTTCTCTAAAATTATAAATAACAATGCTAGTAATCCCAGAGTCTTATTTTCGACAATTGATCATCTGTTAAACCCAGGTAACTCAGAGGAATGCCTCCTAAGTACTTCCAGTAAAACCTGTGAGGCTATCACTGTATTTTTCAATCAAAAAATTAATGATATTAGAAATAACATAGTATATCTCCCCAACACTAAGGATCCTCCTAAACCCCAGTACCCCATAATAAACAAATTAAAGTCTTTCACTAGGATAGATTTACCTGATTTACATAAAATAATTTCTCAAATGAAACCCTCCACCTGTGCCCTTGACCCAATACCAACAAATTTTTTCAAAGAAGTATCGGGCGTGCTTATTGATAATGTTCTTGACATAGTAAATTCGTCATTAGATACGGGGGTCTTCCCAGACTGTCTTAAGACTGCGGTAGTTAAACCCCTACTTAAGAAAAATAATCTCGATCCCTCTGCTCTTGAAAATTATAGACCCATCTCTAACCTGCCTTTCTTAAGAAATTCTAGAGAAGGCAGTCATTATACAGTTAAATGAGCACCTCAATAAACATGCTATTCTTGATAAATTTCAGTCAGGTTTTAGAACAAATCACAGCACAGAAACTGCACTCGTTAAAGTAGTAAATGACTTGCGGGTAAATGCAGACAGAGGCCATTTATCTGTTCTCATCCTCTTAGATCTGAGTGCCGCATTTGACACCATTGATCATAATATTCTTAAGAATCGCCTTAGTCAATGGGTGGGCCTCTCTGGCAGTGTCTTAAATTGGTTTGAATCCTACCTGGCAGGGAGAAAATTCTTTGTTAGTTGTGGTAATTATAACTCAAAGACACATGATATTCTATATGGTGTTCCACAAGGCTCTATCCTGGGTCCACTGCTCTTCTTAATCTACATGCTTCCATTAGGTCAGATTATCTCAGGGCACAACGTGAGCTACCACAGCTATGCTGATGACACACAGCTGTATTTATCAATAGCACCTGATGACCCCGATTCTCTTGATTCACTAACACAATGTCTTACTTGTAGTTCTAAATGGATGAATAGTAATTTTCTAAAGCTAAATAAAGAGAAAACTGAAATTTTAGTGATTGGCAATAATGGATACAATGAGGTTATTAGAAATAAACTGGATGCATTAGGATTAAAAGTCAAGACGGAGGTAAAAAGCTTAGGGGTAACTGTTGACTGTAATCTGAATTTTAAATCGCATATTCATGAGACCACTAGGACAGCATTTTTTCACTTAAGAAACATAGCAAAAGTTAGACCTCTTATATCATTGAAAGATGCTGAGAAATTAGTTCACGCGTTTGTTTTCAGTCGACTAGATTACTGTAACGCACTCCTCTCAGGACTTCAGAAAAAAAGACATAAATCATTTGCAACTAGTGCAGAATGCAGCTGCTAGAATCCTAACTAGGGAAAGAAAATCCGAACACATTTCTCCAGTTTTGATGTCACTACACTGGTTACCTGTGTCATTCAGGATTAACTTTAAAATTCTGCTTATGGTTTATAAAGCCTTAAATAACCTTGCCCCATCTAATATATCGGAATGTCTGACATCTTATATTCCAAATCGTAACCTTATATCCTCAAATGAGTGTCTCCTTAGAATTCCAAGAGCAAAACTTAAAAGAAGTGGTGAGGCGGCCTTCTGCTGTTATGCACCTAAAATCTGGAATAGCCTGCCAATAGGAATTCGCCAGGCTAATACGGTGGAGCACTTTAAAAAACTGCTGAAAACACATTATTTTAACATGGCCTTCTCATATCTTCACTTTAATTTAATCCTGATACTCTGTATATTCAATTCTTTATACTAACTATTCATGGTGGCTCTAAAATCCGTACTACCCCCTACTCTCTCTTCTGTTTCTTTTTCTGGTTTCCATCTACTCAAAGCACCGTGATGTTCCAACATTGATGGATTAAAAGCCAGAAGTTTGCATGACCATTATCATCAAGTCCTTCCGTGAGAGCCCTAAATACAAAGAGGACTATTTAATTTATGTTAGGTAGAATGCCCAGAGGGGACTGGGCGGTCTTGTGACCTGGAACCCCTGCACATTTTATTTTTTTCTTCTGCCGTCTGGAGTTTTTTTTTTTTGTTTTTTCTGTCCTCCCTGACCATCGGACCTTACTCTTATTCTATGTTAATTAAAGTTGTCTTATTTTAATTTCTTACTTTGTCTTTTATTTTTCTTTTCTTCATTATATAAAGCACTTTGAGCTATTTTTTTTGTATGAAAATGTGCTATATAAATAAATGTTGTTGTTGTTGTTGTTGTTGCATCAAACCAGTGTGTGAGGAATAGCGCAGTCCGAGGTGAGGCTTGACTCGTCACAGCTGCACCTCGCGTTTCTACCCTGTATTTGAACAAGAAATGCACAAATTCAGTGATTTTGACTATAAAAATTATCAAAATTATTGGAATCATAAAGAAGACAAATTTATAGCACAGACCAGTGGACAAATTTATTTTATGTTACCATTATTTTTTTTTTTTACTTTTCATGATGAGGCAGAGCCTCACCTGCCTCCCCTGACTGCACGTCCCTGTTTAGCATATTTAAGTTCACTAAACAAACTAATGGCTAGTGAGGTTTCTTTAAAAATTAATGAGAGAAGAAAGACTAGAAAATATGCATCTTGCTCAACCAAAGATAACCAGAATTACAGAGGCCCTGCAGGTGGTGCACTGTGATTTTTCTCAATATCCTTCTGGTTGATTTCTGAACACTTCTTTGTTTCCCCCAGTTATTATAAAAGATTGCACAAAGTAATCTGTAAAATTTTAACCTAAGGCAAAATGATTTTCAATTGCCATATAAAGTGACTTTAAATACATTTTTCTCCAGTTCACATAAGTTAGCCACAGCAATTCAGACCATACCTGTGAAAAATACATTCAAAACAAAGATGAGGCAAAAGAAAGTAAAATACCACCATAGCTGGGAACAAAAACAGAATATATAAATTCAATACTATTCTTTTTCTTTCTTTTGTTTTGCACTGTGTACCAACACCTATGTTGATTTTCTCTTCACATTTTTCCTTACTTAAAGTACTTTGATCTTCCTCACCTTTTTCCTGCTTGTAAGTCACTTTTTACTATAAACTTTCACAGAGAAAAAATCAAACAAAAAACACAACAGCAAGCTTTGGGGTGGTATCCATAACAACTAAAACATGAATATCTCTCTATTAGAAAAATCTGTTTATATGTTGGTTAAACATTTTGTTGGCTACCGGTACAGTTCTGTGTATGGAGACTATTAACATGCAGTAATAAAAACATTTGTATATTCAACAGATTGTGGCTATGTTGTTATACCAGCAAAACATTTCTAAATCACTTTTTACTCATATTTCCAATAAAAAAAAACGTTTTGCCAGATTACACCCATTTGACCATAAAATGTTGGGGAAGAAACACATGGGCAAACAAGGGGCAAACAAGACAAAAGTGTATGTTTTTTTGCTTATATGGGCCATATTGTTTCCAGACAAAATCTGATACTGCTTTACACAGTAAAAATCTCAAACCAGATGTCAAACACTGTCAAAGATGTGTCTTAACGGGTTCTTCAGGAGTCTGTAAGCTGAAGATATATCCCATCTGGGCTATTCTACAAGAATAAATGTTAAAATTAAAATAAATGTTATTTAATGTTCATAGTAACACAAAAGTTACGAAAGAATATAACTTTATGTAGCTTTATTTACATTTAAGCAAAGTCTTATTCATTACGTGGTAGGATATTGCTGTGGTTTGTGCCTCTGTTTCACAAGTCCAGTACCCTTGCTTCAAATCCTATGACTGGTTTTTATCTGTGTAGAATATGTGTTCATGTCTGAGTGAGCTTTTCTCTAACCCTGTTAGGTTATTCTGTGACTATAAACTGTACCATTTGTAAGTATACTGTATATGTGATGGGTCCTATTCAGCACCGCTTCCTGCCTTGTGCACAGAGCAGCCAGAAGAAACACTGATAAGATGATAAAGTGCTAAGGGACTGAAATATGTAGAATTAATTTTTATTCATTTTGTTGCACTGAACAGATTTCTTTTAGGTTCCAAACATTGACTTGGAATTTGATTTTGTCCTGAAACTGTCTAATGCTTGAAGATGGCCTGAGTAAATATATTTATTTAAAGTTCAGTGCAACTGCTTATGTGTAATTTGTACCACAAGCAGGTTAAGTAATTTATCAAAGGTTAAGAGATTGAGTTGGGAACAGCAACTGAACCAACAATCTTAAAGGTCAATGTCTTAACCAGTGAATCACACAGTCCACACAATTTTTGCTTTAGGCCAATTTCCAACTACTATAATTAGATTCTGGCTTATAAAAATAAAGCAACCTTGATCATATTAAATGTAAAAGTAAACTAGAAGCATTTGTTGAGTTTGTTCATTTAAATTGTCTCTTTCACATGCCCAACGCAATCAATAATGCAATCTCAACAAGCAGTGTTTAAATATCGCAAAATTATACATTTCATATACAGTATGAGCTCTTCGGTTGCCTATCACATTCAAAAGGTATTCACTTGCCAGTTTCTTGTCTCGGATAACAAAAAGTAATACTGTATATGTCTTTATATGTCTTACACTGTGGGAAAGGCACACATGAAATGAGGTGGTGACTTTTTCCTGTTGGACAATGCACATTTAACCATTGTCTAAATTACCAGGAGGAAATGGAATGAAAACATTGAAAAGTTAAAAAAGTCAAGGTCTGATATTTACAAAACAAGGTTGCTGCAGTTAATAAAAAATTCTTATTGCAAAATTCAGTGCCCATGTGCAGCTAGCCAAGAATTAGTTATGGATGTGAGACGCCCTCCCTCACATAATTTAGTGTCACAAACTAGGCTAATCTTAAAGTACTTCAAAATATGAGAACTATACTTAGCAAATGCTGAGAGAACGTGAAAATCGCAGACTGTAGTCAGCTCGGAACTTATACTTGCTACTATTGATTTGAAGGACGAAGTCCTAACAGAATGGTCACCATATCTTCATAACGAATTGAAAAAATAATTTCATATGAAACACTGTATTCAAGTTATTTTCATTTCATTTCACTCTCCTATTCTTTATCATATGCTTAAATTTACCTTAAAACCGATCGTGTTTGAAATTATGTAAAAATGTTTAAAAAAAGCTAAAGCTATACAGATACAAAAAGTGAACCGTGCTACACAACCACACAAAATAAAAAGTAATGCAGCTCCCTCTAGCGTGAGCCACATTAAAATACAGAAGAAACCACTGGAAAATAGAGGGACCGGTGTGTGCTGGCCTCAGTTATTGCCTGTCAAGAAAATTATTTTCAGTTTATAAATTGCAGATAGGAATATTAATGTTAACTTTTTAAAGTTAGTTTGATTCTTTTTATATCAGTTTAGACACGTACGAGGTTAATGAAACAGACACTTTCTAAGAACGTTTAAATATAAATCAGGCAGAGCTAGGACAGCTACAGTGGGGCAAGAGGTTACATTGCTGTGCTTCCGTTTGGCCTGGTTCTCAGAGAATCGTTTCGTTAAACAAGAAGAAAAATCGATCATATCCAAAGTATAGTGTTAGTAAGCATAGTACTGGCGACAAGAGAGGAGTAACCGAGGTAACTGTGTGGATTCTATTTAACAACCTTCAACCGACGAGAAGAAAAGGGGAGGAAATCCCTGACGAGAAACGCCGGGGTGAGTGTGTGTTGCTCTTCTGGGCGCAGGTAACGCTTCCAAATGTTTGTGTATTTTTTATAGTTACAGTGATGGCTAGACTTTAAAGATGAACCTTAAAGTTGTTGCGAACTTAATACTAGAATTCACAAACATTAAGCCTTGTTTGAGGGTAGACTGAAAGGGGTTGGTTTCTGATAAGTTGGTTCGTTACTGGAAAGGGAATGAAAGATGTGCTTGTTTACTTAATGCGCGAATTCTGACATTCCCAATTTCATGGTCTTAAATATATACGTCCTCATTTGTTGACTGGCTATAATAATTAGTTTAGAATGGCAAAACTGATTGCATTTTAGGTTGTGCTGGAAACATTTCGCCCAGAAATGTGATACTGGCTTTATGCGTATTATACTATACGAGTTTAATGTAGAGATTAAGTAGCCGGGCGGTAATATTTCTTTTGAGAAAAAAAAAAGTTCCGTGATATTTTCTTAGCATCTTTGCCAATATTGGTACAACAACAGTTAAATCAAAAAGCGCAAAACTTGGCAAGTAGTGAATTATGGCCTAAATAAATGTGAGAGGATCTGAAGTCGTATTATACGTATATATCGCCAAGTAATTGTTTTTCCGGCATGCAGCTAAAATTCATGTTCAGTATTAATTTCAAGGGTGCTAAACTGCAAAGTTAGAAAGGAATCCCTTAATGTAATGTGCTTCCGAGAAGTAAAGCGCACACTTTTTAAATACTATAACCTTATTGTAGTTTTAATGGGCATTGCTTAATAGATGTACTTTATTTGTCCCTAAGGGGAAGTTAAAACTTTACCGAAGCTCAAGAAAAAATCTAAATATTTTAATAAACAAACAACACTATACCTATCCACACCCAGATATACTGTATTTGCCTCTAAGGACAAGTAGACATTTTAAAGAAGCTCAAGAAAAAAAATATAAATATTATAATAAATAACACTGTACCAACACATACACTTACACCCAAGAATTTGAGGCTTGGACAATAGAGCCGTTGCAGTCAAAATACCAGGCTGGCAGTAAGATGGAGAGACCCATCCAGATGTGCCACTGGTTTACATTTAATGGCATTAACATTTGAATTAAGCAGGAACAGCTTGTTGTGTCCAAAAAAGGAACGCAACATAAGAAATTTATACAATCTAAAGTTCCCTGGACACCTGGGCAGAAACATACAAATGTAATGTGAATTACTTTATATGGTCACTGCTTTAACATAAGACTGATTCCAACTGCACAAGATCAACCTGATTATAAAACAGAAATACACAAAAACTTTTAATCATTTTGCTGAAGTGGGTATAAGTCCTATAATTTCAGTGCATTTTCCTCGGATTTTAGCCAGCTTTTTAAGTGGGACGATATAAAGCCAGCAGCACCTCCTTCATCACAATGTCTGAAACACTGATGGTGCAATTAAAAAATTATCTTAATTTTTCTGCATTACAATTGCAAATCTACACTATTCTTAATTTCTGGATCTCAGCACTTAATGTAACAACTGTGATGAAATCTGCTGCAAAAGCTGTTACCTTAACACATAGATTTTCCTAGCTAATATTAAATGAAATTAAATCTTTAGTAAATGGTGATTTTTGTATTGTGTTGCACACATGGCTGGATGGTCAGCACACAAAAGGTAGATTTTACCCCACCATTAATCCTTCTTTCTGAATGGTTGGCTCCTGTCATGTGCTTGAAGCATGGTGACAACTTTTTATGAATTTATTACATACAAATAAGGGTTTGGAAAATGAAGGGGTGAAAAACTGAAAGCATGATGGGGTACATATGTATAAAGCAGAGGTCTGTATGAATATTTACTGTAACCCTTGTTTGTTAGTCAAATAAACTATATAAAGCAGTACAGTTCATTTTTAAAATGTGTTGTCAAACCAGTTCTACCTCCCATCTGTCAGATCATATTTTATCAAACAGCTGGCTAGGTAGTCATGGTGCCATTTGAAGAAGGCAGATTGGAAAGAGTCAAGAAATGAAGGGGAAACAGGGAAGCGTAATTGTTTTTAAGATAAACGATTTGCAGATCACGTAATCAAGATGCCATTTAATTAAAAAAATAAGTCTTTTATGAAAATTTTTCATTTGGGTCATTTATCATTGTTTGCTGTTTAAAGCTATTTTTGGTAGCCCTTTAGTTTAGGTAATCCAAACATGCATTGCTTGCTTATGTAACGAGACCATAACAAAGGTTCCCTTTAGATGGTAATGACGGTTACAGAGCATCAGTAAAGTGAGTGTTCATCTCTGTGCAGTGTGGCATTTGATATGCTGGTAAAATGAATTAAGAATAAGAAGAATTCACAGGCCATATGTATATTGAAGTGTGCAACATCAAGAGAAATATGTTTCACTTAACTTCACTTTGGAGTGGTCAGAAGTGTTTTATTTTGGTTGGCCATGTTGCACAGATGAATAACCATTTTACCAATGCTTTGTGTTAGGAAGATCCAAAGAAGTGTTTGTTAATGTCTTGTTACATAAGAGGAAATGAGTAATAGATGCATTTTTGCAGTACCTAAACTAAAGTGTTACTCTTTTTTTCTGAAGATGGAATTAACTCCAGAACAGTATGGTGATTAATGACTGGAAAATTATCAGCAATGATAAAAAACTGAAGTTATGAAGGAAGCAGTCTGTTGTCTGGACATGTTGGATGTTTTCCAGCAGTTTTAATAGCAAGTGCCACTCATTCATAGTGCTATCACTATCTATATTGGTAATCAAGTAATGTACAATTTTTTTAAATGAGTAACCTATTAAAAAAAAAAAAAAGGTAAATTAAAAATTGAAGTAACCAAATGTTATAGATGATGCATAAGATTTTCTTATTAAAATACATTATTCCATGCTTTCCATGGCCATTGTTTTCATGGCTTGCCAAAATTATCACTACACAGCCAGCCGTGGGCTGAAAGGGAAGATGGAGTTTCTGCCAGAAAATGAACAGACATTAATTCAATAAAACTGGTGAAGAATAGCTTTTTGGTCCAATTAATAAAACATTTTATTATGTTATTTTAATGGGTGCAGGAAAGCTTTAGCTTTTTATCAGTTACTTTTATATGAAGGAGACAGGCATCATTATTCAAATGTATATCTCAAGTCTTCCCTCTGCCTATCAGCATTTGTAGCAACCCAAAGGAATGCAAATAGAGTATTCATGGTATCTGACATTCTGAACTGTAGGTGGATCTGCATGACTGTTTCCTTGGCATTTGTCAAAGTATCATACAGCGTTGCTAAGCAGATAAGTTGCACTATATGTTTTATAGCTCTTTTAAGTAATTTAAAAAAAAAAAAAAAAAGCCTGATTATTGAGGTTTACAAATATGTATCCGGTCAGTTCAGGTTGAGGAGCATGCACTGATACAGCGTGTTGCTGCACCCACCACATGACGAAACCGCTCGAGATCTTGGTTAGCAACCCCCCCAGGCAAATACACGGTCTAGTCCTACCCCCTAAAAATGATCATATATCTCCAGCAGCCAGGTGTTAGGTGGGCCTCTCCTTGGCCTGGTCCAGTTGCTTGGGCCCTCAACAGTGAGTATCCTGTGAACTGAATTGCCCTTGAGGAGTCGCACCACATGGATGTAGTTCTGTAACTGATGTTCCCTCACAATGGAGATAATGTGCCTCATTTCAGATTTCTTGAGTAAATGCTCGCTCGACACAAAGTCATACCAGCAGTATCGAAGGATTCTCTGAAGAGACACATTACCGAAGAAGTCTAGTCTTCAGGTGACTGGATAACGTCCAGTCCATATCTCGCAACTATATAGCAAAACAGGAAGCACTAGGAATCTAAAGACTTGAACCTTTGTCCTTTGACAGAGATATTGGGAGCACCACACACCCCTTTCTAGTGATCTCATGACCCACAATGCTCTCCCAATCCATGTACTAATTTAATGGGAAGAGTCACCAGAGACATGAATGGCTCTGCTGAGGTAAGGAAAGCTCTCAACAAGGTCAACATTCTTTCCGCAGACACACACTGCTGATGGCTGTGGCCAGGAGGTCATTAAAGGCCTGGATCTTGGTTTTTTATCCAGGACACTCAAACTCAGAATCCTCGCTCAGTCTCCTGATCAGATCCTCCATTGACTCCGCTAAGATCGTAATATTGTCGGCAAAGTCAAGATCAGTGAATCTGTCTTCACCAACAGATGCCCCACAGCTCCTGGATCCCACAACCCTGCCCAACATCCAGTCCATGCAAGTACTGAACAGAGGAGGAGCAAGAACACACCCCTGACAAACCCCAGATTTAACAGGGAAAAATTCAGAGATTCTGCCTCCACTCTGCCCATCACTCAAAGTACAAGTGTACAGGCCGGCCATGATATCCATCAACTTTGGTGTGTCCCACAGGGAAGCTCGATTAACTGAGTTGAATGCTTTATGGACATCGACAAAGGCTGTAAACAAACTACCGATACTTGTGTTTGTGCTTCATGATAACCCTCAGTGTAGGAATGAGGTCAATGGTAGACTTCTTAGGTGTAAAACCAGACTGCTCCTTTCACTGGTAGGTGAGCAAGTGATCACGGATCCTATTTAGGTTAACCCTAGCAGGGACCTTTCCTGGCACCAAGAGCAATGTTATCCCTGTGTGGATCCTACAGTCCAGGCGATCTCCCTTCCCTTTCCAGATAGGGGCAACAAGTCCTGTTTTCCAGGAAGTTGGGAAGATATCTGTCTCCCAAATGGAAGCAAAGATTGCTTGCAATGCAAGGAGGACAGCCTTACCACCAGCTTGGAGAAGTTCACCCCGGATACCACAGATCCCTGCAGCGTTCCCTACCCTCAGCTGGTTCACCACTTGTGCAATCTCAGTGAGACTGGGTGGTTCACAGCTCTCAGCCTCAAGATCCAGCTTAGGTCCAGTAGGTTACCACGTACTAGGAAAATGAGGCATGAACTGGGCAGTCTCCAAGATTAGGCTCATTCTGATAAGTGTGCATGCAGTTTGTGTGAGAAACTTGCAGACTTAGGTGTGCCTGCTGATCCTAATATGATGTGGGAGACCTTCCATAACAAGACCCTGAATTTTGCTGTGGGTTGTGTTGGTGTTACCAGTGTTACCCGCAGAAGTAGGTGCATCATCACGTTTTGCTTACAGACAAATTGAAGCATTATGCACATCCTAATCTGTTCCTCTGAGAGTTACAGTCAGGGCAGGTGATGGAACGCACCTTACGGATGATGCTGCAATTGTGACCCGCTGGGCTGGCTACTTTGAGCAACTGTCCATGGTTCTTGAGGCTGATCCAAATATGTATAATTAGGTGTGTGTGGTCTTCAAGACAAAAAGCAACCTGAAGACTCCCTAGCGGTTTTACTTTATTGGTGAACTTGCAGAGGTGTCAGCTAAGTGGGCTGGGACAGGTCGTATCTTATCTGAGACGGACGTGTAGTTGACTGTAGCTGTGGTACAAATTGAGTGAGACAGGCTGGAACCTATCTCAGGCAAACGTATGGTAGCTCGTTGTGTGAACAAACAATGTGCATGTACCACAAAGCTGAATTTGTCAGCTTGGCTTGATTGAAAAGTGAGGTGCATGCAGGCACCAAAAAAATTTAAAGGTGCATGCATACGCCATCTCACCAAGTGCAAGTTACACTTGTACTAGTTTCTACATCTTCTGTAGAATTCACACCAACTGCCATGGCACTGGTTGAGCGTGAGCAGAGCAGACTGCTCCATACACATATGCACACACACACACACAATTATTTTGTAATGAGAACTTAGGTGTGTGCAGGCGACAAAAAAAAATTAAAAATGCATGCATGTGCCATCTAGTGGCTGTGGTTGAGCCTGAGCTGAGTGGACTACTCCATACACAACACACACATTTATATATGTCTAATATGGGAAAATAATGAATTTTTACATGCTCTAGTATGGACATTCATGAGGTTCATTTGTAGCATTGCACGTAATATGTAGATTAGGACTTTGGGGGTGTAGGCATAAAAATGTAAAATTTGAGAACCCTCAAAAGGCTGTATTTTTGTCCTCATCCTTAGGCTTTTAAAGGTGTGTGTAAAGATTTCTAAGTGTGTCACATTGTTGAAATTAAATGTAAAACAAAGATAGCAGGACAAATCTAGAGCCAACAGCTAATACACATTAGACCTCTAAAAACAAAAGAACTGTGTGTGTATGTTTTGCAAATGATGTGAAAGTATAAGTGTGTATGCACATGTGCACACATACATGTACTTTTATTGTACACACACATACATTCGTACAGTATCTGACAGAATGTGTGAATATACAAAGAAGTCATGCTCGGATACTGGTTTGAGAGGGCTGTGGTTTTGGGAAAGAAACTATTGAGGTGTCTGTTAGTTTTAATTGAAGTAAAGTGTTTACTAGAGGGGAGTTTATAGAATAAGTAATGAGCAGGGTGAAATGAGTCTGTGGTGACCCTTTTGACATGGTTAGTGACATGAGGTGTATTCAGGTCTTCAACAGTGATGTAGGTGGTGTTAAGGTCCCATCTGAGAGTGTTTGTGATCGTTGCACCCAGAAATTTGAAGAATTCCACCTTATTGATTACAGAATCATTCATTTCTAGTGGGTAGAGGTTGTAACTGCTGTTAGCGAAAAACCAATGACCATTTCCACTCTCTTGGAGGTATTGAGCACTAGGTTGTTGGAAGCACAGCAACACACAAGACGGAACGCCTCTTTTCTATAATGTGTTTCGTTGCTGTTAGTAATTAGACCAATAATGGTTGTGTCATCAGCTTAATGATTTTAACTGAAGGATCTGTGGAACTACAGTCATTGGTGTCCAAGGAATAAAGTAGGGGGATAGTACACAGCCTTGAGGGGCACCTGTGCTAATATGGAGAAACTCCGAGAGGTGGGAGTTCACATGAACTTACTGTTTCCGGTTTAAGTAAGTGAGTAAGTGAACTTTATTGTCATTCATACCACACAACAGTACAACAACGGATGCATAGCTGAACAAAATTGTGTTTCTCCAGGCTCAATGTACAGACATAAAAGACAGGTGCATAAAAGACAAGTGCACGCAAAACAACAGACAGACATTACAAACATTTCACTTCTTACACAGAAAATAGGTAAGACAGCACAAGGCAGCACAGTGCAAACAATAAAAACAAATGATATCTATAAATGTAAGCCAGTCAGTGGGTGAAATATAATATAAAAGAAAATATTGCACTATATGGATACAATATTTATACATGTATACAATATAGACAATGTAATATTGTACGATATTACAATACAATGTAAACTTAAGACCTATTTGTGGTAATAAAGTGCACAGTAAGTAAGAGAGCAAAAGGACAATGGTTATTTAAGAGTTTAGTATTCTGATGGCCTGAGGGAAGAAGCTCCTGTTAAATCTGGCCGTTCTGCAGTGCATACTGCGGTAACGTTTTCCAGAGGGCAGAAGTTCAAACAGCCCATGTGCCGGGTGTGTAGGATCTTTTATGATCTTAATGGATCTGCTCTGGCAACGTGAGTAGTTAAATTCTTGAACAGATGGGAGTGAGGACCCGATGATTTTCTCCGCTGTCCTCACCACTCTTCAAAGTATCTTCTGTTCAGCGACAGTGCAGCTACCATACCAAACTGAGATGCTGCTGGTCAATATACTTTTTATAGTACCTCTGTAGAAAGTTGTGAGGACAAGAGAGGAAAGGTTTGCTCTTTTCAGCCTTCGGAGAAAATGAAGTCGCTGTTGTGCCCTCTTGACAAGGGAAGTGGTTTTTGTGGTCCATGTCAGGTCATCTGTAATGTGCACTCCCAGAAACTTACCAGGAAACTGTAAACCCATTTACAGATGGAAAGATTCAGTTCAGTCTGTAGAAGTTTAGTTAACAACAGTTCAGGGACAGTGGTGTTAAACGCTAAACTGAAGTCAATACAGTAATCCCTCCTCCATCGCGGGGGTTGCGTTCCAGAGCCACCCGCGAAATAAGAAAATCCGCGAAGTAGAAACCATATGTTTATATGGTTATTTTTATATTGTCATGCTTGGGTCACAGATTTGCGCAGAAACACAGGAGGTTGTAGAGAGACAGGAACGTTATTCAAACACTGCAGACAAACATTTGTCTCTTTTTCAAAAGTTTAAACTGTGCTCCATGACAAGACAGAGATGACAGTTCCGTCTCACAATTAAAAGAATGCAAACATATTTTCCTCTTCAAAGGAGTGTGCGTCAGGAGCAGAGACAGAGTCAGAGAGAGAGAGAGAGAGAGAGAAAAGCAAACAAATCAATAGGGCTGTTTGGCTTTTAAGTATGCGAAGCACCGCGGCACAAAGCTGTTGAAGGCGGCAGCTCACACCCCCTCCGTCAGGAGCAGAGAGAGAGAGACAGAGTTTATTTTTCAATCAAAAATCAATACGTGCCCTTCGAGCTTTTAAGTATGCGAAGCACCGTGCAGCATGTCGTTTCAGGAAGCAGCTGCACAAAAGATAGCAACGTGAAGATAATCTTTCAGCATTTTTAGACGAGCATCCGTATCATCTAGGTGTGCGAACAGCCCCCCTGCTCAATCCCCCTACGTCAGGATCAGAGAAAGTCAGCGCAAGAGAGAGAGAAAAGTAAGCCGGGTAGCTTCTCAGCCATCTGCCAATAGCGTCCCTTGTATGAAATCAACTGGGCAAACCAACTGAAGAAGCATGTACCAGAAATTAAAAGACCCATTGTCCGCAGAAATCCGCGAACCAGCAAAAAATCCGCGATATATATTTAAATATGCTTACATATAAAATCCGCGATGGAGTGAAGCCGCGAAGCGCGATATAGCGAGGGATTACTGTAAACAGTATTCTGGCATTAAGTTCCTTTACAGTATATTAAGTTGACAAAGCTATAGTAAGTATCACACCATGGTCATACACAGGCCGTGGTTAGGCATAGCTCTGTGGCATTAGGTGAAATATATCATCTTTTGAGATGTGGCCGCATTGCTACTGTTCTTTAGTGTGCTGTAAGACCAGTTTAATTTTATTGTAAAGTGAAATGCTCCCAAGCCATTAATACTTTCTAATGCTTTCTGCTGGGCCCTTCATCTGTGATTTGTTTGCCTTCATACCGAATTTCAATTAAAGATAGACATTTTAATTGAGGATTAGTTTTATCTAAGTTAATCATATTACTGTTCAGTCTTAGTGGGCTTTTGTGAAGGTTTTCATGTGTGAACTACCTGTGTCCCAGTGAGTATGTATATATTTATAAAATTTAAGGTGGACATATTTTGGAATTTTAAAGACTTCTGTTTCATGTTTGGACTGCTGCCCCATTGGCTGCAGTTATAAGCTGCTCAAGGATGGGAGATTTTAAAACTAAAGAATTTATAAAATAAAATTAATAAATTCAGCACCAGTTTACAATGAAAGTGTCCAGGGTTATGCCATTACAAAAACTGTGAATAAAAAAGTTTCACAATTCTAAACATGTCCCTTAATTTATTATATGCCAGTCAGTATAAAAGTGGATGATTTTCCTCAGTTTGATAAATGAGTTTTTTCACTTGTTCCCATTTGATGCATTTTGTTGCCTTTTTCTTTAAAAAAAGTTTTTTTAGGTAGTAGATACCAGTTTCCTATCTTAATTGAAATTATGCATTTTACAGAATAGAAGAGAATGCCTTAAGACCACGTTCCATTAGTTGGTTGCTTCAGTTATACTCGTGTATATAAATGGAACCTAAGTTTGTGTACTATACTTTTAATATGACAAGCATTTGAAGCATGGAAATAGTAAAATAGACAGTTGTTGGTCAGTGGTATAGAGCTTGTCAACCATAGCTCATTTTACATATTCTCAATTTGATCTGTACATAAGCAAGAGGTAATAATAAAGCATGTATCATGGTAGCATTTAACACTAGAATTACCAAAGCCTACAAAAAAACTCATGAACCCGGCCCATCTTAAATCTGTTCGCGCCTCTCCATTCAGCGTCTTTTGTCTTGTAAATGTGTTGATAAGCCCAAGCAGCCTGCAATCCCGCAGAAACGGCAAAAACCTCTCCCAGCTCAGGCCTTGTTTATCAGGGAATGAGGTAGTATCTAGAGCTGTATAGGCTAAAAAAATATCGTTATTTGAAACACGTGCATTTCATGTGTGTTCTGTGTCTACAAAGATCTATGTAAGTGTAGGATGACAGGAAATGCAAGAAATGTTGAACACATACCTAAAAGACAAACATTTTTCATGTTTTAGTACTAAGAACACAATTTTGACATGAAGTATATAATGTGTGAAGACTGAAGTCCAAATATCAAATAAGCACTTTCACAAAAGGTACTAATATAACAATGCAAGTTGTTCAAGAATATAACTGAAGAATAAGAAATCGGGTTAGGGTACTTTATCGACAAAACTGCTTTGGTAGTACAGCAGTAAGAACTGCTGACTCCTAATCAAAGATTGTGGGTTCAAGCATCCCCGCGTCCCAAAATAAACATTTTGAGTAGTGAGCTACTCTTATTGTTACTATTATACAATAAAAACATACATTTGATTTGAGTCTGTAACAGCCAGTGTAAATGTATGGTACTTGTAAAGGTTAGCATTTTTTTTTTTCAGTTTTATTCTCTCAGTCACGTTCACGCTCGCCCAGTGTTACACTGCTGTTATGTAATATAAGAAAAAGTACAAGTCAGTTTTGATAAGGTGTAATACGTTTGTTCTGTTTTCCAAGAACTTTTTACATCTTGTGATATGCAATACACGGATTTAGTTCTGAAACGTCTCCTCATTGCAGTCATTGCATGTATTTGTTTAGTTCCATCAATAGTCAAAATAATGAGTTAACGATTAGTCAAACCAGAGTGCAGTTTTTACAAATAAATGGATGTACTGGATGATAATCATGAGAACAAGGGGACTAAGTAGTGAATTGCCCTTTTGTTTGGCACGTATATATTTTTCTCAGTGCCTTATTTTTTTATATGTTTTGTATATATACTAGCTGAAATACCTGGCATAGCCCAGGAGGAAAATAGTATTTTTTTTTTTTTTAATTGTTTGAGAAAAATATAATTTAAAAAAAAAACACATCTTTACAAATAAAAACAAATAAACAATGAAGACTTACTAATGTGCTTATGCTGTTTACTGAAGTGCCTTGTTATATACAGTGTTTTTATCTATCTTTAGCCAATATATAAAGGTTCTTAGGACTTTGTACCCTTGAACATGCTTCTTAAAGTTGTCCATGTAAGAAACAGGCTGTGTCCAAATTGATTCCAGCAATTTTCAATGATTGTCCAAACGTTCCGAGCATCAAGTGGATGATAACAGACTTACAAGACCGAATCTCCAATTATTCTCTTCCAGTTTAAATTGTTTTGCAATCAAATAAACATTAAATATTTTACCTATATAAATAAATGTTTCAAGTTAAATATCATAGCTATATTTGGTTTATACTTTACCTTCGATTTTGATAAATTAATTAAATGTTTTTTGATTATGAACATGTTAAAAAAAAATTCCTATTTCTTTTTTACAAAAAAATTGTAACACCAACATGTTAGCTATGATGTTGCGAAACAAATGACATTTAGTTCATTAATGAATAAAAAATGAAAAATCGCAAAGAGCCGTTGAATTCTCAAAACAAATATAGGATGTTTATGGTAGATAAAAATAACATTGCTTACTTATCTTATATATAATAGCCTATTTTAATCAAAATATAATCGTGTAATACGTTCAAAGTAGTGTGAAAACGAAGGGGAAAAAAAGAAGCCTTTGTTAAGGTTTTTTGACAGATAAATTTTTGTATTGTGATGTAGTAATAAGTATTTACATGCAGAATTTTTGGAGACGTAAATAAAGTCAATTAAATTATTAGGTTGATTTAATTCTATTACCACTACAACATTGTTACAATAAGATTAATGCAAGATGAAAATATAGTTAACAAAAACAAACATTAAACAACAAACAAATGCGTATTTTTATTATGATAAAATTGTCGGTTGCTTTATGGAGCACATCAGAAACGTTCCAAGTGTCAACTAGATGATAACATACATACATACATACAAGACCGCAAGATTGTTACAGTCTGCTTTATATATAAGATATATATGACGGCTCGTGTCACAAAGACAAAAATAGTTGGGATGCCAACCTGGCCAACTCTATTTATGTTTGAGCACCACTTGCTTTTGAAATTAAAGAATGCAGTCACCTCCAGCTTTCCATCTGGTGGTCGTTCTGAGTGTCAACTGGATGATAACATGCCAGAAGGGAGTGGGTTAGGGTTGATTTCACCCTAAAGTATTTTTAGTCGACCAACGAGAAACATGTGTACCAAGTTTCATGAAAATCGCTCCAGCTGTTCAGAAGTGATGCTGGAACACACACACACACATTGACTTTTATGTATATATAGATATATATTTTTTATATATATTTTGACCATTGTTTTGTGAAAAAAAAACAAACAAAAAACTGCTTAAATGATAGGTGTCTTTTTTTATAAAGTGTGTGTGAAAATTGTGTTCTTTAAAGTTTATGCTAGCATTTTTTGGTTATCCTCAGCAATTTTTTTTTCTCTTATTAGGATAGCTCTGCTGAGCTTTAGAATGGTAGAGTCACAGAAAATTGATGTCACAGTGAAGACACTGGACTCCCAAAGCCGGAGTTACAGTGTTGGAGTAGAGGTAAGCATTGTCATGTTTTCAGTGGGGGCAATTGCAACTTTGCTTTGGCTGGCAGTGTACTTGATTGTTATGTGTTTGACCCTGAAACCAAGATTACTACTTCAATTCCTGCTAGTATATTATTGTGTGAACTTGTCCATATTGACTTCCTATATTTTAATTGTATCACTTTCATATTGTACTAGTAGTGCTTAATAGTTTAAAATGATGGCTACTATGAAAGTTTTTTTTATTACCCTTATTGTTTAAATTTTAAATTGTTAAAAATCATTTGTTTCAGATAACTGTGAAAGAATTTAAGGAACATATTGCTGCGTCAGTGGGCATCCCAGTGGAAAAGCAACGGTTAATCTATCAGGGACGTGTCCTGCAAGATGATAAGAAACTCAAGGAATATAGTAAGTATTGTCTTACAAAGTTTAAAATCTGGAATTCAGTGCTAAAAAATTACTCTAGGTACAATGGCTCTGTATTTAGCAGAAACCTCTCCATTTCAGACAATTAAACATTTGCAGTTTCTCTATGTGTTACATTGTAACACTTTTGGCCATGTCTTTCTTGACACACAATGCTGTACTTTATTTTTTTTTTTTATTCTTTAGTTTTAGAATTTGAAATGCTAAATGTGACAATGAAGCAAATCTTTGCTTTAACTGGCATTATTCAGATGAAATTAGTACCGTAATTCCTAAGCTTGCTTAAAAACCCCATCATGATTGACAGTTCGTGTTGCAACCATTGTATTAATTAGGAATGCACCAATCTGATAAGTATTGAATATGGGAGTGGTATGCCACACCTCATCTTATTTAGCCAACTAACCGGTGACATCTGTCATTAGTTTAAAATATTTGCTGTAACCTAAAATAAATCTTGTACATTTTTAACTCTGGAATCCCTGAAGCCTACGAAAAACGTTGTAATGCCGGGTCACCTTAAATTTCTTTGCACCTCTTCAGCATCTTTGTTTTGCAAATGTGTCAGCACAGCCTGCAATCCCATCCCCCACCAACACAGCTGAAGTTCTCCCAGCTCAAGTCTCTTTATCTGGGTGTGAGGTGCCTTGAATTGTATAGGGTAAATAATATATTGTTATTTGGAATACATACATTTCATATGTGTTCCATGTCTACAACGATCCACTTAAATGGAGGAGGACATGAAATGTGAAGCAAGAAATGTTGAACAAATAATTAAAACACACTTTTTTTTTTTGTTTTATTAATAATTGGAAAAATGCTGACGTGAAGTGTATAATGTGTGAAGACTGAAGTTCAAATATCAAATAAACGCTTTCAAAAAAGGTATAACGGAACAAATGTGCTTTTATGCGAGAATTTAACCAAAGAAAAAGAAAATATCAATTGACAGAAAGTCAACTGTCTGTTTGGCTGATGTAGAGGTAAGAGCTGCTGCCACCTAAGCAAAAGGTTTTGGGTTCAAGCCTGGGCTCTTCTCGTTTTGAGTAGTGAGCTGCTGTTATTATTATTACTATAGTACAATAAAACATACATTTGATCCGAGTTTGTAACACCTGTGGTACATTTTTGGTACTTGTAAAAGTGACATTTTTTTAATTCAGTTTTATTCTCCAAGTCACGTTCACATGTTATAATGAACTTGTCTCTCCCTCCCTGAGTTAGTGGCATTTATCTCCCATTCTTTTCACAAGAGCAGTGATGACCACAGTTGGTGCTGTGGTTGATGCCTGCTCTGAACTATTTATTCTACCGGTAATCAAAGATACGATGCCCCGTGACCACTATCAGACTATCATTCGGCATTTGAGATTCGGCAAGATCAGAAAAACACATGTTCAGATGACATAGCATTTTCAAATAGTGACATTTTCATGCATGGATGTGTATGTGCATGTGCGACAGAGGTAGAGACAGATTTGGTGTCATTCAAGTGGTTACTGGTATGTAAAATAAACACTTTTGCAAAGGTATAATGAAACAAGTGTGCTTTTATTCAAGAATAAAATTTAATAACAAGAAACCAAGAAGACATGATTCACCAGCAGTTGTGTGTCTGCTTATATGCTCATTACTCAAAACAAGAAGATCCCAGGCTCAAACTCGCAACCTTTTGCTTAGGTGGCAGCAGCTCTTACCTCTACACCAGCCAAACAGACAGTCAACTTTCTGTCAATTGATATTTGAGCTGCGGTTTTTACTCATTAACAACATGCAAATTGAATAGTTTTTTTGTTTGGTTATGTTCTTGAATAAAAGCACACTTGTTCTGTGATACCTTTTTTGAAGGTGTTTATTTGATATTTGTACTTAAGTCTTCACACATTATACACTTCACGTCAGTATTTTGCCAATTACTTGTAGAACATGAAAAAAAAGTTTCTGTTTTAGTTATGTGTTCAACATTTCTTGTGTAGAAATTAACTCTT
Source organism: Erpetoichthys calabaricus (assembly GCF_900747795.2). NCBI lineage: Eukaryota > Metazoa > Chordata > Cladistia > Polypteriformes > Polypteridae > Erpetoichthys > Erpetoichthys calabaricus. The sequence goes on from NC_041394.2 coordinate 58,625,211, forward strand.
GGTTTATGGTGAATTACAGAAATATCAAAGCCATGTTCATTTATGTTCTGAAAATTCAAAGGGTGATAAATTATTTTGTGGTAGTATTTGTTGCTGTGTGTATTTGGGTCATCATGGGACTGGAACTAAGCTTTCATTTTTTGAAGTGGGGTGTGGGAAGTCATATATGTGACACTGTTTTTTTACATCAAATTTCATTTTTCTACATCAGAATTCTTTGACAATGATGCCAAAGGTCAGTCTTAAATAGAAAAAACATGCTTTGGAGCAGAGATGGAGAACATCAGTTTCATAATTATGCAAAACATTTCATGATATAAATAGACAAATGTTGTAGGACATAATATATGCCATAGTGCTTGAAAATAAGATCTTATTGACTTAAGGCTAAATGAAAAGTAAAGCGTGTCAATATAGAGATGAAATAAAAGAATTTGTAATTGTGGTTATTTTTCTATATTTTTCACACATTTCGTTGTACCTCACAGCATAAACATTTTGGAAAATGTAACCTTGGCGTACTCTGCTGCATGGGGCCAGCAAACAATGCCACTGATGAGAGTAGTCTAAATTTATAATAGAACATCACTGTTTTTAATTAATATGTGGGGTAAAGAGTGCAGGTGCCAAAGAAATGCATTTCATTTGATGCCATTGTCCATGGTGGAGGAATAAAAAGCATCCACAGTGTCAAAAATAGCAAGTTGGAAATTGTGAATCAACCCCAGTATGGACTTCATCTATTATCTGATTTTTTCCCGATTTCTTCAAGAGTTGTAACTTATATGTAACATGAACAATTTTCGGAACATAAAATTAAAACACACACTAAATATATGTTTGAAGAAGAGACTTTTTTTTTTTTTTTTTTTTTTTTACATCTTATGATCTTTATTCAGGGCTAATAAACTATTTGGCATCCACCTGCTTGTTAGTCAGGGTGTAACAAGTCCCTCCTGACTAAATCCTATCTGTGCCATTTCCACTCATTGTGGTGTTCTACAAATAATAAGATGTAGCAGTGTAGGATGTCTTCTGAAGTCTGTTATGGTAATTATCATACAAGAAATAAAAACTCATAATTTGTTTATACATAAAGAATTGCAGTTTTTAAGTTTGTATATGAAGTGATTGCCTTGCAGTTGTACTGTTACCTTGCAAGGCAAAATTCAACCCCTGACTTTTCTATACAATTTTTCATAGCTAAAACTGGAACATAATGTCTGAATCAGTAAATGGAACATTTAGTAAGCTGTGGGGCTCTTTTGTAAGATGCACCCAATTCAGACAAGTATTGTTACATTCATGAGTAATATTTAATTCCAGCTGCAGCACATTGTTAGCCTCTTATTTCAGTGTATCAAAAAGTTCAACAGAATGAATGTGCCATTTAAATAAGAGAAACAACACCCTGTTCTTTATATACAGGTATTCTCCTATAATAATTCTTTGCATTTATATAGTGCTTTTCTCACTACTCAAAGCGCTCAGCAATTGCAGGTTAAGGGCCTTGCTCAAGGGCCCAACAGAGCAGAGTCCCTAATGGCATTTACGGGATTCGAACCGGCAACCTTCCGATTGCCAGTGCAGATCCTTAGCATATGTAATAGTGGATTAATTAATGTTTAGTTTATTTTAATTTACTAAATGGAAAATTGTCAATATTTTCAAATACCAAAAAAGCATTTTTAAGTTAAGATGCAAACACTGAATACTCGAAAAAGTCTGGTGGGGTTGTGAAAAAAAGTTAGATGTTCATATTCAAACATACAAATCAACATAAGACTGGAATGCAAATCATCACTGATTTAGTCTTGTGATTCTGATTTTATGATTTAAACATATTAACACAAAGCCAGACCAGAAATTATTGGTTAGTTGCTTGATCAAGGACATATTTGAACAACTCCATAGTCAAGTGTTCTGGGAAACTCCACCCAGAAAATTCACAAGTAAAGACCTAGGATAATTTCATGTAAGGCGTTCTAATGATAGTGCCCATTAAATAATCATACACATGTGGCCAAATGTGCTTGTAAAAAAATTAATTTCTATTTTCTGTGAAGCAAGTTGAAACTCGAAGTTGAAAGCTGACAAAAGTAACTAGCATCCACTTTTCTTTATTTCATATTCTATTGAGCAGACACTTTGCTTTTGATGTAGGATTTAACATATTTTAAAAATATAAAAAGGAGAATGGCATGGTCAATATTATTGGTGGTACTTAGAAAAGGCCAAAATAGATTGTGGTGATATCCTAAGCTGACTAATTACTCAGACTGAGTGACTGACTATAAGATTAAAGGCACTTTTGACACTAGCCAATTTTAGTGGAACATCAACTGACCAGCAGTGTGGACAATCCATAACTGAAGACTAGCTAAGGAGACGACTGGAGAAGGTACACACAGGAAAAGCCACAGGACTAGATGGAGTCAGTCCTTGAGTTCTTAAGGCCTGTCCTGACCAAGTTTATAGCATTCTGTGTCACCTCTTCAGTCTGTCCCTAAGTCTTCAAGAAGTGTGTCTGTTGTGATAAACATCCTGCATTTTTCCTGTTCCAAAGAAGGTAAGCAGTTTTTCACATAATGACTACAAGAACAGTGACACTCGCATCTCACATCAATAAGACCTTTGAAAGAGTTAGCTACCTGTTCCACATGGCTTATTCTCACCTGTATAAAGCTGGCAGCACTGTGAAGATAATGTTTTTCGATTCCACCATCCAGCTATCCTTGCTCAAGGATAAGCTCAGAGGTACACAGGTGGATGAGCCTGGGGTGTCCTGGATATGGACTGTTTGTTGGGTAGACTGCAGTTTGTGAGACCCGAGGACTATGTTTCTCATGTGGATGCACCACAAGGGACAGTCCTGTCTCCTTTTCTCTTAACTCTGTACATCTCAGGATGTAAATATAACATCAGGTCAAGTCACTTGCAGAAATTCTCAGATAATTGTACACTTGTGGGGTGTATTGATAAAGGTGATGAAACCAAGGAACTGGTTACTTAGTTTTCCCTCACAAAGAGCCTCTATACCCAGTCACTATTCAGGAAGTGGAAGTAGGGCTGGTGCCCTCCTGCAAGTACTTGGGAGTCCAGATTAATGACAGGTTTGACTGGTCTCGTATTACAGAGGAACTATATGAGAAATGGCTGTGCAGGATCTGTTTGTGTTAAGAGACTGCATTCCTTTATTGTGGGTAGTGACCTTCTTCACATCTTCTACAAGCCATGTGATGGCCAGTATAATTTTTCTAAGCTGTGGTGTGCTGGGCTTGTAACATCACTCCAAGAGAGGCCTTCAGAATCAACAAGCTAATTGGAAGGGCAGGTTCAGTTATGGGATGGGATGCACTTTGTACCCCTTGGATGTAGTAGCAAAGTAGACTATTAAAACAAAACTGAATGCTATTATGATTAATCCTCCACATCCTCTTAGACACACTAACATGGAGTACTTTCAGCCAATGAATCATTCAGCAGAAGTTTGCCAAGAAGCACTACTTGGGCTCCTTTATACCATCTGTGATTGCCAAGTCAGAAGTTTTTTAATTTTCCTTTTTTTTTTTTTTTGTTCTGGTTTGTGTCAGGCTATAGTATGTATGTATGTTTGTTTGTTTATTGTGATTGTGTAAATTGCAAAATCTCCAAGAGAGCAAATAAAGTTCTGTCTCTCTGTCTATCTACCTACATAATTATCTACCTACTCTATTCACTCACTGTGTTGAGTCTAGAGATATCACAACAACTGATAAGTTAGTACCAATATTTTGAAAAATTAGTGGTAGCAGTGCTTTTATAGTATCGGTAGTAGAGAGTAAAAGTCTGCACTATAGTAATGCATGACTGCAAATAGGCTAATTACGCTGATGCGCCCATCACTCTGGAACAGGGTAAATCTGGACTCATCAGACCACATGATCTTCCATTGCTCCAGTATCCAATCTTTATGCTCCCTAGCAAATTGAAGCCTTTTTTTCCGGTTTGCCTCACTGATTAATGGTTTTCTTACGGCTACACAGCTGTTCAGTCCCAATCCCTTGAGTTCCCTTCGCATTGTGTGTGTGTGGAAATGCTCTTACTTTCACTATTAAACATAGACCTGAGTTCTACTGTTGTTTTTCTTCGATTTGATTTCACCAAACATTTAAGTGATCACCGATCACGCTCATTCAGGATTTTTTTCCGGCCACATTTCTTCCTCGAAGACGATGGGTCCTCACTATCCTTCCAGTTTTTAATAATGCGTTGGACAGTTCTTAACCCAATTTTAGTAGTTTCTGCAATCTCCTTAGATGTTTTGTCTGCTTGATGCATGCCAATGATTTGACCCTTCTCAAACAGACTAACATCTTTTCCACGAGATGTGTCTTTCAACATGGTTGTTTAAGAAATGAGAAGCAATTCATTGCACTAGTTGGGGTTAAATAACTTGTTGCCAGCTGAAAGATAATTGCCCATGCAGTAATTATCCAATAAGAGGCTCGTACCTATTTGCTTAGTTAAATCCAGGTGGCAACTTTTTTTTTGGCCAGGCAGTGTATGTTGAAAGCAAAAATAACAGAAGTGTCATCTATCACCAACTATGCATGATGTTTGTGGCAGCAGAATTTCAGGAAATGATTCTTCTTCTTCTTTTGGATGCTTCTGTTAGGGGTTGCCACAGCGGATCATCTTCTTCCATATCTTCCTGTCCTCCGCATCTTGATCTGTTACACCCATCACCTGCATGTCCTCTCTCACCACATCCATAAACCTTCGCTTAGGCCTTCCTCTTCTCCTCTTGCTTGGCAACTCTATCCTTAACATCCTATTCCCAATATACTCAGCATCTCTCCTCTACACATGTCCAAACCAATGCAGTCTAGTCTCTCTGACTCCCAACTGTCCAGCCTGAGTTGACCTTCTAATGTACTAATTTCTAATCCTGTCCATCCATGTCATACCCAATGCAAATCTTAGCATCTTAAACTCTGCCACCTCCACCTCTTGTCTCCTGCTTTCTGGTCAGTGCCACTGTCTACAACCCATATAACATAGCTGGTCTCACTACCGTCCTATAGACTTCTCTTTCACTCTTGCCGATACCCATCTGTTACAAATTACTCATGCCAATCTTCTCCACCCATTCCACCCTTCCTGCACTCTCTTTTTCACTTCTTTTCCGCAATCTCCATTACTCTATACTGTTGATCCCAAGTATTTAAACTCCTCCAGCTTCGCCAACTGTACTCCCTGCATCTTCACCATTCCACTGACCTCCCTGTCATTCACACATATTCTGTCTTGTTCCTATTGACCTTCATTCATCTCCTCTCTAGAGCATATCTCCATCTCTCCAGTGTCTCCTTGACCTGCTCCCTGCTCTTGCTACAGATCACAATGTCATCAGTAAATATCATAGTCCACGGGGACTCCTCTCTAATCTCGTCTGTCAACCTCTCCATCACCATTGCAAATAAGAAAGGGCTCAGGTAATCATCACCTCTCTTCTTAACCTAGCTTCCACTACTCTTTCCCATAACTTCATGCTATGGCTTATCAATTTTATCCCCCTGTAAGTTACTACAGCTCTGCACATCCCTCTTATTCGTAAAAATCAGTACTAGTACACTTCTTCTGCACTCCTCAGACATCCTCTCACTTTCCAAGATTCCATTAAACAGTCTGGTTCAGAACTCGACTGCCATCTCTCCTAAACACTTCCATGCTTCCACAGGTATGTCATCTGGACCAACGGTCTTTCCATTCTTCATCCTCTTCATAGCTGTCCTTACTTCCTCCTTGCTAGTCCGGTGCACTTCCTGATTCACTATCCTCCACATCATCCAGCCTTCTCTCATTCATCAGCCTCTCAAAGTACTCTTTCCATCTGCTCAACACACCCTACTCGCTTGTATCTTTATCCTTTATCACTCTAACCTGCTGCACATCTTTCCCAGCTTGGTCCCTCTGTCTAGCCAATCGGTACTGGTCCTTTTCTCCCTCCTTAGTGTCCAGTCTTTCATACAACTCATCATACGCCTTTTCTTTAGCCTTTGCCACCACTCTCTTCACCTTATGCCTTATCTCCTTGTACTCCTTGCCTGCTTTCTGCATCTCTCTGACTATCCCACTTTTTTGCCACCCTCTGAATACTCTCCTGTGCTTCCCCATTCCACTACCAGGTTTCCTTTTCCTCCTTCCTCTGTCCATATGTCACTACAAGCACCCTTCTTGCAGTCACCTTTACTACTTCTGTAGTTGCTCAGCTGTCTGGTAACTCTTCACTGCCACCCAGTGCCTGTCTTACCTCCTCACTAAACTCAACCTTGCAGTCTTCCTTTTTCATCTTCCACCAATTGATCCTTGGCTCTGCCCTTACTCTCCTCAACTTCTTGATCTCCAGCTTCATCCTATAGGCCACCATCCTGTGCTGCCTAACTACAATTTCCCTGCACCACTTTGCAGTCTTTAATCTCCTTCAGATTGACTGTTGTGCATAGGATATAATCGATCTGTGTGCATCTTCTTCCACTCTTGTATGTCACCCTATGTTCCTCCCTCTTCTTAAAATATGTGTTCACCAGAGCCATGTCCACCCTTTTTGCAAAATCCACTATCCTCAATCTTCATTCTCGGCACACCCAACTTGTGGGGCATATGTACTAAAATATTCATCATCACACCTCCAATTCCCAGCTTCGTAATCATTACTCTGTCTGACACTTTTTACCTCCAAAACACTGTTAACATACTGTTCCTTCAGAATAACCAATACCCCATTTCTCCTCCCATCCACACCATAATAGAGCAATTTGCTTCCACCTTCGATCCACCTGGCCTTAGTCCCCTTCCATTTAGTCTCTTGCACACACAATATATCAGCCTTCCTTCTCTCCATCATATCGGCAAACTGTCTCCCCTTACCATTCATTCTACCAATATTCAAAGTTCCTACCCTCGGTTCCACTCTTTACCTTCCTGCCTCTGGACACATCTCCCACCTCTTCTTCTTCGGCCAACAGTAGCCCAATTTCTGCCTGCACACTGGTGGCAGCCATTGTTAACCTGGGCCTCGACAGATCCGGTATGGAAATCTGTATTGTTGTCCGCATATTGATCTTGAAAAATTTTACACAGGATGCCCATCCTAATGTAACCCTCCCCATTTATCTGGACTTGGGACAGGCACAAAGAAACACACTGGGTTGTGTGTCCCCTGTGGCTGGGTTATGACATAGGCATGCTGACAAAGCACATGTGCAATGCCACTCCTTTTTCAGTAAAAGATCCTGATCATCTCACGGGAGAAAGACTCCAAGACTAAGGTCGTAAAGCTTATGAAACTGTTTCTGGACAAAGGCAGAACCATAACCACAATTGTGTAAAGTGTGACAGGAGCTCCCACCTGCAGCATAAGTTATTCACTTACTGAAGTAGCATTGCACATGTACTTTGTCAGCATGCCCATGCTGATCAAACACAGGAAGCTCTGCAGTCTACTTGTGACTTTACGCTGTAGGAAGTTAAGTACATAAATATAGGCAAATAACATTCAATGTGGCCTTTACATAAGTAACATAAATGTTTTTCATATAAAGACCATCACAGAACATAATGACAAACAGAAGTTTTGATGAGTTCGGCATGCCCTGCTCTTTTTTTGAAGGACATGAGTGTGTTAGAATCACTGACAGATGACACCCGACCTCTTGCTGCGTCCAAACGGTGTCATATTTTGCCTTTACGCCTGGTGCAGCTGTGTTGTTCTTATGTGTGAGTGGACATTTCTTGTGAGCAGGGCTTCTGTTCTCTTTCTCAGATGTAGAATCCTCATCTGAGTTCACCTCTGTTATAGCATGTCTTTATTTGGAAACAGCAGTGTCAGATGGGGGAGCATGAACGTGACTGAGAGAATTAAACGGAATTAAAAAAAAGGAAAAAAAGATAACATTTACAAGTACCATAAATTTACACCAGCTGTTACAGACTCAATTGAAGTGTACGGTTTTATTCTATAATAGTAACAATAAGAGCAGCTCACTACTCAAAAGTGTAATTCTAGGATGCACCCGGAATTGAACCGGCAACCTCTTGATTATGAGTCAGCAGCATAAAAAAAACTGTATATAACAAGGCACTTCAGTAAACAGCATAAGCATATTAGTAAGTCTTCATTGTTTGTTAATTTGTTTTTATTTGTAACAGCAGTGTCACACTGGGCGAGCGTGAACGTGACTGAGAGAATAAAACTGAATTAAAAAAAAAAAAAAATGCTAACCTTTACAAGTACCATACATTTACACTGGCTGTTACAGACTCAAATCAAATGTATGTTTTTATTGTATAATAGTAACAATAAGAGTAGCTCACTACTCAAAACGTTTATTTTGGGGCGCGGGGATGCTTGAACCCGCGACCTTTTGATTAGGAGTCAGCAGTTCTTACTGCTGTACTACCAAAGCTGTTGTGTCAACCCGATTTCTTATTCTTCGGTTATATTCTTGAATAAAAGCGCACTTGCGTTGTTATACAAGTACGTTTTGTGAAAGTGTTCATTTGATATTTGGACTTCAGTCTTCACACATTATACACTTCATGTCAAAATTTTGCTATTAGTACTATAACATGATAAAAGTTTCTGTTTTAGGTATGTGTTCAACATTTCTTCAACAATATACTGTATTATTTACCCTATACAATTCCAGGCACCTCACACCCAGATTAAGAGCTTTGAGCTGGGAGAACATTTTGCCCAAGTTGAGCCGTGGCAGTGGGGGGATGGGATATCAGGCTGCTTGCGCTGATCAACATGTCTACAAAACAAAAAATGCTAATGGAGGGGTGTGAAGAAATTTAAGGTGGCCTGGAATTACGTTTTGTTTGTAGGCTTCAGGGGTTCTAGTGTTAATGTTTTGATTTTTCATGAATTCAATGCATAGAACAAATAGTCAGTGGCAAATAATGATTCCTTGACTTATTTATTTAAGTGATTCATCAAAGTAGCCACCTTTTGCTGATATAACAGCCAAACTGTGGTAACTCATTTGATTCCGAATGCCTGTCACACTATGCAAGTCACCAAACCTGACTCCAGCAAAAGAACCCCAGATCATCACACTTCCTTCTCCATGTTTGACAGTTGGTGCCACATGCTGAGGGAACCATCCTTTCACCAACTTGACGGCTTATAAACACCCAGCATAATGAACCAAAGATTTTAAATTTGATTCATTAATCTCTAAGATTGTTCTCCGGTCTGCCACAGTCCACAGCTAATATTTCAATGCCCTATTTTGTCCTTTAAGGAATAGCTTTCTTACTTCCACTCACCCTGTCATACCTGCAGCACAAAGTCTCCTCTTCACAATAGAAACTGAGACTTTTTTCGACCACCATTATCTGTTCCTGAAGCTGTTGTGCTGTGAGGCACCTACCACACAAGCTGGTGACCCACAGAAACTTGTCTTTTGATTGGGTTTTGACTTTGATTCTGGCATGTCCCGTCCTATCAGTTTCTTCCATTTTCCAGTTACCTTTGGATTGTGTAGGTCACTGTACTCACTGACACTTAGATTTTTTTTTTTTCATTTTAAAAGATTAAGTAGTGAGAAGTCAAGCAAAATGACACATTTTATTGGCTAACTAAAAAGATTACAATATGCAAGCTTTTGAGGCAACTCAGGCCCCTTCTTCAGGCAAGATGTAATCTGAAGAAGGGGCCTGAGTTGCCTTGAAAGCTTGCATATTGTAATCTTTTTAGTTAGCCAGTAAAAGGTGTCATTTTGCTTGACTTCTCACAACAGTCATAATGGCTAACATGGTACAACACCCTACTACTACAAAAGGTTTATTAAAATTTGAAGAAAAACAGTTCATGCAAAAATAGAGATAAAACAACTATTAAAGAAAATTTCTTGTTCAAGAAAAGTTCTGTTTAAAGATTATTTATCTTGTCTCGTTTCTGCAAGTTTGGTCATACACTCATACTTTGGGCATGTTATGCAAGGTCAGAAAACTGTATACCATCTTCTGTTTGCAAACATAGATCTAACAGTCCATGCTAGAAGTAAGACTTTATCTGACTTAATTAACTCTTTTTACAAATATAGCTGAGAAACATCTATTTCTTGTTAACTTAAAGGGAATAAAACGGCAACATTTATTTATATAGCACGTTTACATACAAATGATGTTACTCAAAGTGCTTTACAAGATGAAGAAAGAAAAGTTTATAAAAAAGATTAGGCAATACAAAGTAAGGTCCAATGCCCAGGAGGACGGGGGGGAAAAAAACCCTAGAGGTTTGAAGAAAAAAAAATCTGCAGCGATTCCAAGGCCACAAGACCACCCAGCCCCCACTGCACAATCTTCCTAACATAAATGATCAAAATCAGTCCTCATGGTTTTCAGGCTTCACGTGGAAGAATTAAATGATGATGGTCGTGGACATCTGGCCTTCAATCCGTCAATGTAGGGACTGCATGGTGCCTTGATCAGGTGGTGGTGGCGGCACAGATTGCAAGCACAGAAAACTGGAAATAGAACAGCAGAGAAAGTAGGGGTTAGTATGGATTGCGGAGCCATGATAAAAACGATAATTAAATGCTTATAGAGAATATAAGGGTTACACTAAAATGAAGCTATGAGAAAGCCATGTTAAAATATATATATATTTTTTTGTAATTTCCCTAAATGAATGGCCTACACTTCTAAGGGTAATAATGCTTTTTCTTATTTCATTTGTTAATTGCCATTTTCTTAATATCACTTGAATGTACAACTTTCTGCAGTGTAATATTGTTAAAGTAGTATTTTAGAGGGTGTAGTAAGACTGGCTATTCCAGCTGTACTTTAAGACAGACAGGGTTTTTTAAGTAATCCACAAGTAATGGGACACATGTGCAAATTGTCTGCTTCAGCTTCAAATTAAGCAAGACTTATTTTACTTTAATTGTTGCAGAACATCTGTAGGTTGTAATGTATTAGTTGTTCCCTGAAGAAGGCCCATTTGTAATTCTGACATTTCCTTTTTTTCAGTTTTTGCTAACCTGAACTTTAAATTTTAACTTCTGGCAGTTTACTGCTTTTCTTCTCACCATTTTAGGTCATTCATTGCATTTCAATTGATTAAATCTGAAATTAAACTGAAGTGTTCTAAAACTCTTGACCAGCAGTGTGTCTTGTGTGTCTCTAAATATAGATAGATCTACAAAGATATATAGATATATGTATATACAGTGTGTGTATATATATATATATATAATATATATGTATATGTGTGTGTACGTGTATATACACAAATACAGTATTACAGAAAAAGGCACAATATTGTTCACTTGGTTGATGGAGGTACTTTTAATAAAATGAATGGGATTTCTGTTTTTGCCTTGGTCTCGAATAGGTATTGAGTTTCGTGAAATTTCACTGGTTTTGACATCGACTACAAAAACTCTGGCATTAGGACATCCCTAGTTGTCTCATTGTGTGCATTGCACTGAACATGGTCAAGGGAAGGAAAGAAGCAGCAGGAGAAGGAAGAAATGAAGAAAGTTATAGTCAAGGTAAAGGCTACAAGAACATCTCCAAAGGGCTTTGTGTCACTGTGACCGTGGTAGTTAATATTAGCTAGTTTAAGGTCCATGGGACCATCGCCAGCCTCCGTGGACATGACTGCAAGAGGAAAATTAACCCCTCTGTTAAACAGAATGATAAATCAAATGGTGGAAAAAGATACAAGGAAAGCATGAAGACAGATTCAGACTTAACTCCCAAGACCGTTTCACGTCACATCATCTGCTGTTGTCTGAATGAATGTAGGCTAAATGGTAAAAGACCCAGGAGACACCTAAAAGCCCGGCTGGAGTTTCCTAAAATGCATGTTGACTAGCAATCATCATCTCTGGAAAATGTCCATTGGACATATGAAACTAAATTAGAGCTTTTTGGTAAGACACAAGAGGTCTGAGATCAAAGAGGACAAAACTATGCTTACAAATAAAATGCCATGCATACTCTGAAACATGGAGGAGGCTTATTAATGTTATTTAGTTATGTTACGTCTGGCACTGGTTGCCTTGAATCTGTGCAGGGCACAATGAAAGTGAAAGAATATTACATTCTGCAGCAAAATTCACTGCCCAATGTGAAAAAGAGCTCTCTCTGACAGAATAATGACCCAGAATGTGGAATCTTCTGAAGTGGCCTGTTATGAGTCCTGATCTGAATCCATCTGAACATATATGGAGAAAGCTGAAGCTTATAGTTGAGAGAAGGAACCTGTCAAACCTTAAGAGAATTGTAATAGTTTTAAAGAAGAGCCAAATTGGCAGATGTGTAGTAGTCTTATTTGGAGCACAGTAAGTATGTGAATGCAGTTATTGCCTCAAAAGGTTGTGCCACAGCAGTGGTACTCAAACCACGGCTCGCAAGCTGCACACAGTCTTCAAAGGCTAGTTGCAACTATTATAAGCCCTACTTAAGAAAAAAAAAATTGTCAGAATTCGTTTCATTCTCATTCACGCACATCAGTCTATTACGACCCCACTCCTCATCTGCCTAAAAAACACAATCACAATTTACCTAAGGCCTTGAACCAGGACAGCTAGCATGAGCACAGGGAAATCAGCATTTGTAGCAGCCCCCGATTTTGTTAAATCAAGACGGAGAATCTTTATCTTTTATTTACTTCCAAAACTTTATATCCATTTATTAAAGTTACACTGTCATGAGCACCTGGAAAACTATAAACAAAAGAAAATATAAACATACATTTTTAACAATTTACACACACACTTTACAGAGAAACAATAAATGAAAGTGTGTAATCAAATTTGCATACCTCACTCCGCTTACCAAGTGTGCAACAATTTTAAAGATTTGTCCTTTTCACAGATCAGTGTTTGCCTTCCGATATCTTCTCATTTTCAGTCAATACAACAAAGAAGCCAAAACAGCAAGTAAACAAACTAATGCATCAAACTAAAAATAACGAGTACAAAGTTGAAACATAAATACACACTGTACAGTTCAATAACTTAATCAAACATAAAGAAAGCATTCAAGGAGGAGGAGGGAAAAAAAAAGTAAAAGGTCACTACCAGTTTCTCCAAACTTCTTTCATCCCACGTTATTACATTACCTACGTACAGAATGATTTAGTGGTAATTTACCACTAAAAATAACTAAAGAACATAAGAGATTCAAATATGAAGAGGAATACCAGGCATTTAAAGAGGACTGGGAACTCAAGGTTTTCTTTGTGTCAATCGGTTGTGATAACATTTCAGTTTAAAAGGTCCATTTTGCAGCGTCATCACAAAGCTAAACAACCAAACTTCAGTACTGACTTTCCGAAGGCTGAAAAGCTGCCGAGACTGGGAAAAACTTCTTCCACACTAATACTAGCGAAAGTGCTGTGATGATCAGCAATGCTAGCTGTTATACTGTTACAGGCTGTGATGATAAGCAGTGCCAACTATGCCTTTTATGGGCTGTGCAAAACAGCAATGTGCTGTCTTTTTAGCTGTTGTGGACTTTGTGATCAGCACTCGGAAATAATTTAATAATGATAATGTTGAAACACTGCCAGTAATGTTGAAACTTGTGGTTGCAGTTATAATAAATTAGTTATTACATCATGTTTTTCATCCCTTAAAAACATATACTTACTCTCAAATGTTTAGTATGGACACACCAGAGAAATAAGTGTCAGAACTTTTCACAGATTTAGGGCACATTATTGCGAGTATATCATCATATATACAGTGAAGAAAATATGTATTGACCGCGTCAACGTTTTTCTCAGTAAATATATTCCTAATGGGGCTTTTGACATGAAATTTTCATCAGATGTTTGTAACAACCCAAGTAATCCACACATACAAAGAAATCAAAACAAATACAGGTCACATTCTGTTACAACGAAGTGCCAGGGACCTAAAAAATATTTTGCTGTAATGAAAATTTTGTGGTAATGAGGTTCTGTATTTGTCGCTATAGTGCTTTCTTTAACTTGCGTCCAGGCGTTTGTAATCATTTCAATAGGTTCTTTCACGTTACTTTTCATCTCCTCCTGTCTACAGGTTAGGCTGAACGAGAATTTTTATCAGCATTTCCTTTGCGATAATACATTTTCATGGTGCGAATGATGTCCAAATCCAATAGCCGAAACACTTCTGTGTAATTGGGTAGGAGGAACGCATCTTGAACATTATTTAAATGTAGAAGCATGCTGTGAGCAGCACAGTTATCAATCAGAAGCAGAATCTTCCTTTTCTTCTTCATATTGTGAGGTTTCTGAACTCTTTTCTGAGCGCTGCAGAAGCAAATCCGCATTGATCGCAGTCACTGTATCAACGATGGGTGATTGAAGGAACATTATAAATGCAGAGAACAATACTACGTGGCCACTAACCTGGCCAAGACCCAGCCTAACTGCTGTGTCTGTGTATAGGAGAGTTGTAGATCCCGCTAAAATAAATAAATGTGCTGTTCCTGTTTCAAGCTGAATAAAGCTGGTTTTGCTAAAGTACTTAGACTCAGCCTCATGTTTTGGAGTGGAAGACAGTGACTCACACATCACAATATCCTTGTCAAGTTGTCGCAGCGAGGTTCCCAAATATATTGAGTCATCCAAGCTCGTTTTTTCTTTTGTTTTTGCTTGGCCTTTCAAGAAAGTTGACAAATGTCAATGGCAAAGTTCCAGATTCACTGGCAACATCTTTTTTCTTTTTGCTGGAATTGAGACCTGCAATGTGAACTGTTGTCATTTTTTCATGTCTGCCATTTCTATAGAATGGTGTCAATGAGTTAAATTCAAATGATCTTTTTTCAAATGTTGACGAACAAGAAGCAAAAGGTATCACTTAAAACCACAGAAAACAAACGCAGCAAAAAATCGATACGAGGAAAATTCGAAGAAAAGAAAAATTTACTATGTTTCCGTTCGAGGATCGTTGTGCACAACAGAGCTACGACCACAGAGCTAACTGCTTTGTGGGTGATTAATTCTCTTGACTGCTCTTTGGATGATTCATTCAGGCATTTCAAGGTCTTTTGGGCATTTCATTGCAATGAAAGTATCTGCTGAATGTACAGTATTTCATATTAACATTTTTATAGACTGTCTTATGGGGAAACTGTCAGGACCGTAAAATACTTTGTTGTAATGGAATTTGACCTGTAAGTCAATAAATTATGTGTAAATAAAGTGGAATGTCACATGAAAGAAATATTGAACATGCTTACTGAAATTTATTTTATTTTTTGTTCTTTATTTCGCCTTATACAATTTCTTGTATTAGGAATTTATTAGTTTTCGCATACCCCTTGGGGTCAGAGCGCAGGGTCTGCCATTGTACAGGTTAAGGGTCTTGCTGAAGGGCCCAGCAGAGTAGGATCTCTTTTGGCAGTAACGGGGATTCGAACTGGCAGCCTTCTGGATACCAGCACAGATACTTAGCCTCAGAGCCACCACTCCGCCCACATGGTGGGCAAGTGGTATTATTTTAATACTTAGAAAAACCTTTATTGGTAATGATAGCTTCAAGACACCTCCTGCATGGAGAAACTAGTCACATGCATTGCTAGGTGTAATTTTTGTCCATTCTTCCACACAAACCGTCTTCAGATCTTGAAGGTTCCAGGGGCCTCTTCTGTGAACTTTGATCTTCAGTTCTTTCCATAGATTTTCAATTGGATTCAAGTCGGGTGATTGACTGGGCCATTCTAGCAGCTTTATTTTCTTTCTCTGGAACCAACTGAGAGTTTCCTTGGTTGTGAGTTTGGGATCATTGTCTTGCTGAAATGTCCACCCTCGTTACATATTCAGCATCCTGGTAGATGGCGGCAGATTCTTAAGAATGTCCCAGTACATTTTTCCATTCATCCTTCCTTCAATTATATGAAGTCTGGCAATACCATATGCTGAAAACAGCCCCACACCATGATGTTCCCACCTCCAAACTTGTTTTTGGGGTAATGTGCAGTGCAATATCTCCTCCA
Organism: Erpetoichthys calabaricus; assembly: GCF_900747795.2. Lineage (NCBI taxonomy): Eukaryota > Metazoa > Chordata > Cladistia > Polypteriformes > Polypteridae > Erpetoichthys > Erpetoichthys calabaricus. The sequence goes on from NC_041394.2 coordinate 58,641,201, forward strand.
AACATGGTGTGTGCAGTGGCATCCAAAGAGTTCAACTTTGGTCTCATCTGACTAGACTATATTCTCTCAGTATTTCATTGGCTTGTCCATATGTTGTGCAGCAAACTTTAAATGAGCTTCAGCATGCTTTTTCTTCAGCAGTGGAGTCTTGCACGTGTGTATAGAGGACATGGAAGTTGAGTGCATTACTTAATTTTTTCTTTGAATCAAGGTTATTATAGTTAACGAAAACTAAAATCAAAACAAATTATTATTAAAAAAACATTTTCGTAAACTGAAATAAAATAATTAACAAAACTGAATTGAAAAACTAAATGAAACTATTAAAGTAGCTGGAAAGACTAACTGAAATAAAATAATAATTTACTAAACATAATTTTAGTTTTCGTTTTTGAAATTTCTTGCTGTTTGTTTTTAATCCTTATAACTTTTAACTCTAAAACTGAAAGCCATCCACCACGAGCCGCCCATACGTATTCATCCAGTGAACGGAGGCTGGTGATGGAGGCCGGATGTTCACACAGCATTTGCGGTGACAGAGCGAGCTGAATACGTGTGGAATAGAAAGCGATTTACATGTCGCCTTTCTTTGCACTTGTTTTATATCAAGATGTAATTCAAACGCCTGAAATTGGAATGTGCTGCTCAACAAAAACTTTTCAGTTTATTTCTCAGGTGCCTGCTTTTTGTTGACCGTAAATTACCTGCCACTTCGCACTCGAAGTATACAAAGTATAGAGGAAGTATACTAATCATGAAAAAAATTCGACCTTGACATTTTGGTGAATCTTGATGTTTTAGAACTCCCCGAGTACGAAAATACAGTTTTTTGGAATTATGTCTGCGTGTGTGTGTGTGTGAGTGTGTGTGTATGTATGTATGTATAAACACGAGATCTCAAAAACTCAACTAGATACATGGATGAAATTTGCCATGTGGGTGTTACACCAGAATTGTAGATCTGTATTAACTTTTGGGCCAAATCCATTAACCGGAAGTGATACTGTACCTAAACAAATATTCAGTTTTTTTTATTCATGCAGCTGCAGAGTCCGATTTATTCAACTTTACTTTTATAATAATTGTTCAATATATTATTAATTTGATTTGATTTGTTGTTGGTGGTTATTCATTGTACATAATATAATCATTGTCTTGCGGTTTACTCCTCAAATATCCATCCCCATATCTGAGTACACAAGAAAGTCTAGGGGAGACCACTCCCGATTTTTGAAAATAAAACTGCACTGATAGAGAGACTGACAGTGTCATCATACAAGATCAGCATATTGTTGCTGACCAATCACTTTTGCTTTAAAAACATCGTTTAACAATGAAGCAATGCAAACCTTGTAAAATCCCTGAGTTGGCAATGTCTCTACTGAACTACAGGTAGGTGGGGGAAGCGAGTCTGCCAAGTGGTGAAAAGCTAAACATACTAATTTGTTTTTGTATTTATTAATTTATCTTTTTTTAGTTCATATTGACAGCTCAAAATACCTGATATTGTGACAATAATCTAATAGCAGAATTATGCTTTAAAATATGTTTTTTCAATGTTTCTCTCAAAACAGATAGTTGAAATATCATATTCTTTTTGTTCTTAACATCCGCCATATCATACATATTGCATACCAGAGAGTTTTCCTGCCTTGCATCCAAACCTAAACAGGTTTAGATAATGTATATATTGTTCTTAATCTGAGATGCCGTCTCTGTCATTTTGTTCCTGCCCATACTCCTATTATCTGCTCTTGCTCTGCTCATTATGGGTTTACTGTTCTTATGGTGGGCTTTTCAAGTCTCACTGCCCCTAACTCTTCACACTACATGCTTGTTTTTCTTTGTTTCCCTCAATACAGCTAGGTGGGGTCTGCATGCTCATTCAACCTTAAAAGTCCTATTCTTCCTTAACCCCTGTGATTGTCATGGTCACACCTGTCTGAACACAGTAGAAACTCTTTTCTTATTTTTTTTATGTCTTTCCAGGCCTGCAGGTTCAAAATTCTGTCTATACATTTTGTGCCTGAGATGGAATCATAGATCAATATGGCTGATAGAAAATAACAAAGCCCAGTGTTAGAGATTTTTGAATGAAATATTGAAGGCATTCATTATAAACACATTGTCGTTGGAGCGGGATATGTTGTGTGCTGTAGACATTTAGAGTAAAAAAAAAAAACTCTCAAACCTTAAAATTCACCTAAAGTTCATTACAAGTTGGCCCATTCTGGGCAATTAAAGGAAAAGAAAAAAGTGCCAACAGTCGGCTCAGATTTGTTCAGCACAAATGACATAAATATATTTTAAAAATTATAAAATTGTGTAAAATTGTTCATATTCTGTACCTAGTTTTGATTATGCTTGTTTTTATAAAACAAAAAAAATAGTAAAGTGTGTTGTGTAGTGTAGCAAGCTTCCACTAACATTAAATTCATATTATATCCAAACCAGTTAAGTGTACAGTTCTCTCATTGTGATACAAACACTAAATTCCATAGTAGCTCTATAACCATACTATAATTACTAAAACTGAAACTAATATATATGAAAATGAAATAGAAATGTCTTTGTAAAATAAAAATTAAACCAAAACTAAAAATACATGATGAAGGAAAACTAAAACTAAACTGAATTTCCAAGTAAGGTCAGAAAAAAATACAGAAATAAAAACTATTATAAAAAAGCAAAACTATAATAACCTTGCTTTGAATCAGCTGTACCTGCTAATTCCAGGTCTTTCTGAAGCTCTCAGCGAGTGATCCTTGGCTCTTGGACAACTCTTCTGATTATTCCTTTGACTCCTGTCAGAAATATTGCAAGGAGCACCTGGTCGTGGCCAGTTTATGGTGAAATGTTCTTTCCACTTCCGGATTATGTCCCCAGTGGTGCTCACTGGAACATTCAGAAGTTTAGAAATGCATCTGTAACCAATGCCAACAGTATGTTTTGCAAAAATGAGGTTGCGAAGGTCTTGAGAGAGCTCTTTACTTTTACCCATCACGAGATGCTTTTTGTTTGACACCTTGGTAATGAGAAACTTTTTTTTATAGGTCATCAATTAGGACTTAACCAGCTGATATTAATTTACATTGATAGGGGGCAGGATTGCTTTCAAAATACTGACAGATTTCATCTGGTTTCTTGGCTTTCCATGCCTTTTTGCACCTCCTTTTCTTCATGTGTTCAATACTTTTTCCTTGTGTCTTTTCTTTTTTATTACACGTAACTAAGTTATGGACTTATACAAAGAAATCAAAACAAATATGTGGATTACTTAGGTTGTTACCGACATCTGGTGAAAATTTCATGTCAGTAGTCCCATTAGAAATTTGTTTACTGTGGTAAATGTTGATGCTTTCAATACTTGTGATCAACGTTGGTGCATTCAATACTTATTTTTCCCGCTGTTATAATTGTTGGTGTCTGTGAGCACTTGTTTCTTTAACTTATATATGCATTAATGGTGTTACTTGATGCTGGCTGCATTTTCTGCTGTACAGGCACACATTATTGTTGTGACAGTTGCTCAATAAAAGACACCAAAATGATGTTCCAAAACTTAATCACCAAAAAATACAACACAGTCTGGCTGTATACATGCAACAGCAGACCACTAGACCACCATCAGCTGCAGGACCCCTGGTATTGTGTCACAATATACAGGGTGAGTCAAAATTATGTTAACATTTGAATGGCGGAAACAAGTTATTCACAAAATATACTTCATATGTGCAAGATGATTTACAGGAATGTCTCAACCTGTTCTCCATCATGTTCAATACATGTACCATATGTGGCACATAAATTGTCCACAAAAATTGTATAGAAGTATATACATAGTAGTACCATTAGTGTTAACATAATTTTGACTCACCCTGTATTTAACAAGGGAATATTCTTTGATTAAATTTTTGGTTTCCATGTGTATTCCATAAGTTTCCTAAAGGTTTGTACTACAAGCCCAAGGAGATTCAAGAAGGCAGGCAGAGGAAAGTACAGCCAAGAACATTAGGCTTCCCAAGGTACAGACAGATGATTGGTCGTCATTAAGCAAAAGTGACCATTGTTGAACTTAACTGCCATTCGCTGTGCGTCTTGGTCTATGTACCTTGGTATTCATTACAGTATATTTAACATCATACTTTTTATTTTTTTTGTACTGCACTGTGGGACACCCTGAGACTTTGTGGGATCCCCTCAAAGTTGCTGGATATTATAGCCAGCCTGTCCACTGGTACTCTTAATTGCTGTGCAGAGTGGAGACAGATCGTCTGCGTTTTTCCAAGTTTATTCTGGGGTTCGTCAGGGGTGTGTTCTTGCTCTAGCAACTGTGAGGCTTTGTTGGTGATTAAAAATTCACTGATACTGACTTTGCTGATGATGCTGTGATCTTCATGGAGTCAATGGAGGCTCTGCTCGTGTTTCTTGAGAGACTGAGTGAGGAGTCTGAGTGTCTGGGCTTGCGAATGTCCAGGAGAAAAACCAAGATCCAGGCCTTTAATTACCTCTTTGGTACAGCCATCATTGGTGCGTCTGTCTGCGGAGAGAGTGTTGACCTTGTCGAGAGGTTTACGTTGCAGCAACATTAATGTCTCTGGTGACAATTCCTATGATTTCATTAGACAGATTGAGAGAGCATGGGGGTCATGAGGTCGCTAGAAAGGGGTGTGTGCCGTTCCCGATATCAATGCAAAACGTTTTGAGTCCTGGTGCTTCCTTTCTTACTATATATTTGCGAGACAAGGATGTTATCCAGTGACCTGAGATGAAGTCTGGGCTACTTAGGAACTGTATCTCTTTGGACAATTGTTGGGTACTGCTGGTTTGACTTTGCTCATGGAGTCCTGAATGAGGCACATTACCTGCATTGTGAGGGACCGCCAGTTATTGCATTATGGCCATGTGATGTGATTCCCCAAGGGTGATCCAGCTCGCAGGATCTTGATTGTTGAGGGCCCAAGCAGCTGGACCAGGCCAAGGGGTTGGCTACGTAACACCTGACTGCAGCAGATAGATGGTCATTTCTGGAGGGTGGACTAGACCACGTGTCTGGCTGAGGGGTTGCCAACCAGGATCCCGAGCTGTTTTTTGTCGTGTGGTGGGTGCGGCAACACTGACCTGACCAACTTGTACTTTTTAGTTAGACATATATGCAGTGTTTTCTGCTATGGTGCAAATCTTAAAGTTTTTTTCCCTCCATTAAAGTTGTAAACTTGTTAATTATGTTTTATTCATGAAATGTAATTGCTCTTTATTTAGTTTTGCTCAGCTTCCATATCTGACTTTATATTCACACCTGGACAAATCTAATTTTAAATTAAACACTTGCACTTTCAACTTTCTACTACTGAACTTTCTGAAATCAGCCAAGAACTAGAGCCGATCTGTGACAGGTGCTACTAGTTTTTGTTCTTTGCTGACAGCTTGTATACATTTATACTCATGCTGTTGAAAACATTTCTCTAAAAACCTTTAACCACTTATTGTCCTTATACTTAGTACAACACGCACCCTGAAAAAGTATTCCATTGCATTGCTTGCTTATCAACTAATCTTGCAAACCAGGAAGGACTATCCACCCCACAGCTACTTTGCAATGGTTAAAGGATTTTTTATACTGTGAATGTCTTTCAGTACCTCTTTCCTCTTAAATGCCAATATCATTTGTGAATATTGTTGAACTGGGAAATGTCCGTCTTTTGATGTGTGTGTACAAGCAAATTCCACTTAATTCTTGAGGTTGCTAACCCAGTAATTCTCCAGCCTCTTCATGTAAAACAAGTCTTCACAATTAAAGCTAGAATGTTATATCTTAAAAAGGCTATATAATGCAATGTTGTTTTCTTAACAAAATGGAGAAATGTATAATTTTCAGTGTACAATTGAGTACATGTATTGAGAAAAAGTTTTTAATGTAATGGTCAATTAACCAAAACACAATTTTCTAAGTATTTATTTTTATAATTTGCACTTCCCTTTCTTAATCTAAAATAGTTGTGCATTTTCTTTTAGCAGTGCAAATAAACACAAGTAAGGGAACATGTTTCAGTAAGAGAACACCAATAAAAGTTAACCTTATTATCAATATGATATAGTCTGTAGCAAATTATTTTTGTATGTAGTTTATTTAATACAGTAATCCCTCGCTATATCGCGCTTCGCCTTTCGCGGCTTCACTCCATCGCGGATTTTATATGTAAGCATATTTAAATATATATCGCGGATTTTTCGCTGCTTCGCGGGTTTCTGTGGACAATGGGTCTTTTAATTTCTGGTACATGCTTCCTCAGTTGGTTTGCCCAGTTGATTTCATACAAGGGACGCTATTGGCAGATGGCTGAGAAGCTACCCGGCTTACTTTTCTCTTTCTTTTGCGCTGACTTTCTCTGATCCTGACGTAGGGGGATTGAGCAGGGGGGCTGTTTGCACACCTAGACGATACGGACGCTCGTCTAAAAATGCTGAAAGATTATCTTCACGTTGTGATCTTTTGTGCAGCTGCTTCTGAAACGACATGCTGCACGGAGCTTCGCATACTTAAAAGCTCGAAGGGCACGTATTGATTTTTGATTGAAAAACAAACTCTGTCTCACTTTGTCTGCTCCTGACGGAGGGGGTGTGAGCTGCCGCCTTCAACAGCTTACTTTGTCTGCTCCTGACGGAGGGGGTGTGAGCTGCCGCCTTCAACAGCTTTGTGCCGCAGTGCTTCACATACTTAAAAGAAAAACAGCCCTATTGATCTGTTTGCTTTTCTCTATCTCTGTGACTGTCACTGCTCCTGACAAGCACTCCTTTGAAGAGGAAGATATGTTTGCATTCTTTTAATTGTGAGACGGAACTGTCATCTCTGTCTTGTCATGGAGCACAGTTTAAACTTTTGAAAAAGAGACAAATGTTTGTTTGCAGTGTTTGAATAACGTTCCTGTCTCTCTACAACCTCCTGTGTTTCTGCGCAAATCTGTGACCCAAGCATGACAATATAAAAATAACCATATAAACATATGGTTTCTACTTCGCGGATTTTCTTATTTCGCGGGTGGCTCTGGAACGCAACCCCCGCGATGGAGGAGGGATTACTGTATACTGACATTTTACAGATTAGCCGTAGCTGTTTTTTACACTGGCATTCAATCTTCATTTATTGAAGCTTTTGTGAGCAAAATTAATTTATTGACATTGAAAACTGATTATTTTTTATACTTTGATTTTTTTTCTTGTTTTAAATCAAAATGGTTTATCTAATATACATTGTTACCACTACATTTTGTCTCCTCTGTAGATGTTGATGGAAAAGTTATTCACCTTGTTGAAAGAGCACCCCCACAGACACAGGCCGGTACAGGAAGTAGTGGAGCATCTAGTTCAGGAGCAACTACTACTCATGGTCCTACTGCACCTCCTCATGACCGGAATGCCAATAGTTATGTCATGGTTGGCACCTTCAACTTGCCAGTCAACCTCATGGATCCACAACAGATTCAGGTAACTGATAATGTACCAAAGAAAAAAAAATAGTATAGTGAAGGATTTTGCAAGAACCTTGTAATTTCAAGTTTACTCATTTTTATAATCGGTAAATTGGCTAGTTAGAGAACAGCCTTTTGTGGCAGTGGCAGATTTTTTTTTTTAGTAAGTTCTTGAAATGACATAATTTAAAAATGTAAAGAACTCCTACAGAAACACTGAAATAAGGTGTTTTGTTAGTGGATTTGTATTGATTATTAGACAATATATCACAGCAACATCAACCTCGACTGGCATTCATTCCAGTAGGTTCTTGTCTCATTTCTAGGACATACCATGCACACATCTACAATCACTCATTGTAGTAACAATCAGAAATTTATATAGTTTTTAAATACAGTAAGGAGTATGTCTTGTTTGATTTTTAATTTAATCTTGAAGGTGTTTTTGTTTGTTCTCCCATCCGCCCAAATACCCCCACCCCCTCCGTGCAGCAGTCAGTGCAGCAGGTAATGGCTGGCTTAGGAGAGGCTGGCAGAAATGCTCGTGTCAGCACCAACACTGGAGTGAGTAAAGTTTACTATTTTTGTATTGTAATGACTATCTTTCTGTCGAAGTAGTATCTAGAAGAACTTTGTGATCTATCCAATTTATTGCAATATGACAATTTCCTGCATTTCATCTCCTCTTTTCTTACCCATAAATGTATATAGTTTTCTTTAGCATTAGGTTGACCTGAATAAACTAGAAAAGTGTTAATTGAAATTAATAGAGATGGTTTGTGTTATTTAAATATAGTAGTTGCCCCATTAAACACAGAGTGACCTTGATGTAGCATAGTCGCAGTGTTTCTTCTTGCTTTGCTCACTGTTGCCACAGTGTTGGATTGCAACTGCAACCTTTTTAGTATGGTTTTCCCAGGTCCTGTTTTATTACCATTAGACTGCTGCTTGTGTTTCAGTTAATCACTTTGATGCAACCTATATGTTATGTCATTGATAATTAGTACTTGTTTATTGTATTTGCTTAAGCAAGTACTAGGCTATATGCTTACAAAGATTTCGCAGTTTTAACTGGAAAATGTTCTATTACTATTTATTTTCTTTATGGACATTCATATATCATATTGTATTACTTCACTGTTTACAAAAAGAATGCTTGGGACTCTCAGTAGAAAAGAACATATTTCATTATTTCTATTTTCTGTTCACCATTCGAGAAGACATATAATCATCAAAGACAAATTTTTGTTTACTATCTGATGTATCTAAGACTTTTTACGCAGTACTATAGCTATAGAAATATAAATATGTACACAGAGAGATAAAAAAAATGCATGTGTGGGTGCACAAGGGTGTACGGAAGTTTTAGGTTCTTGCAGTAATTTCTTTATGGGAATAATAGAGACTGGGTTACTGATGGAGCTTCATTTTTTTTAAGTCATCCAGGCGTAGCTTTGGCTTTGAGTTTCAGGCCGTTGTCTTTTTCTAATATCAGTTATTGTTTTAGCACCAGAACTTTTGTAGAATGTTGACTGTTTTGCTCTATATGCTCTTGGTTTTTTTTTTTCTCCATACATAGTGCTTGCCATTGAAACCACATTACAAATACTATTAAGGTCTTTATTTCTTTCAGAGACTCATCCATATTTGGTCTAAATGCAAGGTGTAATTTAATAAGATATCTTTTTCCAAATTTGACCCTGTCGTTGTACCTTATAGCTGAAATTTGTGGAGTACCTAAATAATTATTGCCTGACTTACACTTGCTTCCATCTTAGCTATTATGCAATGCAAATCCTTGTAAGTTGTTTTTGATTTAGTGGCTGCTTTTGTAAGTAATTCAAGTAGTTTCCAGATTCAGCAGTGGTGCTTGGTATCCTCAGTACCATTTAACTTGTCCCTCACTTGTCTCCTCCTGAAAAACTTTTCTTCCTAAGTTCTGATTAATGACTCAGGCGCCACCGAGAGTGGCAGCCTTTTCAGCAGCTCCGTTTATGTGAATTTCACCTTGGGATTAATAAAGTATCTATCTATCTCTTTATATTGCATTGCAGTAAAGAACAGGTAGAAATCAAACATACAGGTGTATTTGACCCAATAAACAGAGGTTTAGGATGAATATTTTTGTAAAATGAATTTCTCAGCTTTGTATTTTAGTTTACTTTTCTTAAACAATAAAACTGATGATGGCCTATCAAAATGTAAATTATTTTTTGTTAACCATAATTGTTGTAAGCATGGCCCTAGGGGTTAAAAGGACTGCATAATAAAATGAATATAGCACTGTGACATCTGTCAATAACAATATAGTGTCACAAAAACTAAATATGTCCATTTAATATATCCACAATGTCAACATGTGAATCAGTAGGCATACAAATATCTGAATGTAAGACTTTGGGTTTATTTTTTGCTATTTATTGCTTGCAGTTGTATAATTCTTGGAGGAGATATTTTTTATGTTACTAGTGTCTAGGGCAAATTAAACTACTTTACAAGTAGAAGACTTTCCCTTTATTATGATATGATTAGAATACACCCTTCATTTTTACCATCCCTAATTGTCTTTTGAATCATTTTTGATCTGATAGCGGTCATTAAAAGTTTGAACAATATTCTTTAGATTTTTAAAGAATATCTTTTTTAAATTGCTCAGTTCTTTATTGAAAAATATTCAGAATAATTTATTATATTTTATTATACAGTGTCTTATTTCTTAAAATGCTCAGACCTGTGATCAGATCTATAATGAAGATTACCTGATCTTCATAATGAATATCAGTTAAAAAAATAAAATAAGAACCTGTGGTACCCCCTTAGCCCTCCAAATGGTGATATGTTTATCACAGTGGATCTTAATTGGCAGTCTTTCTCTACACGTGTGTAAACCAACTTTCCACCCACACTGTCCAGTGTCTGGAGTGAGTTAAATGGTTCAGGGCTTCCTATATTGTTTCACTCTGTATGCATCATTTTAGTTAATATGATGTGCATGAAAGTATTTGCAGTTGGCCTGTATTTGTAATCTGATAACAGCCTTTTATAAACATATTCATTTTTATATTGCAAGTCACATTTCATACTTCACAATTCAAGTTTTTGTTTGTGATAGATTTCTTTATTAATCAACCAATGATATTTTTGTCTGTGTATAAGAATACAAACAGTTTCATGCAACTATGACTGTAATGTCTTGCAAGTAACTGAAAGTAAGGCTGTGGTCATGTGTTTTTTTATTCATTTATAAATTCTTTTGTTTTTTGATTTTTAGTTTACAAAAGTTTTAATCTTATTTTTTCATCATCTAATGTGTGTGTTGCCCAGGTATTCAAACCATTTAGGGTATTATGTATTGGTATTACACAGACATTGTTTTCTGTCTGTACTTTTACTTTTTTTTTGTTAAAATACTTTAACGTTCTTCCACTTACTAATAATGATCAGGCATACTACCACTTTTTGCTCTTCTTTTCTAAAATGATCTCAGTTCTTTAGTTCAAGTTAGCAATTTCTGCTTCTGTACTATCATTTATAGGACATAAATTGTTTTCTCCACCTTTTTGTCATGGTTTGTTACTGCAGAGAAATAGTACTTTTTGAGTTTACTTGCAAAATCTTAATACATTTTGTGTTTGTGACTCCTTATCTGCATGAATGAATGAATTAGAGAGTACAACTAGGGGAGTACCAATGATCATTTAACCAAGTACTATAGTGATTGTGGATTGTTTGCCCATTGTATCAGATGATAGATTCAAATCTGATTTTAAAAGGAAATTATTCAATACCATAAAATGTTCCTTAATCTTGGTATCCCCCACAAACAAGACTAATTGGTGAGTTCAAAATGCAAGTTCATTTAGTTTCTGTTGAATAGGGGATGATTACAGCATCTAACACCATAAATCAACAGTTGAAATATAGTTCCAAGGAACATCTTTCATGTTTAAAATTTTAATCATTTTTAAATTTGCATGAAGATATTTGATTGGTACAATGGAGAGGAACAACTTATACAGTATGAGGTTTTTGTTTTCATGAAATTTTGTGTTCCTTTGGCACATATGTACAAAACAACATTTACTTTAGTAGTAATTTTTTAATCAATATGAAAGATTAGAAAGTATGGATATTGCTTTTTTCTAACTCTCTTTTTCTCTCTCTAATATATAATAGATTTCAAAAATTCTATTTAACAAAATTAGTAATAAAATGCAAAGCAACTGAATGCTCAGTATTGTGCAATTTCAGTGCTATACATGTTTGTATTATATAGTAACTAGTACTAAGTAATTTAAGGTTCATTTATGTTTGTTTACCAGGTGAAATCTTATGAACAAATTTAAAAATGTAGACCCCTTTTTTCATAACACTTATTAGCATGTGAAAGTGAAATGTTGAGGGATAACATTTCTCTCTTTCCCCTTTTAAGAGCAATGGATCCTCTGTGGATGTGCATATAGACATGGAGCAAACAGTTCAGGTGGGTGTCTCCTAGCCCATTGATCCCCAACCTTTTTGGTTTCTAGAAGCCTTTTATAAGAGAGTGCAATTTATAATATAAAACACTTCAAAGGTAGTGCTTAAACTGCACCTTTTATTGTTCTACGCTCAATATGTAGTGGATAAATGAATGTGCAGAATGCTCTGGAATTGCACTGGCTTTCCATATTTTTATTGAATGTGACTGGAAGTTTTTAGAAATATAATGCACATTGACTGTAGTTATTATGTTAACTTGGATGTTTTTCTACCCCTAGCCTTTAAATAGTTCATTACCAGAAATGCTGATATAGTCTTATTACTTTTACAGTTAGAACCGTTTTAAAGACCAGTAAATTTAAAATACATTTAGTTACAGTACATATTACAGACATGCAGAAAATATTTTTAAATAAATGAAGCTTAGCGTTCTATCATGCTTATAGTATGTATGTAACTAAAATTTAGGACAGTCCCCTCTGTTCTTTAGACCATGTTTTGTATTTTCACAATGTTTTGTTTGCAGAACAGAGAAAATAGAATTATGTGTAAAAATTCAAGTTATTAAACTGGCATTACTAATATGTTTTTTTTATATTATATTGACACCTTTCTTGTAATTGCAAATGGAATTTGTTGACAAGACTTTACATGTAATGTTTGGTATAACATTGTACTTATACTTTAATTATTTAGTTGTTACCTGGATAACTAAAATGTAACTAGGCATTATTATAGTATACCTACTGTGTAACTCATTCTACAGTATGTGTATGTACACAATCAGAAATAACCCAATGTGTACTTAGCTCTTCCTTTGTGTGAGGTACACTGAATAAATGGCCAATTACACAGTCATTACCAAGTAGTTACTGTGTAATTACAGTGCATGTATAATATAATGACAGACACTTTATGCTAAATGTTGCCAGTTTGTTTGTTTGTTTTTTTTGTGCCTTTTTTTTTTAATTGTCCATATTTATACTTCCTGTTTTTAAACTTTCCTTTGCTTTGGACACATATGTTAAACAATATTACTTGTTAACTTGTGTTTGCATGTACTTCTGCATATTTTCATTCTTGCCAGCTTTTTAATTAGTAGCCAATTGATTGGATGGTTGGTATCTGTGACAGTTTTCTTTGCTCTGGTGTGGCATTGCTTAGTATAGATGTCCTGGAAGACAGAGTGTGCACACCCAGTGATGCATTCAATTGATTGTACTACTCTCTGGACAGCCTTGTAGTTCAGCTACATGCTGTTTCCGAAGCAGGCAGTAGTGCTTCCTGTCAGTATACTTTTGATGGTGGATTTATAGAAATCCTTTAGAATCTGGAAGGACAGCCTAAAAGCCCTCGGGTGTCTGAGATGGTAAAGATGTCATGTCTTCTTCACCATAGTGTCATTGTGCTTGGATCAGATCAGGTCCTCTGTGAAGTGGACACCATGGTATCTGAAATTGTCCACCCTCTTCACTTGAATGCTGTTAGTTCTGAGATGGTGGTAGTGCCTCAGCTATTTTCCTCCAAAGTCAGTTTCTTGCTAGCATCAGGAGAAGACTAGTCCTGTGGCACCCTGCATTATTGGTGAGGGATGTTGAAGTATGGCCACCCACTTGAACGACCTGGGGTCTGCTTATTTTGAATTTAAAAACTCTGATATGTAGTAGAGTGTTCAAATGCGGGTCCCCAAGCTTGGTGATTAAATACTGAACTATAGTCTATAAATAACATTCGCATATAATTCCTTCTCCCACTGCCCAGGTGGGCCAGTACTGTATGTAGATCTACCGGAGCCACATGCAAATTATAATTGATCTAGTTCTTTGGGCAATGAAAAACGTATGTAATTTTTGATTACCCTCTTGAAATTCTTCATTGCTATAGGCATTAGTGCAACATGAAAGTAATCATTCAGGAAGGTTGGATGAGATATTTAGGTACAGTTGCAATGATAAATCATTTTAAGGCATGTTGGTACAACAGACTGGGTTCTGTAGAGATCAAATAATACTTTGAACTATGGATTTCACAGGAATCAATATTTCCATAGTAATTCGGTACCAAACTTCTGAAAAACTTTTTATATATATATATATATATATATATATATATATATATATATATATATATATAAACACTATTGGTACTGCACTAATGTGTGGCACCAGAAGGTGAAACTTCATATTAAAATGGCTGTGTTGGTCATACATCACTGCATCAACACATACTGTATCGAACAGAAAATCAGCAGAGGTCATGTCTGAAAATCCTTAGCGTTTAAGGCAGGAGAATTTCAGCACACGAGTACAGGGATTGTACACTTTATTTTTAAAAAAAAGCAAATTGCGCACATAGACTCACGTTATTGCACTTTTATTGAATTAATTCAGAAACAAATTTTAGTGTGCTTTGAGAAAAAAATAACGTTACCAGTCAAGTGAGGTGTAATCATTTAACTTATATCCCCATAATGGCATTTAGCATTTGTCAAAGTTCTCCTTTGACTGTATAAGGCAATTTTGTAATTGTCACTGTTTCCAGACAAAAGACCCGAGTTGTATGTAGCAGTGCATGTGTGTGTGTATGTGCTCGCCAGCCACTTTGCGGCTCTGCCACTCGCGTATGGGTAAGCTGATGTACAATTTAAACAGATTATTTTCATGGGAACTGTTTCATATGTATAGTAGAACTATTTTACATTACAGCAAGTAATTAACCATTGTAAAAAATAGCAAAAAGTAATAAATTGAAAGAAAATTGTTTCATGTTACGTTGGAGGTATTCGTTGAGTTATACATTTTTGTTCTGTTTGGCTTTGAAATTAACATGCAAATACTTTTTAAACTTACACTTTTACTGTAAAATTTCAGTAAAAACAATATTTGGAATTAACTTTTCTTCAATATCGCTTTGAATTTTGAGTCCGTGTTTGGACATTGTGATAACTGTCCGCGAATGAATATAGTTTCTTTCTCTCTGATGAATAAATCGACTTTTTTGAATGTTTGTCCCTGTGATTTGTTAATTGTCATAGCAAAAGCTATTCTAATTGGAAACTAAACATTTTAATACGAATAGCATATCAACTCCTTTGGTGTCTAATGATATCCGCGGAATATTTACTACATTACCTTTCTTGTTGCCTGTTAAAATTTTACATGTTAGAATTGTTCAACCAATTTTCAATACAACTAATCTTGTTCCATTGCATAGCCCCTCACTTATACATAAATTACGCAATAATATTACGATTCCTCCTTCTTTCAACAGTAATTCAGCCGCTGGAAGAACGGATATAATGCATATAGATATTCTGCGGGATATTGCGTTTTCATCTTCCGCACTATCACCACCAACTGCTTCAGCATAGTCTATTGATACACATTTAATCAATTTGCCCTGTAACCGATTGACAATTTTTGCGTTAATTTGTTTGACTCCATCATTTCTTGCTGCTAAGATTGCCCGTGTACTCATTTCTTTTATTGATAACCCTTCGGAATAAAATTTTTCAATAAGATTTGGACATAATAAGTTTTCTTTTATTGAGAGATTTTTAATTTTAAAGTTGCCAATGTCTAGTAGCCAGATAGCGAAATCAACTGAATCTTGATCTGCTCATATTTTCTTTTTTAATTTGAATTATTTGGAACAAGACCATAAAGGCCCACTCTTTAGGCATGCATCGTAAATCTGCCATCTGCCTCTTTTCTTGACTACTGGTAGAACTTGATGAAAGTCACCTCCCAGTATAAAGGTTTAACCCGCAATTGGTTGATCAGAGCCAAAAACGTCCCGAAACGTTTTGTCAATTACATTTAATACTATTTGTGGGATCATTGACGCTTTGTCCCAAATAAATATTTTGGTCTTTTGCATTTCTGATTATATCTTCTTTTTCCATTTCAATGCAACATTTTCGTCCGTGATGTTTAAAAGTGAACTGTTTTACCATATGGAAGAACTGCTGCTATACCTGTCCACGCTATCGATGCAATGTTTTTGTACAAGTTTTTGCCATAATGGACTAAACACTTATGCAAAAATGTTTAAAAAATGTTTAAATTTGTTTACCTTTTCACATATCTTCTCTCTCTCTCTCTCTCTCTCTCTCTCTCTCTCTCTCTCTGTGTGTGTGTGTGTGTGTGTGTGTGTGTGTGTGTGTGTGTGTGTGTGTGTGTGTGTGTGTGTGTGTGTGTATGTATATATATATATATATATATATATATATATATATATATATATATATATATATATATATATAATCCTAAGCCTAAAAGTGCAACGATTTTGTGATTGACATTTTTGCCACGCTTTAAATTGGGCTTATTTTAAAACCTACATATATATGTTTGGTGTCATTCTTTTTAGAATTTAGTTTAACTTTTTTAAACAAAGTTTAATGTGATGTTGTTAGATTTTCAGATTCTTGTTCTCTTTTTAAATTGTAAACTTAAAAAATATCAAGTACTCCCGTCCCGCGAGACAAGACTTTGTGCCAAATGATTTAACCACGCCCAGGGCCAGATATAAGCGCTGTGCAAGATGCAGATCACATGGCACGGCAGCAATCCAGCAGCTGATCGAGCTTAGAGGAGGTAAAAAAAAATACTATTTGTATTGAACCCCCTAGTGTGTGTGTGTGTGTGTGTGTGTGTGTGTGTGTGTGTGTGTGTGTGTGTGTGTGTGTGTGTGTGTGTGGATGGATGGATATAGATATACAGTACTGTGAAAAAATGCTGTAAACAAAGAATGCTTTCAGAAATGTAAATGATGATTGTTTATTGTTATCAATTTACAAAATGCAAAGTGAGCAAACAAAAGAAAAATCTAAATCAAATCAATATTTGGTGTTACTACCTTTTGCCTTCAAACCAGCATCAATTCTTATAGGTACACTTGCACAAAGTCAGGGATTTTGTAGGATTCTAGTCAGGTGTATGATCAACCAATTATACCAAACAGGTGCTAATGATCATTAATGTCACATGTAGGTTGAAACACAGTCATTAACTGAAACAGAAACAGCTGTGTAGGAGGCTTAAAACTGGGTGAGGAACAGCCAAACTCTGCTACCAAGGTGAGGTTGTGGAAAACAGTGTTATGTCATGGCAAGATTGAGCACAGCAGCAAGACACAAGGTAGTTATACTGCATCAGCCAGGTCTCTCCCAGACAAAGATTTCAAAGCAGACTGGGGTTTCAAGATGTGCTGTTCAAGCTCTTTTGAAGACGCACAAAGAAACGGGCAATGTTGAGGATCATAGACGCAGTGGTCAGCCAAGGAAACTTAGTGCAGCAGATGAAAGACACATCAAGCTTATTACCCTTTGAAATCAGAAGATGTCCAGCAGTGCCATCAGCTCAGAACTGGCAGAAACCAGTGGGACCCAGGTACACCCATCTACTGTCCGGAGAAGTCTGGCCAGAAGTGGTCTTCATGGAAGAGTTGCAGCCAAAAAGCCATACCTCCGACGTGGAAACAGGGCCAAGTGACTCAAGTATGCACGAAAACATAGGAACTGGGGCGCAGAAAAATGGCAGCAGGTGCTCTGGACTGATGAGTCAAAATTTGAAATATTTGGCTGTAGCAGAAGGCAGTTTGTTCGTCGAAGGGCTGGAGAGAGGTACAATAATGAGTGTCTGCAGGCAACAGTGAAGCATGGTGGAGGTTCCTTGAACGTTTGGGGCTGCATTTCTGCAAATGGAGTTGGAGATTTGGTCAGGATTAATGGTGTTCTCAATGCTGAGAAATACAGGCAGATAATTATCCATCATACAATACCATCAGGGAGGCTTATGATTGGCCCCAAATTTATTCTGCAGCAGGACAACGACCCCAAACATACAGCTAGTCATTAAGAGTTATCTTCAGCGAAAAGGAGAACAAGAAGTCCTGGAAGTGATGGTATGGCCCCTACAGAGCCCTAAACTCAACATTATCGAGTGTGTCTGGGATTACATGAAGAGACTGAAGGATGTGAGGGAGCCTACGTCCACAGAAGATCTGTGGTTAGTTCTCCAAGATGTTTGGAACAACCTACCAGCCGAGTTCCTTCAAAACTGTGTGCAAGTGTACCTAGAAGAATTGATGCTGTTTTGAAGGCAAAGGGTGGTCACACCAAATATTGATTTGATTTAGATTTCTCTTTTGTTCATTCACTGCATTTTGGAGATTGATGAAAATAAATGATTAACACTTCCATTTTTGAAAGCATTCTTTGTTTGCAGCATTTTATCACACCTGCCTAAAACTTTTGCACAGCACTGTGTGTGTATATATATATATATATATATATATATATATATAGAGATAGATATATATATATATATATAGAGATAGATATATATATATATATATATATATATATATATATATAGAGATAGATAGATATATATATATATATATATATATATATATATATATATATAGAGATAGATATATATATATAGATATAGAGATATAGAGATATATATATATATATATATATATATATATAGAGATAGATATATATATATAGATATATATATATATATATATAGATAGATAGATAGAGATATAGATATGTTTGTGTGTCTATATACAGGTGGAATCCCGTTGTAACGGAATTAATGGGAGCATAAAAATATTTCATTATAACGGATATGGGGAAAATAAGTATAGTGGTGACTGGGTTATCGACGATTCACTATCTCTAATGGCAGTGGCGCAAGGACATCTCCATAGGTGCTCTGCTCCATCTGATACACAGTAAACCAAGAGCAAAGCAATTGGTTGTCCTCTGCATGATCAGGCCTACCGCATAATGTGCTATTCACGCAATGTTTAGTACATTTAACACTGGTTTTTCACCTGCTCTTCCTCGCACTCTCCTGGTCTGCCACAGCGGTGATTCTTCTAATCTGACAGCAGGAGCTAAAGCAGGACTATTGCCCCCATGTCACAGCTTCTATCTCATGTGTTTTGAGGCAGCCTGTTGCCCATTTCCCGAGACTCTGTGAAAAGTGTAAGCATGACAGTAAGTAGTTTTTGCATTGCATTATCTTGTTCAGTGGACATTTTTTCTTGAAAAAAAACATTTGTTAAAATGAAATCTGTTAAACATGATGCTGTAAGAACGTTTGTCTGGGCTCACAGAAAGTATTTGTTACGTGTCCGAGGATTTCATCCCGATAACTAATGGCAGTCAAGGTGCCATTGTCTAACCTGTAGAGTTCTGTGTGTCTCTCCATGGATATGCCTCCCCAGACCATCACTGACCCACCAAAAAAAAAAAAAAAACGGTCATGCTGAACGATGTTACAGGCAGCATAACGTTCTCTATGGCTTTCTCCAGACCCTTTCACGTCTGTCACATGTGTTCAAGGTAAACCTGCTCTCATCTGTGAAAAGCACAGGGTGCCAGTGGTGGACCTGCCAATTCTGGTATACTATGGCAAATGCCAATCAAGCTCCATGGTGCCGAGCAGTGAGCACAAGGCCCACTAGAGGATGTCAAGGCCCACAGTCCACCCTCATGAAGTCTGTTTCTGATTGTTTGGTCAGAGACATTCACACCAGTGGCCTGCTGGAGCTCATTTTGTAGGGCTCTGGCAGTGCTCTTCCTGTTCCTCCTTGCCCAATGGAGCAGATATCAGTCCTGCTGATGGGTTAAGGACCTATGGCCCTGTCCAGCTCTCCTAGAGTAACTACCTGTCTCCTGGAATCTCCTCTGTGCCCTTGAGACTGTGCCGAGAGACACAGCAAACCATCTGGCACGTGTTGATGTGCCATCCTAGAGAAGTTGGACTACCTGTGCATCCTCTGTAGGGTCCAGGTATCGCCTCATGCTACCAGTAGTGACACTGACCGTAGTCAAATGCAAAACTAGTGAGTAACCAGTCAGAAAAGATGAGGGAAAAATGTCAATGGCCTCTACCTGTTAAACCATTCCTGTTTTGTGGGTCATCTTATTGTTAGAACATTAGAACAGAAAAAACATTGTCTTGTTTTGAAAGTCCCTAAAGTCTTACTGTCTACCACACTACTTGGTAGCTTACTGCAAGTGTCTTATCGTTCTTTGTGTAAAGAAAAACTTCCTAATGTTTGTGCGAAAGTTTCCACATGTTCTTGATGAACTCATTTTAAAATAACAGTCTCAATCCACTGTACTAATTCCCTTCATAATTTTAAACACTTCAATCATGTCACCTCTTAATTCTTCTTTTGCTTAAACTATATAGGCTCAGCTCTTTTATTCTTTCCTTACAATTCAATCCCTGTAGCCCTGGAATCAGTCTAGTTGCTCTTCTCTGGACCTTTTCTAGCTATGCTATGTCCTTTTTGTAGCCTGAAGACCAAAACTGCACACAGTACTTGTACTCCACTCATCGTGTTATATAACCTAACATTCTGTTTGCCGCCTTAATGGCTTCTGAACACTGTCTGGAAATCGAGTTTCTTTCTTAATGGAAGAAGAAAGTGTGATGGCAAAGAAAAAAGACATTCCAGTTGTGCCTGGAGCAGCAATTTAAAAAAAAAAAAAAAATGAGCTAGTCCCATGCTAACACTTTGTTGCAATGTATGCTTCAAGATTAGAACTCTGAGTGCAATGATTTATGATTTGTTTACTTATTGCTAGTTTGTGGCCTTTTATTGCATTTTGTTTGTGGTATTTATTCCATCTATACATATTTTGTTGTTTGGGGCATGGTGATGTAGTGCTTAGGTTCAGTAATCCTATTTTGAAAATGCCTGCCTAATTTAAAAGAAAAATTTACCTGAGTTCATTAATAGATATTAGTAAGAAGAATCTGTTTTTTTTTTTTTTTTTTTTTTTTTTTTTTTGAATAAACGAGGATTGTTGAATTCTGTCGTCGAGTGGTGTATTCTTCAAAAGCACTCTTCCCCCCCAGCCATAAAACCATGTAGATTATGTTTACATGAATGAGTTCCCTGACCATGGCAGAGAGTGTGAAACCATTTTAATTAGTCACTGGAGTAGGTTAAAGATGTGAAGATATAGATTCATTATTTTTTGTTTCAAATACAGTGGAACCTCAGGTCACGACCGTAATTCGTTCCAAAACTCTGGTCACAACCCGATTTGGTCGTGACCCGAAGTGATTCCCCACCATAGGATTGTATGTAGATACAATTAATTCATTCCGGACCGTACGAGCGTTATGTAAATATATATATTCATTCTCTCTCTCTCTCTCTCTCTCTCTCTCTTTTTCACTCGCTGCACAGGGAGAGACTGAACATGTGTGGAAGTCATTGGCGCGTACAAACCGGAAGGAAAACTGGCTTGTTCTTCATCCAGTTGTGTAGTTGTGAACAGATGCAAAAGTCTGGCAAACTTTTTGGTTGTAACATGATTTGTACGTGGTCCGAGACGTTCGTGACCCAAGGTTCCATTGTAGTTGGATGAAATTTAAGCTATCAGTCACTCTGGCAGGTTCTGCTTCATCAAGTGTAACTGCAGTACAGTGTCTGAAACACCGTCTTTTTCCACTTTCTGACTATCCTTGTACAGTGGACACTTGACTTACGAACTTAATTCGTTCGCGAGGGCTGGTTGTAACTCAAGTTGGTTGTAAGTCAAGACTATTTTTCCCATAAGAAATAATGGAAATGCCCTTAATGTGTTCCGAACCTCCCACAGCAACACTTAACTTTTTTTAATAAAAAAGGGTTGTATAATGTGCATAACTTACCAAAAACACCAATAATATTTCTATTGTACTAACCAAAAAGTTATAAAAAGTGCCTAGCCTACCAGAAACAACAATTTCATACTGTACTCACCATTTAAGTTGAAATCTTTGGCTTGAAGGAAGGAAGGAGGAAAAGAATGAAATAGAAGGTGGTTATTGTTTGGAAGGAGTTTCCTTATACAAATCTTTTCTTTGTAAAATTGTCGAGATGGTGGATTTCGACATGCTGTACATATTAGCGAAATCGGTCACACAAACGCCACTCTTATTTCCACACAATTTTCTTCTTCATTTCGATTGTGATCGCTTTCTTTATCTTCATTACCTTCTCTTCCTTCCTTAGCAATTATCGAAATAAATTATATAAATCACTGCACTGACTGAAATTATGTACACAAACACATGTATCTGGGCTCCGACTGATGCTTACAAACGCTCTCGGCTGTTTGTTTACAATCGCACAAGCGGATACATGTGACCGCATTCGGGTCGTAACGCAAGATGTTGGTCGTAATTCAAAACAAAAATTTTGGTCGTAAACCAAGTTTTTCGCATGTCAGGCCGGTCATATATCAAGGGTCGACTGTATTTGATTAGTTTTGTTACTGATCATGCTTTGCTTGCTTTATTGTTGATTATTTTATTTGCTTGTCAGCCCTTTGTCCATCCACATCAGTATATATCTGATTAAGTTCAGGCACCCTTGCAGTTTATTCACAGAATTTATTTATTTTGTCCCTTGAAACATTTGATAAACTTAGTCAACATTTTAGATGTTAAATTAGGCTTCACAATGGTGTTTGCAAAATTTTTATTCTGTAACTCTTATAAGTATTATGGGTGTTTTCCTTGCTCTGAGCTCATTTTTTTTTTTGTTTAGGCTCCTGACCGATGTTTAGAAATTATTAATTTGAAATTAATCAAGTAACCGTGTTAAAAATTATCCCTGTATCAAGCCTGTTATGAGATGGCATGGCAACATATTGAAATCCATATTAGAATTGCTCATTAACAGAACCTACGTGCATACATACTCTAGATTATCATAGTTTTGGTCCACAATATTATTTGCATGGAAAATTTGACATAAGGAAACCTTGTTTGTGGCCTCATCACAGACAGTAACCTCTGAATTAGGAAAATAACTCACAAGCCTTTTGAAAGAAAATGATGTTGACTAATGAAAGACTTCATAAATGTAATACCTTAAATTTACGTACAAGATACTAAAAGAGCTTGCCAGTATATAAACACAATTATGAATCTGTTATGCTTTGAGAGTTTATTGCAGGGAGTGGCACAGTAAATATAGAGAAGGAAAACTTGATTTATGAGGTTTGTTATTGTTTTAAGATAATGTTCCAGACTCCATGAAGAAATTCAAGTTGATATTGAAAATGGGTATTTCAGAAAACAATTTATAACATTCCTCAAAATCACCTGAAGTACCTGCAGGAGTAAATAGTAAAGATTTTGAGATTACATTCACAGCCCCTATCTGTCACAGTGTTCTCCCTAGCGTCAGCGCCTGGCTAATCTAGGTGAGCGCCTGGCTGACAGATCTGCAGAGATAGCAAAGGACAAGTGGGCGGGTGGGCAAATATTTTAGAAGCAGGGTCACAAGTGGCGAAGGGAGAGGCTGGGCGGGGTGTTGCCGATCACTGGATGCTGAACAAACTAATAGTAGGAACGAGGCAGAGCGGAGTTCACAAGCAAAGAGTATGGGGAGGTGGGCGGGCGAGAGGGGGCTGTACATGCTAATAGTGGGATGGGGAACAGTAGTTCACAAGCAAAGAGGATGTGGAGGTGGGCGGGTGAGAGGAAGATTGCTGTGATATATTAATAGAAGGTGTTACAAACCTATAACACCTTCTATTAGCATTCAGGATTACAGTGTATGCAGAGTCAGTGTAAATAATAAAATACAAAAGACTAGTGGAACCAGCCTGTCAGATATCAGAAAAAGGGCACCAGGAAGTGACGTCTCTGTTCTCCGTGCAGTCTGTGTAGTACTGCTAAGCGTAGAGCTGCTCTCTTCTTGTTCAGTACATAGCAAACCAACATACAGTGCATCCGGAAAGTATTCACAGCGCATCACTTTTTCCACATTTTGTTATGGTACAGCCTTATTCCAAAATGGATTCAATTCATTTTTTTCCTCAGAATTCTACACACAACACCCCATAATGACAACGTGATAAAAGTTTGAGATTTTTGCAAATTTGTTAAAAATAAAAAAATTGAGAAAGCACATGTACATAAGTATTCACAGCCTTTGCCGTGAAGCTCAAAATTGAGGTCAGGTGCATCCTGTTTCCCCTGATCATCCTTGAGATGTTTCTGCAGCTTAATTGGAGTCCACCTGTGGTAAATTCAGTTGATTGGACATGATTTGGAAAGGCACACACCTGTCTATATAAGGTCCCACAGTTGACAGTTCATGTCAGAGCACAAACCAAGCATGAAGTCAAAGGTTGTCTGTAGACCTCCGAGAAAGGATTGTCTCGAGGCACAAATCTGGGGAAGGTTACAGAAAAATTTCTGCTGCTTTGAAGGTCCCAATGAGCACAGTTGGCCTCCATCATCCGTAAGTGGAAGAAGTTCGAATCCACCAGGACTCTTCCTAGAGCTGGCCGGCCATCTAAACTGAGCGATCGGGGGAGAAGGGCCTTGGTCAGGGAGGTGACCAAGAGCCCGATGCTTACTCTGTCAGAGCTCCAGAGGTCCTCTGTGGAGAGAGGAGAACCTTCCAGAAGGACAACCATCTCTGCAGCAATCCACCAATCAGGCCTGTATGGTAGAGTGGCCAGACGGAAGCCATTCCTTAGTAAAAGGCACATGGCAGCCCGCCTGGAGTTTGCCAAAAGGCACCTGAAGGACTCTCAGACCATGAGAAAGAAAATTCTCTGGTCTGATGAGACAAAGATTGAACTCTCTGGTGTGAATGCCAGGAGTCACGTTTGGAGGAAAGGCACCGCTCATCACCAAGGTAATACCATCCCTACAGTGAAGCATGGTGGTGGCAGCATCATGCTGTGGGGATGTTTTTCAGCGGCAGTAAAACTGGGAGACTAGTCAGGATAAAGGGAAAGATGACTGCAGCAATGTACAGAGACATCCTGCATGAAAACCTTCTCCAGAGCGCTCTTGACCTCAGACTGGGGCGACGGTCAGGTGCATCGACAAAGTATTGAGCAAAGGCTGTGAATACTTATGTACATGTGATTTCTCAGTTTTTTTATTTTTAATAAATTTGCAAAAACCTTAACTTTTTTCACATTGTCATTATGGGGTGTTGTGTGTAGAATTCTGAGGGAAAAAAATGAATTGAATCCATTTTGGAATAAGGCTGCAACATAACAAAATGTGGAAAAAGTGATGCGCTGTGAATACTCTCCGGATGCAGTGTGTGTGTATGTATGTATGTATATGTATATGTTATATATATATATATATATATATATATATATATATATATATATATAACACACACACACACACTTGGGGGTTAATGCACCCCTGGTCGCCAAATACTTTTTTGCTGCACTTTAGTCTAGTCTAGTGCAGCGACTGAATCCTAGAGACAGTGTGACCACAGTGCTGCTGAGGCCGGCAGTGGTCATGTGCTGGCAGCTCAATGAATATACACACTGAATGATCAGGTCCGGCATGCTGGCAAATTGCCCTGTGAAGGGACAATAGCTGGTTGCAATGTTCAGTGAATGTACGTCGCCAAAAATTCTCAGCACCTGCGTGCTGGCAAATTGCAATGAGACACGACTATAGCTGGTTGCAGCATTCAATGAATATACATCGCCAAATATACTTGGCTCTGGCATGCTGGCAAATTGCCCTGCGAAACAACTTTAGCTGGTTGTGGAGTTTAATGAATGTACGTCGCCGAATATACTTGGCTTTGGCATGCTTCCAAATTGCACTCGAAACTGACTTTAGCCGGTTGCAGCATTCAACGAACGTACGTTGCCGAATATACTCGGCTCCAGCGTGCTGGCAAATTGCATTGTGAACTGACTACAGTGATCCCTCCTCGATCGCGGGGATTGCGTTCCAGAACCCCCCGCGAAAGGTGAAAATCCACAAAGTAAAAACCATATGTTTATATGGTTATTTTTATATTGTCACACTTGGGTCACAGATTTGCACAAAAACACAGGAGGTTGTAGAGACGGGAACTTTATTCAAACACTGCAAACAAACATTTGTCTCTTTTTCAAAAGTTTAAACGTGCTCCATGACCAGACGGAGACGACAGTTCCGTCTCACAATTAAAAGAATGCAAGCATATCTTCCTCTTCAAAGGAGTGCACGTCAGGAGCAGAGAATGTCAGAGAGAGAGAGAGAAAAAAGCAAACAATCAAAAATCAGTAGGTGCTGTTTGGGCTTTTAAGTATGCGAAGCACCGCGCGGGAAGCATATCGCGGGACAAAGCAGCTGCAAGGAAGGGAGCAAAGGTAGTCTTTCAGCGTTTTTTAGGGGAGCATTCGTATCCTCTAGCGGTGCGACCAGCCCCCCTGCTCACAATATATTTGATGAGTTTTATTTAATATGTACTACGTGCTCTGATTGGGTAGCTTCTTAGCCATCCGCCACTAGCGTCCCTTGTATGAAATCAACTGGGCAAACCAACTGAGGAAGCATGTACCAGAAATCAAAGGACCCAATGTCCGCAGAAATCCGCAAACCAGCGAAAAATCTGTGATATATATTTAGATATGCTTACATATAAAATCCGCGATAGTGAAGCTGTGAAAGTTGAAGCGTGATATAGCGAGGGATTACTGTATAGCCAGTTCTGGAGGTTTAAGGGTTAAGCATTAGGTGTGTTCTGTGTGTAAAAATCCTTGTAGCACTCACTGTGGTTCCTTTTAAAGTGACTCCCTCTGCCGTTTTTATATTTGCTCATACTGAGGGTTTTGTTAAAGTGACCCCATCTGCCATTCTTATATTTGCTCATATTTGGACCTGCGTCCATATTGCAGAAAGTGTGCAGAAACCCTTGCAGCACACACTGTGTCCTGTGCAAAAGTTTTGTCACTGAATTGCTGAGGGTTTTGTTAAAGTGACCCATCTGCCATTTTTTTTTTTGTTCATATCTTGCCCTGCCGTAGTGCAAGTGTGCATTGAATATCCAGCAGGCTCCCACTTTCTCACTCAAAAGTCTTATTCATAGGTACTTTTAATTTTTTCTAAACATTTTACCAACATGAGTAAAAAAAGTGTTGAGAAAGCAACACTGCTCAGTTAGTTCAGAAAAGAGATGCCACAAACTAATGAAGGTGCAGCGTCAACTCCTGATGTTGACATTGCAGAGGCTGGTCCTCAGGGGAAATCTCTTCAGCGCACACTCTGCCAATTTATAAATCTAAGCACCGCTTATCTGGCAAAAACAAACATTGGTTTAAAGATTGTGATTGGCTAATGGTCAAAGAAAATGGTATGTAGTGCTCATTGTGCATGAAATATTCAAACACCTTCCAAGGAGGGAGTTACCTTGGGTAAACGTGCCATGCACAAGAACTCGAAAAGAAAGCTTGCTGGACCATGAAAAAAGTAAAACGCACACTGAGTCTTCTGCTGACCTTTTAGGAAAGCGTGTACTAAACTAAATTGGAATCGGTCAAATTGAAAGATCTGTATCTGTGTTAAATAACTTACAGAGCGATGCTTTTGTGGGAGCTTTAAGATCCATGTATTGGTTGGCAAAAAATGAGTTGCCACATACAATGGTTTTTTGAAAAGCTGTTGGAACACTGTAAAGAAATGGGTTGTTCCTTTTTACAGCATCTCAATGTTGGTAAAATGCACATTACACCTCTGAAAGAATAATGCAAGAGCTGTTGGATATCTTAGCTTCAGAAATAGTCTAACATTCTGAACAAATATACACACTGAAAATTTTTTCAGTATTCTGTGTGATGAAACCACAGACATCTCAGTTGTAAAACAATTAATTATTTACATTAAATGTTTGCCAGGTCACTAAAGAGGTCAGAATTAGTTTTGTATCAACCCGCAATATGATTGATGGCAAAGCGGAGACTATAACCAACACACTGAGTGAGACTATCGACACTCTAGGCTTGAAAACTGCTAATCTGATTGGACTAGGGTCAGATGGAGCGGCTGTTATGATTGGGAAACAGAAAGGTGTGGCAAAACTGCTTAAAGATAAAACATCTGGACTCTTGGTCAACTGCCACTGTGTATACCACCAATTGGCCCTTGCAAGTGCCCAAGCATCAGCAGCTGCTGCTGTACCTTATTTAACAAAACTGACTGACATCTTAAGGCAGCTGTTCTGTTTCTTCCAAAATTCTTCAGTTAGGATGGCTGGTTTAACGGAAATCCAAAATATTCTGAACATTCCCCTATATTAAACTGAAAATGGCCGGTGACACTAGATGGCTGTCTCTTGACTCTGTAGTACAGTCACTACGACAGTGTATGATGAGTGTCATAGCTGCGCTGGAAAAAGAGGCCACTGAATGAAATGACATCGCAGCTGAAGGATTAAGCAGATGTATTGAAACGTACAATTTTGTATACTCTCTGATGATTCTTCCAGACATATTACCTTTGTTGTCCAACTTATCTAAGGCTTGGCAAAGGCAAGATGTCAGTCTTACCAAAATTGAGCCAATTTTGCTCTCCACAAAATTGTCCATCATGGAGTTGAAAGACACTCCTGGGAGATATTTTCAAAGCCTTCATCATTGTCTGGCAGAAGAATGGTCAGATCTCTGGATTGTTTATACAAAGAGTGATGTCATTCAAAACTACCATATATGATAAATACCTACTGTAGAGACAGTTGTCAAGCACCTAGATGCAAGATTCCCCAACATGCTAATTATTGCCAGCTTTTCAAATGTTTTCAATGCAGAAACTCGCGATTCAAGGGAGTCTGCTGAAATTCTTTTCAATCGTTACTCCAAAAATGGTAGCCCTCCAATTTTAAAATTTGAAAGTAGCAGGCAAGAATGGACAGTAGTGACAAAAATGATCAGAAGTCAATCACACAAAGACTTCAGTCCAAAACAGATTTTACTAAAAATGGCAATGACATCAGAGCTCAAAGAGTCGTTTCCAAATTTAGCCAAACTAGCTCATATTTGGCTAGTAATCCTAGTGTAGCTGAATGTGAAAGGCACCTTCTGCATATGCAACTTTGAAGAGTATTTTTTTATTTTTCTTCATCAGGTTTTCCATACTTTTTTTTTCATTGTTTTCACTTTTCTTCCCGACAGCAACAATATTTTTGCCTCTTGGTTTATGTCATAAAAATTGTTATTTAAAATTTTTGTTACGGTTGCAGGATGTTGAATTGGATACTTCTTAAATTTAATAAAAAATATTCAGGCACAAGTGTCAAACCTTAAAAAAGGAACTCATATTGAGCATTGGAAAATAATTAAGAATAATTAACTAATAAAAATAGTGCACATTTAATTTTCCCCACCACCAAATTTCCCCATCCCGCCCCACCTGGCTACTTTTTCATGCCACCCAGCTGTAAAACATTTCTGGGGAGAACACGGTGTCATTAATATTGTAGACATCTGAAACATTCAGCACATTCAAGAAGACAAAGTTTTCAGAGATGGAAGAGCTCTTAAAAAAGAGTGGGAATAATGTGGTAAAGCAAAATGTTTGGATGGCCAAAAGCAGCAAACGTGTTTTGAAGGTGTGTTTTTTGCCACTAAAATGTTACAAAATACTGATTGACAGTGTTGTACAAAATTGTGTGCATGCCAAATTCAGTTGAGATCTATTTTGGCAAACAGCAATTGTGCATACATATTTGTAGTTGTTGGTATGTTTTTACACTGCACAGGTTTTGTTAACTTTTTTTCAGACATCTGTTATAGTCAAACTCTTGCACACCAAGTTACTGTATGTGTATAGACAGAATGATGCAGTGGCTGGAACACTGGATTTTGAAACACTAGTTTCAGGGTTTATTTCCTGCCAGTGGCTCACAGTGTTACACCAAACAAATCACTTGCCCTGTCTGTGTTGAATTGTTAAAAACTGAATATAAACTAATGTAGTATGTCCTCATCTTTTGGGTATTGGCATCTGCCAAATATGCAATCATAGTATTATGAAAGTCTTAGAAATAATTGGTCTATTAAGCGCCATGATATCTGTATTGAATGTGTTTATTTTTTTTTGTTAAGTACAATTTGAAAGAGAAAAAGGTTTTTTGATAATACTAAATCGTAAATGT
Organism: Erpetoichthys calabaricus; assembly: GCF_900747795.2. NCBI lineage: Eukaryota > Metazoa > Chordata > Cladistia > Polypteriformes > Polypteridae > Erpetoichthys > Erpetoichthys calabaricus. The sequence continues at coordinate 58,671,101 of NC_041394.2, forward strand.
TTTAGGTATTGTTTCATCACTGACTTTTTCTACACTTGTTTTGTGCAGAGTGAGCCTAGAATGCGGTTGATTTTGGCCCAGAACTTGCTTCGAGATACCCAAGGGGTTATTGAAAGACTAGAGGTAAGCAAGCATTTTACTTGGTAACGGCAATCTTTTGTCTTTCATGATATCAGCATCAGTCATTGATACTACTTTTTATTGTTTTTCAGTTTTCTTCAAAATATTCTAATTTAATTTAGAATGTGTTTGTTTATTGGGATATTAACACTGCACTGATATATACATTTCAAAATGACAAAATGAAATGTTGTTCTTTAGCTTCAGTGTGGTATTGTAACAATCAAGCATTTTGTTTTAAATTAGTTTAAAAAATAAAATTGAAAAATTCTGCTGCATTCTTGGAAATATTTATAAAGGGCCAACCTCTCTCTCTCTCTCTCTCTCTCTCTCTCTCTCTCTCTCTCTCTCTCTCTCTCTCTCTCTCTCTCTCTCTCTCTCTCTCTCTCTCTCTCTCTCTCTCTCTCTCTCTCTCTCTCTCTCACATAATATATATATATATATATATATCTCTATATAATCTCTAGATCTAGATATACAGTTAGGTCAGGGGTAGGCAACGTCGGTCCTGGTGAGCCGCAGTATGTGCAGGTTTTTGTTCCAACCCAGTTCCTTAACGCGAACTCAATTATTGCTGATGAAGCACATATTGCTTAAGTGACATTTTGATGCTTCATTTTAGTGGTCTCGCTTGTTAAGGTTCTCCAACCTTAATTGCTTATTTCAATCTTAAACTGCTGCATTCAGTGTTTTAATTGCTCCTTATTAGCAATAAGATGTAAAAGACAAAGCAGCCAGCAGTTCTCCAGCTAGCTTTTTTCCAATTACATCTGTGTGTGTTCATCATGCACTGTTTGATTTAATAAAACACTTAATAGATAGATAGTATCTATCTATCTATCTATCTATCTATCTATCTATTAAGTGTTTTATTAAATCAAACCGTGCATGATGAACACACCAGCTAGCTTTTTTCCAATTACATCTGTGTGTGTTCATCATGCACTGTTTGATTTAATAAAACACTTAATAGAAAAATGTGACAGACTGAAAATGATCTGTTTTAGGCTTCATATCATTTGGATGATATCTTTGGAAAGGAAAAAAATCTACGATATAAGAGCCTTACATTGCACAGACTAACAAGCCATAAAATTAAATAAGGTCTGAGATTGGCAATGATTGGTTTCTAATTAAGCAATTGGGTTGGAATGAAAACCTGTAGCCACTGCGGCTCACCAGGACCGACGTTGCCTACCCCTGAGTTAGATCCATAAATATTTGGACAGAGACAACTTTTTTCTAATATTGGCTCTGTACATTACCACAATGAATTTTAAATGAAACAACTCAGATGCAGTTGAAGTGAAGACTTTCAGCTTTAATTCAGTGGAGTGAGCAAAATGATTGCATAAAAATGTGAGGTAACTAAAGCATTTTTTTTAACACAATCCCTTCATTTCAGGGGCTCAAAAGTAATTGGACAATTGACTCAAAGACTATTTCATTGGCAGGTGTTGGCAAGTCCGTCGTTGTGTCATTATCAATTAAGCAGATAAAAGGCCTGGAGTTGATTTGAGGTGTGGTGCTTGCATGTGGAAGATTTTGTTGTGAACAGACAACATGCAGTCAAAGGAGCTCTCCATGCAGGTGAAAGAAGCCATCCTTAAGCTGCGAAAACTGGAAAAAAACCATCCTAGAAATTGCTACAATATTACGAGTGCCAAAATCTACAGTTTGGTACATCCTGAGAAAGAAAGCAAGCGCTGGTGAACTCAGCAGTGCAAAAAGACCTGGACGTCCACGAAAGACTACAGTGGTGGATGATCGCACAATCGTTTCCATGGTGAAGAGAAACCCCTTCACAACAGCCAACCAAGTGAACAACACTCTCCAGGGGGTAGGCGTATCGATATCCAAGTCTACCATAAAGAGAAGACTGCATGAAAGTAAATACAGAGGGTGCATTGTAAGGTGCAAGCCACTCATAAGCCTCAAGAATAGAAAGGCTAGATTGGACTTTGCTAAAGAACATCTAAAAAAAACAGCACAGTTCTGGAAAAACATTCTTTGGACAGATGAAACCAAGATCAACCTCTACCAGAATGATGGCAAGACAAAAGTATGGAGAAGGCGTGGAACAGCTCATTATCCAAGCATACCACATCATCTGTAAAACACGGTGGAGGCAGTGTGATGGCTTGGGCGTGCATGACTGCCAGTGGCACTGGGACACTAGATAGATAGATAGATAGATACTTTATTAATCCCAAGGGGAAATTCACAACGTGTTTATTGATGATGTGACACAGGACAGAAGCAGCCGAATGAATTCTGAGGTGTTCAGGGACATAATGTCTGCTGAAATCCAGCTAAATGCAGTCAAATTGATTGGGTGGCATTTCATGATACAGATGGACAATTACCCAAAACATACAGCCAAAGCAACCCAGGAGTTTATTAAAGCAAAGAAGTGGAAAATTCTTGAATGGCCAAGTCAGTCACCTGATCTTAACCCAATTGAGCATGCATTTCACTTTAGTCTAAACTTCGGACAGAAAGGCCCACAAACAAACAGCAACTGAAAGCCGCTGCAGTAAAGGCCTGGAAGAGCATTAAAAAGGAGGAAACCCAGCATATGGTGATGTCCATGAGTTCAAGACTTCAGGCTATCATTGCCTGCAAAGGGTTTTCAACCAAGTATTAAAAATGAACATTTTATTTCCAGTTATTTAATTTGTCCAATTACTTTTGAGCCCCTGAAATGAAGGGATTGTGTTAAAAAAAAAAAAAATACTTTCGTTGCCTCACATTTTTATGCAATCGTTTTGTTCACCCCACTGAATTAAAGCTGAAAGTCTGCACTTCAACTGCATCTGAGTTGTTTCATTTAAAATTCATTGTGGTAATGTACAGAACCAAAATTAGAAAAAAAGTTGTCTCTGTCCAAATATTTATGGACCTAAATGTATGTATGTATGTGTATATATGTATGTGGAGGTTAAAATCCAATAGAAAAATGTCTTCATTAAATACAACGAGGTTAAAACAATGCCCGAATCAGTCTCTTTAAAAACAAGCCCGGTGCATTCTTTAACTGCCTTCTCGGCCAGCCCTCTCTCTCGCTCGCTGCACAGGGAATGCACAGGGAGAGACTGAAATCATCGGTGCGTACGAACCGGAAGGGAAACTGGCTTGTTCGTCACCCGAGTGTGGTCGTGAACAGATGCAAAAGTTTGGCGAACTTTTTGGTCATAACCCGAATTGTACGTGGCATTGTATATATAATAAATAAATATATATATGTATATATATATATATATATATATAATTCTCTAAGCTGCCGCCAGAGCGGGCAAGACACCCATGAAAGCACGCAGGAAGGAGCCACGCCCACCAACTCAAAGACCATTGGATACGACGAAAACTCGCAGAGCCACGCCCATCAACTCGGACGGACGCCTCAGAAAACACGCCGTCATTTCTGTTTGTCTGTGCTACAGTCCACATGCAGCTCTGAGCCTCATTGACTTTTCAGTTACGACGCACGACCGTGTGCAACATCTCAAACTGTTTTACACGCTACATACAGCAATTCGCATCTGTGACAAACATGTGTCTTCTTAGATGGTCCTGCAGGAACACGGGAAACGTTTCCCCGCCCACCAACACTCTTTATTCCCCTTCCCGCGTCCACCGCATCCGCGATAAACATGTGTCTTCTTAGATGGTCCTGCAGGAACACGGAAAACGTTTCCCCGCCCACCAAAGCAGGACCATGTAAGAAGAGGCATGTTTGTCGCGGATGTGAATTGCTGAATGCAGCGTCTAAAACAGTTTGCGAGGGGTATCCCCTGGGATCCTTAAAACAATCCTTTTAAACACAATGAAGGAAGCAGTCTTTAAAAACCAATAAGCCCTGTGCCTCTGTTTCATTAGCGTCTCACCTGCTTCACTGATGCAGGCCCTGCAACAGTCGAGACACTCTCTCAGCAGCTGACCTTCTCTGTGCCTGACTCCACTATAGGCTGCAACAAAATTATGAAAGTACGGGCGCATTTGTTTCACACAAATTGTGTGTGTGGGTGGGTTGGTGTTAGTTAGTTAATTAGTTACTCGAAGGATTTCAAGATTTAATATGCACAAGCGGTCACACTGCAAAAGCAGCCCAAACCAGAAAAGATGGCTGGCAAAAAGTGGCCGACAAATTAAACACGTGTGCATTGTACTTACTGAAAGCAGCGTTACGGATTTTGCAAATGTTCATTTTTTTCCCTCTGCTTAAAAAACATTTAAAAAGCGGCGTGATTATGCGGCGTATACTGCGCTTATTACATTACGGATGTTTCACATGTTCATTTTTTCCCCTGTGCTTAAAAGACATTAAAAAAGTGTTTCTCAACTGTGACTCCAGAACATCTCGGTACCCAAGCTATATTAAGCGTCAACAACGAAGACTCGCTACACCTTAATCTACAAGTACTGACACTTATCCCTACAGACGAAGTAACTTTCACCAGCGTGGCCTTCTTCGTCACAGACGATCCCGCTTTCAGTCACGGACAATTGTATGTTGCTCTCTCCAGAGGTCTATCTTTTCATTCACTCACAGTGGTATCCACAAACTCACCCCATTTGGACAACTGTGTCGTTCAGGAAGTGTTCACCCATCAATACATAATTATGCGGCGTATGCTACGCCGCGGGTTGGCTAGTTATATATATTTATATATTTATATATCTATATCGTGGCGAGCGGCTCAGGGCAGTACCCAGCCGGGACACCCAGAAGGACTGGCAGAGGGATTACGCCTCCTCCAGACCACGAGGGGTCAACCGCCCTGGTGGCTATGGGGACCACGGGAAAGGAGCATGGAAGCTCAACCCTATAGGGGCCCGTGGTCACCACCAGGGGGCGCCCCAATACCTGAAGAGCCGTGGCCCTCAGCACTTCCGCCAAACCTGTAAGTGCTGGGAGGAAGAAGCCCAGGGACTCCTGAATTGTTTCCGAGTGCACAGCCGGCACCTCCGCCACACCAGGTAGTGCCAGCAGGCGCTCATTGGGAAGCACCTGGAGCATGTCCGGGTCGATATAAAAGGGGCCGCCTCCCCCCTCCATTCAATGGCTGGAGTTGGGAGGAAGAAGGCAAGAATTCGGGAGTAGAGGAGTGGAGGCAGACCTAGAGAGAAGAGGCATTATTGAGAGGCCTGGACTTAGGAGGGTGAAAGGGGGTTGTGTGCTGTGTTTCACTGTAAATATGAATAAACATGTGGTGGTTTTGGAACCAACAGTGTCTACCTGTCTGTGTCAGGGCCAGCTACCACAATATATATATATATATATATATATATATATATATGATCTCTTATTGACAGTTTTGCTGTGAGCTCAGAAATAAAAATATGATGTCCAGTGAGCTCTGTGCTGGTATTTTTAAGTTTTGTGGCCTACATTGAGATTGAGTGAGGTTGAATGGGAAAATTTAACTTTTTTTCAAGATGGGTGGATCAATAGTTAGTATAAAAAATGTAATTATAAAATATAAAAACAAAAAATGTATTCCAGTATTAGGACTATTATGGGATGATTTAAAAGATGTAAGCAGTAACAAACATCTAATATGTTATGTGGGATATATTGAGAAGACGGCTGGTAAGAATTATTTAACAGTAGTGTTGATACAAACAATAGGAAAACAAATACAACAATTTTAATGTGTAAACGATGTGTATGTAAGTATTTGGTTTCAATCCAGTCTTCTGTAATTGAAAGCCCAGCTTTGCAGAAATCTCATTTATTGTCTATTTAGAGGAATGTTGCTAACAATTTGTTTGAGTGCAGTTCAGGAATTGTAAAAAGAATATTGTGTAATTCTTTTTTAAATCATAATCTTACTTTTAATTGAAAACTATATATTTTCTACCCTTCTGTTTGTTTTTCTTAATAGAAACTGTGGAAGAAATTTACGGACATCCCCCACTGGGTGCCCCGTATAGGCAATAAACACAGGCAGGAGAAAGTGTCAATCATTCCTCTTTATTATCTAAGTCTTACAAGAGGGTAACCGTTACAGGAGCGCATAGCACCTTATTAGCAAGTGTTACAAAGTAAGGGGTGTCTTTCGGGCTCTATTTATACACTGTTGATTAGATCACAATTCCATGGAACTCATTACATAATCAGAAAACTTTCAAGATGATTCATTACATCCAATTGCAAACGGAATGTGACAAAATATTCATACTTTAAATAACTACAATCAGCCTGGTCCACTAGGCTGATTGATAGTCCTGCTATCTTAAGAGTATGTAACTTTTTAGGAGTGTTCATTTTCGTTCTGAATCATAGTTTTGTTCTTTTGTTCATCAACAGGAAACTTAGCCCGAGTATAACAATAGAGTAACCTGCACACTTTAATAGTTCAAATCTTTATCGTAGTGAATATTAAAATAACACCTTTAGCCTTTAAGCATAAACTCAGAAGAATATGAGACTACACACATGCTGGGTGCACACCGAACTAGGGTTCAAATTCAACTCTTATGAAACTGGACCAAAACTTAACTTTCATAATGACTGAAAAATAAAACATGCACTAATATTTTGCTATTTTTAGACACTTGAGGTAGACAGTGTTAAAAAAAAAAAAATCTTTTTTTTTTTCTCTTTTCTAAAATAAAATAGAAATTAATTGGCTGCATACGTTTTCAACTCCCTTTGGATGCAGATACAGCTCTGTGTGTGCTTCTCACTATCAGTGTCGTACGTCTTTATACTGGGATCTTTGTCCATTCTCTTTAGTACATTTGCTGAATCTCCAGCTCCATTCCACAAATGCTCAGTTGAACTCAAGTTTGGTCTTTTACTGGGCCCCTGTAGTATATTCATTTCTTTAGTGTAACGCCACTCCATTGTTGCATTTGTTTTGTATTTCCAAATCATTGTCCTGTTGAAATATGGATTGTCTTCTAAATTCTAGTACTGTTGAGGATTGCAGATTTTCTTCCAGCATTTTCATACATTTTATTCCATACATTGTTCCCTATATCTCTTTGTACTCCTGTTCCTTTCACAAAGAATCCTTTCCTTTTCATGATGCTGCCTTCTTCACTTTTAGGAATGTGTTCTCAGTTTGATGTGCTGTGTTAGATTTGTGCCAAATATAGTGCATATCTTTGAAGGCTATGATTTCAGTTTTGGTCTTATCAAAATTGAGCATAAGAACCTTCCATCTACTTCTTAAGTCACTTGCATGCCTTTGGACACATTCTAATTGATATGTCCTCCACAAACCCCCACACCCCTCTTGCTATCTTTTCCCACAAGCTAGGTTTATAATTTGTGCATGCTAGTGTCTCTTGTACAGTTTCACCCACCTCTGTCATGGAGGGCTATAACTCCTTTAGAGATGCACCTTGGTGGTTTCCCTTGCTACAGCTCTTCTGGTGTACTAATGGATGATTAATTATCAATAAGACAGCCGTCCAGGTTTATGCTAATAAATGTAGGAATGAGTGAGATTTATCGTGTCCACCCAGAGGTACTCCAATAAACACTGGAAATGGAAAGATGAATTTTAACTTAATTATCAGTCTTGCCTTAGACAATTCCTGTAATTAATCAAGTAATTTGGTCGTAGAAGGTCTCTATCATTTAGACTTGTATCAAAGTATCTAAAGCACACTTGGTTTAAGAAACAGAATAATACAGCTTATTGATGAACACAAGGTTTATAGAAATATAACTGCATGTATATGCTGACATATACGACAGGATGCAGACAGACATATAACATAGAGAGGCTGGCTGTTTACTTCTTATTTACAGCTCTAAATTATCTTGGCACATATAGTTTATTATACCAAGACTTTAAAGATTTTTTCATATGTTGTGTGAAGTATGTAGTGCTGTTGCTTTGTTGTTGCTCAGGGTTCAAGTGGTGAATTCTTCTAGCTTTGGAGTGCAATCTTCCTTTTTGCTGTGTGATTTTTTTTTTTTTTTTGTGGTGTGCAGTGCTTTCTTCAGTTAGGCCCTTTGCTATGTTGTCAGCAACATAGGAAGAAGCATTGTTCTTTGGCATAACAGTTTAGATGCTGAAGTTTTCTTCTTGAAGTGATGGCTGCTTCCAAGCGTTCAGACTGGCATACTTGTTTTGCTTGGCAAACAGGTTCCCAAAGAGAACAGTTTGTCATCTTCAGCTCCCCAAGTAAGAGCCGCTCAAAGCTTTTTAGTTTCATTGAGGAGGTTTCAGCCATTTTGGAAAGTGAAAGCACAGTTAGTGCCCCAAGACAGTCTCCATAGAGTTCAATGAAAGGAGTCCATAGAGAATCTTTAGGATGGTGCAATGAGTTTTAAGGAAATGTATAATTTTGTGGATTAAAGTCACTCAAACATTGAGATCTACATTTTTTAGACTAAGAAATGTTTTCAGTCATTTTTGAAGCGTGTGCTAAGGAGTGACTTTGGGCAGAGTGCCTTAAGGAATCCCCTGAGAGTTCCCTCGAAGTTCCATTAAGAGCCCGAGAGTGTCCCAAACATTCACCAAATGGGTTGAGTGTAACTTAATTTTAAGGGAATGTGTAACTTCTGAAAGGATTAAAGTTACTTGCAGTTAAAAAAATCAGTGTCTTCTAATAGGTGAGTTCTTCTGTGCATCAGAGTTTTCATTCCATGACTTTTAGCTTTTTGTTCTTGCCCGTGTCCATTTCCTGCCTTCTGGATCTAGAAGTCAACACAGTGCATTGATTTACACCTTTGTTATCAGATGAAGTCTAGGCAGATCCTGGTACAAGCTGGCGTTCAGTCACTTAGTTTGGAATGCAAGTGATGGGCGGTGTAACTGGATCTCTGCATCACTGTTAAATCTGCTTTCTTAACCCTTAACTAAATCCACTAAATCAGTGGATTTATGGATTTATTTTTAGATAGTCCTAAAATATGTCCTACTATTCAGTAATATGTTATTAAATTACATTAAAAACATGTACAATTTTAAATTATTGAAATATTATATATTACAACATCACAGTGTGCATGTAAATAGCCATTTTAACACTGATGCCCAAAGTATACCGTGCAAGTACTTATGAGATGAAAAATGGTTTCAGTTAAGGGTTAACAGGGTTAAGGGTTAGTTAAGGGTTAACAGACCTGGGGCCTCATGTATAAACGGTGCGTACGCACAGAAATGTTGCGTAAGAACGTTTCCACGTTCAAATCGCGATGTATAAAACTTACACTTGGCGTAAAGCTACACGCTTTTCCACGGTACCTCATACCCTGTCGTACACAAGTTCTCCGCTCGGTTTTGCAGACTGGCAGCACCCAGCGTCAAAGCAGTGCCACTGTTCCTGTTCGGTTACCCTTTCTTAGATCCACATCCACAATGGCGACTTTATCAAATACACTGAAATTAACCGCATATCGTTCATATATTTAATGCATCTGATTGTAATTAACCTGTAACAATATAATGGTCCACAGAATGGTCAAATTATTCTAAATACCATAACTGCTTTAGCGTTGTTACTCACTGCACCTTCTTCTTCTTCTGTCAGCTGCTCTCGTTAGGGGTTGCCACAGCGGATCATCTTTTTCCATGTTACTCTCACTGCACCACTCTGAGTATTTATATCACTGTATCTGAGTGTGAATCACAGATCTACAGCGATTGGAAAGAGAATTATCGGTATACAGCATCAAGCACTCGCTGCCTCAGCCATTCGCTATTTGAACTGCTCTCATCCGACCAATGCTTCACAGCCTTTCCTGTTCGGAGCTCGCTGTTCACAAACAGTTTCATCCCAAGAACTATACACACACTCAATCAGTCCATCAAGTGCTCCTTGTAGAACTGTTTGTACTTGCAAGTTACTGTGCGGTAATTGTACTTATGATACAGTTATAATATTGCACAACCTGAGCCACTTTATAAAGCGCGTATTTACATATGATGACGATATAATTTTTAAGATGAAATGCAGCAAAATATTTTGATTATATTATACAGATAAAACTTTAACTACACGGTGCCGCAGCGCTAGCGAGCTTGAGCTCCGTTCACGGTTTGTTCCTGCCTCGCGCTGTATTCATGCTGTGGCTGGCGCGACACTGGAAGGATAGATGGATAGAATAATTAAACATTACGAAGATATTTCGATGTTCCTTAAAAGTTTTGAAGAATCAGCGTTCTAAGCTTACAGATGGCTTAATGTCTGTTACAGAGCTGATTGTATGGCGATTGGGTATTTGGAGAAAGAAAAGTAAGGACAGGAATTGGAGGTTAGTACATTTGAAAGAGACAGTACTTCTGTAATAAAGCATTTCATTAAAGGTCACGCATGGCGCAGCAAGCATCTTGCTGTAAGACATGAACAATCACTGCGCCACCGTGTTCCCATGTTTAATAACATGCTTTAACTCATGAAAATGATATCACGTATACTTCTCAGTTTTTTAATTATTCAGAGAGCTGTAATATTACGAATGTAATGGATTCTGTGTCCTGTCGGAGGAAGATCACGTAGTGATTCAGGCACATAGAGCACATAGAAGATCAAATACAAAACAAAGCATTTAACGTGTTACTTTAGTTACGATGGGATTTGAGAAACTAGTAAATTAAACGATTTTAAGATGAAGTTTATGATGTTCTACTTTAATGACAAAATAAACTACGTGATTAAAGTGGAAATTTCAAGATTAAAGTTGATATTTCGTGCTTTATTAATCACTGTGTGCCTTTTCTTTCGCTGTACCCTAATAAGCTTTCATATGACACTCAGGTGGTGAGCTACGAGTCTCCTTTTCATGCCAACTTTGATATGTGACAACTTTTTTATTTTGGGCACTGTGCGACTTTGTGAACTTGAGCTTTCGAGTTTCTCCGACACGCTGTGTCACTCGATGAACTTCCTTTTGTTGCTTATATAACTGTTTAAACCAACAAATAGTACGTTTTTCTTTGCCTCCATTTGGTATTCGCTGAAATTCTATTTTTCCCTCGTACTTTTGCCATTGCCTTTTCACAGAACACTGGGCTTAAGGGCTATTTATATTGATTTGCATATTGAAGGAGGCGTAATTCTGGGAGGAGTTGGGGCAGGACAGCAAGCGCGTGCACGTGCGTTTATTTCCATGCTGAGCGGGATTTATGTAGCGGAAGTTGGCGAACGCACAGATTCCTGCATCTGGATTTTTCTGTGTGTAAGCACATTTCGGCTTTTGTGCTTACGTCATGTTATAGTGCGAATTCTACGCACGCCGTTATGCATGAGGCCCCTGGTGTGCCACCAAGGCCTAGTAAAATTGGCAGTTCTCACTTTGTCCTGCACTGGCTTGTTTTGAAAGGTATACAGTTCTGGGCAGAAAAATGATTACCAATTTTTAATAATCAAATTCGGTATGCTTCCAGATATATTTGGTACCTGGGAAATTTTCCTCCATCTTTTCCGTGACTGATATTTTTTTATTTTTTTTTTAAAACTTGTCTTAAATCTGCTTGGTATTTTCCTTGTTCTTCGTGGTGTCGTGTTTTTCTTTTTTTAGAAATACACAGATTAACTGAAGAAGGTCCCAGACACAGGTGAACATACGTGAAACACCTCGTGCAGTCAATTAGACTCTAGTTATGTAACTGTGTCTTGGAGAAAACAGAAGTAATTTAGGTATTACAAAGCAAGGGAAATGAATACTTATGACATCAAATATAGAAATACTGCTAAATGTGTTGAGTGGCCAAAAATATATGCATACACATTACTGTAAGAAAATTCTGAAAAGTAGTGCTATTTTTAGCATAATTTTCAGTATACAAATATGAAATGCTGTAAGATGGCTTCCTGCAGTTATTTATTACACAAAAGCAACAGAAATTTGTTCGGTCTTGCCCAGAAAGTTTTAAGTGTGCTCTTAATTCTCATGTCCTTTCCCCTAAAAAGACCAGCTTTAATTTGAAAATGGACATTCAGGCTACCATTGAATGGTTTGGAAATCATTTTTGTCTGTTGTAATCAGCAGCCGTTTTAGGTGGAGTTTGTTAACCTGATGCAACCCTCCTCTGGAATGTACAGTTTATTTATGTTTGAACACCTCTGTGGGCAGATAAGGGTGGTTTGTATTTTTTTTTTTTTTTTTTTTTTTTTTTTGAATATGTCAGAAAAACACCATCTATTCTGTATGCCCTGATCAATAATTGATTAAAAATGCAGTATAAAGGTAAAATGATATCCATTACCAGGTTTTCCTTAATTCAATTAAGTAAGCCAGTTACTTCATTTGAACTATTGAGGGCACAGCAAAGATAAAGGCTTCTTTACTTTTTCTTTGTCATAAATAATTGTCTGTTTTAAGTGTATTTTTGTTCTGCAACTTTGTTTTGATAATTGTTCATTGAATGAATTAAATACAAATATAAATTACATTTATAGAGATTCATGCTAGTGTAATTAATGATAACATCAATATCAAATTTTCAAATATTAACACCTGAAATCCTCATTCAGCATCTAGTCTAGCAGTATTCAAAGGAAGGATTTGCTAGCATTCTTTTGTACTTAATTGACTAAGACAATGATTTTTTTTTTTTTTTTTTATTTCTGTGGCTGTATAATAAGTGTCCACTGTGTATCCATATATCATTCTGAACAGGGCCGTGCTAATGGCTCTTCCCAGGAAGCTGAAGCACATTTCCCTGAAAACCCTTCTGCACAAACACAGCAGTCCCGTTCATTGGGTTCCACTGTTGAAGGAGCAGCTGAGCCAATGGACACATCAACTGCTGCTTCCTCCTCCACTGCAACCACCTCTTCCTCATCTTCCACACAGACAGAAGGATCTGGGAGCTCTCCCAATCCCCGGCCCAAGTAAAAAAAATTTTGTTGTTTTCACAATGAAAAGAATTACACTATAGTTATGTTTTATATTTATACATTTTTAACTTACTGTCTTGTTCAGCCATCCTTCCCCAGCAGAATTCCTTGAGGTTTTGTTTGAACTACGCAGAGTGGAAGATCGATTGCAGCCATTTATTCATCGGACTCAGGAAATTCTTAGTTCTGCCACCACCTCAGATTATAACAATAATGTAAGTAAAATTGTATTTTATTATTTTTAATTTTTGTCCATCAAAGGTTAGTGTGGGTTCAGTTTCTTACTTGCTTAGATCATCATTGCAATGCTTGCTGCAGCTTTCCCTGCCTAGGATAAGTAGGTTTGGAAAATGTATGGATGGATTGGAGACCATTGCCAGTGCCAAGATAAATGAGAACACTAAATAGCTAGTAGCCAGCTGAAGACCAGCATTCTTGTTTTAAATTATTCCTGTGTAACAAGCTTTCTAATTGTCAGGTAAAGGTCTGGCTTTTACTAGAGAGAGAGAGAGGGGGAGCTGTTGACACTGTGGTCTGACTACAGCTTGTTTAAGTGGGCAGTTGAGTATGTTTCTAGTTTCAAGACTGCAGATTTAAAAAGAATATATATATATTTATGCATTTCGATTGCAACAGATTTTTAAATATTTATGCGTAATTAACACTTTGATGCATTGAAATAAAGCAATCATGTTGATGCTGTTGGGTTAGAATGGTTTATTAAACTGATTTTGTTTTCCATGGTTTATATCTTCTAACCAAATTCTAATTGATAACTGGCATTAATTTTGGCAATGGCAGTAATTAATAAGACATTTCAATATAATTCCCTTTTATTGCCTTTTTATGTAAATGACAGCTGTAAATTGCGTTTGTTAATGATTAAATTTCACCTAGAAACTTGTGATGTTATGTGGAGTATTATAAATAAAGTGTCTTGCAGAGCAGCTTGCAGTGGTGGCCTATGGGACACTACAAAAAATGTGATAGGCTTACATTTTTCTGAATGGTCCATTCTAAAATTGCAAAGCCTTGCATTTCCATGTTTGTGAGGTATGTTTATGACAACAAAACTGAGATAAAAGTACATTTTATTGCAGATTCTTGGTATTATCATAATCATGTAATTGTTTAAACAACAGCCAGTATGATGGAAGCTATGGTTTTGTATTTTTTGTTATTTGGTATTTTGGAATTGCTGAAGTAAAATATGACAAAGCACATGACTGTAACTGTTTAGGTCTAGCTAAAATTATTCAAAAATGTGCAGTACCGTCCATAATGTTTAAGACAAAGCCAAATTTTTCCTTGATTTATTCCTCTTCTCCACAATTTAAAATTTCAAATGAAACAATGCAGATGTGATTAAAGTGCACATTGTGTAGACTTTCATCTAAGTGTATTTATGCTCATTCTGGTCACACCATGTAGAAATTACAACACTTTTTATACATGGTCCCCATTTTAGGGCACAATAATTTTACAATGGAAGGTATATTAAAACAGTCATTTATTACTTTGTTGTATTTCTCTTGCATGCAGTGACTGCTTGAAATCTGATTCATAGATATCACCAGCTGGTGATACTATGTTTACCGATGCTACCTCATTTGATTGAAAACTCAGATAAAACGAATGTCTGTGTCTATTTAGAATTTAATAAATTAAAGATATAAAAGATTTTGTCAAATTATATGGTACAGTATCACTTTTAAGCCTCCTTTAATACCCTATTAATTTAGTGCTCCTTATTTCCACAATTTTCCGAAGTCGCTTCAGCATTATAATGTGGTGTCTTCCAGTGCTGTTTCGATAGCATTTAGACCATCTGTAGGAGAAACCATGTGTTTTGAATTTCTCTGCAGTCCTTGTCATCACATAGTGAAACAACAGAGCATGTGTACATGATCAGTACTGATAACACACTGATACTAGCCAAGGGGTCCAGTTGGGTAGGGGATACCTCCTCCTCAACCGCTCGACTGGTACAGTTGAAGTTAAAAAGTAAAGCATTTATGCATTTGGTACAGAATTCATGGCAAAGCTTTTTATGAATTACAAGAAAAGTAGTATAATAAGACTTGCAGGTTTGCCTCAGATAATGCAGAGAGAGAGAGAGAGAGAAATAAATATACATATATGTAGAGATGGCTATGTTAACCATTTCTAACATCTGTCTCTCTGAATTTTACTTGTGTCATTTTAAAATCTGTTCTTCTGAACCTAAAAACTTAAAAAAAAAAAAAAAAAAAATTATGGTTAAGTTTCTGGTGTGGCACATTCTGACGTGTTCACATTAGTGAGTACCACATGCTGATTATTGTGACAGTTTATAATGTAATTATTTAGTTATTTTTATACATATGTTTATTTTTTAATGACACTATGTAAAGTAAAGTAATGGAAAGGCCATTGTGTTTTGATGTTTGACTGTCAGTACTCGTTTACTTAAATGATAGTTCAGTAACTATGTAAAGTCTATAATGCCATTTTACACTGCTGCTACTGTTAGTATTTGTTTTATATTGTTGTACAAAATAAAAGCCCAATATTGTAAACTTTTACTTTTAATAAAAGGCATTTTTTTTTTAAAGTAAGGGAGAATATGTTAAATGGGACTTTCGTTTTTGCCATGTATTAAATGGACATTGAGTACTGTGAAATTTTACTGGTATGACCTTTGTATTTATGTGATGCATTATAACAGTTAGTAATTTTGCAATCCATTCTGTTGAAAACAAACTTGTTAAATAATGTTTTGTCTAGTTGGCTTGAAGATTTTGATTCTGTCATCATGGATTTAAGCATTTAATTACATGAGTCCATTTTATGATTTGCTTATTATTTTAGACACAGGAACGTGAAGAAGATCAACGTATTATGAACTTAGTTGGGGAGGCTTTACGTTTATTGGGAAATGCTTTTGTAGCTTTATCAGACCTCCGCTGCAATCTATCTGCAGCAGCTCCACGACATCTACATGTAGTGCGACCAATGTCTCACTATGCATCTCCAGTACTGCTGCAGCAAGCTGCCATTCCCATTCAGGTCAGTGTTCTGTTTGAGTGATGCATCTTTGTATATTCTATATGTAGCTTTGTAGTGCAAAAATTCTTTTTAACTTTAATTATGCTAATTAAATAATTGAAAGTTATAAATAATGCTCTGATAGTCATCAGTTGCATGTGTTACAATTTATTATATTACAGTAAAATGTAGAGTTGCACCAATCTATTTTTATTTTTGTATTCTGAATTCACTTGCCAATTTCAAAGCAACTTTCTGGTTGATGATTGATTAATAAGACAAGCTAAAATTAGTATTATACACAGTGATTAGAAAGTGTAAACTTGACACAGACCTGAAGTTACAAACTGTAATTAGTAGTTTCCTATGCATCTGTTTTTTGTGTCAGTTAATCCAATTTATGATTTTGAGGTACCTTAGTGTGCCGATAGGCTGGAATGCGTTATGTTCAATGTGAATGCATTATTCATTTCATTTCGGTCCTTTTTATTCATTTCAGATACCATTACTTATTATTTGAACCTGCTTTGTCTAAAACAAGGTTTGAGGTATTAAATTTTGAGTCTTCATGGTTGGAAGCTGGCTTTTGATTTTTGAGATGCTAGCTGAAACAGCCCAAGCACACAACCTCTCACAGCATGCCCACAAAGATTTTAATAACTTGGTTTTAAATGAGAAACTCCATTAAAAATGAGAAACATAAACAACCAAATATGTCTTTAAAATGCAGCAGTTTTTTGTATTATTTAAAGCATAGGTGTCAAATTCAAATTGGCTTCAGGCTACTATTGGTAGCAAGAGAGATGATATTCTTTAAATCTATTTTTACTATCATTACTAACATATTTTTTTCAAAAAGCAAACTGTACTCTAAATACCTTACTCTTAAATGTGCAATTTTTTTAAATTAAATTAACAAAACTTTGCATTAACCTAACACATGCAACACCTGAATACATTTGAACTTATATTCTATTTCTGTGCAGAAACCTGGCAGCGATTCTGCTCACACAGCCTTGCCACATTTGCCCTAATGGAGTTTATTTACAGTGTAAACTCTGTACAGCTTCAAGATTAGCATCAGTAAACCTACATCTGTACTTGCATTTATTAAATCTCATTAAAGCTAAAGTTTCTCATACAGATATGTGCTTCCAAAAAGGCACATTACCTGACTGAATACTTTGGACATCTCTGGAAAGGATGGAGTTAATTCTCTCAAACTGTCCAGTCATGTCTGCTTTTTCCTGTGCCTCCCTGAACTTCGAGTTAAGCTGACCATTGCACTGCAAGTTGATCAGTTTCATTTGGAACACTCTCCACATCTGCTGAAAAGGGGTCTGCAAACAGCTGCAAGGTGTTGCGGTGTGACCTACAGTCAGCAAAATGGTGATGAAATTCCTGCAGTAGGTTTTCAATAGCAGATGTATATGTATCACTCCTGAATGCTGTGCCATCCTCCACAAGAGATCTACATGTTGGGAAACGTGTGAAATTTTTGGCAGAAAGCTGTGTTCTCCATAATTTCAATTATGTGGTGAAGGCTTTTGCACTTTCATAAGCTACTGTGATGAGCTGATCACGGCCCTGGAGCTTCAAGTTAAGTATGTTCAGCTCCTGTGTAATGCCCACCAAGGTTATTATAGTTAACGAAAACTAAAATCAAAACTGAAACTATTATTAAAAAAATATTTTCGTAAACTGAAATAAAATAATTAACAGAAATGAAAAACTAAAACTAAACGAAACTATTAAAGTAGCTGGTAAGACTGAAATAAAATAATTTACTAAAATATTTTTAGTTTTCGTTTTTGACTGAATATTCTTGCCGTTAGTCTTTAACCCTTGTAAGTTTTAACTCTAAAACAAAGTCATCCACCACGAGCCGCCCGCACATTTTCATCCAGTGAACGGCGGCTGGTGACGGAGGGCGACTGTTCACACAGCATTTGCGGTGACAGAGCAAGCTGAGTGCAGGTGCATAAAGAAATAAGTGCGTGGGAAATAGAAAGCGATTTGCGTGCCACCTTTCCTTGTGCTTGTCAAGATGTAATTCAAACAGCTGAAATCAGAATGTGGTGGTTATCAAAACGTTTACCATATGGACAGAAAAATCACGAGTGAGTAACGTTTCAGTTTATTTCTCAGGTGTCTGGTTTTTGTTGACAGCAATTCACCTGCCACTTCGCACAGGAGAAATCGTTTTTACTTTCTCATATACGAAAGTATAGTAATCATGAAAAAATTCGACCTCGAAATTTTGATGAATCTTGATGTTATAGACTAACCAGTGCCCAACAATACTGTTTTTTGGAATTGTGTGTGTGCGCGCATGTGTGTGTCTGTGTAAACACGATAACTCAAAAACGCAACTAGATAGATGGATGAAATTCGGCATTTGGTTGTTACACCACAATTATAGATCTGTATTAACTTTTGGGCCAAATCAATCACCTGGAAGTGGTACTTTACCTGAACACATACTCGATTTTTTTTTTTTTTTTTACAGCTGCAGAGTCCGATTTTTCTACTTTACTTTTATAATAATTGCTCAATATATTATTCATTTGATTTGTTGTTGATGGTTGCTTAAGGTTGATAATTTAAAAATATAATCATTGTCTTGCGGTTTACTCCTCAAATATCCATCCCCATATCTGAGTATACAAGAAAGTCTAGGGGAGAGCACTCCCGGTTTTTGAAAATAAAATGGCACTGATCAAGAGACTGACTAGGTCATCATACAAGATCAGCATATTGTTGCTGACCAATCACTTTTGCTTTAAAAACATCGTTTAACAAAAAAGCGATACAAACAAAGGTAAAGAGTCTGACAAGTGATGAAAAACTAAACATACTAATGGTTTTTTGTATTTATTCCATATTTATTAATTTATCTTTTTTAGTTCATATTCACAACTCAAAATACCTGATATTATGAAAGTAATCCATTAGCAGAATTATATTTTAAATTATATTTTAAAATATTTGTCTCCCTTTTTTCAATGTTTTTCTCTCTCTCTCAAAATAGATAGTTGAAATATCATATTCTTTTCATCAGCCTCATCATACATATTGCATACAAGGGATTTTTCCTGCTTTGCATCCAAACCTGCTGTGGTAGGCTCCAGGTTTCCTGTGATCCTAATCTGGATAAACAGGTTTAGATAATGTATATGTTGTTCTTAATCTCAGACGCTGTCTCTGTTGTTTTATGCCTGTCTGTACTCCTATTACCTGCTCTTGCACTGCTCATTATGGGTTTACTGTCCTTTATGGTGGTCTATTCAAGACTCACTGCCCCTAACCTTGACACTACATGCTTACTGTACTTTGTTTCCCTCAATACAGCTACAGTGGGGCAAAAAAGTATTTAGTCAGCCACCAATTGTGCAAGTTCTTCCACTTAAAAAGATGAGGGGCCTGTAATTTTCATCATAGGTATACCTCAACTATGAGAAACAAAATGAGAAAAAAAAATCCAGAAAATCACACTGTCTGATTTTTGAAGAATTTATTTGCAAATTATGGTGGAAAAAAAGTATTTGGTCAATAACAAAAGTTCATCTCAATACTTTGTTATATACCCTTTGTTGGCAATGACAGAGGTCAAACGTTTTCTGTAAGTCTTCACAAGGTTTTCACACACTGTTGCTGGTATTTTGGCCCATTCCTCCATGCAGATCTCCTCTAGAGCAGTGATGTTCTGGGGCTGTCGCTGAGCAACACGGATTTTTAACTCCCTCCAAAGATTTTCTGTGGGGTTGAGATCTGGAGACTGGCGCGGCCACTCCAGGACCTTGAAATGCTTCTTACGAAGCCACTCCTTCGTTACCCGGGCGGTGTGTTTGGGATCATTGTCATGCTGAAAGAGTCGGCCACATTTCATCTTCAATGCCCTTGCTGATGGAAGGAGGTTTTCACTCAAAATCTGACGATACATGGCCCCATTCCTTTACACGGATCAGTCGTCCTGGTCCCTTTGCAGAAGAACAGCCCCAAAGCATGATGTTTCCACCCCCATGCTTTACAGTAGGTATGGTGTTCTTTGGATGCAACTCAGCATTCTTTCTCCTCCAAACATGACGAGTAGAATTTTTACCAAAAAGTTGTATTTTGGTTTCATCTGACCATATGACATTCTCCCAATCCTCTTCTGGATCATCCAAATGCTCTCTAGCAAACTTCAGACGGGCCTGCACATGTACTGGCTTAAGCAGGAGGACACGTCTGGCACTGCAGGATTTGAGTCCCTGGCAGTGTAGTGTGTTACTGATGGTAGCCTTTGTTACTTTGGTCCCAGCTCTCTGCAGGTCTTTCACTAGGTCCCCCCGTGTGTTTCTGGGATTTTTGCTCACCGTTCTTGTGATCATTTTGACCCCACGGGGTGAGATCTTGCGTGGAGCCCCAGATCGAAGGAGATTATCAGTGGTCTTGTATGTCTTCCATTTTCTAATAATTGCTCCAACAGTTGATTTCTTCACACCAAGCTGCTTACCTATTGCAGATTCAGTCTCCCCAGCCTGGTGCAGGTCTACAATTTTGTTTCTGGTGTCCTTTGACAGCTCTTTGGTCTTGGCCATAGTGGAGTTTGGAGTGTGACTGTTTGAGGTTGTGGACAGGTGTCTTTTATATTGATAACGAGTTCAAACAGGTGCCATTAATACAGGTAACGAGTGGAGGACAGAGGAGCCTCTTACAGAAGAAGTTACAGGTCTGTGAGAGCCAGAAATCTTGCTTGTTTGTAGGTGACCAAATACTTATTTTCCACCGTAATTTGAAAATAAATTCTTTAAAATCAGACAATGTGATTTTCTTTATTTTTTTTTCTCATTTTGTCTCTCATAGTTGAGGTATACCTATGATGACAATTACAGGCCTCTCTCATCTTTTTAAGTGGGAGAACTTGCACAATTAGTGGCTGACTAAATACTTTTTTGCCCCACTGTAGGTGGGGTCTGCACACTCATCCAAGTCTAAGAGGCCTGTTTTTCCTAAACCCCTGTGATTTTCATGTGAAAATATTTTAAAAATTATAAAATTGTTCATATTCAGTGTCTAGTTTTGATTATGCTTGTTTTTATCAGACAAAAACGAAACCAGATAGTAAACCAGGCAGTGCAGTAAGCTTCCACTAACGTTAAACTCATATCCAAATCTGTCAAGTATACAGTTCTGTCTGATTGTGACACAAAACTAACTCCGTAGGCGTTCCATGCCATAATTACTAAAACTAAAACTGAAACTAATATATATAAAAATAAAATAGAAATGTCTTTGTGAAAAACTAAACTAAAACTAAAAATACATGATGAAGGAAAACTAAAACTAAACTGAATTTCCAAGTAAGGTCAGAAAAAATATAGAAATAAAAACTAATATAAAAAGGCAAAACTATAATAACCTTGATGCCCACTAAGAAAGCAAGGTCCATGACCCATTGTGGATTTTCCAAATTGGGAACATCGACTCTGCCATGAAATTTTTCACCGCTGTTCTCAACATAAAAAATCTCTTCAGGATATTTTCTCTGCTGAGCCAGCACACCTCAGTAAATACATCACCATTAGCTGACTCAATTTCTTTTAAAAAGGCTCTGAACTGGCAAAGCTGTAAACTCCTTGATCTGATGTAGTTAATACATTTCAAAACAACGTTTTAAAAAAATCATCTAGGAAATGACTTTTAGGGGAAAGGCATTATGTACAGTAAGTGTTGCTTACTAAAAATATCCTCACAAGTGATTTATTATTATTCCTGACACTGTAATTTATTGGCATAGTTCCAGACCTGCTCTGACTTATAGTCTGAAGCACACACAAATTTTACTTTGATGCTTCAAAAGACGTTTTAACTCTTCATTGGGTTCTTCTTTCAAAAATGTTGCACTTTAAAAAATTTGATTTGCAATTAGTCACAGACACTTCACAACTAGCAGTAGGACATCAATCAATGCCATTTTTGCATCATATTTAAAAAACAAAAATGAGATGAGTTTTTGAAGTAACAAAAAATGCTCCTATCTTTCAAATCGTGTAACTATAACCCTGAATGCTATGCCATTGTACAGTTTCTAACTACAGTAATTTAAAGACACAAAGTACCAAAAACTAAACATTGGGTGCCTAAGTATACAGGTTTACATTATTTAGTACATCTGTGAAAAACAGGCATACAATAATAAGCCGCTTACCCTAGCCTATCGATTCCATGCATCACTAATAAAATACATGTAGATAGGACATCTGTAATTTTTCTGGGTTTAAAAAAGTTTACCGAACTTAATCATCCTTATTTTAATTAATATATTCAAAAACATTAATTTATTAAGAGTATGCTAAATCCTTTTGAATATAGTTTGAAGGGACAAATGATGATCCTTCTCCCTGAAAATGAAATTATGAATATGCTGTTATCTTTTTAATCTTTGCTCCAACAGATTAATGTGGGTACTACTTTATCAATGTCTGCCAATGGCAGGCAGTCTGATGGTCATGCAGCCCCAGGATCAGCCCCAACCAGCACAGAAAGCAGTGAGCCTCAGGATGCTGCTGGCTCACAAGCACCTTCCAGTCAAGCTCAGGCCCATCCCTTGGGAACACATGTACCAACCACTCAGCCACACACATCAGCTACACAGTCACAGGCTCCGCCCAACCATTCAAGAGTGATTCGCATTACTCACCAAACTATGGAGCCAATGGTAATGATGCAAATGAACATTGATGGTGAGTCTTTATGTGTGTGTTGGCTTATTTTGCATCTGAATTTATGCTTGACACTGTTTAACAAATCCTAATTCAGTTAAAATCATTACAATACATTTTTTCTCAGGCTGTTTTATGTAAAATGTCTACACTTTATAATGATAAGTAATATAAATTGTTTAACCGGTGTCTGTTTTTTATTAGTCTAATCCTAACTCATGTGGAAGCAGCATGAGATTGTTTTTGGTTAGTTGTAACAGACTGGCATAGTGGTTACCATATTGTAGATTATTTATAAATTATTACGAGTATGTGGTAGAGATGACTGGTTTTGTTTAGTATAATATGTATTATAATAATATTGTCATGTTGTTCATGTAAGTAGTACATATACACCTTTCTGTTGTAACTTTGGTTTTCAACCCTGCAACATGCACAGTTTCACACAATTTCATCTAACAGGTTGTTTTTTTTTTTTGTTTTTTTTTTTTTTAACTACTGTTATACAGTTATACTTGTGCAATTTCTTGCCATTCAGTGTGGAAGGTTTAAGTTATAATACAGTAATCCCTCCTCCATTGCGGGGGTTGCGTTCCAGAGCCACCCACGAAATAAGAAAATCCGCGAAGTAGAAACCATATGTTTATATGGTTATTTTTATGTATTTTCAGCCCTTATAAACTCTCCCACACTATTATAAACATTTCACGCACAATTAGACAGCATAAACCCTTTGTATTCTCTTAGATATTAGGTAAGATTCGTTGAAATTATGTATGTAAACACAGTTTACATACAGTAAAACCTAAATATTATTTTAAAGATATCGAGCATCTCCGATATCACATATGTTACAGCCATTACGACAGACAGGCCACCAGTAATAAATACGTACAATGCAAGAAAAATTGTATACAGTAAAATGTGTGTACAGTGACACTAAACTATGTACATGTAATAAGTACTGTACGTAAATAATTAATTATGGTTACTCACCAACAATGACACGACGACTTGTCCGATAACGATGAGTTTAATTTTACTGCACAACAAAGGATAGCGTTACAGCTCTTCTAAAGGAGCCTCTTCAGGCGACTGTTTAGCACCGCCGTTGTTCTTCTTCCATCACTCTTCAAACCAAATCCCTAAAGCAGATTCCATCCAGACTACTGCCTTATCACATCCACTTGCAACTCGTTTTGCGCCCTGGTTAAAGGACACTGCGGCCGTAGATCTTATATGCTTTTCCTCCTTTTTAAATAAAAAGAATCGTGGACTCATTTATGCTGTAATGGTGTCCTGCAGTGGTGTAGCTGTTTCCTTCCCTCAACATATCCAAAACTTTTACCTTTTCTGCAATCATTTGCATCTTCTGTTGGCGCTTGGGCACGTTAATGCTGAATGAGTGAGATTAGACTTCCTGGTTAATGCAGCACTCCGTCGCTGAGCCAATCAGCAGCACACAGGAACTTAACCGCGTGCTCTGATTGGGTAGCTTCTCAGCCATCCACCAATAGTGTCCCTTGTTTGAATTCAAATGCGTCCCTTGTTTGAATTGAAATGGGCAAATCAACTGAGGAAGCACACATACTGTAGACCGCAGACATCCGCGAAGCAGTGAAAAATCCGCGATATATATTCACATATGCTTACATTTAAAATCCGCGATGGAGTGAAGCCGCGAAAGACGAAGCGCGATATAGCGAGGGATCACTGTACATGAAATGCTAGAAGCCTTAACTTTTGAAAAGGACAAAATGCCTTCCTATTGTTTCTATCCTAATCATCTACAACAGGTCACATTTTAGAATGTATTTTTTTCTTAATTGCAAGTCATACTACATCATAATATCTAGCAATATAATCGTAAAATTTTTTCAGTATCATTAAAGCATTACTTTTTAGTACCTGTTTGGCTTTTATCATGCCTTAATTTCTTTTACGTTTTATAATTTAAGAAGATATCAGTGTTAAACCATAAGCATAGAAGAACACCTGATGATGTATTTTTCAGCTGAATAGTTCTACCATTCCATTCACAATATAAGTGTAAAATACTGTTAAAGCCTACAACATTGGACTTAAAAAGATCAGAGAAACCACTCCAGTTTTAGCATTCATTTCCCTTACATTTATTTACCTTAATGAAGTTAAAATACATTTTGTTACCAATATTCTAAAAAAAAATGCAATTTTTTTTAATGCAATCACCTATCTTCAATTTTTGATAAATTTGAAAAAAAGTATGTAAAGCTATTGATAATGAATGTCTGTCTTCTACATTTTACCTTTTGTTCTTTTAATTTTGCATAACAGCCTTTGTTTATCTGAACTTTCTTCCCTAGTAGATTCTGGCCCAGGTTCAGCTGGCACCGGCACAGCACCTTCTGTACCCTCTGGGCAAAATGGAGGTAAAAAACATTACTGTTCTCTTCTAAAATACATACTGTATGAAATTAAATAGCTCTAATATAATTAACAAGATTTTAGCAACTTTTTTTTTTTTATTGAATAGGCTTCTTGTATTTATTATTCTTGACTTAAAGCATTTAGCCTTCAGCCCCTTTTTCATGCAAATAATTGTCACAAATAGGGATTTATAAAATATCTTATTCAAGGTTTTGTCCAAAAAAAAAAGAAAACCATTAAAAAACACAAAATTCCAGAAACTTAAATGAACCCCCACCTGCTTCTATTACAGCAGGTAGTCTTTTTGGCTAAGCCTTTTTAAACTTTGGACAGAGTGATGGAACTAGATTTGCCCATTCATCTTGAGAAATTTCCTCAAGCTGTGCCATGTTTTCAGTGCAGTTAAGATCTAGACTCTTAATGGGCCCCTCGACGACCTTAGTTTTCTTCATGTTAAGCTGTTCAATTGCTGCTGAAAAACTCACTTCCCACTAGGAAATGTGAATGATTTAGCTTTGTTTGTACTCTGGTAATAAGTCAGCTGCAGGCTTACAGCAGTTTACCCAGCTCATTAAATTCTAATATGTTTTATCAATGTGTTTACCATTTCATAGAACATGGAAACCAAATAAATTTTGTGTTTGTCCTGCCCTGTGTCTGTGCAGTTAAGTTGTAATTAAGTTGTATTTTTTTTTTTTTTTTTTTTTATACTTTAGGTAGTGCACCACAGATGCAAATTCCAGGACTCCCTGCTGAATTCATGCAGGCAATAGTTCATCAAATAACTCAGCAGGCAGTTTCTATGACAACAGGTGGTCAGCCAGTTCCAGGATTTCAACCTCCTCAAGCTCGTGTTGTCATTACTCGGCCGTCCTTTGCTCAACGACCCCCAAATGCAACTCAGAGGCCTCCAACAATAAACCTGAGGCCACCTCAGACAGCTCAGCCAGGACAACTTGGTTCTCAGGTATATAGGATTGAAAAAGAAGTATTGTGTATTTCATGTTATACCGGAATATTCACTCGAAAGAGGCCCCGAATATTCTGTAATAACTCTCAAACAATCTGAATTAAACAACGTGCAATGTACTCCTCAGTATGTCGGAGCGATGAGGTAGGCAACGGATAGCTGTCACAACGTTTAACCTCTGCTTGCAACTTCTGGCTGCATACCACCCGTACCCCTTCACTCCATCATTCGACTTCTCATCAGGATGGTGGTGTACAATATTGGAACAGCACGTCTTCATAGTGCGAACCTGTTAGGTCACCAATTCATTTAAGCGATGTCCGAATCAACTGGATGATCATGAGTTCATGGAACGTTACTTCCAGCCATGTTTACCAACGTGTCACGCGTCGGCAAGGAGCATGTTAGAAATTGAGTCCTCCTTCGGCAGCAGAGTAATTTCAAAGGAGTTTTGGCCACCACAGTTGCTGGATCTGACACCACCAGACTTCTTCCTTTGGGGTATGCTCAAAGGAAAAGTCTGTCGGAACAAGCCTCGCACGGTGGAAGATTTGAAGGAAAACATCCAACGTGAAATTGCTGCTTTTCCCCCTGAAACGCTTGCTGATACGTTCAGGAACATTGAGCGCCACGTCAAAATGTGTCTGGCAGAAAATGGAAACCACTTCCACCATAACATATAATGCAATCAATTACACATACGTCAAGGTATGTAGTGTATTTTTTGGTTCAGATTGCTTCATCCTAACGGGAGTTACAACAGAATATTTGGGGCCTCTTTCGAGTGAATCTCCCTGTATATGTAAGTAAATATTTTACAAAATGTAAAATAGTTATAAATCATTTCACATTTCATCAGTAATAATGAATCTCTCAAACTTTATTACAATAACAATTAGCAAGTTGTTTACAAGTACAGGGGGTCCTCAGGTCAAGATGTCTCAACATATGACTTTTCAAGTTTATGACGCTCACTCCCATAAAAACTTTAAAAAAAATTGAGACGTGAGCATTTTGGCTTACACCGTTAGCGTCGTACTTATGGACTACATGGGTGAACTAGTTTGGCAAAAGAATATGCAGTAACACTGCGTATGAGTGATGGAGTTGGCAAACTAGTTTGGTTGCACACGGCACAAATGTTCCGTTTGTGTTGGTTTGTTTGGTGACTTTTTTTGGCCTTGATCATGGCTCCCAAACGAAAGTCAGAGTCTTCAGATGGTAGTGCTTCAAAGAAGAGGAAAGTCATCACTATGGAAGTGAAATTAGACATTGAAAAGAGTTCTGAAAATGGAGAATCAGAGACGAACATCAGCCATGTGCTAGGCCTTAGCCACTCTACTGTAGCAACTATTATCAAGGATAAAGACCGTATCCTAGAGCATGTCAAGGGATCAGCCCCTATGAAATCGACTGATTACTAAACAGCGAAATGGCAAAATGATTGAGATGAAAAGATTGCTATAATTTAGAATTGGAATAAAGGTAAGGAATTTTTTTTACTCATTTTTTGTCATTTGTTTGTTACTACGATACAGTGTACAGTACAGTATATTTGTGTCCTTTTCCTGTGGCTTAGTTGTGCTTTTATGTTCTAGATTATGATTTCACAACTGTGTTAAGATGTTGTAATCCGAGGACCTCCTATACCACTTTTCTCAATCAGGCAAATCAGTTTAAAAATGTTATATGAAATCATTGCATTGTGTTCTTAATTATACTTTTTTTTTTTCTGTTTCCTGATATTGTTTCTGGTTAACAAGACTGGTCCCATACAAAGTGCTTCCCTTTCTCAGATGATAAGTGGATTAGTGGGCCAGCTTCTTATGCAGCCTGTGGTGATGGGTAAGGTTTCTTTATTTTGCTTCAGTCTTCTGCTGTAACTGCAAATTAAATGAGTTGTTTGGTGACATGCATTTGTTTACCCCGGAGACTTGTAAATGTTAAATAAGTGTCTCCACTAACACCTAACAATTACAATCAATGGGACATCAGAAGAAACATGTTCAATTTAACACTTTCTTTTAGGTGTAAATGGACTGCTGAGTTTATTTAGCCCTCGTGTGTTGGACCATTTGGTTATTCTGGTTCAACAATATATACATCTTTGCACTCATCACTGCATTTAACTGCATACACAGAAGGATGAGTTTCTTGTTCACACCCTAGCTGCATACGGTATAATTATGTTATGCAGATCGTAAGTAAGAGTTTTGTCAATCCTGAAAATTCTGGGCATCTCCTTAAGTTATCTTCAGCCTTTTAAGAGGGCTATGGGTGTTTTCAATGCAGTTCACTTCAGAATATGCTGAATTCATGCATCTGGGACATGCTCATTCACTGACTTGTTTTAAATGAACAATCAGCTGCACTGAATTGAGTAATTTTACTCAGAGACTTGAGAGTTTATTTATAGTTACATTGATTATATAACTAGTGTATCAAAATAGTAGACTTTTCTGCCTTTTTTTTGTGCAATGTTGCATCCTTATTTAGGTTTCTACTTTGTTCTATTTTTTATTTTTATTTTTTTTTATACTTTCTCATAGACATAGTACCCTAATTTGCGAAAACATTTTACCTTGAGATTATGATGAATCTTTGTTTCATGCACTCCTGAACATGTTTTGACCATTTTTGCAGTTATGTCTGTGTATGTGTCTGTGTGTATGTATGGAAACACAATACCTTGAGAATGCTTTGAGCTAGATAAATGAAATTTACCATTTGAGTGTTATATCAAAAGGTTAGTTTTCTATCAATTTTTGGGCAACATAGGTCAACCAGAAGTGGTACTTTACCTAAGGTTAGGAGCATGCACTGATACAGCACATTGCTGAACACAACAAACCAACTCAGGATCCAGATTAGGACGCAAGTAGGACATAGCTTAAATAAACTAAATTAATTGAAATTTTGTATAGTAATTTTTCATGTCAAATTGCATTATAGGAAGAGAAAAATAATTGAAATTTCATATTGTTATTAGTTTAAGGGTTAAGAAACACATGTAGAATTTCACCTTCATTTGATAACTGGAAATGATATCTTAACAGGTATCAGCACTATTACATATGCATTACTACCATTATATAAATAGAGATAAATAATTTAAATTCTTTATGATCATTACTTATCGTTAGATATAAAATTTGACCTTGATCAGGTGACTGGAAGTGGTATATTACTGACCACCAAAAACAATCAGATTTGAAATTTCAGTGTGATCAGATCTGGAAGTGGTATATTACTGACCACCAAAAACAATCAGATTTGAAATTTCAGTGTGATCAGATTGCTAGAAGTAGTTCTTTGCCATATAAACTTGCATTATAAACAAAGATAGATCACAAAGATAGTGATTGAAATTTTATAAGAAACACACTGGTATGAAGCTTTGTTATAACCGGACAACTGGAAGCGGTATCTACTTTACCTGAATAGGTATAAGGAAAGTTGAATGGAGAGGAATCCAGGCAGGTTGTTTATGCTTTACAAATGCTTTACAAAAGACTGACAAATTGGCACTCATCAATGCCCTTAACACAATAACTAACTATAGTTAGTATACAGAAGTATACTTCCATCATTTGGTATGGATTATTGTGACACATCTGGTATACAGTTGTGCTTGTATGTTTGTGAACCCTTTAGAATTTTCTATATTTCTGCATAAATATTACCTAAACATCGTCAGATATTCGCTCAAGTCCTAAAAGTAGATAAAGAGAAACCAGTTAAACAAATGAGACAAAAATATTATACTTGGTCATTTGTTTATTGAGGAAAATGATCAAATATGAGTGGCATAAGTATGTGAACGTCTAGGATTAGCAGTTAGTTTGAAGGTGAAATTAGTCAGGTGTTTTCAATCAATGGGATGACAATCAGGTGTGAGTGGGCATCCTGTGTTGTTTAAAGAACAGGGATCTATCAAAGTCTGCTCTTCACAACACATGTTTTGTGGAAGTGTATCATGGCACGAAAAAAGATTTCTGAGGACCTCAGAAAAAGAGTTGTTGTTGCTTATCAGGCTGGAAAAGGTTACAAAACCATCTCTAAAGAGTTTGGACACCACCAATCCACAGTCAGATTGTGTACAAATGGAGGAAATTCAAGACCATTGTTACCCTCCCCAGGAGTGGTCGACCAACAAAGATCACTCCAAGAGCATGGCGTGTAATAGTCGGCGAGGTCACAAATGACCCCAGGGTAACTTCTAAGCAAATGAAGGCCTCTCTCACATTGGCTAATGTTCATGAGTCCATCATCAAGAGAACACTGAACAACAATGGCAGGCATGACAGGGTTGCAAGGAGAAAGCCACTGCTCTCCAAAAAAAACATTGCTGCTCATCTGCAGTTTGCTAAAGATCACGTCGACAAACCGGAAGGCTATTGGAAGAATGTTTTGTGAATGGATGAGACCAAAATAGAACTTTTTGGTTTAAATGAAAAGCGATATGTTTGGAGAAAGGAAAACACTGCATTCCAGCATAAGAACCTTATCCCATCTGTGAAACATGTTGGTGGTAGTATCATGGTTTGGGCCTGTTTTGCTGCATCTGGGCCAGGACGGCTTACCTTCATTGATGGAACAATGAGTTCTGAATTATATGAGAGAATTCTAAATGAAAATGTTAGGACATCTGTACATGAAATGAATCTCAAGAGAAGGTGGGTCATGCAGCAAGACAATGACCCTAAGCACACAAGTCGTTCTACCAAAGAATGGGTAAAGAAGAATAAAGTTAATGTTTTGGAATGGCCAAGTCAAAGTCCTGGCTTTAATCCAATCGAAATGTTGTGGAAGGACCTGACGCGAGCAGTTAATACGAGGAAACCCACCAACATCCCAGAGTTGAAGCTGTTCTGTACAGAGGAATGGGCTAAAATTCCTCCAAGCCGGTGTGCAGGACTGATCAACAGTTACCGGAAACGTTTAGTTGCCTGCAAAGGAGGGTCACACCAGATACTGAAAGCAAAGGTTCACATACTTTTCCCTCTCACAAATATGTAATATTCGATCATTTTCTTTAATAAATAAATGACCAAGTATAATATTTTTGTCTCGTTTAACTGGTTTCTCTTTATCTACTTTTAGGACTTAAGTGAAAATCTGATGATGTTTTAGGTCATATTTATGCAGAAATATAGAAAATTCTAAAGGGTTCACAAACTTTCAAGCACAACTGTACCAATAGCTTATTGCCTGGTAGGATTGCCTCATAGGTTTTTATGGGCATCAAATTTATGTCTACCTTTTTTACCCAGAATTAGGTTTTTTCTAGACTTTACCTCCACCATTTTGGTTGACTGACAACATTTCAATAAGCTTTCTTGACAGTTGATTCTGCAATATTGCTGAAGCAGTTTTATCTGTTAAACTAATTATACTGTATTTCGACTTTTAGGTACTTTTTGTTACTGTCTTTCTTAACGCAAATTGTGTTTCACAGTTGTTTTGAGCAATGGTTTTTTGAAGTTTACTTTTTTGCTTTTTTTGATTTTGTGCTTAAAATACAGTACTTTTAGTCATTTAATAGTGTGTGTGAAATTTTTTTCATTGTGCTGGTTCTGAATTTCCATGAAAGGTTATTCTTTGTTAAAATTGCGCAACTTAGTGTTAGTATTTGTTTTCAATACTTATCACTTATGATGGGCTACATATGAACACTAACAGTTGGTAAGTTTGTTTTTCATTGTTACACGTTATTTTGTCAACGAAAGAAATTTGTTTTATCATTAATTATGGTGGTTGTTTGAACTAATTTAATAAATTATATTACAATCAATGAAATCATTGTTTTATCATTTTTCTGGGAAGACATCATTTTTAATTAAAGTATAGATTTTTTTTAAAATTTAGAAATTTGCATACCATACCTTTCTGATTTGCACTATGCATTTATTTCTTTTTCCTTGCATTTAATTCCACAAATTGTATTTCATATGTGTTTTGATCTTTTATCAGTTTTGTACTGTTTGTGAATTAATTGACATTTCTTCTCGTTTCCCATATTTTTTGGATTGTTTGAACTTTTTTTTATTACGTACGTTTAATTGTTTTTTTTGAAAATGAGAGTTAAACAGCATCGCAGAAGAAAATTAATCAGTTGCATACACGTTTACGCTCTGATTTTTCATATAAATGGAATGAAAGAGTTAAAAACAGAACTAGAATAATATATGATTTTGGGAATATCTAATTATTCATCTTATTTAGTAATAGTTTATTAACTGCGTTGAACATATTATTTTTATCTGTTATTTAACTTATCAGAAATGCAAAGAAATTACATGGTACAAACACAAAATAACATCGTAATTGGAAATTTATCTAATCAGGTTAAAGAACTATCAAGTAAACTTGAAATTTGAATAGGTACATGTTTTGTTTCACAAGTTGTCATATTCATACAATTATTATATAATTGCTATGTATACGAGAAAGTTGATTTGGAGAATACTCCAAATTATTGTTTATTTCTTTTAGGTCAGACTGGTGCTCCTCCAGTTTCTTCCAGTGATGCTTCAGCTTCATCTTCTGCACCTCCATCATCTGCTAGTACCTCGGGACAGACTTGTACCTCCACTACCAGCACTGCTTCCACTGGCTATCCATCACCTACAGCCCCTTCACCTCCATTTGAGGCTCAACAGTTATCCCAACTTCTTGGTTCACTCCTTGGTGCTGCTGGTGGAGTATCACCCTCTATCACTGTTGCTATGCCAGGGGTACCAGCCTTCATACAGGGTGTGACAGACTTTATACAGGTAAAGTGCTGGAAAAATCTAGAGAGTGCACAATTTTAGAATAGCTTTAATTATAAACTTTTGTTTTAAGGTTGAAAACGTAATAAAGTTTATTTACTTGAAATCACATCTCATTTTTTAATTGTTCATGTATGTAGATTTTAGAACATTTTGATTATTTAGAAAGTTGAAATGAATGCAGTTTTAAAGAAACAATTTACTGTATCTTTTATATCGGCAAATTAATACTTTTTTTTTACTTTCTTTATTACAAGATAATGTTTGACACCTGCTTTTTCAATACGTTTAGCCAGCAAAATAAACTATTTTTTGATTTTTATGTGGTTTAAACATTTATTCTTGGCCTTTTTACCTCTAGGCTGCTCAGCCAGTCCATACATCACAACAAACTAATGATACATCAGGTTCACAGCAGCAGAGTCAACCTGATGCAAGTGCTGCCCCACAGGCTCCACCATCTTCTCAGCAACAACCAGGGGCAGCAGGAGTAGGGGAGTCTCTAAGCCCCGAGTTCTTTACTAGTGTAGTGCAAGGAGTACTTTCATCCATGATGGGATCTCTAGGAGCACAGCAGGGTAGCACTGAAAGCATTGCTGACTTCATTCAAAGACTATCAAGTACAAGCAACATCTTTGAACCAGGCAGTGGTGCTGCTGTTGGTAAGTAAATAATTTAGACTGCGTTTTGATGTACATCTGGACTGTCTAGAGCTATTTAGACGGCTGTGGATACCCATCTCTTCCTATCGTCAATAACATTATTGCACTATCCCATCCAATTTGTTTGGTAACCTGATTGAAGGATCATCCTGCTTTGTGCAAGCCTACTATACCACCCAATAAACCTCAGTTAATTGCACCTGTGAGGAAGTATACTAACATTTCCATGAGTACAATAAAGCATGTGGCAACACAGATTTTTCTGTAATGCTATGAAAACCACATATTGAAAGCAGTACTTTGAATTTTGCAGTTTTATGCATTACCATGTGATGCTTCACTGACTTTGGAACTTTGTCCATGGCATTAACTCCCTTCTATCAGGTTGTGTTAAAAAAAATAAGAAGAAAATGTATAAATCAGTTTAGGAAAATTATATTTCTTCCTTTTATTATTTAAGGAATTTTCCTTTGGGATTTAAGTATAGAGTGCATAATGAAATGACCAAAACAGTACTAAAAATCTATGTTTAACATCTTGTTTAAACACATCTTGCTTGATTAATTGCAGTATACTGCTGCTTTGTCGACTGATGGAGCTTATTTGTGTTGCCTAGTAGATGATTATATCCTCAGACTGCTTGCTGGCAGATTAAGTTGTTTTAAAGTTTATGATAGCAATAGAAACAAAGTGCATCATCACAGGGTGCTTTGTAATACATAATCTCTCTATTATATAAAAAAATCTTGAGACGAGACATTTTCAGAGAGATAATTTCACGTCCCGTGAGACGAGACTTTATGCCAAGAGATGAACTGAAAACCTAACGGGCCCAGTCACAGCGGAAATAAGACAAACAATAGAAGAAGAAAAGACAAAGAGTAGAAGACAAAGTAGAATGTCGTTAAGTTCAAAACTGTTGGCGCGATACACATGCAGAGCAGGTTAAAGATTATGAAAGTACTAAAATTCTAAAGTCTCAAAAAAACTGATAGTAAAGATTGCATTAGTACTAACAAATGGAAATTATTACTCAGTGAAATAATGGAACAGCGAAAAGACATCAAATATATGGACATAGGTGATATAACAGAGCTACTACAAGTTGAATTTCAAAGAA
Organism: Erpetoichthys calabaricus; assembly: GCF_900747795.2. Lineage (NCBI taxonomy): Eukaryota > Metazoa > Chordata > Cladistia > Polypteriformes > Polypteridae > Erpetoichthys > Erpetoichthys calabaricus. Next base: position 58,705,699 of record NC_041394.2, read on the forward strand.
ACCACAGTTCAGTCAGGTTTATATTTATGATCACGGAGAAGCGATGCAACATGGAATCGAACGAGTTAAACAATTGGACGTATTAGAAATTATGCAGCCAATAATGGATACAAATCCATATATCCAAAAATATCGAACTTTACACAAAATTTATCTGAAGAACACGGACAAAGAAGTTTTCTTGGATTTCTATATGAATCCAAAAGATCACACTCGCTTATATATAAACCAACATGTGACGAATTGTCAGCGATAATAGTTTCAAAAGACTGAGATATCAAAGACAGAGTTGACATTTGTGTTTATCCAAAAGCACGGCACGATTGAAATGACTAGCGCGTAGGGCCCCCTAGTTTTTTAGATAATAAAGATATATCGTTACAAACATCTTTGTGCAGAATTTTACATTTTTTTTCACCACAAACACTGTAAGTGGATCCTCCCACTGTTTATTTTGCCTGCTTATTATTGTGTGTCTTGAACCTAGGCTGATCACAAAGATCTACATGTAGACATGCTTTATCTTCTATATTCCAGGTACATTCCAGATTGGTGGGTGGACAGTTGTCTTTCCCGTAATGTCACTGGCAGTTTTGTCTCTAAAAAGAGATAAAATTGTATCTTTACACTTCTAAAGGAAAGCAATTTTAGGAAATAATCCCTTTTTTATATGAATATTTTTTTACCATGGCTTAACCCTTAATCATAACCTTGACATTTTAAAAACTATAAATTTGGTATAGGTGACATAAGCAACTTTCAGTGAAGAATTTATACTGGAACAAGCAGTTAATAAGTTATGTATTTTTAGCTCTTACAGATCTCGGGATATGCCACAAAGTCAGCTTATGTTAACCCTTAACTACTCGCACCATTTTTCATCTCATAAGTACTTGCGTGATGTACTTTATGCATCAGTGTTAAAATGGCTATTTATATGCACGGTGTGAGGTTGTAATATAAAACATTGCAATAATTTTGAATTATGCATATTTTTAATGTAATTTAATACCATATTACTGAATAGTATGACACAGTCTTGAACTATCTGAAAATAAACCAGATCCACTTCTCCAGTGCTCATTTGTCACCGGTCACACTTTCATCCACTGCAGGATTTGCACATGTACCATATTTCACTTCATTTGTTGAATGTTCTTTGCAAACACAGTCATTGCAAGAAGAACATCTTGTCATGCATTTGTAAGTACCCTCACAGTGTACCAAGTGCACATATGGAACTGTGCCATTTAAATGAAACGTATGTTTAGGTAGAGCATGCCCCAGACTATCGTTCTGAGGATAGATGGTGGATGCTGCCAGTAGGTTCAAGTTTGTTGGACTAAAATAACTTCGATTGGTGTATAAAATACACCACTGTGAGTAGTTAAGGGGAGAGCAGGCAAAACCATATTTCTTCAGAATACAATTCTAAATAATTTCCTATTATTGATAATTTTATCCTTTAGGTTTCTTTGGGGAACTTCTATCTCTGATTTGCCAGAACTTTTCCATGGTGGATATGGTAATGCTTTTACATGGTCAGTTTCAGCCATTACAGAGAATACAGCCACAGTTGAGTGCCTTCTTTAGAGAGCAGTACCTGCAAGGACAAGAGCCTACTGATACCAACATAAGGGTGAGTGCATATGCCTTAGATGCAGTCTGGAAAATACACAAAGTAATAAATGTAACTGCCCAGATGATTAGTAGAGGGTTTTTTTTTTTTTTTTTTAATTATAATAATTGAGACGGTACTAATGCAGAAATGCACAAAGGAGGGTGGCCAAGAAAGAAAATATAAGTGGTCAACACTGTTACTTTTATTCATTTTTTAATAAACAAATAACAAGCCTTTCATTTCCTTAGAATCTTAATGTGCTGTTCGGTTCACTTTTTTTCCAGTTTATTTATATTTTTGACTTCATGAACATCTTTCTGCAGGTTATTGTGCTTTATTTTGTTCCTATACAATTTTATGCACTCCATATCAGCAGTATACAACTATGATATTATTCATATTTATGTGTCCGGGGGAGAAACAAGCAGCTGATGAACGCTTGCCACCACTGCCGTAGTAAAGTGTCTGCCATAGCACATTTGCAGTTTACATTTCCAAGCCCATTGCAATTTGTGTTTGGCTAAAACTGCAGTTCATATCTCTCAGGTACAAAGTTGATGAAAAAAATTGAAGATGTTCATCCCCATCTTCTTCATTTTAACTTGTTTAACAAATTGCAGTGAAAAAATAGTTTATTAATTTATAGTTAAATTAGTGGATAAGATATTCTTAGTAATTTGTTCTTATTGACAGAAGAGTTGAGAGTTGTAGTTGCCATATACTGTGATTTTTAAAAAAATGTCAGTGTTATATAAAAGAAAATATTCATTTAGCTTTTTATGTTTACATGAAAGCACATAATTTTGATTTAATTAAATCACAAACCTTTCAGCACTTAATACCTAGAATAATCAAAAGGGAGAGAATTCCCAGCTAAAATATAAGAATCTTTTCCACTATTCACTTGAAGCTAGATGGAATCAGACTAAACCAAGATAGAAAATTGTTTATCGTGTTTAGTTCAGTTTGCTGAAATGTGGTGTTGTAAGATGAAATATACTTTCAAAAAAGCACAGTATTCAACAAAACTATTTGATTTGTTTGTATTTTATAAAGCCATTATTTCATTAATTTTTGTTGCTAGATTTAAGTTTTTTCCTTCTTTTATTCCCCCTCCCCTTCAAATATGTGCTGCTGTTTCTTTTTCAGTGACTGATATGAAGTTGATTATTTAAGTATAAACCATATTAGTAAATTATTTGTGTTATTAATAAAGGCTTTTACATCACATCTTGCAACAGCAGTGTTCAGCCATTATTGTGTTGGGTTTTTGTATCAGTGTATTGGTTGGTTTGCACAAAGATTTAATGCAGCTCTGAACCATGGAATGACAATATTACATTCAGAATACTTTTTTTCTGTTATTTTTATTATTCATTAAATATAAAGTTATTCATTTATAAATAATTCCAATTTAATGTGTAGTACTAAACAGTGGATCTGTTTATTTGGCATCACCCAATATACTTTAACACCTTTTTTCTTACATTAAAAAATGTAGTGCTTTTTCCTGAAGTTGCCTGTTTAATGTTTTCAGTATTCCTCTGCATTAATAAAAAATAAATAATTTTAAGACCTTTTTTTTGTTAATTGAGTTTAAATAGTTATTTCACTTGTATAACACCTGGAGGAGAAACAAAAAATGCATTAGTATGTTGGTATACTGAACTTAAAACTGTGAAACATAATTTAGCTGATATCGGGTTCTCCTTTGGTGAGAGAAATGTGTGTACACTTTGCCTGCAGAATTAAAAGCATCATTTTTTTTTTTTTTTTTTTTTTTTTTTTTTTTTTTTTTTTGAAGCATTAGGGGAAAAAAACAATGTGCAGTGTTTTATGCCACTTTTGCCTACTAGTAAGTGACAAAAAAGACCTGCTGTCAATTACTTAAGGTCTTTCTTGATAGTATATGTACCACTTTGATGTTTGTGTTTTTTTTTTTTTTTATTTTGCTTACTGTTATGTTCCTGCATTTTTTATGCTTTATATTTGTATTGTCTTATGTAACATGCAGCACATCATTAACTCATTTGCAGAAAGAGATGTCATTTTAAAATATTACGGTGGAATTATTAAGTTAAATGAAATAAAATCGCTAGAGTACTGCAGTTTATTTTAAGTACTGCCTAATTCTATGTATGCATTATTCTGAATATATATTGCAGAGAATATCCTTTTTTATTTATAGGCTGCAACTGATAACCTTATAAATGGATTGGAAGAATATATTACAGAGAGTTTTGTAAGTATGTTATTAATCTGTTTAATCTATTTTATTTAAATTAATAAAGTATAGTGGCTAAAATTCTGAACTGTACGATCAACTTCCTGATATAACTTACACAATTTAAAATGACTATTTTTTTTCCATTGTACCAATTGTAGCAAGTAAGTATAGAAAAAATTTTGCATATCTGCATTGCAAGAAACTTTCAATGAAAATATAAGCTGACTGGGTCTTATTTAACACACTTAATTTAAATGCTGTAGTAAATAGATGCAAATGCCAAACTAGACTTTCATTACAGATAGTTTGTAACATTTTTATCAAATATTTTCTCTTTGTTTAGTCTTCTGTTCATGTGCGAGAAGGTGTAGATATCACAAGGACCAACCTGGATTTTTTGCGTGAGCAGTTCAACCGAATTGCTACTCACATTCTTCATTGTACTGGTAATTCAGTTTTATTTTGTATTTTTCATTGGTTTGAATAATTAAAATCTAAGTCTGTAAAGGCAAAAACCAGTAGAAAAATAATTACTGATGCCTAGTACCTATATATACATATAGCAATGTATTTATTAAGATTATCACTTTGTAGCTAAAATTACTTTAAATCCTTAATTCTGACTCCTGAAATAATAGTGGGCAGGATCCCTTACACTCAGTCACAGTAAGGGAAATTCCTTAAATGTTCAGTGTAGATTTGTTACTGGAACACACTACTCTGCTGACCTGTTTTGATTGATTTAGAACTATTAATCATTTGAACTGAGACACCCTGATTAGTAAAACACAAAAGGAGAAGATATTCAGGTACACATCTCCCAACTTTTTGTTTACATTACTGAAAAGTATTTAATACTTTTTTTTTTTTTAATACAAAATAGAGGCATAATGACGTACTTGTTAAATGGTTTCAAGTGTAACCTTTAACACAATGGGTTGCAGCTAAGGAACAGTCTCTGTCATAGCATCTTTGTTCCTGATATATTCATGTAGCCTCTTGTTATAGTGGAGATACATGTTAAATCTGTCAACGGCTGCAAGTTGCATTATATCATCAAAACATGCTACTTAGATACACTTCATGTGTGGATGATTTTAGTGGTCACAGTGTATTATGAAGACACACATGAACTTTGCCTAAAAGTACCTGTGTCCACACAGCAGCAAAGAACGTCTCTACTAACATGTCAATCATATGTTCTGGTAGAACATTTTGTGTCTATAGCACCATTGAATTTAACTGTCTTCATGTAATATAATATGTGATCGCCATTCAGAAGTCCATTATGAGTGTGAGCATATTGGCTGTGGCAAGCTTGGTTTCAAGGTCTGTCTTTTCTGGGTAGCTGTTCACATTGCCTGTAGATGGAATATGGTATCCTAGTTCAAGGTAATCAACTGCTGAAAGGTTTTGGTGTTAGTCACATAACTAGCAACTACAGGTGCTCTAAATCAGTTTTTTGGGGGGGGGGGGGGGGGGCAGTATTGATCGTGTTACTAAAATTAGCTGATTCTGATACTGATTCTGATTTGTTTTCTTTATCCTTTTACATTTTTGTTTTTATTTTACATTAGGTTCCTGCATAACCAGCCATGTAGTCATAACCAGTCTTATATTCCATATTAAAGTGGTGATTTTATAATTAAACTGCAGACCACTGGTGTTACTTGTTCATTTTTAATTGACAAAATAAAGTTCTGTAGGCGTATTTTTCTCAGCAACCATAAAAAAAGTAAAATTCCTTTAAAAATACTATTTTAAACTAATAAAACGTACAATAAATATTTACTCATATTAAACATGCCATTAAAGAAGATAATTCTGGTCATAATTGCAAGTCACAGTTATGATAAAATGTTTATTAAGAATTTAAAAGCATAACATGCTTAACAAGTTAACACACAAAATCTATAAGCCTAATGTAACAAGCCTAATTTTTAGTAACCAGAAAGGGCAAAGTCATCTTTATCTGTTACCTTTCTAATTAAGAATTTCAGTTGCTTTGGTGGGGGGTTGACTTGACTTGAATCTAGTTTTGTCAAATTTGACTTGCTCGTATGGAATGTTGTTTGACTTTCAGCTGCTGTTCTATACTCAAGCTTGCTTGCTGTCCACCCTCAGACAAGAAGTGTCCATTTTAATTACAGGACAAAATGAAAATCTCTGTACTGTCTGTTTCAATTTCTCTCGAAGGTGCACCTCTTATTTCTTATACTCTACTCTTCCTGTCCATGGACTAGACAACTCATCAGATTCCCTTTTCTCAGCGTATTACTCCACTTTCATTAATGTAAAATCTAATATTCCGTGCATTCTGATGAGACCAAGATAAACTTTTTTGTTTCTCAGTGGTGTTGCTTTAAAGAACTGTTTAGTAAGACAGTTCGGTAAATGTTTTCTTTCTTCCTTGCCTAGGAGTATTTTTATGTTGTATAATAAGTATTTAACACATGCATAAGTAATTTGATGATATATTTTCACTAGTAATTTTATAAAAAATAGGCTGAAACCTGTTGCCCCAATAGGATTAGTTCCTGCCTTGTGCCTAAAACAGGTGGTACAGTATCTCACAAAAGTGAGTACACCCCTCACATTTTTATAAATATTTTATATCTTTTCATGGGACAACACTGAACATATGACACTTTGATACAATGTAAAGTAGTCAGTGTACAGCTTGCATAACAGTGTAAATTTGCTGTCCCCTCAAAATAACTCAACACACATCCATTAATGTCTAAACCACAGGCAACAAAAGTGAGTACACCCCTAAGTGAAAATGTCATAATTGTGCCCAATTAGCCATTTTCCCTCCCCGGTGTAATGTGTCTTGTTAGTGTTACAAGGTCGCAGGTGTGTTAAATTTGGTGTTATCGCTCTCACACTCTATCATACTGGTCACTGGAAGTTCAACATGGTACCTCATGGCAAAGAACTCTGAGGATCTGAAAAAAAGAATTGTTGCTCTACATAAAGTTTGCCTAGGCTATAAGAAGATTGCCAACACCCTGAAACTGAGCTGCAGCACGGTGGCCAAGACCATACAGCGGTTTAACAGGACAGGTTCCACTTAGAACAGGCTTCGCCATGGTTGACCAAAGCAGTTGAGTGCACATGCTCAGCGTCATATCCAGAGGTTGTCTTTTGAAAATAGATGTACGATTGCTGCCAGCATTGCTGCAGAGGTTGAAGGAGTGGGGGGGTAAGCCTGTCAGTGCTCGGACCATACAACGCACACTGCATCAAATTGATCTGCATGGCTGTCGCCCCAGAAGAAAGCCTCTTCTAAAGATGATGCACAAGAAAGCTTGCAAACAGTTTGCTGAAGACAAGCAGACTAAGGACATGGATTACTGGAACCATGTCCTGTGGTCTGATGAGACCAAGATAAACTTATTTGGTTCAGATGGTGTCAAGCGGGTGTGGCGGCAACCAGGTGAGTAGTACAAAGACAAGTGTGTCTTGCCTACAGTCAAGCATGGTGGTGGGAGTGTCATGGTTTGGGGCTGCATGAGTGCTGCTGGCACTGGGGAACTACAGTTCTTAGAGGGAACCATGAATGCCAACATGTACTGTGACATACTGAAGCAGAGCATGATCCCCTCCCTTCGGAAACTGGGCCTTAGGGCAGTATTCCAACATAACAACCCCAGACACTCCTCCAAGACGACCACTGCCTTGCTAAAGAAACTGAGGGTAAAGGTGCTGGACTGGCCAAGCATGTCTCCAGACCTAAACCCTATTGAGCATCTGTGGGGCATCCTCAAGCTGAAGGTGGAGGAGCGCAAGGTCTCTAACATCCACCAGTTCCGTGATGTCGTCATGGAAGAGGATTCCAGTGGCAACCTGTGAAGCTCAAATGAACTCCATGCCCAAGAGAGTTAAGGCAGTGCCTGAAAATAATGGTGGCCACACAAAATATTGACACTTTGGGCACAATATGGACATTTTTCACTTAGGGGTGTACTCACTTTTGTTGCCGGCAGTTTAGACATTAATGGCTGTGTGTTGAGTTATTTTGAGGGGACAGCAAATTTACACTGTTATACAAGCTGTGCACTGACTACTTTACATTTTGTCAAAGTCTCATATCTTCGGTGTTGCCCCATGAAAAGATATAATAAAATATTTACAAAAATGTGAGGGGTGTATTCACTTTTCTGAGATACTGTATAAACTTTGATTCCACCTACCACATGGCCATAAATTGGCAGGATGGTAAATGTGTTGATTCATTTTGTGAAATTGGTGTTAAATTAATGATATTTGATTTCTGACAAATTATTTCTAATGTGCTTATTGCAGATCACTCTTTTGGACAACGGCTTTTGGAACTGTGCAACCAAGGCCTGTTTGAGTGCTTGGCCTTGAATCTTTATTGCCTAAGAGGGGAACAAACTGCCCTCACTGCAGTAATAAATGATCGAATAGTAAGTCAGTGAAATTTTTAAATTATTTTAATTTCTGTTGTATTCTTAAGTGTGAGTCCTTTGTGTGTTCAGCACAACTTTTTGCGCTGTATGTTTAAATCACTTTTTGAAATCTGCTTCAGCGTCGTATGTCTGCAGATGTGAATCCTTCTTTGGTTAACTGGCTCACTGCTATGATGGGAATGAGACTTCAGGTTATCCTAGAACATATGCCTGTTACTGAAGAGAATATTTTGCATTATGTCAGAAACTTGCAGGTATTTATGTTGCCAGAACTTAACCCTATTTAATCTATGATATTAAGTTGAGTATCTTCAGTTCAAGCATAAATACATTAAATCTCAAATGTAACATTTTTCATAATATTAAAAAATAAAGTTTGCGTGAAGAATTAAATTAGGTCATTTTGGATGAAATACAAGTTTAAATATACTTTGATTGTACGTATCTGAATGTATCCACTCTTATTCTGTCTAGCTACCCTGCTGTATCTTTCCTATTTTTCATACCATGATTATAAAACAGGAAACATAAACTTTACATTTTTCATTATACTTTTTAATTAATTTGTTTCATACTACTACATGTAGTAGTTTTATTATTTTATTGATGTTTCGTTAATTTCTGTCATTTTATTATTGTTCATCTATTTTGCAACTATTTAAAGCAATGTCACCTTTAGTCTTGCATAATTAGAATTAAATGCTTAACAGCTTAGGACAAACAAATTTTGGTATTTAGGAAATTCAAATTCCTAGGTGATTTAAAGAAGTTTTACAAATGTAACCACACTTTTTTATATATAAATAAAATACACCTGAATAGTTGTCATGTAATCCTTTTTTTTTTTTTTTTTCAATTATGTGGTAATCAACCAGTTTGGTTTTAATGACCTCATCAGTGAAAATATTAATCTCCCTGCTTTTAGAGTGATTCTACTGGAGAATGTGCAGCCGAGTCTCACGTTGAAGAGATGCCAGAAGTTTCGGAGGTAAAATTAATTATAGCACTTTTGTCAAAATATTCTTGTTGTTTATTATAACCACAAGTGTGCACAACATAAATCATTCTTTGTAATTTTGCTTCAATATACCATTCACTTTCATATTTAGGCCTTGTATAAATTCTTCTCTGCAAAAATGGATGTGCAAGCCTTTTGCTAAAGGCTGCTGTGTCAAGTGCAAGAGAGATTATGGTCAGTTTTATTGGCTTCATAGACATTGCAAATAGGACTAGGTATTAGCATTGATGTCCCAATTCAATTTCAGTTCACAATATCCCAATTCGATATCATCATGATTGAATTAGCATGGACTGATGTATTTAAGTTGCTGGCTTTTAAAGAGATTACTTAACCAAACATAGAGAACATTGATATAATGTGAGAAATTTCACTAAGATTTTGTTTGCAGAGTGTCTACAAAGTGACTTAATAACATGCATTATCATGGAATCACATTTAAGAAACAATACTTAATTAGTAGTGAATAGTTAACGTTAGAATATGCATGATGTGGAAGAAAATATTGCTATTTACAAACTTTTTCACAGTACTGCGCTTATTTAAAATTCACCTTAATTTAACAAACCTGTATCTCCACATCAGAGTCCACACACATTGTGTAAGAGGGTTCTTTGTTTTATTACAGTGCAATGGCATCTAGTTTATATAACATCTATAACATCTTGCAAATAATAACTTCTTAAATAGTAAATTTTATTCAGTAACCTATTTGTGTGTTATGAATCTACATGTGGGCACCCTTCAACTAAACTGTTATCCAAATTTATATCCTATTCGGAAATTTACGCTAATCTTGAATTAGTCAAAATGAAACATACAGCAGGAAGACTGTTTTTTATAATTCTACAAGTTTCACAAATCATCAGTTGCTCACGTGTAGCAGTCACATTAATCAGTCTCAAAAATGTGTCCTCACGTTTCCTACCCACACAAAAAGCTTTTTAAAATAAGGATCTAGAGCTAATGCTTGTTGACAGTGGCATTGGATGAATGGAACATATAAGACAAAAACCCAGACATCGTGATTAACATTGCTGTTAATATGATCTGTGCAGTACAGCTTATGGAGCTACTTCACCTCAGCTGCTTTGTGCATAAGCTTTCTTTGGTATAGCAGGTTGTTCTGAATATTCTGACAATTGCCCACTTGCCAGGTGAGGCATGTTGCAAAATTTTTCCACTGTAGCAGTACAGCTAGTTACGTGCTTAAAGAGATGCAATGTTTATTGGACATGTTAACACGCAAACTTGTGATTGATACAGTCATGAGTTGGAAAACCGCATAGGACATGCTAGAAAGGTTTTTGGAACAACAGCCAGCCGTCTCAGCAGCTCTTCATTTAGGCAACAAGGTTGCTCCTGGTATGACTGGAATCCAGTACTCTCTTCTGCAACACATCCTCCACAAGTGCCCAGTAGTTATTAATGTAGAGACTTGGGATTTTAATATAGGAATTTGCTGCCATATATGGGCAGCTGTCGCAGGTTAGGACTACTCTCTTACTCTCACTTGTATTTGGGATTGAATGAGTCTGTTGTGCAAACCATGGGTAGTTACTGTAAATAACCATGTGTTTAAATGCACGTTTTTATCTCTTTGTTTTTAAAAACTTAAGACTAACTGCTGATTATTTACTGAGTATAGAGTTGTGAAACTATATTTATACTACTTTCCATTTCTACAGCTAATTAGTGTCAACAAATATTGTTTTATTTATTTTAAATTCTACAGAGAGATGATCCTTCTGCTTCCCCAGTTCCGGCTACCACAGCTGAGGAAGCGATGGCTTCACCAGAGCAGCCAGTTTCCATGAGCAGCCAAAGAGAAGATGCTGAGGCAGAACCTTGGGCTGCAGCTGTGCCACCAGTAATTTTTAAACCTCAAACTTTTATTTAGCAGTGAAAGGAGTGCTGTTACTAGTCTATGAAAAGTTTAAAATTCACCAATATAAGTTATCAGATATTGCAATGTATAGTGGATGTAAAAAGTCTACACACCCCTGCCAAAATCACAGACTTTGTTCAATAAAAAAATGAAACCAAGAAAATTGCAATCTGTACAAAGAAGGTGAAAACAAGTCAGAAACTGATTATTGAAATAAGGAAAAAATCATTCAAAAACCGGGTTGCATTAATGTGCACACCCTTCAATCGTCAAGGATGTGGCTGTGTTCAGAATCAACCAGTCGCAATAAGTCTCATCTCAAATACTGTAGTATACACCTGACATTAATTAAAGTGGCTCTGTTAGAGCTCAGATAAAGTTGGGCTGTTCCTGTAGGATTGTTCCGATATCCTCGTGGTTGCTATGTACTCCAAAAGCTGTGGTCCGCAAAGAGCTTTTTAAACATGAATGGGATCTCAGCATTGAAAGATATTAATTAGGACAGAGGTACTTTCTGTATCCAGTGTACCTGAAATTCTTAAATACATAAAGATAGCAAGTGTTATTCTGTTACACTAAGATTATGTGGCCAAACCAGGAGTCTTGTTTATAAAATTTTATGTGGATTTGAGCATGAAATTATGCATACACCAAAAAAACAGTAAAATGCATACAGTGAAAAAAAAAAAAACGGATTGCTTAAACCTAGCATAAGCACATTTGTATACAATATACCCTTTATCAATCACACTCCTCTTGTAACTATGTGTATGTGAATGCGCCTTGAAACCGGCCTGGTTGCCCCCCTGAAACAGCCATATATGGTAATCATCCTTGTGCATATGCCTTCACAATAATATAGGCCTTTGTTGATTAGTAGATAAGCCTCTCACCTGACTTATCCAGTGTGTGTCATTGGATAAGGCATCAGCATCTGAGAGGGTAGCCAGTGGCATTATATTGAATGCTGTAGACTACATGAGAAACTGACGGTTCAGCCAGTTATCCTACCAACAAGCCAGCCATTATATACAGTACCATCATCTAGTTGTCTGTCAATGCTAATTTGCATCAAAATAAATGAATCATGGGATGACCCAAGCATTCAAGTGATGTCGTTCTCATTTTAGCATCACAGGTGACTTGTATCTTAAGAATGGAATGTAACTGCTTACTGTTAACAAAGTCAGATCCATTATTATTTGTAAAGTGCAAATAGGCATTTCGATTATGTGGCATATGTCTGTGCAACAAGGTTTACAAAATAAGATTGACTTTAAATGTTACCAGTCATAGCCATTCAAAACATTGATGTTAAGAGGAGGCTATCAGCTATTACTTACTGTTGTGCAGGTAGGTCTCCTTGAAGGGAAACGTAAATAATTTCTTGACAAAAAAACTCTTAGGTTTTATTAACGGCAGCAAAATGTTCCAGACTCGTCTGCTAGCACTGAAAATTTCGGTGTGCCCCAGTGCTGAGTGACAACCCCAGTGCTAGTTTGCTACCAGTACTACTGAGCTGGAAAATCTACAATTACTCAGCTGCTTTGATGAAGGATCGGTTAGGTCATGAATTTCGATGACATTTGCAAGTCACCAACTCAGTTTATATTAACATTTCCAACTGCTGTTTTACATCTGATAAGGCAAAAGCTTTGCAGCCCATTGGTACAACATTAACTGTGTGTGACTAGAATAAGGGGTATCGAAAGATGAGTTTTTGATATTTCTGTAATAATCTAATTGTGGATAGGGTCATTTGTGTATGCAAAATCGAATTACAAGGAATGGCAAAATAATAACCTCTTTGTTTGCTGTTACTCAGTGTAAGACTACTGGTCAGATGTTCAAAATTATAACAGATATTTGGGTCCGTAGGTGGGTGTATCGTATGTCATCTAAAAAGTAGGCCATCACTTTATCTTCAACATGTAAGTGGAGTGAAATTAGTATTAACTAAAACCATTCAAACGAGGTCTCTTTTAGACCATTATACATACACTATTATGCAGCTGTATGAATGAAGTATTTATTAAAGTACAAAGTTAAAATATTTTTAAATTATGATTATTTAAAAAAGTAGCTCTTCACATTTGATCATATTACAGGATCTGTCATTTTTGCATAATGGGTTGTATAAAGAGTGCCACACCCTTAGTCCATGTTGTAGGCCTAATTTGGTTTAAAACATTTTTGTCTTTATTACAGGAATGGGTTCCTATAATTCGTCAGGACTTGCAGTCACAAAGGAAAATGAAATCTCAGCCTCCTCTCAGTGATGCATATTTGTGTGGAATGCCTGCCAAACGCAGAAAGGTTAGTTAAATTAATTCCGTGGATGGAATGACCCTATCCTTGCAGTGGGCTTCAACACAAGTCCAGGGAGAAGCAGCTGGAGACAAGTGGAGCGAGGTGAGGTTCAGAGAGGGAGTCCTGCTGGATGCCTGTAGTTAGCCATAGACCCAAGGCTGTGTTTGTGTTGCTTCCAGAAGAATAACATGCCATATCTCAAAGCTCAAATTATCTCAAACTAGTTTCTTAAACATTACAATAAGTTCACTGTGCTCAGATGGTCCCCACAGTCACCAGAACTCAGTCAATAGAGCACCTTTTGGACATGGTGGAACAGCAGATTCGTGTCATGGATATCCAGCTGACAAATCGGGGCGGAGTGGTGGCTCTGGGGTTAAGGATATGTGCTGGTATCTTGAAGGTTCCCGGTTCGAATCCCCTTCACTGCCAAAAGAGATCCTATTCTGCTGGGCCCTTGAGCAAGACTCTTAACCTGTAGTTGCTCCTGGGGCGCTGTACAATGGCTGACCCTGCGCTTTGACCAAAAGGGGTATGCGAAAAGTAATTCCTAATACAAGAAATTGTATAAGGCGAAATAAAGAACAAAAAAAAAATCTGCACCAACTGCATGGTGCTATCATGTTAATATGGACCAAAATCCCTGAGGAATGTTTCCAGCATCTTGTTGAATCTATGCCATGAAGAATTACAGCAGTTCTGAAGGCAAAAGGGGGTCCAACCCAGTACTAGGAAGGTATACTTAATAAAGTGGCCGGTGAACGTATGTGTATATATATATGTGTACACACGTACATACAGGGGTGCATGCATATGGAAAAAGACCTTCTGGTTATTATTTCAATAGCTCTATTAACTCAAAAGAATGTCACATTGGCACAGTGCACTTAGGTACAATCTTGTTAATAATGGTTTGAGTTAATAAAGTTATTGCCTGCCCAGTTTTCCATACACAGGTGAAATTCTGTTGTAACAAAGTTCATGGGACCATTAAAATATTTTGTTGTAACGATTATGGGTAAAATACGTATAGTATAGTGATAGGGTTTGATAATGACTCGTCGCCATCTCTAATGGCAGTGGCACAAGAACAGCTCTGTAGCTGCACTGCTGCGTCTGGTAAACAATAAACCTAGGACAAAATAATTGGTTGTCCTCAGTAGGGTCAGGCTTACTGCGTAATGTACTTGTCACATGAACTTTAGAACTTTTAACACCGGGATTTGACCTGCTCTTCCTCATACTTTCCTGGTCTGCCACAATGGTGATTCCAAGCCACTGGTGTTGTTCTAATCAGAAGATGGGAGCTAAAGCAAGATTGCCCTATCACAGCTCCTAACAGCTTCTGTTTTGAATGTCTTTTATTTTTTTTAAAGTCTTGAGACTGTGCCTGCCTTCTCTATACAGTAATAAAGTACCTGTGTTTTCCTTGTGAACTGGGACTCACCTTCCTGTCTCACGTGCAACTCTGTGACCCAAGCTTGACAATATCTGTATAAAAAAACAGCACTTCTTAAACTGCATAAAATCTTATTTGAAAATGAGACATTATATATAACTTTTCTTTTTATAGCAAAAGAGGTATGAATACAGAATGAAACCAAGACATTTAGATGTAACTTTTTTTTTTTTATTATCAAAATATAGGTATGAATACAGAACAAAAATTTGGAGCACAAACTCAGAATTCAGCTATACCTGTATGGTGTCGCACTTACACTCTCGTTGAGCCTCTCCAGGCATTGAAATTTCACAACAGACTCTATCTCTTTTGGTCTAATGAGAAAGAGACAGCCTAGGGTTTCTGATACTCAGCGAAAGTGTAGGTGCAACATTAAGTAATTTTTGCATCACATTAGTGTTTGGTGGCCATTTTTGGTTAAAAACACATTTGCTATATTGAAATTTACATTTCGTTAAAACTAAATCTGTTAAACATGACGACGTGTGAATGTTTGTCCAGGCCAAGAAATAGTGTTTATTCTGAAAATTTCATAACTTAAGTATTCACTATTGTAAGAACTGACCTATGCTTGTATTATTTGCTGTTGTCTTAAGATTTCATGCTATTGTGATATGCAGGTGCAATAAGAATTTTTTTTTGTGGGGGGTGGGTCTCTTTTAGACAGTCCAGAATGATGGTCCTTTCCTGTCCTTGTCGGAAGCAGTAAACAGAGCTGCCAAAACAGCAGGAGCTAAGCCCGTAACAAGCCCAGAGAGCCTCCAAGGAGATTTGGAAAAACCTCAGTTGCAGGAGGCCTATTCAAAACAAGTATGTAATGCTCTTCTGCCATTTTCATATTTATTAAAATCTTTACAATGCAATTTTATATTGTATCTAGACCCGAGAAAACAAGTTCCCCTTGGGGCATTAACAAAGTATTTCAAATCTTAAAAAAAAAAAAAAAAAAATCTAGTATTTAAAGCGTTACCACTTTATCTTTCTTAAAGGCTCCACACATTTCTTTTTATTTATTGTTATCTTTCTTAAAGGCTCCACACATTTCTTTTTATTTATTGCATGTTTGTATGTAGTAGTAGGGTGTTATACCGTGTTAGCCATTACGGATGCAATAAAAAGTCAAGCAAAATGACACCTTTTATTGGCTAAATAAACAGATTACAATATGCAAGCTTTGAAGGCAGTTCAGGCCCCTTCTTCAGGCAGGTTATCTATATTACTAAACCACAGTTTAAATTATGCATGGACGGCGGACACACCGCATGCGCACTGCGCCTCAGAGTCAAACCCATCGGCTTCCCAGAGTCAGTAGGTGGCGCCTAAACAACACAACCTGCGAATTAAACCTGCTCTAATCCACTGTGTCAGCGGTCTGTGTGGCATATTTGAATCACATAACGGAAAAAGCTCAACGATTTGTAATACAAAACCGAGCCCGTAGTTCCCAGAGTCAGTGCGTGGCGCCCAAACACCACAACCTGTAAACTACACCTTCTCTAATCCACTGTGACAGCAGTCAGTGTGTGTAAGTTGGAGTATGCTTCCTAACAGTAAACAACTTCTACCTAACGACACAGCCACAGAACAACAAAGACGAGACAGCATGGATAAAAACAATACACGGAGGCTCCTACGACGCGCTTCACACACACCAGAAGCAAAGACGTCACGGCTCCACAATGAAAGAGCTCAACTAACGAAATCGGAGGGAACAGAAAGTGATTGCCATTCTTGGATTTGCGATTCTTTCGAGAATCGCGGGCTTGCTGGTAATATAGAAACTGGAGTTCTATGAGTTTATATAGACATTAGGACAGATAGCAATGGAAAACCTTTAAGGGGGTCATCTTCAATGTAAAAAATTAACAGACCTCTCCAGCCTAAGGGCATACTCACACTGGCAATTTGTTCCGTGCCTGAGCACATTTGTCCACATGTATCCCCACAAAGTCTAGTTCATTTGACTAGTGTGATCGCTCTGTGCTGGTCCAACTGTACCGTGCCCTGACCCGCTTGGAAGAGGTGGGGCCGAGTATGGCTCAGTAGCATTTGGGAACAGTGTGACCATTAAACGTGCCCGAGCACGGAAAACAGACATGGTGTCATTGTTGCAACAAGTCAGTGCAATTCTCATTTCATTCAGTACCATTCGAGTTAAAAACACACCTTACACATGAACATGAATTGAAGTTGGCAAGAAAAGCTGCAACCTCCTCCCTTAACATCGTTTGTCTCTGTAAAAAGTGCAGCGTGGTTAACAGCAAAACACTGCACTTCACACTCCATGAATCTGTATGATGTAGAGTAGCGTTATCCTGCCCTACTTGACTCCAAAAACAAAAACCACAAAATCAGTAATGATTTTGACATGCATGCTGTCACTCTGTTCGGATCATGTTTTGGCTTTACACAAAGTCATATGGTCATGATGAAAGCGTGCCCAGGCCTGGAACATTAAGCTCAGTATGAGTGCAGGCCAGCAGGGGAGTAGGGAGGGGGGCAATCTATCTTGGGCACAGTATGGACCAAACGTGCCTAGTGTGAGTAAACCCTAAGATTCATTTAACAGAACAGGAGAACAATGTGTAGTCAAGATCTTTTGATAACTAACAAAATCTTTTGAAGTTTTTGATAGTAG